>NC_088200.1:28943707-29574188 GCF_028769735.1 Zonotrichia leucophrys gambelii | reverse complement strand
CTCTCCAAATATGGCAAGGAGTTCAAAGCCCTCCACACCAAGCAGACCAGGCTTCTTAAGCAAACAGATAATTTTCAGTCTGGCTTTGTAGTCAAGATTCCAGTTATTGTCATAACTCAAGAAGAATTGTGGAGTTGGTGTACAGAGACCAGAGGCATGAGGCCTCGTGCCACTTACAAGGGTAACACTGTCTTGGGCTCTGCAACTGCTTGTCAGTGAACCACTGTTTTTCCAGGACAAGAAGGAGTAGCCTGGTGATGAGGAGTTGACATCTGTGGCCCTGTGCAGTCTGCAAAGCTCACAAGGCTGCACATACTTTCAGCTAGATAAAGCCCCTTGGTATTTATGGGATTATTAGTTATTGAGAGTTATGACTGTTTGCAGGGTAGAATTACCCTTTAGTCTACATCTCTCATTGTGTGAGTCACTATGTTGAATAACATATGTTTCCTATATTTGGTGGGATGACCCAATGCTCTGCACTTCTATCCAGAATGGGATTCTATTTAAACATCCCTAGCCTTCCTTTTCTACTAAAATCCCCAAAACATAAGCTTCATTGTCCTACAAATTTATTGTGTTTGAATTTTTATTTTTTGTATAATCAGTTGCAGGACCTGCAATATTAAGCCAGATCAACCATATGCTGGCTGATAGCATCTAGATTATACCAAGTTTGTATGTGTCCTAATGAAAGATGTGTTAATTGACAGAAGAGGATTCCAGCGGTTGGCTAGATTAAAACAATCAGAAAGAGCATTTAACTTCCAGAATTTATGCCATTCCACTGGAACCAGTGAGACTATTCAGGTGCTTACAGCTGAGGACATGCACATTTGTTGGCATGGTTGCTACACCATTGTTCTTGCAAGGAAGGAGTAGTGATCCATCATCATCAAGTGTAACAGGGTGCTAGGGGCTACTTTCATTAGAGGGAACAGCAAAATTCCCATTGATTTCAATGGAAGCAAGGCAGGCTGTGACACAGAAGTAGCAAGCTTATGTAAACAAAAGTTACAGAAAACGTTCCTCATTACAAGTATTTATGATGACTGTGGAGCCTGAGAGTCTTTTGGGTGTGGAACCTCTGAAGTACAGCAATTATTAGTTCACTTTTCTCCTGTGTAATTAAGGCTAAGGCACATCAACAACACACTAATTTTGAGTATGTGGTGCTGACTTCTAAAAGTGATATTACCTCAAGTCAGAGGTTTCTGAGAAAGCACAAATTGCATTAAAACACATTTCCACGACTATACATTTTTTATTGACTTTCTGCTACAGGGAAAATAGTTTTAGTTTTGCTACTCTGGTGTTTCTAGAAGAGTTATAACTTCCCCAGGGTGGGGAACCTCAAATTTATTCTAATATAGGTCTGAACTCCATTACAAATGTCATGTAGATGGTCACACGATTAGGTGAATCTGCCTTTCCTATCCCATTTCTTGCACACACCTCCATGTAGCTAGTGGACACCTTACTACTGACAGGCTTCAAGTTGAAAATAACTGTTATAGGCAGTCCTGGGGGTCTATTCCATGAAAAAATACCAGTTCACAATGCACGGTTTAGGTCAAAACTAACTCCACTGTCTTCATTGAAAATTAAGTAGCTGATTTCTCTATGACTCTCCAGCAAGTGGCAAAAAGCAGTGTGACTAAATAAGGGATAAATAAACCAAGAATCATTTCAGACTGCAAATTCCAGAAAGATTTCAGCTCAGGATCCAAACCTGAGAGCATCATGGCTGCAGACATTAATTCATAAAACTGTTCATATGCATCATAAGTATTTTCCATTTATAAATTTCTGCATTATATTTCCCAATTAAATCCTCAAATTCAAAATCTTTGTAAGAATTGTTTATCCTATTTGGGATGTACAAATTATTGCCTTGGAGCACAGCTATGTCTTTGATCCAAACCTAGAAGAGAAATCTGATCAAGGTACAACAAGCAGTGAAAAATATACAATATTTTTCAAAGATACAATAGAGAAAAATTATCTAGCAAGAGTTACACTTCTATTCCAAGTGTCGGCTCATTCTCTTTTAACTGAAAGTATGAATGCTTGCAATGGTAATACATTTAATCGTTAAATTTATGATCTATAATGGAACTGAGGGTATTGCCGCTAGCCAGAAGAGTGCTTTTAATGTTTTTGAATCCTTTGAGCTTTTGACTTTGGGATATTGCATTGAGACAACTTCTATTATATAAACAAATACATTGTTTTGTTTTTCACTTGAACTAAATTTTTCATTTTTCTTGGCTTCACTTTTCTTTATTATGGTACTTTGTATGCCTTTTCCTTGTTGTGATGGAAGGACCAGAATAGTAGCAATTTGGAGGGGTTTTTAAAGTCTAACTGCTAGTATGTTCTATAAGATACATCGAGGTGCTGACTAGTGCATTCTGAATAGGTGCACTATTTCACTCAAATGGTACAAGTGTGCCTGAGAAAAGAGCTCTCTAAAATCTTTACTTGGTGCTTTTCAAGGATCAGACTCCCTCGTCACTATGGTATCTGGCTTTAAAATCCTTACATCTATTAATGCTAATTAAAATTACCTCTTTTTTTTACCAGCCAATCAATTTATTACTATGCCCCTTTAGTATAATTGAGGGACTACTGGTTCTAATTCTAATTTATTACACCTGCTTTATAGCAGTGCCTGTAAGGTTTTACAGTAGCTCTCAATCTTTAAACCTGAGATGGAAGTGTAGGAGAAATAAGAATTTACTCCCTACCAGCCAGGGAGTAAAGATTTTAATTCTCCAAGGGTTGATATGAGCATTTTAAAATCTAATTTTCTTACTGTTCTGAAGTGTAATTTCTCAATTCTAGTTTTGAATGGATGCCTCCTAGGTGTTGTGAAATTTATTTATATTTTGGTCAATCCTGTGTTAGAGATATAGCGATTCCTTAAGGACACTGCTGTAGGTTACTTAGAGTTGCAAAGCATATCACACAGTGAAAGAAGACCCAATGGAAAAGTTGCCAGCTGTTTTAATAGCAGTTTATTTAAAGATATTCTCTAATCTAGAACTCTACCATTTAATAACAATGTGGGAGCAAAACAAGAAATATGTACAGTTTTTTTGAGATGACTGGTTTTTCATAAGAGGGTTATAAAGTCTCATCTGTCTGATATTAAAGGCTTAGATTTTTTTTTTCCTATTTCTCACTTCAGAGTAATTCTGTCCTTGAGCATTGGATTCAGGTTGAATCAGGTTATGTGATTTGCTAATCTTCTGCAACACAGTTTTGGTGATTTACAAAGTAGGGTCAATTATCCTGAAAATACAGTATAACTTCCTGCAGAGAAAGAAAAATACAGACAACAAATTTTGCTGCACTTTTTTGGCCCAGGGTCCTTCCACGTGAGAAAGGCTGAATTACGCCTTGTGCCTGTGTCTGCCTGTGACATTACACTGCAATGTTTGCTCTTGAAATTCATGAACAGACATGACCAGAAGAGAAGCCGTTAAATCTAAAAACGTTTTGTGTGAATCCTGCCTCAAACATCATAATCTGTTTGTTCATCTGATAATGGGAGAGGCTGCAACATTAAGAGAAAAAAGAGTTTTTACATACAAGCCTTGACTTGAACCCTGACAGCTTTTTACAAACTTAGTGTAATATAAAATTTATTTCTAGTTTTTGTGAGTGTGAGATGTTCTGGAGCTTGCAGAATACATAACATGCCAAGTGTGTCTTTCTCCTCCTATCTTTTCAAACTCTTTTTCCCACAGCACATGTGGGCTTTTCATGAATACTGTGACAATTTCCTTGGATGGCCTTCAACAAGTCACTGGGATGAGCTGTCCTTGAATCCCTGAGTTCTGAATTAGGAACTAAATCAACTCACTTCCATGAGCAAAATAGAAGATAAAAAACTTATTCCCCTCTCCCACTTTATTTTAAATTGCATTCCAGAGCAGGGACTGATTCCAAAGCAGATATGTCAATGGTGAAATTACAGTTTTTTGGTCTTTTTTCTTTTTTTTGTAAAGTATAATAGCCCAAGTGAGTGTCATGATACTACAGAAGATTATAATATCAGTACTTAAACTTCTGGAACTCTGCACATGGCTGAGGTATCACTGAGATAAATAAACCCTGTGTTTTTTGTGCAGCATCACATGCTCTATTTTAAAGTAAACCAATTCCATTATAGTGTGAGTTGTAAGACTGTCTTGCTCTTTTGTTAACAGAAATGCTTCATTTTATAAAAGAAAAGGATGAAAGGACACACAGAATAAATAAATCTGCTTTTTTTTCCATGCCTCTGTTGAGTGTCTGTTTCCCAGTCCTTGGCAGTACTGAAGGTTTATTATGACTGGGTTTTGTAACAGCAATCATACCCCAGGAATGATTTTTTTACCCCAGGTAAAAATACTCAGACATGACTCACCAAAAGAAGAGATCTTTACATTCCTACAGTTAATTCTGTACATTGCATATTAATAAAAATTGTGGACACATACTTCTGTGTTCACTCTCTTTCACTGTGGAGCAAAGGTTCTAAAACATGCAAGTTCCTCCTGGTATTGCTTTTTGCTTGCATAGCCTGTCAGAGTTGAGATGTGCAAAGCATTTTTTCTTGTTACCTAGTCTTCTTGCCTAACAATTAAAAGGGCTTCTGCTTCATAATCATAATGTTGAGATAAACATTACAGCCATTGTACAAATTAGGTAAAAAATTGAACAGAGTATAAAAATGAAGAATTTTTAAAGACATTGCAGCTTTGGTGTCTGTCACCATTTTTCATTAGATGTAGATATCTCTGAACTCATCAGAGCCCATGTCACCCTTGTGTTTATCTCCAAAGCAAAATTATTGTCTCTGGACTGTCTGATTAAGCAGTCCAATGACCAGAGTTTATATTTGCAGCATTTCTGTGACACATATGCTAATCAAGCATTTTGAGCCATTTTCTGTTTCCAGGTGATTTGTCAGGATCTTACATCTGAGAGCCTCGTGACTCTGAGCGCAGAATAATTTCAAGGCTTAGATTCAGTGTGGATGGTACTGAAACCTCAGAGAAATCCTTGTGAAGGTTCCACCCAAGAAGTGAGAAGACTGGTTTGCCCTGCTCTTCTGAGATTGCTGCTTTCTTGATCACACCAAACCCAATTCAGGAAGGAAGACCCACTCTAGCCTCAACCCAGCACAGCCCTGGGGAGGAAGGGCATGGGGTCCCTCAAGGGTGAAAGGAAGGGTGGGAGGCCTGACAGGGGCTTCTGGTTCAGACCTGTGTCAATTAGTTATTCATCATGACTATAGAGGCCCAATAACTGCTCTATAGTTTCCCTTGCCCACTCTTTGATTTCTATACTTGCATTCTGACACCTTTAGCTTGTTTTGAACACTCAGAAACCAGAGCTCTGGCTGGGTTTTCAGAGATTTTAAGTGCAACTTTGAGCAACCTGGAGTACTTTCACTTGCTGTTTGCTAATTACCTCTTTTTTAGTCACAGTGAACTGAAAAATGTTGTTCTTTGAGTATTAAAAATCACAACAGTGTTCAGCTAAATTGGCCTCAGACCCTGCTTCATCATAATGAAAGCATTTACATCACTGCAGAGGTTAATTTCCCTGCTTCTGCAGTGCTCTCAATGTGTGTTGGCCTTCCCAGGTTATTTTAATAAATGACTGTCAAAGTAGCTACAGGCATTTTGCTGCTGGAACGGAGTGTGGTTTTGCAAAGCAAACATCTGTGGGGCTTTCCAGATGCAGGAAGAGCATGGAAGTGGGTGTTATCTCTCAATGGGAAGGGAGGAATGTGGCTAGCAGCAGCAAATTTACCAAACATGTGAGTAAATATATCTATATTTTGCTATTTAGAACAAAATAAAATAAGGAAGACAAGGTTTAAAAAAAAAAAAAAAAAAGGAGAGAGTATAAAAAATTAAATCTGCATGAAAGGGAAATTTTTTCATGCTTTTAGTTTTGCATGGCTGTTTTCCACAACCTAGGACTGTTCAAAGCACAAGCACAAGAAGGGAATTTCCCCAGGAACTTCCCACATTGGCGCAGCTGGAAATGTCAGGGACAAACAAGGATTCATAGATACCACAGAGATGCTGTGAGAATCAGTCCTGGTTAGCAAAAGGAATTAAATTTTCCATCTAGGACTAACTAAAAGAACTTCTGCCTTTCTTCTAGCTTTCTTGGCTGCGGTCACACTTTTACCACTGCATCCTGGGTGACTTGGAGCATCAGCTGCCAATTTCATCTGTAGGAGCTTCCCCTCTAATGAATATATGGTGGGTTTCAAGCAGAGTCTTAAAACTCTGTCCTAAAGTCTTTGACAAATAATTGAGTTCAATACATATTTTCTCTCAAATTTCACTTGATGTGAAACTGCCTGAGAGATGTGTTTATATGTTCACAACACACATGAAAAGAGAACCAAAACAGGGCAGAAATCTATAGCTGAGGTAAAACATGTGTGAGGAACTTCTTGATGCTGGGCTGAAGATCAGACAAGCCTATAAAAAGGGCAGGGAATGTTCAATATGGACTGAGTCAGCCCAGCAGCTGTGAGGCTCCTCCCTCCCCACTTCAATGATTTTATTGTTCACCCAAGCCACTGGCAGGCAGTCAGGAGAAATCCTCTTGGCCCTGCATCTGCCTCTCTGCTGGATGCAATCAGGCCTGGACAGCAACTTGATGCTGCTTCAGTTGTCTTGGTGAGGTCTTGCTTGATGTGACCTCTTCTGATGGGCTGCAAAGGCAGCGGACACCAGGGGTGCTCTGCAGACCTGACCCGTGCACCATCCTGGAAATCCAGATGACATAAATAACATGACATGACTTAAACAAAATAAACAACAAATGCTCCCAGAGTATTAGATAAATGCTGACTAGAACTGCAAGTTTCAGATGCTTAAATTAGATCTCCCTGTGGTTGCAGGTGCAGATTTTCCCCATACAGCTAATAATGGTTCAGACTGTTGGTGTGTTTTTCAGATTTTTTTTTCTCAGATTTTACCAATCAGGTTCACTTTGGGCTTGGCATTCCCTGTAACTCTGCCACTAACTGCTCTGTGAACTGCCAAATGCATTTCCAAATGCACAAAATCTGATAATTTTGAATTGCACTGTCCTCCTTCCTTCTTCTATAGGTTATTTTGAGGGGGAAAAATATACCTGAAATGTCAGGGAAAAGACAGTTTCCTTTCTCTTTTCTTTTTCACCATTGAGGAAAGATTCGTTGGTCCCTAAGAAGCATTGTGTCCGAGGCTCCAAGGACAGCCCTAGTCCTCTCTGAAGCAGCTGGTTTTGTGTGTGTGCTCTAGACAAAACCATAATTGCACTGAAAGAATTCACAATGCTGTGTTCCATGATAAAACCAACCAAATAAATACATACATACATACATACATACATAAGGAATTCTAGGCATTAAAAAGCCTTAAGCCTCAAAACATGTTCAAAGAAGAGTCCTGCTCTGATCTGCACCTGCTGGTGTGAAATAAACTGAACTGTGGCCGTTGGCATCATAGAGGGCTCACCTGTCTGGCACCAGAGACAGCCAAGGGGATGCAGCCACAGAGAGGTTACATGCTTTGTCTGTGAAAATCCAAGCCTTGAGTGCATACAATCATCTTTTCACAGTGTGTTAAACACCTCCTGGTCATTGGAGGGCTGGCTGATCACAAGTGTGAAAGAAGATCACTTCTTAACACTTTGTCTGTCTGTCTGCCTGCCTGTCTGTCTGTCTCCACAGGGGTTGTCTCCTCTGCCATAGTATCTGACTGCCTTTAATCTATCAATTTACACACAGGTGATGCACACTACTTTATTTTGCTTTTATCTCTAAAGCTTATTTGTGATATTTCAATTCTCACAAGGTTCTGGATGCTCTCTCACGGTGTGAAGAGATAAACTCCTTGTTAAAGTCAAAAGAGACCTAAAATTCTTGTTGTGAGGGGCAGAGGGCCATCTGAACCTGGGGCAGAACTTAAAAACTCCTAGCTTTTCACTTTGAATCTCCGAAAGCAGATATTGTTTCCAACAGTGCAAGGAATCATAGTGTACTGCCCTGGGTTAACGTGTCCTTCCCCTAACAAGCTTCACAGTGCACACAATTCATGGTAAACAGAGATCTGGTATCTGGGACATGTGTGTTAACAAGTTGCCTCTCCCCCAGGAGTCTGCTGGGTTTACTGGCTTGCTAACACAGCTCTCTCCCTCTCATGCTCTAAGGCTTCCCCTTTTGTCATATATAGGCACAAAATGCAGTGGAAAAGCAGTAACCAAGCTTATTTCAGTTTCGTTGGAAGTCAGATCCTGAGTCCTTCTGGTTTTGAGTTAAATCTGTTGCACTGGCTCAGCATGTGTTTCCAGTTGAACTCAAGGGCGAGGCACCTCCGCTCTCAGTGAGAAGTCTGTTTCTGCTGGAGGCTGGGAGTGCTGCCTAACTGCTCTGCAGAGGAGGAGGAGGAGGAGAAGGAGTACCGAGTGTGCTCACAGTAACCTGCTGCAGATTCCCCCCAGAGCAAAACTGCAGCCATACTGCAGCACTACCAACTCTTGCAGGCAAGCAGGAGAAACAGGAAACTCAGGAAATGACCAGACAGACCCACCAAGATTTTGGAGGTTATTTACAACACCAGGTAGAAATTCAAAATGTGAAAGACCATGTTAGCACAACTTAAGCCAGAAAGCCTCAGGTTGGCACTTTTGTGTGACTGTCTGACATGACTTCATGTAAATCTCATGTGTGTACTGCAATGGTACAGTCCTACGAAAGCCTCAGTTCACCTTTCTAAACAGCCCAGCAGAACACAATAGAACCATTTTAATCTGCACTGAGATTAAATCTGAGCACTCTAAATCAGACTTTTCCTTTCATTGAATATAAACAATCAAATCTCACTGTGAAACCCTTTCCTGCTTTACTCAGCAACAGGCTCTTGCATTTCACCTCTTTTTTATTTAGTGAAATTTTTTATTTAGTGAAAATGCTCTTATTTAAAAGACGCTTTAAATAAAAGTGCTTCATATTCAACAAGAGGTATCTGAAAATCTGTTTTATCCTGGCACTACAGAGCTGGAGGAAATCTGACGTGAGCAACTCTCAGAAAAACTTTTTAAAGAATCAGATTAAAACTTTTTAAAGGTCAGATTATTGCCCTTGCTCCTCTCTAAATCCAGAATGTATCTACTGATTTCTGAGGAGCTGGCCCAGAGTTAGGTAAGAGAAAGTAAGATTTAAATGAATAGTTTGCTTTTTCAAGACTGCATCTTTGCAGGTCGCCCCCTTGCAGTGCTCTGTTCCAAGTAACTTGCTCTACCTCCTGCTACCCCATGTGCTTTTCCTCAAATACCTTCTTGCCCACTTGGAGATTTAAGTACCTGAAAGTGCAGAAAAACCTTCTCATTGCCAGGTGGTCTCCCTGGCCTCTGGTCCACCAAGGACTGCCTGGGAGAGCCTCCAGTCTGCTCCCGAGGGAAGCAGCCTGAGCTGAGGGTGGGTTCTCCTGCCCTTCTAGGGACACTTGCCAGGTGAGACAAGCACACCCAGGCACCAAAAGGCAGCTTTAACCCTCTGAGGCCAAATCAGGAGGTCAGCAGGAGGCCGCTTGTGACATGACATCCCATGCCCGCTGCCTAGCCCTGGTCTTCACCAGGCATCTTTCTTTCTGCAAGGAATATTAGGTAGTGCCAGTCATCTAAAAAGTGCATTTCACTTTCTAATGAAATAACAAAGAGGGAGGGGAAACAAAGAAAAAGAGGAGAAACTGGCAGGGAATCCCATCATTCTGGTCTGTAATAATTAAATGGTGCTTGAATGTATGCATTGAGAAAGCCTCATTTGCTTTCCCCCTCCTCAGAGACTAATTTAAAACATATCACAGGTTTTGCAAAGGCATTCCTATTACTATTGTGCTGCAAATCCTGTCTGATCCAACCCTCAAATATTTATGTAAACTGAAATATGTCTGGAAAGAAGTCAAAAAAATCCCCCAAATATGCCACACAATCTCATTCCCACATATCCCTCCCACCTCATTTATATTCATGTTAAACCCTTTCCAACTAGTTCCCAACTGGTAGGTGGTGGTTGATGAGTGATAATTGCAGAGTCTGTTTCTTTGAGTGCATTGATGGCCAAACCTCTTGCCAAACAATTTAGTCTGGAATTTTCAGTAGTTGTTTGCAGCAACCTTTTTTTTTCCTTTACAAATAGATACATGTAGTTTGTAAATTTTTAGTATTATTTCTTATTATTGACAGTGTTCAGAAAGAAATAACTTCTAAAACATTTAAATTGAGGTCATTCTGTCTAGGGTACAGGGTATGCTTATACACCATACCCTGCTTAGCTGACAGATTCCAGTAAGAACAGGATAGATATGTGTAAAATGAAGCCACTTGTAAAACCTTTCTGTACCATTTGCAAATGGCATCTGCCTCTCTGTTTGCAGTGTTTTGGTTGACAGATGCTGCCAATTCACTTCCCTGGACCGGCAGGGCTGAGCAGTGCAAGGGATGTGTGTGAAATGAGCCACATTGTCAGCTGCCTCTGTACCTGACTGTCCCCGCAGAGCTGATGAAAGCCTGCAATTTCATTGACTTCAGTGGTGGAGAATGCTGCCAGGGCTGGAGGGACCAGGGTGTGACAGGCAGCTCCCCACTGAGGGGGGAGGACAAGCTGTGTCTGGTAGTGTGCGATGTCGAGAAAGCTGGGAACCCCTGCTCATAAAGCACCAGAATTCTTTGTGCCTGAGCACCCAGTGTCTTGAGGCACAGGTCCTTCTTGGGAAGACAGTGCTACTCCCTTCATAAAACCAATCCAGCACTTCTGCCTTATATGGAGCCTTTTTGAAGTGTACTTTTTCCTCATATGCAGCTACTTCAAACCCTTCATTTTGAAAGAAGATTGCATCAGCCACTGCAGTGCAAGGTCTGGATGACCCTGCCATGCTGAGAAGCTCCAGGGCACCCATAAACTGAAGGAGCACAAAATCCCAAAGCCACAGAGGTGGCCACATCCTCCTGCTCTGCAGTGCAAGAGGAAAATGTAGAGCAGAAAACAGAGCCACTTCCATGATACTGTAATGATAATGGAGTGCTAGAGGTAACCTCAGAAACACGATGGGAAAATACCTTTTCAAGTGGATTCTTTTTAAGAGTCAGATGTGCTGATCTGCTATTACAGGAATATTTACAAGCAAGAATGAGATTAATTAAATCTGGAATTTGTATGACTTTGGGACATATTTGGGAGAAGGAAGCTAAGTATGTCGCCAGTTGGTTGCGCAGCAGGAAGAAGAAAAGGTGGTGGCCTACCCTATGTTATGTTTTTATTTAAGGGTTTGAATGCACAACATGAAGCCTGGTAGGACTACAAGCTGTACATCTGACATATTGGCAACCTTCCCCTGCCTCCCCCGCCTCCTTTCTTTCTCTGTTCAAAAGCAAAGCTCTGACTATATCCAACTGTTCTGCACTCTCCCCCTGACAGTCTGTACAGTCCCTCACCCAGCTCTCTGAGGGATGGGACGTTCATGCAGTCAGGATGACCATTTCAGTTCTAAGAGATTCCCCACACAAGACTCTCACCAGTCCTCTTCTGCTACCTGGTGGCCTCAGGTGGATGAGGGGGGATCTCACCTGGAGAGATCCTGACCCCCCAAAACAGACCCAGAGCAAGGTGCTGTCTTCAAGCTGGTTCCACAACAGCAAGTCAGTCCTAACAAAGCAGAGAATGTCTGTATTTGGATTGCAATTCTTTCTTTCCTGCAAATATCCTAGTGAGTGTGATCCACCTGATTTCTTCTCTCACTTTTAACACAATTTGCAAGTATTTTTCACCTTTGAAGCCTCTCTTTCCATGTCTTTGTGAACTGTTAAATGAGAATTGTATAGGTTTTTCCAAATACTGCATTATGAGGGAACACTTTTATCTCTCATGAAAAAAGAAGGGTTTGTGTAAGGATATGTTTCTGTTAATTACTACACCATCCTGAAGATATTCTCTGCAGAGATCTTTACTTCTAAAATGTCACTGCATGGAAGATGAACAGTATTGAAATTTAAATTCCTGTCTTTTCTGTCAGTAGTTATTTCAACTGGATCTATTCCGCTGTTTCTCTAAAATAATATAGCAGTACAAAACTGCAGCTAGCCTCAGGGGAAGCCAATCAAATCCAGCCTGATGAAATATTGGAAATTTCTGCATTTTTCTAGGGAAAAAATTTTGCACTTTGAAAATAGTCAGGTAGAGCTAGTCAGCAAAAAGGGTTAGAAAGACATTGCTACATTAAGTATGTGTTGATTTTATTTGTCAATGCAGGTCCCAAAGTGGGAGCCTGAGTCTGGGTAAGGTTAAAGAAATACATGTGTCCTTTATTTCTTCTAAGTGAGATTGGTAAATCATGTATTTTTTAGACATCTAACATTTTAATCCTTATCTTTTGGCAGTCGATCTACATTGCTGGAGTGGGAGTAGGCAGGTTTAAAAATAACAGCTCATAATTTTAACCCTTTTTAATTTTACAAAGTTTCATTGCCAGGTGTGTCTTCTCAGTTTTTTAAAGTTCTGGAATTATTCTGATATTCATCAACTAACTTAATAGAAATCATCTACTGAAGACTAGGCAGCTGGGAAACTAGTTAATGAAATGAAAAATTCTCAATATTTTTTTGTACTGGTATTCATTGAGTATGACTTTGTTATGTGCAGCAAGGCTTGTTTTCCAAAAAGGACTTTTAGAAATAACAGAGAGATCATAGGCAATACATCTAGACTTCGTTCTACACCTGAAATGTTGGTTTTTATAGTGTTCATAAGTTCTAACACTTCTAAAGCTGAAGCTGGTTCACACCTCTAAGCAAGGGATGTAGTGAGAAACCATCTGCTTTGAAAGTGCTCCTCTGCTCCAAAGTACCTAATTAACATTCCTTTTAAGACTGAAATAACCTACTGAGTTCTCCTATTTGCAGCCACCTTGATAATAGAATAAAAGTACTTCCATTATGTATATCACCAGATTATAGGACCTGAAATATTTAAAATTCTTTTCTATTTTAGAAAAAAGAAGATCTGTTCTTTGAAAGGGTCAAGGCCATTGAATTTAAAGTAGACAGCAAAAAGGCTAATTGAACAAAATGGGAATTTCCTGATGCCTACCTACACATCCAACCCTCCACTCCCCACAGGATCAAGATCACTTGATTTGTTCAAGAAATACTATTTTCATCTTTCTTAAAACAGTGGAAGATGTAAAGGTGCTGCACAGTTTTAATGGGAAGAAGAATCAGTCAAAGGTTATTTGTTTAACTGCCAGCTCACTTTATGAAGTCGTACAATGGCTGAAGGTGCTTTTGGAGGTCATCGAGTGCAACCCTCCTGTTCAAAGCAGAGTGAATTCAGGACTGTGTCCAGTCAGGTTTCAACACCTTCAGGCACAAGATCTCCACAACCTCTTTGGGCAACCTCTCCCAGTGCTTGATTAGCCTTAGAGTAAAAAATAGGGTTTTTTCCTGTATTTAATTGGATTGTCTTGTCTTTCAGTTTCTGTCCATTGTCTCTAATCCTTTCACTGGGTACCAGTGATAAGAACCTGGGTCTTTACTACATTTTTTCAATTATTTATACACCTTGATAAATTTCCCTGAGGCTTCTCTTCCCACAGTCCCTGCACTCTCAGCCTCTTCTTCTGTATCAGGTGTTCCTATCAGAGTCATCTTCACAGCCTTTTTTGGACACATTCCAGTATGTCCTCATGTCTCTTGCACTGGACTGGACACAGTCCTCCAGATGTGACTCACCAGTGCCCAGTAGTGTTGGCAAGGCTCTTTCTAATGCAGTCTGATGTTGGCTGTCTTTGCTACAAAGGCTCACTGCTGGATCATATTCAGCTCCTTATTCACCAGGATACCCAGATCTTTCTCTGCCAGTTACTTTCCAGGTGGTTGTTCTCCAGTCTCTATTGGTGCACAGGGCTTTTCCTCACCAGGTGCAGGACTTTGCATATCCCCGTTTCACAAGGTTGCCTTCTGTCAATTTCTCCAGTCTGCTCCATCAAGATCCACTGAATGTTAGCATAGCCATGGAGTGTGTACCAACCACTCCTCCCAGTTTTTCACCATATGCCAACTTGTAGAGGGTCCACACTCTCCAGTCTCACATGTCACTAATGAAACTGTTAAACAGGATTAGTCAAGTCCTGTCTGCTGAGGACCCCCACTAATGACTGGCCCATGGTTGCATTTTGTATTGCTGAGGGCATAATTGGAAGCTGAAAATTCAGCCAGCTTTCTGTCCATTTCACAGTCATCTTTCTCAGCCTGTGCTTTGTCAGCTTCTCTATGAGGCTGTCACAGAAGTGTCAAAGGCCTTACTAAAGTCAAGGTAAACAAGACCCACTGTTCTCCCTTCATACACCAAACTAGCCTCATTTTAGAAGGCTGTCAGGTTACTTAGAAAAGAGCTCCTCTTTGTAAATCCATGCTGACTACACACAATCACTTTCTGGTCTTTCATGAAACTGGAAATAGTTTCCAGGATTATCTGCTCCATCACTTTCACAGTGATTTAGGTGAGTCTAACTGTCCTATATTTCCCCAGATTTTCTTTCCTGTCTTTCCTGAGAAGTGAGGTTTGCTTTGTCTCACCCCACACGAATGACTCCAGTCATCATGGTCTTTCCAAGATAAGCAAGAAAGTCTTTGCAGTTACATTGAGCAGCTGCCTCAGCAGTTTTGAGAGCATCCCATGAGACTCCATGACTCCAGGGTCTGTAAGAGTTCCCTAACCTGACCCTCCCACAAGGGTACATCTTCCTTGCTCTGGGATCTTCCACTGTTTTCACAGATTCTGAAGGCAGTTTTTTTCAACAAAGACCTAGTGGAAAAGACCATTAGCACCTTGGCTTCTCTGTGTTTATTCCCTCCCTTGCTGTGTTCAGCAGTGGGCCTGTGCTTTCTCTAGATATTTTACTGCTGAAATACCTGCATAAACCTTTCCCATTACCCCTTACCTCTTTCACCAATTTAAGGTCTACATAGGCTTCAGCTTCCTAACATCATCCTCGCATGCTCAGTGGTTCTATATTTCTCCTGACTCTGTTTACATAGTTTCTCCCAGCTGTCCATTCCATACAAATGTCCTCAATGTGGTAAAGTCCCAGAAACACCACAGCTACTGTTGTGCTTTTCACTATGGGATAACTTTGGGACATATATCTTCTGCTGAAGCCTTTCAAAAACCTCCTGTTGTGGTGGGCAGCTTAAATGCAGCAACATATCAGATATCAAAGGCAAGAGGAGAGGAGCACGTGCAGGTGACTTTTCATCAAAACTCTCCCTTGTTTTATACTTGGCTCAGACAAGCTATTCATTAAATTTTCCTGGCTCTCTGATCACCTAGACACAATCTCTTGTAGCATTCATAAGCATTTTGCCTACTCCTCTCACAGTGATTAGGGGCAGCAAGGCTGACTAGAAAATGACTCAATTTCATCAAAGATTTCAAAGTTTCTCTAGTTAATGTTTCATTCTGCTTTGGGTGAAAGCCAAGATCTCATGGATTAAAGGCTCAAACTGGTCTTCAGACAGCATATTCAATTCTAGGTGCAAAGTGATTATCTTAGCTAGCATGTGAAGTGAAAACACTAGAAACATTGCACATGAGTGAGGTGGCCAGTTTGGACTGTCAATGAGCCTGTATTTCCTGTGTATTTTTACAGTACTCATTGCTTGAAAGTCCTCTTTGTCTTTTCTGTTGCTTCATTTCATATCCTCAGAAAGGAGGTAAAGGAATTAATTAAATTACCTTTCATTACTCAGAAAGGTAATTTTTGTGAATTTTCCTGAACTTTCCCTAACTCTTTCCATGGCTGCACCTTCTGCAGTGAACATTCAGAAGGTGCTGCTGCCAATGTGCCTGACCTTCTATAACTTCTGTTTTGCATGTCCTATGGGTAGTACCTCCTCAAAACTGCCGTACTTCTTAGGCAGATACTGCACAGTGGTGTTGAGGTTTCACTAATCTGACCACACCGAGAGGTAAATCTTGTTCACATGAAAATTTGGAGGAAACAGCAGTGCAAATCCCAAGGTTTGTGTGCTGCATGAGCTCCCTCCACCTGTTTGAAGTGTGACAGTATCATGCCTTTAGAAGCAGAATGTAATAGCAGCTCAAATGCCATCCCCACGCTCTGCTGAAAGCACCAGGGCTTGCTCCCCGCTCAAAGTCTCAACTAGTCCTGCAAATTTTACTCCTTTAAACAATAGGAAAGAAATTACATCCCTCCAAACTATTGCCTGTTCCAGATCCCCTTGTGAAATATCAGCCACAGAAGAATGTGCACATATTTATGAAATAATTTCTCATATAAGTTTTAATCAAATTAGTAAATACCACTGACATTTAAGTAATGATTGTTAGGACCTCATTTTAAACCTTTTGAGGTGAATAAAAGTGGTTAACTCCTCTCTACACTGTTGTTTCTAGTTATCTGCAAGTTCATAAATAGAGCTTTCTGTTATTTTAACCTTAGTGTTTGAAGACATTCTTTGAATTTGATTTATTAATGGTTATTTCTCTGCTCACCTCAAATTCCCTTAGAAATAAGCACCTCAGTACCTTAAGTAGACCTTTCTACTGATTTTCAATGAGTACTTTGTTCCATGGCAAACTTCAGCTGACAAGGTGTAAGCGTGTAAAGTCAATCTGAAAATTAGATGATATTAAAAATGTCTTTTCATCTTGTAGCAGCAAAATAATTAGTCTCCATTAGTCATCACCTAATTACTCCCTATATTTCATGTTTCCACTTCTAATTTGGAAGTGTGTACAACAGTGGATGAATCATTAGGGATTCAGGCTTTGGTATAAAACCTAACCCTTCCATTATGGCCTTAAATTTTGTTGTAGAAATTACATTTTACCATCCATATTAGAAAATCCTATAAAGTAAAAACTGCACTTTAACAGGAATAATTGTACATGGAGACAAGGACAAAGGAAAAGTCCTAAGACTGTGAATGAAGAGAAACACCAAGTTATCCCCTTGACTTCACACAACAACAATCTGTCATGTCCTTTGGGGTGGTAAATAGTTTCCCTGCCAGGAAAGGATACAACTACACCAGATTAGGAATAAATAAAGATGTCAAAGGCATTAGACATGGCATATGTGTTCAAAATTCCAGATAAAATAACTATATCCCAAAATATGTTATTCTCTAAGCATTTACATTCTCTGTATTTCCAAAGAACCTGCCTTCTCCGGTGCTGGGGTATTATGGTCTCAGCCAGAAGAGGTGAAGAAAGCTCTCCTGGTAGAGGACTTGTGCTTGTCTGCTCTATGGGCTTGGACCTTTGCAGAATCCTACCAGTGCTTTATTCTTTCTCTTGGAGTTGTCCTAATCTGACATCAAAGTTCAGCCAGCAGAGGCAGCTGCTCCTCCTGTCTCCATCTCTATTTGTCTTTGTTTCAGAACTCCCAGCAGGATTCAGCCACAATGCAAGCAGCCAAGTGAGTAGCATGGAACAGCCCAAGACTCACATTCTAAGGCCACAGAAAGATCTTAGGTGGGCAAAGAGCTTGATAAGCAAATTCAGAAAAGTTGCATTTGTTGATTTCAGATAATACCTCCTTGTCCAACATGTTGATATCAGAATACACCAGAACACACAAGAACTTCTGCTTGTAAGATCATCATTTAGAGTGAAATTTAGAAGGGCACAATGGTCCATACTAAATATGTAAAAGGTTACTGATAGGCATAACTGGGTAGGAATGTTATGCACGCCTGAAATGTGTTATAGGAAAAATTATCATTTTTTTTTCAAAGAAGTAGGAAGAAGAAGGTAATTTAATTTTCTGGTATCACTTTTACCAAGGAAAGGAACTATCCCACTTTAGTTGATAGGTCACAGTCACCAGAATTATAGTAAAATATGGATTTGAATATGAATAAAGCCATCTCCCTGAGCACGTTGTTTGTGTATGCTTGGCTTTTTTCTCTTATTTATCCAACATTTACCTAGAAGTGGATCAATCATTTCTCCATCGTGTTTACAATCACACAGAAGCATTTTAGAGTAGAGAGGATGACTGATGAGCACTTTACACACATACTGGGGCAGCTCTATTCATTACCTTAATACAAACATGCAATACACACAATAACCTTTGTGGCCACAGATAAAGTTGTTGGATAAGAGATTTCCTAAGAAAAAATACCATTCAGACAGAGCCAAAGTAAACAGACTCCTCTGCTCCCCTCTCTTGACCTTTTGGAGATCTGTATATGGTATATCTATAAAAAATAGTTCACAGCGTTCACAGCCCTTTTTCATATCCATGGGTTTGGTTTTGACATAATATGAAATGATAGGCAGTATTGCCCTATTCTGGCATCCTTCAGCTAGTCCTGTAAAACATGAGCCCAGAAGCTGACCAGAAGCAATGATATGGCCTTCGTAGTAGAACAATACTCCTCTCAAAATATATTGCCTGCTGTGCACCCCTGCTTTTGTACCAGAGAATTTACAAACAGAGCCTAGAAAGGGGCTAGGCCAGTGCATTAAGTAGGATCCTCTAAGAGAGTTCCAACTCTGCAATTCTTTCATAGCTGAGAGGGCAGCAGATGGAAACATCTTCAGTATATATCCTTGCAAACAGCTTTCCATGCTCAGCATAAACCAACCAGGAGCCACAATTTCCCCCCAGCTCTTTGGACAATAAGACTGCATTTCATTTTCTGTGGGACATCTGTGAAACAGGAACCAGAGAAGCATTTCCAAGGAAGTCAGCTGTTGTCTAATCTGCAAGTGTAGGGTTCAGAATTTACACTAATATCAACTTTTCTTTTGTTTGTGAACATTACAGCAAATCTTCCCTTTGGTGTTTGTTCTCCAACACTCCAAACACGCTGGGCACTCTAGCTCCAGCAACTCACAGAGTGGGGAAAATAGCTATGGGACAGAAAAAACTTCAATCTTACTGATTCAAAGATAAAAGTAGATCTGAGTATGGTGTGTGTGATACGCCTTGGATCCAAATGACTTAGGCACTATTTCTTGAGTGCTGAATGAATATAACCACAACATGAGTAGGCTGGCATGGGAGCAGAGAGGATGCACTTTCATACTGACTTGCATGACTAGGATGGAGCACAAAAATGGGGCAAAAGAAAAAAAACAAGAAAGGGTGAGATCTTTTTCATTTTCCTTCATTTCCCATTTCCCATTGAATCTTCATACATTCCATAATTATTTAGAGACTGTGCATTTGCTATATGACAATTCAGGACACTAACCATTTGATTCTGGAAGAGGTTTTATTTGGACATCTGTAGAAATGAGCCTTTTTCTCACTTGTGGAGGTGAAGCTATGACAAAAAAAGTTTGACAAATTGCTGTTCAAGAGAACAGCATACTGCTAGCTACAGTATGAGAGGTCTCAAGAAAATTATAAGCTAGAAAAACCAAGCATAACTCAATATGTGACATCAAAACCTCTCACTTACCTTTCTCCATCTTTAATTATTTCTCTTTCTAAACAATCTAGGAGGCTGGGGAGAAAAGATCTGTTTTGAAGATGGAAGTAATGAAGTAAATCTGGTGAAATAAAAAATCTCTAGAAAATAAAGAGTTGGAGATAGTTCTATGTATACAGAAAGCCTGATGTAGAATACCAAAAGATTTGGTTTAAATCTTGTACAGTTCTAAAGAGCTCATCTTCTTTTCAATCTGTAAATCAGTTTCTCCATGAAATGTGGATAAAAAGATCCTACTGTACTATTAAGAGATATATATCAACATAGAAAAAGTTTGCACAGTTAACACAACGTCCTGCTTGCCAAGATCATCTTGGTCTAATTCTCTTTTCAGCAAAGCTACTTCATGGTAAAACTTTAACTCACAATTTGTTTACTTGATTTTTTTTTCTTCCTAGGAATTTCATAATTTTGATATTCTTTGTGATTTTTTCAAGTCTCAAAGCACTAAGAAATTTGGTTGAGAACAATACAAGAAAACAAATCAGTGCATTTCAGTGGCCACAATCATCACATTCCCTATCTTTCTCTGTGAAATACTGAGCAGCTGCTGACTCTTAGTGAGGGGGGGAAACAAAGACCTGTTAGTATTCCTGTGCACAATTTTTTATTTCACTTAGCAGCTGATTTTAGAAAAAGAAAGAAACAGAACTGATCTGATGTCTTTCCTCTCAAGATCAACCCACATCCTTCCTAGGGCAGGAAGAGCAGGGGAAAAAAACACAGGACGTTTGCCACTTCTATGGCTTCCATTATCCAATTTATGCCTTTGCCTCCCTGAGAGCAACAGGAACAGACTCCAGCAGAGTAATTAGTTCAGTGGAGAAGTGAAGTCAAGGGAATCTGCTGAGGCATTTTGGCATAGGCACACTGAGTGTTGAAAAATCCCTTCTGCAAAGGACTGTTTTTCTGGCTCTGCAAGCAAATCTGTAGGGAGCAATTTTCTCTTCAGATGTGTGGCTTGTCCTCACATGGAGAAGTGCAAGTTGCATCAGTGTTGTTAAATAAATGCAAGACAGAGAAGAAGGGGAAGCCAAGGCGAGCGTTAGCAAAGCAGGGGAAGCACAGTCTGAAAGGACAGCCAGGCAGCAGGCACTGTGACCCAGGACCAAAAGGGCATGTCAGGGAAATGGTTTTTATGTCAGGCTGATGTCAGAGCCCCACCACTTTGACCCCATTTGCAGTTTCCTGATCAGGTGCATGGTGGGACAAGGGAGATTTCAGATTTCCTGTCCTGTGGTCTGTACCACCGAAGCTGACCTGTCCCACCTGGGCCCAGCTCCCCAGAGGAAGGGAGATGTGGTGAGGACCTGGGAACCTGACTGACCCCTCAAAGTGAGAACTGTGGCACAGGTTGCCTTAGGCACACTGCAACCTCAGCCTCAAGGTGCACCTGGATTGAAGGGGGAGGAAGTAGCCAGGGTTTCTATAAAAGGTTGCTGCAGACATCATTCCAGGTAATGAATGAAGGTAGAGGGCTATCAACTGGGGATAAGAAGTTGTTAAAACTGACAAACACCTTGGAAATGCTGAGATCTGATCAATATCAGGCACATTTTAGAAGTTTGAATGAGATGTGAAGGATGTAGATGATAACGGTAAGCACATACAGAAACTCTTCAGACTTCTGCCACCAACAGCTATTTCCCAAGGGAAGGAAGTGGTGTGCTTCACTGGCCAGCATGAAAACAAGGCGTATGAGAAACGTGGACTCTCCAGACTTGATTTCTGGCTCTGCCAATTCTGCTGCCATCTCTTTATATGCAATTGCACCTATTATAAGGTGCAATGATGCAATGATGTTTGTGTATGGACAATGACATGCTCTCATGGCATTTGTGACCCTTGCCATATGTCACAGCAGGATACAGGTATCCCCCCTCTCCCTCTGCCCCAAGGTGTACAGTTGCTTAATTGAACTTATATTTCCAGAGTGACCTTCAACACAAGATGCAGATGTCACCCACTTTGCCCAACATTGATCTCACTAGTGGCGCCTGCAAACCCCACACCTGCAGGGGGAAGAGTGTACCAAGCCACCTGCTTCCCGGGAAGATATGCTTGTAAGACTAGCTAATGAAATCACCCAAGATAAGCAGCTAGGGTCAGATGCTTCTGCATGATTTATGTCAGCCACAGAATAATGCTTCTTATTCCATGGACAGTTTAAAAAAATATATATTTCTCTTTTGTTCAGCAAAGGACAGCAGGGCTTAAATAATGCAATGTTAAGAAACTTAGCATCCCTTTGGTTCAGTATTCTCTGCTCTCTGGAGAGGCTCCCAGAGGCAGGATGCTTGTATTTAACTTCATAACAAATAGCACTGCTTAAATTTATATTAGTTCAGAGGTTTCTGTGGTATGGTCCTGCTAATTTGCCCTGTGCACAGAAGTCAGCCGAGTCAGTTTTCATCACTTTAAAACCATACCAAGGGAGGAATGGAAGTGCTTGTTTTGGGCATTTCCCAAAATACAAAAATAGTAGTAATAAAAATATAGAAGGCATATGGTGGGTTTATGTCTGGGGATGCAGCTGAGGCTAAGCAATATGTACATATTTAATTTTCTCCCAGAGTGAAAGGTATTTATTCTTTAAGGCTGTAAGAACACAAGTTCTTTTCTTTTTCCAAGCAAGAATTCACGCAATTGTGTTGTAATGGAATATGCATTAACCAGTATCTGATAAAACTAATAACCTAGGCATCATAAACTTTAGAAGGTAGTTAAATATTAATTCTTCATGCATTTGAAATTATCATGAAGGGAGAAAAGGGGGGAACCAATTATGCCATGGCACCAAAGTTATAAAGTTAATTGCTTTCCTCATCCCCCGCCAGGAGGGTTAACACGAGATATTGTTCAGATGTAGTGGAAAAGGAAAGTAGTAGAATTTGAACAAGAGCAGCATGGCATTTCTTTGCAATAGATTCTTGTTTATTTGTTACATTTATGTAAGTTCATGAAAGACAGCATAGATGGTGTGAACCAAGAGTTTATTTTGCCTGACACACTGGAAAAGTTGTTCAGTACTGGTTCATCTCAGCAAAGCTATTATTCTCTGAATGCTAGAAAGGTCAGCTGGGGTTATCTGCAGCATAAATACTGGCTGTGCAAATTCATGGGAGGGAGCTTAGCTCTTGCACCATTCCTTCTGAAACAATGATATTTGGGTCATTGTTTATGAATCTGGCTGCCATGAGTCAACCCTCTTCTCTGCCCCCCTTTTACATGGCCTGTAAACAACTTTCCAGATGGGCTGACATCTCCCTATTGATGGAGAGCTCTGCATGAATGTCCTCTTGTGTTACCCCAGGGGAAGAGGTGTGTGGTACAGCTACCCTAATTGCACAGTGATGTGTGGGAGCTTAAAGATGGACCTAGCAGATCGCACTGTCTGGAATCCAGATGGAAGTGAGCATACCCTACTTTGCTCTTTCTGATGCTGTAATTGAATATTTCTAGAAGACTGCAGGTGAGAAAGATACATAAAGAATAATAAATAGTGTTTGCAAGAAATTTAAATCCACTTGCCTGATCAATAGGTTGAAACAAGGGAACAATTTCTGGATGTGATTCTGCTGTGAATTAATACAGTAATTTCAATTTTAAAAGCTTGACTTTCTTCACTAATAACATGTTTGTAAAATACTGGACTGCCTTTCTTGGCATTTTGTGTTGTGGAGGCTCCATTTTTAATTTTAAATGTACCCTGTTTATGACATTGTTAGGGAAAAGGCTGTTACCTGCAAGGTACAGTGAGACATTACATCTGGCATACTGTTAATGGCTTTAAAATCAGATTATCTCTCTGATATCTGAACTTTTCAAGAGATTAGGCAAGTTTCAGGAGTAAATAAATTTTAAATTACTGTAGTTTTCATGGGTTACGTCATCAGGATTCAGCCTTTATTGCTCTTAACTGCACACTGCAACAGAGATTAATAGCATGGATTGCTCCTTAATGCAAATAATTAATTTGATTTACCCTATTGTAAAAATGACTTTGGCATTTGAGTTTTAGGTGTGTAAGAAGCCAGAGGCAGATGGCACTGACCATTAAAAACATTTTATTATTGATCGATGCAGACTAGACAAAAATGCCATTTAATTAGTAGAAAATTAAGTCTTGGCTGGTTTGTTCTGATCCTCAAAGATCATTAAAGGGCATAGTTGAAATCTGAGCTTTTCTGCAGGTTGACTAACATATATACCAGTACAGCCTTTTATTCCCATTCTCCAGTGACAGCCAAGTAATATTGAGGAAGACGTTCCCTGGAATGCAAACATAAATGTCTCTCTATAATTAGAATTCTGGTTTTGTGGCAGTTTTTTGTTTTTTTTTTTTTTCCTAAGTAAATAATTGCAGAATTATACTCCTCAAAGACCTTAGATGACTCTAAAAAAAGAAAACCAACAAAATCAACATTACTGTGATAAAATTAGGTCTTTGCTTGTCAGGTCAAATATGTGTTTTCTGGTAGATAAGAATCTATCTCCTGAACTCATGGTGCCAAGTGACATCCCCATTGACAGAAAGAGAAGAGTTCTTCAGATAAAGATGGATCCTAAATTGTCAGAATTTACCTAATTGAAGTTGTTTTGCAACAAGTAAAAACATGATGAATTTTCCTATTCAGGCATTTCCACTTCTGCATGATGTTCTCCAGTGCCCAGTGCTGATACTCCAGTTTTTCGCTTCAAGATGGGCTGAAGGGACGAAAGTAAATAAAATAGAATTGTCCAGAAATATTTATTACAGTTTGTCTATATTTATCTATTCATTCTATATTTAGAACGAATTCACACAATGTGATTTTTCTCATTTGAAACTGTAGGCTTTTTGATAGGGAATAAACATCTACTAAAATATGTTCATCAATCGAGCTGCTCTTCAATGAAAAAATTATTTTGGAAAAACTGATTTTGATGTTTGGGTGAACACTTTTTAATCAATGCTGAGATACAAACAGACAGTCTTGAGATGTGTGAGCTTGTATTGAATTATTTTCAGTTCAGTGTACAGAAAATGTCCATGCTATCAATAATGCCAGTGTGTGTGAGAGAATTCCCTCTGCTTCCTTACTTGTGATATCCACTGCAGCATCTGAGCAGTCATCCTCTAACTGCTTGGAAGTGTTTTAAATTTCAGTAAGTGTTCCTAATTAGGCATCTCCTGATCTTTGAATTGGCATCCTTGAATTCTGCATCACTGAAGTAATAAGAGTGAACAGCAATCTTTTAAGTTATGCTTCAAACAGAGGTAAATTTAGCTTAAACCAATAATACTTGTCAGTTGAAATCAAATCCATGCTTCTCACCAGATTTTTGTGCCATTGCAAGATTGTTGGATCTCCAAATATAAAAGCAAGGGGTGCCTGTGAGAAACTTCCTTAACTGTGTTTCACAGCATGCAGAACCTTTAATACACTGACATATGCACAGCTCTTACTTCATTGCACAGGGAGCTCAGAATAGACCTTCTGGGAGAGCCTGGGCTGATGCCAGAAATTCAGATGTGTCCAACTCCCCTTAAGAAACACCATAGAATTGTTATATACTGCAAGTAGGATCACATCTTTTCACAGCATGAGGATTCACCTCTAAAATGCCATCTCCTAAAATGAGCTAGATGCAGAAGAAACCAAATTTATGCACTTGCCAGGATTGCTGTCCACAACCTCTTCTGACTGCAAGAGGCATCACTTCCTCTTGGAGAAGCCACTTTTCTCCATGTCAGCATAATAGTGACAGATCATGTGTTGAAATCGTTGCAAATCTGGCATTTATTTTTCCCATTTTTTAGCGTAAAAGTTTTGACACTTTTGACTGCATTTCCAGGGCTCTGTGTCAAACAGTGAGGGCTGATGAGATCCTCAGGATAAAGTACCTGCAGCGCTTTCTTTTAATTAAAAAGGCAAATTTGCATCAGGTGTCAGTTTAAATAAACAGTGTAATTGCCTTCTTTTTTTCCCCCTTCAGTTATTTCTCCATAGCCCAAAAATTTTCTGTGGATTTGCTTTGGATTTGCAAGAGATTAGTGGTCATCCAAGATGGAAAAAAGCTGAATTCTTTACAATTCTTTCTTTTTTGTGGACTCAGAGTAACCACCTTGCTTGTCCTGAAGTGCAGAACCTGCACTGAAAATTCTGTCATTTTAAAGTATCTGTCATGAAGTTCAGTCAAAATAACCTTTGGCTTTTACTGAAAATCTTGGCCTATATTAGAAGCATCTCACCTCCAAACTACTCTGAGACTCAAATGTTCAAAAGAGAAAAAAATGGTTGTCTTGCAAGAGAAAAGTCATAGGATGGCTTGCTTGTATGAAAAGCCTCTAAGCGAAAAATCATGGGCTTCAGCTCTTTTCTGTATGTTTCTGAAACTGTAATAAATTTTAAAAAAGGCTTGAAGCCAAGGAGCCCTTAATCAACAGGAGATACATGTGATTAGCCATGGGTGAAGATTTTCTGAGAATGCTATTTTATCTGTGAATGCTATTGAAGCATAACTTAGCTAGATGCTCCACAAGAATGTGTGATTACTCAGAGTCTCAGGGGACTATAGACATGCTTTGGTTTGAAGAAGGCAGAAAATTTTATGCAAATACCAGCATAACGGCTTCCATGTTTCCACAATATATTGTGTAATAGATGCAAAAAGTAAAGTCAGAGATGGCCATTTCAATACCATTTTTACAAATAAAAGTTTTCTTTCATTAGCAGAGAACCAGAGATTTTTTGTCCCAGTTTGGGGATGTAACAAAGCACCTGAACCTCAGCACCTCTCATTTGACATCTTTCTGCCCACCAGATGCCATGCTGGGGCTGCTCCCAATTGCAATTAAGCAAAAGTTTACTCTGCATATACTACAGATTAAGTGCCAGAAGCAATCAAAGAGACAATCTGTGTCTGACACACAGCAACAGGGCTAGGGTAGATGCTGCACTTTCACCTTTCAAAGTATGCTCAAAGGGATGCTGCTGCTGGCTGGGGGTCCCAGTGCAGATCCAGGCATGCCTGCGTGGATCCTAGTGCAGATCCTGGGCACCTGTCCTGTGTGCTGCAGAGAAATCCTGAAGGACAGGGAGAGCCCTGGGCCCCTGTTGAGTCCTGAGCTCAGCAGGATGACCATGCTCCTTCAGAACTAGTCTGGGCATCTCTGCAGAAGCACACGTTAGACACAGTAAAGTTAATTTATCCACTTGCAGGTTCTTTGCTATCAGTAATAAACTACCAGGACATCTTCATTACTACATATTGCCTGAGGTGGAAAACAAACAAAGTATGTGTTTGATGTGCAGGCATACAAGTGCTAAAGACTAAGCTTCTTGGGCCTTTTGTGAAGACTAAGCATCCTCCAGCTTCACCCCAGGCCCCTCCAAACTGGCAGCTTCAGGGCTTTTAGCACAGTAACATATGTACACTAAAAAGGCAACTAGAATCACGACCCATGAAGAAAGTATTTCTTCTTCCTTTCCTCTTAAAAAGCCCTAGACAGAGGGGAAGCCTGATTTTTTACAAATCCAGCTGATAAATCATTCTCATTTTTCTTGGAAGTAAGGGCAATTTTTCCCCTAAGGAAACTGTATCATAACATAACCCCTCATGGATATTTTGCCAGTTTCTGCATACCTGAAATTGGATAATCTCACTTTCTATGTAACTACAAGATACTATCTTTAAATAGACTATCTTCAGCTAAACCAATATGCAGAAATTCCTGTTTCTGACCCTCTAGAAGATTTCTTGTAATCTCTCTTCCTTTTATTAGTGAGGTTTTGCTCCAGTTTGGTCAAGGACTGCTTGCTTGTACAGTAGTATCCCATAGGGACTCTCTTACATTGAAGCACTCATAAGGATATGAAAGAGGAGCTTCACTTATTGCATTGCTGTAGTGTGGCTTAGTGCCATGCTTATCTTCTCCTACAGGTCATGTCCAGATGGAATGCCTTTTGCCTTTACCCTGGATGAACTGCACGTACTGAGTAGTGGCAGCTGCTGTCACAACCAAACCACATAGCTAGAGTGAAAAATCATGTCTGACAAAAACTAAGTTTTTGATGAAAATAAATTGCTTACATTGAATCAGATTTGTTATGCAGGACTAGAGTGATTCTCTTCCATGATTAAAATTATTCCATTTACCAGCACCCTTCTTCCAAACACTACTGTGATGAACCCAGGACATTCACCCCTCCTTGGAAGTGAAAATGTCAACAGAATAACAAAATACAAGAAATTTCCTCCAAGGGAATGGGAATGGTGAAAAGGACAGAGCTTATTATTTTAAAATGTGTAGTGCTAGCTCATTTGCAGTTTTGTTTAGATTTATTTTTGCCTGAGTAGTTGTGGGTTCTGGTAAAACTGCTGAGAGACTAAAACACTATTCAGTGTCAAGACTGTGCATATTTCATTTTCTTGTATTTTTTTTGTTGTTGTTGTTATTGTTGTTCATTTTACCAAACATTAAATACAAACACTCCCAAGTCTGTTGTCCGGTTTATCTCCCCCCGAAAGGTTGTGGTGATTCTTGTCCGCCCAGGGAACGCCAAGTGTCCGGTTTATCTCGGCTGTTTGAGGGGCCTGGAAAGGCCCGTGGTGGCCTTGGGGCAGCCCGCGTGTCAAAGGACGAGAAGAGGCTTCAGTTCTTCTTTCTGGTTTTATGTTTATTAATTGTTTATCTAAAAGATGTTCTTTCAGCCGAACAGAGATCTGCACAGCAGTCAGCCATGGGCACACTGTCTCTGCCCTCCCGGGCAGCTACGTATCTTTATACCCATTGTGACGTATACAATATTTATCATTTTTCCCCAATACCATCTATTATTATAACTCGGTGTACTCTTAGTAATAACCAATAGAAAGGTGCCACCGTGGCCAAAGAAGATGGAGGAGAAGAGGAGGAAGAAGGAGGACAGGACACACCCCAATTCCTCCATCTTACTCCTCTAAACCCCCCTGTACATAAATCCTAAACCTTGTGTCTCACTCTCTAATTAACTAATCCCTTCACCATTCACCCTGTGAAGCTCTCATCCTTGTCGTCTCCTGTGCAGGACTAAAGTCCAGCTACCAGACACTTCTGGCAACATTCCAGGACTCCCAAGACTCAGATCTCAGGACTGAGATCTTGAGATCCGACAGTCTGTCTCCTTTCTTTCATCTTTTTTTTCTTTCTCACTTTCCTGTAGAAATTGAAGGTGGCATTTAACTGCACTGTTACAGGAAGTAAGTTTCTACCTTCTTCCAGAAGATCTTGAATTCTTTCATATTTGTTAAGCAGCACTGTCAACTATTTGAACGGAGCAGCTAACACCCAACACATTAGTATCAACCTAAGCAATCACTAGGAAAATTCCTCCTGAAGCAAAGGAATGTGGTATTTTTTTATTGTAACTCCACCAAAAGCCTAGTAATATGATTGAGAAATCAAAATAGAACTGAAATTCAACATCTTTGGGAAAACATTTATCTCTTACAGTTGCATCATATGTAGCCTGGAAGAATGACAATAAAGTACAATGAACATTTGAGAGACATCTTACGGGAAGTTTTCTCAGGTGAGCCCATACCTGTCTTTACCTTTTTAAAGACATCACTTTGAGTGAGACTCAGTTCACTACTGAAAATCAAATTGCAAGTTCAATAGCTAGATAACTTAAGCCACAGGAAAGAAAATAAAGCCTTAATAGAGGAATAAAATTCCTTTGGGACGAGAAGAGATTAATAGTTCAAGAAATCCTTTCTATTTAAGCCAATTAAAGGTACAAGAGCTATTTCTCTTTTTTAGGAGATGATTATATCTTTTCCAAATTTAGACAGTAGAAAATCCCTCCTTGCCTATTGCCACAAAAAGTGTTACAGTGCTTGTCCCTTTATGTATTATACAAATCTCATTCATCAAGGCACTTATCCAGACTTTTTCAAAATTGCTTCTCATACAGACAGTATTTGCAAGTTACTTTTGAAGTTATTTTTGGGATGAAGCCATATGGAGCAGCATTAATTGTTACCTCTCCAAATTACCAGGGACATTTGGAACTTTTTGTAAAAACAGTGGGAAATGAAGCCAATGCAGGTGTCCATGAAAATATCCCTGACACCTTGTTCCACTGAACACTCCCAGGGAAGAGAAACACACATCTGGGCACAATTGCTGATGCCAGGGCTCACACAAATCACACTTGAATATTCATATTTCTGAAAGCATGTAAAAAAATTCTTTATTGTTGCCAGCTTTGCTATTGTCTCATAAATAAAGCTTTGAGAAAAGAAGATAGCTGGAAATGGGCTAATTACAATTGCTGAGTTAAACATATATTAGCATTAATCCCTTACTAACTGTTCAAAGGCATATGGAAGCATGTGTTTGTTTCAGCCTAAATATAATCAGTGTTGTAACAGTTTTAGTACAAGCAATGTGAGACATTTCTTTCTGAATTTCTAGATATGTGTCCCACAAATCTGTCTTGTCTCACTATTGCTTGGATGTCTTCCCTCAGAATTAAGTGTCTCCTGGCAATAGCAGCTGCCTTAAAAGTGATAGAGGGGATACCATACCTAATGGTGAATCTCAAAACTTTTTTTGGTCTCCTCAGTTGTTTGAAAAACAAAATTGCAATTTGGAAACCAGTTTGAGTCTCTGAAATATAAATAATTGAGGTCTGTGAGGAAGGCAGCAAATAGTATACACATAGACATTATTCTGGCTTCAGTGCTGTAAATGATGCTACAGTGACATCAGAAATACACATGTTTGGCTCATGATGCTCAATGCCATATATCTAAAGTGAGCTAGGAAAAACAAGAATGTAAATCCATTCTGTCTGTAGACATAAGCATTTATTTCTTAGGCATGCAAATAGTCAAGACCACCCAGGCACTTTGGAAGTCAGACTAAAAGTCAATTTGTGACTGAACAATAAAGCCTCTGCAGCTTCATTCATCTCAGCATTTCTTCATAATGGACCTATTTTAACATTCATCCATGAGACAGAAATAATGAATTCTGCAGAAGAAGGTGAGGTACAGCAACACACTGTAAAAGGGATGGTGCCCGACACTGGAATAATTACAGCGCATCTTCAAAGTAACTTCATCACTTCTGAATCAAGTCTCTTCAGTCTCAATAGCCCTGAAAATTCTCAGCATGTTCTTCCAGTCAAAAGGGTGGCAGGTGTTTAACATTCTGAGTTACAGAGTGAGACCATTTCACACATTTGCAATATTAATATATTATAATATATCATGTTAACTCTCCAGATAGAAACAAATCCACATATGATGCACAGACAGCTCCAAAAAGTAGCTTTTAGCAAATACCAGGTGTTGGTCTGTATCCATCACTAAGGATTTGATCAACCATCAACTTTGGCAGGGCACACACTAGGTACCATCTTTACTACAAAGAGCCAGTATTTAGAAATACAGAATAGTTTTCGTTGGAAGGGATTGCCCAGGTGTAGAGAGGGTGGACACCCCTCCCTTGAGGCTAAAAGCTGTGTGTTGAACAGGATTAGGGACAGGCAGGAAAGAGGCAAATCCTTTGAGGTGGGATAGTGCTCTTTATCATCACAATGTCCTTGCATAAGAGGCTCAGGTGTGAAAACTTCGCTCTGGAAAAGTGAAGCGCTGGGACAATCTCAGATAAGCCTGAAGACATTCATCCCTTCTGATGGGCCATAACTGATTCTACCATGCAGATATAAGAGGAAGCTGTAACATCTTAGAAGATATCAAAGATTCCCAGAATGTCCCATGATCCACAGTATTCCACCATCCAGCATAAAACACCCTGGCGCTGCCACCTAGCCTGAGTGTATGTTAACCCAATGGACTTCATGTTTTGTGGCTTCCTCCACCCCGAACAGGTGAAGACTGCAACCATCCCTTCACCCAAGGAACATCAAAATTGCAACAATCAAGTCTCATGGCTGGATCCAGGGGTGGTGACTATATGCCTTTCTGCTCTTTTTTTGTTTCTTTTATCTTATGCCTTTTCTTAAATGCTATTTTTATGCTTTTATATTGCTACATTACTAGCAAAACCAGCTACGTTTTGAAATTTGCCAAGAACCTTATTCTACCTTAACATTCTAAAGTTTGCAAGTAAATGTTTGTTATCGAACCTCCTGAGAGTTGTTGTTTCTCCTGCACTCCACCCAGAGTAAATAAAGCTACCTAAACCCGCCCAAAGGATCAGAGCAAACAAGTTGGCAGCACTTTGCTGTCTCTTTCTGTTCATCCACTCAAGAGGTGTGGGAAGAGAGGCTGCCAGTGAAGACTGAGGGGAAAACTTGCAGAGTACCTCAGCCTTCTCCTTGTCTGTTGTTACCAGTTTGCCAGCGTGGCTCATCAGGGTAGGTACACCTTCTTTGATCTGTCTTTTCTGGTGACATATATGTAGAAGCCCTTCTTGTTGTTCCTTGAAGCCCCTGCTAAGTTTGCTTCCAGCTTTTCCTGGACCTTCCTCACCCCATCCCTACATAGCCAGATTGTGTCCCTACGCTAGTCCCAGGATACCTGTCCCTGCTTCCATTGTCTAGGCATTCTTGCCCTTTAGTTCAAGCTGAAAGTCTTGACTATCTATACCAGTCTTTTCCCTACATTTCCTGCAATGGTTCTAATTTGTTATACCAATGGATCAAGAGTTTTGTGCTCTAAGGAAAGTGTCCATAAAGATCTGCCAGTTTTGTTCTGCTCCCTTGTCCCTGAGGCAGTTTCCCATGTCATCCTATTGACTAATTCCTTGAGCAGCTGGAGTTTGCTTTCCTAAAATTCAGGGTCCTGACTGTGCTCTTGGCCTGTCCCATATTCCTCAGGACTGCAGATGCAGCAGGGATGCTCGCTGCAGCCCTGGCTGCCTCCGGCCTTGACATCACCCACGAGCTCACTGCCCTGGCGACCATCAGGTCCAGTGACATATCCCCTCTGTCAGGGCTCTCCATTACCTGGCTTAGGGTTATCCATGTGCATCCCAGCAGTCCCCTGGATTGCCTACAGCTCCCTGTGCTTCTTTTCCAGCAGATGCTGAGGGTTGAAGTGCCCCAGCAGGATGAGGTCTGGTGAGCTCAGTGCCTCCTGTGCTGGAGCAAGAAGGTGTTGTGAACAGGCTCTCCCTGATCAGGCAGCCTCTAACAGACACCATCCACAAGGTTCCCTTTGTTACCTCAGTCTCTGATTCTCACCCCTGAAGTTTTGACCTCTTTGTGGCATCAGAGAGAGCCCTTCACAGTCCATTCATTTCCTGTTGTAGAGGGCAATCCCTCTGCCCCTCCTGCCTTGCCTGTCCCTTCTGAACCATTGACATAGTTTAGGAATTTAGTATTCCCACTAAAAAAGACCAAGTGCTGCTCCCCTTGGCCTCCAATGGGAGACAAAAGGCAAAGGTCATGGGCTGAGAGCAATTTAAAGGGACACTCCATGGACAATCTCCTACCTGAAATCATTCTTCTTTACTGTTATGTGATCTGAGGGTTTGTGATCTAGAATATGCATTCTGCAATCCCTACAGCGCCTAGGAAAGCCTGTGTTTCCTTCTTGTTGGTTTGTGGGGTCATAGTTGGTATTTTATTGAACACAACCATTAAAATATGATTATGTCTATCCTGTCATTTACTCCTAAAGCCTGAATTTTGCAGGCAGGTTCCTTAACCTTACTTTGATTTATGACAAAACCAGCCTTCAGGAGGATCTAGACTTTTTTCCTCCACTTTCTTAAAAACTGCCCCTGCTGTGTTCCTCTATACAGTGATGTCATCAATGTATTGCAGATGTTCCAAAGCCTTTTCCAGTGTAATCTGAATCAGTCCATGGCAGAGGGTGGGACTGTGCCTCCACCCCTGGGGCAGTTGGTTCCAGGTATACTGCACGCCCCTCCAGGTGAAAGTGGCCTGCACTCTGCTGCCAGAGGAATGGAGAGAAACATATTTGCAATGTCCATGGCAGCACCACTTTGCTGCCTTGGACTCCAGTTCATGCTGAAATTACAACATGTCCAGCACAGCAGCACTCCGTGGTGGTGTGGCTTCATTCAGGCCCCAGCAGTCCACAGTCAGTGTTCATTCCCCATTGGACTTACACATTTCCCCTGTAGGACTACCAAAGGGTGTGTGAGTCTGTCTGACCACTTCCTGGCGCTCCAGTCCATCCATGTCATGGATGGGGGTCATGTAGTCCCAGCCAGTGCAGAATTATCAAAGGTGCACTGTTGTGGTAGTGATCAGTGCCTATGGTTGGCATTCCATATCCTGTTGTACAGAGTCACTTGGAAGATGAGGTAGGCAGGGAATAGGTTTGCCTGCTTCCTGAGTGTGGACTTGCCTCCATTCACTCTTCCCTTTAAGCTACTGTCATCAGCCTGCTGGGGAAAAAACCCCACAGGATCCCCTTGACCTTGTTTTCTGTTCCTGTTTCCACCTCCAGAAGGCCAGAGAATGGTTCTGCAAGTTCATTTCCTTCTCAGACTTCCCTAACCTTCCTACTTACTCTAGTAAGGCTGACACGAGGCTGAGAAGGTCATCCACTTGGTCACACCTCACACGGCTGTTGTGTCTACTGCAGCCATTATTACTGACAGACTCTGGCACTTGGGCCCTGATGATTTCATGTTTTCATGGAAGCTCTCCCTGGGTAGCCACATCTATGGTGGCAAGTGCAGAGGACATGACTTTCTGCCAGGTGGATACCATCTGAGCTCTTTCTGAGATGGTGACAACCACCAGCAGAACCCCTCTCTTTAGCTGGTAGGACATCTGTCCTTTCTGCATGTACGGCTACAAAAACTGCAGATGTCCCATGTTCTGTTTGCCTGATCTCTTAGCAGCATTCCAAGACCTACCCCACCATTTTGCCAGACATTCCTCAGGTTACAGAAAGGGAAATATTATCTTGAGATGCAACATGGCCAAGTGCTGGCTTCTGCTCTAGTGTCACAACAATCCCACACAGCACTAAAAACCAGCTGGAAAGCTGCCCAGAGGAAAACGACCTGGGGGTGCTGGTGACAGCAGCTGAACATGAGCCAGGCTGTGCCCAGGGGGCCAAGAAGGCCAATGGCATCTTGGCCTGGATCAGCAATGCTGTGGCCAGCAGGGCCAGGGCAGGGATTGTCCCCCTGTGCTGGGCCCTGCTGAGGCCGCACCTCCAGTGCTGTGCCCAGGGCTGGGCCCTCACTGCAGGAAAGGCCCTGAGGGGCTGGAGAGAGTCCAGAGAAGGGCAACAGATCTGGGAGAGGGTCTAGAAGGTAAATCATGTGAGGAGCAGCTCCAGGAGCTGAGGTTGTATGTCCTGGAGAAAAGGAGGATCAGGAGTGACCTTATCACTCTCTCTAACTGGCTGAAAGGAGGCTGTTGCAATGGGGCTGTCTCTCTTCTTCCAAGTAACAAGGGATAGGACAAGAGCAAAGGGCCTCAAGCTGCATCAGAGGAGGTTTAGGTTGGATATTAGGAAAAGTTTCTTCATGGAAAGGTTTGCCAAGCAGTGGACTAAGCTGCCCATGGAAATAGCTGAGTTGCCATCCATAGGGGTATTTTAAATGTGTGTAGATATGGCCCTAGGGGACATGGTTTAGTGGTGGGTTAATGGTTAGGCTCAATGATCTTATGAATAGACACACACACACAACACACTGGTTTTCCTCACATGAGCAGTCAACACAAAATGCAAAAATTGTCAAAGATGACAAAAAAGCTTCTTGTCGTTTATAGCTCCACCACTTTTTCTGTTGAATGAAGGAGAAATGAAGCTAGCAGGTGCCTATTGAACTGCAGAGAATCTGGACAAAACAGCTAAACCTGAAGCCTTCTCCTCCCTTGGAGGAATCAGTAGCAGGGAGTGTGAAACAGAGAGCATGCCTTTCCCAGTCCATGAAAACTTTTCTCTGTTCCTTCCTGCATGCAAGAGTTATGCACTTGAACTGTCTGTCCTCCACCTGCACTGTCCTTCTACACTTTGAGCCCACCTGTCCTTTCATGTGCTCTTCTAACAAAGCTGGAGGAAAAATCTGTAACTGTTTCTTTGTTCATTGCACACAAAGGGCTTGCAAAATCAAGTGGGTGGGTCTTAGGCATGACCTCTGTTTAAGATTCACAAATGTTTCCTGACTGTGCATGAAGGGAGAAGGGGGCTTAGGAGGAAGGGTAGCACTCCAGAGGTTTCTACAGGATGAATGGCAGATTTTAACTTCTCACTGAAGCTGAAACTTTTTATAGCATCACTTCTGCTCTCTGCCTGTTTCTAAATGTAGAATGAAGCAGCATCTTTCCCACAGCCACCTGGCTTAGTCAGGGAGCAAAGCCAAGAGAAAGCCATTGGAGATGAGCATGGGGTCACAAAAGGGGCTCCAGCAGCTTTTTCACAGACCATTAAAACAGTAAATTCCCAGAAGGTTGAGTTTTCTGCTCAAGCCCCTCCACACAAACTCAGAATGAAGTTTTCCCTGACAGAGGAAACATGCAAGACAAGAACCTGCTCTCTGAATAGTAGTTTTCTTGAATGATATAGCTACTTGCTATCTTCATCCGTTGTCAGAACAATTTGAATTTATTAAAATATCTCCCAGAAGGCTGGCTTAACACATAAACCTGATACACATCCAAGATTCATCATCTCCTCATTGATTTTTTTTGGTTCTAGCTATCATTTCCAAGTGGCTCAACATCTTGGATCTGTTGTGCCCATTGGGTACATAACCACTTGAACTTTCATCGAGCTGCTGTTCCTCAGACCACTTGATCCTGTTACTAAGGAGAAAACTAACTTCTCCTGTGTAATACTACTATTGCTACTACTACTGCTAATAATAATAATAATAATAATAATAATAATAATAATAATAATAATAGTAATGATAATAAATAGTACTGTATAGATGCAGTGAACACAAATACTACTTCATGTCTTAGTGTTTCTGTAATTTAGGGTTGACTGCCCTAGGAGAGCTGCCAATCAATCAGCCAGGACCTGAATCCTGAATTCTGTAATGAAACTCAGTATCTGCCTGTGCCATCATACTCCTGGCTATTGATAAAAAAAAACAAGGACAAACAACCACTTGAGTTTTGACATCTGACGTACTCACTCTCTGTGCAACAGACAGGACTGTGAAGGGGAGCCTACAAGGTCAGGTTTTCCACTCATGTAGGAGAAGAAATAACTTGAAAATATGTGGCATCCAGCTAGAAACACAATGCTACTGCAGAGTTCAGAAAGTTATTAAGACAGATGAAATATAGAATATTTTGATTTTTCAGTTGTTGAGGTATTTTTTACTGAAGAGGAAAATTCCAATGTATGTCAATAGACCAGCATTGTTGCAACTTGTAAGTCTATTTAAAATTCTCCTGTTAAAGTTAACTTATTCCCAGCTCATCTGAATTTTCAGCACATTTATCATTCTTTTGGTATGAAGATGCTAGTGGAACATACCCCTTTCCAGATTACCTACATGCATAATAGGAAGCATATTCAGGAAGCATAAAAACATTTTCAAAATGGGCAGTTGAACAACTACAATCCATTTGGTTATGCATGTGGAATCACTAGTCCAGAAAGTATAGAAAGCTTTAGATGAGTTTGGAGATTTAGCCCTATTCCTGTGTCTGACATCAGTTCAATATCTGTTCCCTTTTGCAGCCTGTGCCCAAGATCTCCAGCTACATCCACCTTGTGGCATCCTGAAATAACCTGGAGGTCAGGAACTCAGTGCACAACATAATTCAGTAATGAGACTGAAGAACTTCTAGCAAAGGTGTTCAAGCTGTGAGTATAAGAAAAAGGTACTTGAAATAAGAAGACAGGCCAGTTTATAGCACACCACTTTCTTCATGCACTGAAAAGCCTGTTGTAAATCACAGAATTGTTTGTGTAGAAGAAACTTCAAAATCAACTAGTTCCAGCCCATCTGCCATAGGCAGAGACACCTTCCTTCCAGGAGACCAGGCTGAATGTGAAGCAGCTTTTCCTGCTGTAAGTGAGAAAGGAGTAAGGTGCTCTGCATTCGTGGTGGGCTGATATCATGCATGTGAGCATCTCTGGGAGTTCATTTCCTCTCCTGTCTTGCCCTGAGTAACTTGCCTGGGTGCTCCACTGAGGACCTGAGGATCTCTCCTGGTATTTTGAAAATACTTCAGACCTCTGACACACATTTACTCTAGGTCCGTGATTTAGTCTAGGTCTAATGATTGGTCTGCCCTCTGTTTACCTCTGCCAAAGAGAGAAATATTTTGTAAATTATGCTAGGCAAAATTACTGATGGTTTGGGTTTACAGTTTTCTCTCTTGCTTGAAAGTTCTTGGAAGAGTAAAATAGACTTTGTATTTTCTGTTACCATAATATAAATGGAAGCCAAAACGCAGCAATGTGCAGTACAGCATGTGTTTTTGCCTTGTCAAGTTTACTGATCTTGCAACAACCTAAATGCACTGTAGTCCAAATAATTCACCTCAGGTTCCCACCATGGAAATGATTCACTGGTATCAATAACTTATACAGCATCCGTGTTTATCTCACAGCCAGACATGGCTTGTGGCTCTGGATTAGTTATAAATTTAATCCATTCAGTCCTTCAAACAAAACAATCATGAAGAGTTCATTTTCCTCTTGCTAAATGTTCATAACTCAACAACTTCAGTGAAATTTAGACAAATGGATTATAAGGGCAAAAAGCCCTGAGAATTTGTTTTCATGAGCTATGAGGTTTCACCAAGAGGAAATGGGACCAGAAACTGTTCAACATGTGAATTAAATTTATTCATCGAGGGCAGGACATAGTCTTAAAATACTCCATTGTTGTGGTGTGTCTTACCCTGACACACCAGTCAGTTATAGGGCGTAATCCCCATGTCTGAAAAACAAATCCATAATAAAATCAGCTTTCTCAGTTATTTGGAAAATGCAGCCACAGCACCTCTGGCTGACTACAGACAATTTAAAGATGCTTGCCATGCCATTTTCCCTTCTCAGGGGAATGCCAGTAGTCACACTATATAAGGATCCTGCATCTCACCTGCTTGTGCTAGCAAAGCTCCACAGAGTGATGAGACTGAAGGGAGAATCACCCTGACATAAGTCCTTAGACGCTGTATCCTATGCACTTATTTTAAAGAGCTTGCTTGAGCTTTTTATTTCTTACTGGGTAGCAATAACCACTGCAGCCTAACAAGAATGGCTGTGTGGAACCTGGCTGCACAGATGGGCTGATGGGTCTTTCTGATGATGACAAGCAGAGGGGAGGCAAAATCTGTTCAAGAAACATAAGGGCCAGTTTTGAGCTGGGAGAAAGACTAGAAGGGCAGTTGCAGTGGTCAAACTGTCTTGTTGCCCAGAGTTTATAGGTCCACATAGATGCAGAGAATAAGAACAGCAAGCCTAAGACCCTTCTTACCTACCCTGTATTTACACCAAGATAATTTTGTGGAATTCTTGCTGATTTACAGTAGCTTTACAGAAACCAGCCCCCAGACTGGGAATGCCAACCCACATCCCAGTGCCATGAATTTCATAATGTATTTCTGGCAAAATACAGTATATTCTCACTGGAAAAGTTGAGGGGCACTGTAAAAGAATCTGTAAACAGGTTAACTGAATCAGGCATTAATAGGAAAACAGTTTTTCATGAAATAATTCGAGTCATGTACAAAAAACACAACATGCCTCATATTTTCCACCCAATTCTAATGCAGTTTGGAGGACCTCATGTTCAAGGAAAACTGTGCTCTCACCAGCCAGCCTTTCACGGATGTCATGCCCTTTAACACATGCAAACACCTTATCAAGTTATCACAGCATATCCTTTCAAGGACTCTGAAGGCAGCTGCCACCCACGATGGCTCTGGCTGCCTGTAGCATTCCAGGCACTTGCACCTCACTTAATACAGTAACAAAGACAGCTTGGCTGCCACACAGCCCACAGTGTGCTATTACAGCTGCGAAACAGCTAACTTTGGCAGCCATATATCATTAAGGCTTTGTTTCAGAAACCCTCAGAATAGATTTTTGCCATGGAGCCACCAGCTTTAAGCCAGCAAACTGGCACAAGTGACCAGAGTGCCTGGTGAATGGCTGAGAGCCATGGGCTGGGTTTTGGAGATGGTGAAAGAAAGATGGAAACCAAACCACCACCAGACAGACACTCCAACAGCAGCCACTTAACAGCAGCTCCTCCCAGGATGTTCAAGTTTTTCACCTCTTGTGAGTGGCTGGACCAACTTAGGCTGCCTGCTGCAAGTTACTGGGTTGAAACAAAATGATTCTGAAACTGGACGGAAGTAATGTATGTTGAAACCTGGATCTATTCTCACAGAAAAAGACTCTGCTGTTTATTGCCTTCAGGATATTACAACAACAAGAAAAAGGAAAAAAAGAAGAAGAAAAAAAATTTTAAAAATACTCCCTTTGCAAGGGGAAGATAGATAGTAATCAGAAAAAAAATAGGTCAGATATCACAAACCAGCCTCAACAGATAAAATGCCACCTGCATTGAGTGTGCTGAAGAGGACAAGACTAAGAGTGCAGGTGCATCCTTGCAGGGCAAGCTGCTATTTCCTGTTAGTGCTTGCTCAGCAGCAAAGGCAAAAGTGAGTGGCAAAGAGGCATTGCCTCCCCAGGGATGTGCCTCTCTGCCAGGGACTGCACTGTGCCTGTGGAGGAGTGGCTTTGCCTGTAGGAGTGGCTTTGCTGGGGACCTCCCTCTCCAAACAGGACAGTCACAGACGCACAGCCTTGAGCACCCACGTGCCTCAACAGCCGCCAGGCTGCAAATAAGGGAGTAGAGTGAATAAGCTGTGATTGTTAGGACAAATTCAGCTGACTAATTTTTGAAATGGACTTAGCAATCTAGAGCTCTGTAGTGTAGAGGTAAAGAGAGCATGCACCGAATGCATCTATTTTTGTATATATGTGTGTGTGTGTGTGTGTGTGTGTGTGTGTGTGTGTGTGTGCGCGCACATTCAGGGGATCCGAATGCCGTGGCACAGTACAGCTGAGTCCTGACTCAGTTAGCCTGGGCAGAATTCCCTCAAGTGGCAACCCACCATTTCCCTGACCGAGCCCCACTCTGCTTGCAGTACTGGAGAGTGGTCACATCTTCCCCAGCTCTCTGGACTCTGACTCACCCCACTGCAGGCAGGAGAAAGTTCACTTTCTCTCCTGATCTTTTCTACACACGCTTGTATGCCCCTGTGAGTCGTGCAGCCTTTCATAATCCAGTCCAGACATTTTTATCAATAAAATTAACATCAATCAAAACCAAAATAACTATCTTGTACTGGAGAATCCCTATAACTGAAGTTTCTCCTGACTCAGAAGATGGTCTTGCCTCTACAGGCCTCAGGAGAAATGGTTTTCTCTGCTGCTTTCAGGTTAATGCTCTTCTGCATTCACATTTCCCAATCCCTGTGTGTAGAAAGGACTAAAGCAAGAGGTGTTTCATGTGTACTCTCTCAGGAGGTGTTTTCTTAAGGCTTGTATGAAATACAAGTGAATGCTTAAAGAAAGATGAATTTATGAAAGACAACTCAGTTTTGGAAATAAGGTTTCTTTTAGGAAACCTTTTGTGATCCCATTTTATTTAGTCTTTTATCAACGACACTTCTCTTCCTTTTCACAAGATCATTTTCCTGATAATCTCTAGCTGTCACAATACTTCAGGCTGATGCTACAATAGGGGCTTGGGAATGAAGAGAGGACTAAGATTGAGAGAGAATAGTGAATTTGGGTCCCAACTCCTAATCTTTGTTTTCTGACTCTTCTATTTCAGCATCACTGATTTTTCTGGTAACCAGCTACTCAATGGAAAAATGAAGAGAAGCAGCATCCCTGGCTGAGTACAGAGAATTTGGCATTTGGAGTTTGGCACCTGTAATCAGTCAAAGCCTGGCAGGGATAGAACTGCCTGAATGAGTCCTAGGCATAGAACAGTGGGTCAGAATGAGGAACTGCAGAAGATGGGGTTGTGGCACTGTCTCTTTTAGCTTCAGCCTGCGCTAAACCTCTCTTGTGATGACAGTGGGAGCATGTGTGAGAGCAATTATAGGAGTGAATATCTGCATCCAGGCTCTGCCTCAAACCAGGCAGCAGAAGTATAGAACACACATCTAAAACCTGCTTATACAAAGGTCAGAACAAATAACTTGCTTGTGTGAATTTTGAGGCTAAAAAGCAGCCCAGTTGCTAAAAAATTAGAGGGGCACAGCAGCCTCCGGTGTGGTTCCCTGCCACATTTATTTTTATTGCAATGTGTAAAGCAGATTACTTGGTATGAGGAGTTCAAAGTTGTTTTGTGAGCTCTGTGCATGTTTTGCATGTCAACTACATTATAGAGACATTAAGGAGTCCATAAAATATTCATAGACCAAGATACTCTATATAAAAGTTTATGTTATGATGTGCTCTCCCTAATTCAGCAGATTTTAAAACTATTTGATGTGGTATGAAAATCAAATTCATGCACACAAAGGAAGCAACAAACCAATGTGTGTTTCCAAAATGAAATTAGCATAAAATTACAGTCTTGTCACAAAAATCTACTGAAGCTTTCGTCTCCTGGACCCAGCTGCTTGAGTCACTTCACTGATGAAGAAAAGAGATAATGCCCAAGAGGGATATTGTCTCTTCATCTTCTGATCTTGGGAGAGAAAGTAACAAGCAAAACTCCTCCAACATGTCAGCAAGACTGCTGGGCCAGGGTAGTGGCAAAACTGAGTTTGAGATGCTCTATGAAATCTGATGAAATTTAGCAGCTTTACAGGTCAAGGATTTTACCCTTCAACAGCACTGGGATTGTTCTAAGTTTTCATGTTGGGAAGCTCCCAATAGCTGGGAGCTGGGAGCTGAGAGCTGGGAACTGGGGGCTGGGAGCAACACAGAGATATCTCCAAATGTATGCACATTTTCATCAGGTTCCTCCTGATTTAGGAATTCATCTGTGCGCTTCTCCTGCTTTGAGGACAGCACAAGTGCAAACAGCGAAATCAGAAAATTAACCTTCAGGAGGCAGGAGCTCTCTGGTGAACAGAGTAGAGGTTAATAACCTTGCTCTGTGATGCACTTCTTTTGAGAGCTCTGCTCTAGCAGCTTGCTCCTGCAGTGCACAGCGAAGGCAGAAATTAGGAGGGGTGCCAGGCAGTAATGGACTGAGCCATTTGCGTGTCTGTTTTTCCATTCAGCAGACCCTGAGAGCAGGGCTCATCAGCAGAGCAGACCAGGAAATGTTGCATCATTGAGATTATTGAACTCATTCTCTACCTAAAATTACCAGATTGTCTGATACATGCTGCTGAGTAAAAATTCAAGTAATAACTGCCTATGGATGTAAGTATACAGAAAGAGATACGATTTTTGTTAGATTTGATCAATGGTTTTGGACCAAATAAATTTGGTCCAAATGAATTTATTTGAAATATCTGGTATCTGAAATAGTCCACAATTAAAGGAGATACTTGGTTCCCAAATATATTCTGAAAATATTCAACTGTCCTTTCCTCCTGAGAATTTAATTACCTGTTTGCATCTGATGCTCCACAGGTACTCAGGGTCTCCACCTGTAAAGAAGGCAGCACCCTCTTCATTCAATTTAGTTTCTTCAACTGTTAAAACATTTTCAAAATCTTCATGCACAGTATCTTATTTGTAAACAGCTGTGCTCCTGAAAGCCCTGTGGTTGTGTCAGAGGTGGATACATGCAACCGCTCTATGGTGACACACACACATAAGACAGTGACCCCCAGTCCACAATTTATTCAGTACTGCCCTCATCCTTGGGACTCTGACCCCAAAGCAAGACTGGAGAAGGGGACAAATTAATCTATACCATTGGTCCTCTAGGAAGTATCAAAGTGTCCAAAACATTTGTCCCTGTATATTACAAGAATTACACTGCAATTATTGAGTTCCCATTTCTGCCAGCTACTCTTACACACATAATTGTGTGCTTTCTCTGATCAGGCATTTTCTGCCTTTAAATTTACTATGTTGGTTATGGTTGAAGCATAGGTTTCACTTTAGCCTAATTCTTTGACTTCACTCCTTTGTTTATCCCCCTTTCTCAGTGTTGTACTGGCCGGGATGTGTACACAGTAACCCAAAAAATAAGTGCCTCAATCAAAAGAGGGATATTTCTACCACATTTAGGTTTGATAAATGCTCCATTTTATCAATTCTTAATTACAGGCCAAATAAAACCTCAGAATCCATGTCCAAAGTGTTGCAGATAACATGCATCCCCTGACACCATCTCTTTTTGGGTTGACTCTGCCTACAGAAATAGAATGTCATTTTATAAAATAACATCTGAATTTCTAGAAATACCAGTAGCATTCGGGTGGCAGGGAGAGGCCATGATGCAAGTCTGCACTGTCAGGGTGTGGGTCTCATACCTCCTGACTGTAAAGGACTGAGGATCTGAATGTTGGTGCTTGGACTTCATGAAACCAAAGGTTGATGAGCATTCACTCATATGGAGAGCAATATATACTTTTGCAGGTTTTTATCACATCTGAACTCAAAAACTCTGCAGTTATGCTTGTCCAAAAGGTTTAAAAATATCTGGTGAAGAAAATCATATGCCTGACTCTCAGAGGTTGCAGCACTTGGCAGAGTAGCAACTCTTGTGTTGTCAAAACTTTCTGCTTGAAGAAGCCAGACATCCACAGAGAGCGCACCCAGCAGCAAAGGCTGCCCTGTGGGGGAAGAAGGGAGGGGAGTTACTGGAGAACAAACCCCCTGTTCCTGGCACAGGCAGGTGCTGGAGATGCAGCAGGAGGAGTGTATCCCAGTGCCAAACTAAAACTTGAACTGAGGTTTATTCCATGTTATTCAGCAACTGCATTTGAGTGCTGCCCATATGTGTGTTGCTTGGAAAGAGTGGGGTCACACTCAGGGGCCACGGAAAGAAGAGAGCTCATCTGCCTCTGCAATCCCTTTTTCCTCTGCTGTTCTGCTGCTGGGGGAAGGATGGGGAGGCTGGACAATGCCAAAGGGATCTGTAGTTTGTTGGTCTTCTACTAAATGGCATACAAAATGGAGCACATCCTGACATGGATTTTCTTTTTTCTGTCCCGCGGTTTATTTTCCATCACCGACTGTTAAAGCTATGAAATCAATAGCTGATGACAAGTGGGTTTAATATGTAGAGTAAGAGGAATGTAAGTAGTAGTTAAAAATTAACAGATACAGGCTGAGAACAGGATTTTTTCATTTCAGAAACCACCTGGGGCAATTTGTTTTTCACTAATATATACAAAGATCTAGAATGTACCATGTTATTATCCTGATGATGATGATGATGATGAGTACATGTACAAATGTTCATATTTAGAGCAAATCCAGTTATGTCTGAATGCCTTTCTGCTCTGTTTTATGCAATTATTCTGTTTAGTCATGAATCACAGACCTTCTAATTAAGGCTCAAGGTCAGGCAAAGGGGGATGGAAGGTGAACAGACTTACAGCTAAAAACCTTTAAAGCCACCAGTTGTTTACAGGAATTCCCATGCACTTTAACCAAAGAACAAAATTGACAGATCTAGTATTAACAGACCAAAGTTAATTCCTCTAATTTCTCCTGCATTCTTTCAGGCAGTTTCCTCTAACTGAGGAATTAAAGGTCATGCACCACCTACCTCCTGTGCTACCCCAGCCGTGCTTTACCAGCATCAGCCCCAGGCTCCTCGGTGGGGGAAGTGACCAGATGTAGCACAGTCAGTGTCTCCAAGAGCCAGCAGCTCTTTAGCACCTTGATATGTCCTTCAAAATGACACATTATGTTTTGCTCTTTTCATGTGACAGATCTGATACAGCGCACAAACAAAAAGGGAATATTGCTGGGAAATTCTGTGTCTCTCTATTAGGTTTCATGTTTGAATTCCCAGTGAATTTCAAATGTCTGCCACTGAGCTCCACCATGTCTCGGAACTGGTGGCATCCCACAATTCCTGTGCCTATTTATTTCCTAGCCTACTCTGCTATGGCAGATCTCTGACAGAACCTTTTTGTCACAATCCCTTGATCCTTCCAGCTCATGCATTTTAGCAGAGCCCAGTCACATGATCCCTTTGCCCTATTCTGCAACCTTCAGGAGCAGGACCTGCCTCTTTCAATCGCAGGTATTTGGGCAAGGAGCAACTTAAGCCACACCATTGTTTTCTCCACTGTGAGGGCTAAGGACATTACTCCACAAAATCAGGAGCAGCCAGGCAACTAACCTCGTTCCATCACAGTGGTGGGGCACGTAGGAAGAGAAAAGTAATAGCCTGATAGATGTTAGCAGGTGGGATTCTCCATCTGAATTGCCCTAAGGGGCTTCAGCAACTTCTTCCTAGGTCACATACATCACCGTGTCCTGCTTAGTGATGCAAGGTAATCTTGGTAACCCAATAAACAGTTCATGTAGAGAAATCCTCTGTTCCTGTTCTGTCACCTAGCACCAAGTCTCTCCTTTAATGGATCTCATAAGTAGAAGTGAAGATCATTTCAGTGAGCAGGGGTGAAATGTGCTACATCCTGGCATCTGCCTTGAAGCCATGTTCTGCTGTAGGCACAGACTTCAGGCATCAGGGCATTCCCTGCTCCATCCTTCCAGCCAGCCAGGGCTATGAGCATGGACAAGGAGCAATGGAATCTAAGCAGAAGTTCTCGTCTTTGTGTCTGCTGGAACACAGGGATTTTGTCACAAGTATCTTTGGGACGTCAGCTGAACAAAGGGCTAGGCAGATGCCTCCTCTTTGCCCCTACCCAGTCCTTTTGAGTAACACTGGTATAGGTAGGGAAGTAAGATAAACATCAGTGATTTTAACCAATTATGACCTGTAAAGGAAAAGAGCATATAGGTAAACACAAGCTTTGGTTGTAGTGAGAAGGTGGATACGGAAAGGAAATAGCGAGAAAAGTCTAGGTTTAGAAATGCTAGGTCTCCCCTGTCCAATGCCCTGGCAATTTTCTCCTTTCTTTTTTTTTTCAGAATACATTTATATAACAAAAAAAGAATAGAATTTGTCTCAGCTGTGTTCCCTCTCTAGTCATATGCCTCGCCATATCTAAATAAACTGGCAGCTGACATTTTAGGTGTTCTTAGCCACAGGGTTTCCAGAAAGCAAAACATTTTTTTTTTTCCATTTTGTGTGTGTTTGTGTGCTAGTGTCCCTTTTGGAAAAACTGTGAAGGCACTACAGAAACAAACAAAACTGAGCAAAACAAACTGAACTTGAGAATAACAGACCCATGGCTGAGGGCAGTCTGTTTCCAAAGGGGAATATGTGATCAGGGGCTCAATGGTTTATTTGCTGAGAAAGCAACCTCCTCAGTGTCCCTGCTATATCTGGGTTTCATGATAAATGCAGTGCCTTACACTGTCCCAGCTTTTCTTTGTGACTTTGCTTGTGGTTTAGCTCAGATGAATTATTCTTTAGAATGGAGGTGCTGCATTTCTTCTTTCAAGTGAAACTGTCATAAGGAGAGGCTTTTGTGCCAAAGAAAAGGGCTGGAGCATTCTTTGCTTTTCACACATCTTCCTCTCTCTGGGACCAGAGCCCGCTCTCTGATAAGAGTGATACCATTGGCACAGCTGCACCCCAGCCAGATGAGCACAACACTTCAGCTGGCACCTCACCCAACACTTTTGCTGTGCCCGCAGCTGGATGTTTTTCTTTGGTGGGGAAGCAGAGAACAGTTCGCCCGCCAGTGGAGCATCAGCTCCTCCAGGCTGCACGGGCCTCAGCCCACCAGCCAGCTCCCAGCCCTGCTCACAGCAGTGTCCAAGATGTCACTTCCAGTAATTGCAGTGGGTTTCAGAGTGAACCCTGCACCAGATCAAGATGGCCTCTGGTGTTCTTTTGACTCTGAACTGACTCAGAGCTGCTACTCATAATGTTCCAAACACTTAAATCAGTGCAACTTTGGTCTTTGAAAAATTTGGAAGATACTCAAGAATGAGATAATCTTTCATTCCACAGGTTTTCTCAGGAATCTTGAGAAAGAATCTTGAGTGTATTCCCTTGCACTAAAAAGAAAAAAAAAAGGGTATCAGTCTGTCTGTAGGATTTCCTTTGCTAAGTGAATCTCCATGTGGGGCTTTATATCTTTGTCACTGACAAAATACTCTTATTCATCAAAAAAGGAAAATCCAAAAGCAAAGAGTATTTTAAATGTGATTAATGGACCATTCATTTGATGTAATGCCAAAATCTAGATTTCTCAGAACAAAATCTGGTGGCAAAAATAAATCTTGAATTAATCCCTTTGTCTCTCCTTTGCTTGTGATTACACTGTACTGAAAGCAAGTTGTAGCTATCTTGAATATGAATTTCTCCAACCTTTAAAACAGTCATACTTTTTTGTTGCCAGTTGCTGAGCCTAGAAAAATATTTCTTCTTGCATTGTTAGAGCTGTGAGATATGTTCTGCTTGGTCAAAGAAAAAAGCTTATTTCTAAATTTTATTGCTATTTTATTGCTGTTTTCTGATAGCCATCTTGCATGTTGATATTTGAAGGAAATAATTTTTCCTGCTTTTTTTCACGGATGAACTATAATAAGAGTGACCTGATGGAAAGCAGTAGAATGGAACAAGGGAAAACAGGTCTGGCACGCAGAGTGTATGGAAAATAAACCTGACCTCTTGCTTAGTGGGGCCAAAGTTAATGGTTATGGACAGTCTTTGTTCATAGAACATGTTCTCCTCCTCTGAAGAAAGAAAGCAATTGTTCTGCTAAATTAAAACTTAATGTGAAATGAACAGCCTTTTTTACGGGAAGAGAGTTCCACATTCTGGAGTCCCTCCCATCAGCTAGAAATCACTTCATGCTGAAGTCTAACTGCCACAGACCTTGTGTGCTGCTACAGCATGAAAAGGGCTGTCTAGGACACTTGCTGTGGGAAGAGGTGCTCAAGATAACTAGTACAAAGTGAGAATTTATTTTCTTGTTTTTTTCTGGAGGAGAGGAATGAATCCCACAGAAAAGAGGTCAGTACCCACAGCACCCTCATTCTCTACTGCTTTGTCCATATTGTATGTCAAAATTCTGGTCACAGAGAGAAAATTCCTGGGCACAATGACAGGACGTGTCACTTCATCTCTCATCTGTTTTGTGTGAATGTTGTAAAATGCTATCACAAGTCACGGAGCACTCCAGCGCTCCAGATAAGGAACACTATTGATCTTTCTTTGATGTTTTCTGGGAATACTAACTTATAAACCACACTACAAGTGTGGGCAGCACTGGGGCACCTATTCCTGAAGCATATTAACATAGTGACCTGAGGCTCTTTGTCCCAGAGTCAGGAGTATGATACGGCTAATGAGTGGAATCAGCAATAAAAATACTGGCCATGGGCTGGAATAAAGAAGCAATGTCATACTACCAGTCTGATATTCCATTATATTGATGCTGGCAGTGCACTGGAGAGGACCAGTTGTCATTTCAAAGACAAGGGACAGCAATTCTGAGCTTTCTGCTTGGATTTCTACTTTCTATACCTCATTTTGCCAGGAATTTCTGCCTGAAAAAATATTCTTGGGGGGCTAAGATGTTTCATAGTGATAGGGCATTTACCACACATCTTAGTAAATTAACCTAAGAAAATGTCAATCCTGGTATTAAAAATATGCATTTTATTTCCAGTGTAAATCTTTCTAGCCTCAACACCCAGACATTAAGTCTTAAGACACTCTCTGATTAGGGATGTCCATGATATCTAATGCCCTCTCCTTATACAGTGCCTTACAAACTGATCCACACACTTGCCAAAGTGTATGGAACGGGAAGTTCTTTTCCATAAAGCACACTAATTTTATTAGTTGTTCATAACCTTTTCTCTCACAGAAGTATTTCCAGTTCTCTCCCTGCTTTTTTTGATTTTGTCTATTGTCATTTAGAAGCACACACAGGTAATGAATACAGATCTTGCAGCTGGGTGGCCCTTTCCTGCACAGGGAGAGCAGCTCTGCTTAGTCATGCTCTGCTCAGGTACTAACATCCTGCACAAAAATACAGAGCTGCCTCATGCTGGCAGGTGGATCCTGTTGGCTCCAGCCAGGATGGGAGAAGGGTTGCTTTCTTTGAAAGGCATAAACAAGGGGCTGGGACAGAGGGGATTCATGCAGAGGAACCTTAGCCAAGTTTGGAGAAAGAGCTTTGGCTGAAGTTCGCTTTATTATTGTTTCTGTTTGAATTGCAAATAAAGGCCAGGAAGGAGGCATGTTTGGACTATGTACAGCATGTGAGTACTCTCTTGGAGCCAGCGGGAACTCTGCCTGCTCACCCACACACACAAATAAATGCACTCAAATCTCAGACTCCTCTATCCCTTCAAGAGATGAGTTTGATGCACTTGCAAGGTAAAAGAGAAAACTCCAGCCACAGATAGAGGATTGTCAGTGACTAAATTACAGTCTTTAAATACAAAGGCACAATTTGGGGATAAGTATGGGTTGTACTTAAAGCAGAACCACATGAGACACCTGAAGATGTCAGACTGGAATGTACAAATAGCATATAATGAGTGCTCCTTTCACAAAACTCAGAGAACTCCAGGACAGGTGTCATGTGAGAGATAGCAATGGCCAGACAGGGCAGGTCCCACGTGGTGGGGATTGACTTCTTCCACTCAGAGATACAGTACCTGTTTGTTGAGCTCAGTCATCATTATCTTGATATCATTGAACAGCTTCACTCCATTAGGTACAGGCAGATGGTCATAAATATGCAACAAGAGCAGGAGTAAAGAGAAAAGAAATCACATGTTAATAACAAAATGACTGCTACCCAAATGCACACATATATACACACACACGTGTGTGCACAAGTCTCTTAGGTTGCCAGTGCAGCCAGGATCTGCATAGTCCTGTTCCACATTAGCCCCTACATAAGAAGTCAAATGATGCAATATCAAGAACAAAATCTACAGATGTGTTTCAAACTAAGCAAGGATAAATGAACCCTGTGAAGGAAAACTAATACATTATGAAAGAGTCAGAGGAATGGTGAGTGTTTAATGTCCCAGGACTTTGATGAGTGAATTTTCCACTCACCACACCAGGTCAGAAACCCATGTCCATTCCAAAGTTAATGCTATTGTTTTCTGATCTTTGAACTCTAACACCTGTCAATGTCACATTCCCAGAGGACAATACTGAGTCTGGCATTTCTTTTTACAAAGAAAATATTTCCAGGCTTATCACCCCCTGAACAACATCCATCCTGTTGGACTACCAGAAAAGTCATTTAAATACAACTGGAAGTTACTAGGGAAGCGCTGTGAGTCCAAGTGTCATCAGACATTACTTTTCCTGTCACGCTAGAGGTATCATTTTAATAACTGATTACATTGGCTAGTTACTGGGGCTTTATGGGAGTAACTGAGAGAAGGATTTGGCCCCAATAAATGGAAATGCAATCCAGGTCTTATTCAAGTTTCCAGAATCCATCTCTCAAAAACAAGTTTCCACGACACCTTGTACTCTCTATCTTAACTCTGTGTTTGTACAGAAGAAGGGCAAAATAGGAGCCTTTTATAAACAAGGAAGTGGTCTAGCTCACTCCCTTGTGCAGGAAAACCCAGAAAAGGACTACTCTGAAGTCAGTTGTTCCCTGGACTGTGCCAAATATCCACCCCCTTTGCAAAGCAAAACAGAGCCTTTGGCTCCCCTCCCCTGCAGATCTGCACGTAGTGTGGGAGCACCCCCAGGAGCAGAGGGGAGCCCCATGACAATGTTCTGGCTCCCAGTCCCTCCCAGCCTCCCCCAGCACCTGCCAGCCCCAAGTCGCCCTCCTTGAGAGTCCCACTCCAAATGGGTGTCACAGGGCAGAACCCTTTCCAACAGCTGGGAGCATGGGCTGGGTAAAACTGCAGCAAATGTGGACCAGAGCTTCTCCTTGTCAGGCTCTCCACCACAAAGCCTGCCCTCAGGTTCTGACTCCATGCAGGATGAAGTCTCTCATCCTCCTGCACAGGAGCTAGGCTGTCCAAAGGTAGTCAGTGCCCTGCAGACACCCAGGTTAAAGGGCAGATTGTCACAGCTCCTACTGAACTGCCCTTTCCCCTGGGCAGCAGCTAATGCTGCCACATCAGTGTGCTCAAGGACAGTAACAGGTTTCCTCTGATTACACTGTGGTGACGCCTTCTGCCCACATCTGAGTCAGAATCAGGTTGTTATCTCTGAGCTGTGTATTAGATACTTGACCTTGCTATTTTGACTTAAATAAAAGTCACATCTCAGAGAGCCTAAAGCTGAGCGAGGAATTTGGCTGCATAGCAGTTGAGCCAAGACAGATTCAAAATCACCTTCCACCAGCTAATGAAACAATACCTCTGCTACATAATTTCTGATGTTTCCTCATGCGCAGCCAGAACAGAAACTCAGTTAATAAAGAGCAGTAGCAGTTTTCAATGCAGAGGTGCTATTGCAGGCTTGCTGTCAGGAGAGCAGGTCTAGGACACAGCCTGGAGTAATAACCACAGCTCTGTTTTGCTGGTGATGCTCCAGCCTGGGTTAGGTTTAACCTAGCTGATGCTACACCTCAAGGTCAGCTTGCAATTAGAGAGCAGCTAGCCTGAAGGATAAAGATAAGTGCAGTGGTTCAATAAAAGAGATTAGCATAGGTCAAATAATTTGTAGGAAATTATTAATCTTGCAAATGTTACCTTTCTGCACAGGTAGTGATTTTCACTAACTCAATTGGTATTTAAATTATTGGCTGAGCAGTTTGTGGCAAATAGCTGTGAAGTCATAGCTATTTCTGTAAGCAGTGCTCCCTGGAGCCATGGAAGCAGGCTGCCGGGATCGCATGACCCTGCTGCATTTCCTGATTGGACACAGAGCAGTCTGACGACCGGGCTCCGGCAGCACGCCATTGTGACTCTCACTGTCAAGTCTCATGCCTGCAAATTCTCTGACATATCCCCAGAAGGTGGGCTGTAGACCAGAGACTTTAATGTTCTTTTAACATAAAACATTTAGAGGATGGATGTACAGCAACAGGCCCTTGCCTGGAAGAGGCCGGCACAGCATCCTTGTTTAATGCAGGCAGCAGCAGGCACACAGGCTGCTCCACGGAGCTGAACACCTTTCTGCCCTGCCAGCTCCTGTGGGACCACCCCGATGGCTGGACAGAGCTCACCCTCCAATCTGTTCGGTCTTTGGCTTCCCAAAAAGGCCTGCCAGCAAGATGGCCAATTGGTACGAGTTGTGGTGTGGGATCCATGGCATGGCTGCCGCTGGAGGGATTCACAGGAGGAATCAGATGCTCCGTAGACAGTATGCTCACCAGATACTGTAGCCGCAGTGTAAGAATAACTGTGCTCCTAACATCCAGGCTGGCCTGCTGGGCATCCTATCTCTTTCATTTAGTCTCATTTCATATTCATTTTTTGCAAGCAATGACCCAGACTGCAAGGTAAAGCAGAATTAGGGGATATTTCTGAGGATTTTTTTAAATCTACTGACTAAACTAGATGCCTGTGTGTTCATTCAATTGTAAATATGTGTCTCTTCTTCAGCAATCCTGACATGGAAGCATTTAAAATTTTTGGGCTAGATAGTAAGTTATGACATTTTAAACTATGACATTTCAATTATTTATTTATTTGCTTATTTGTTTCTTTTCTTTTTAAGCTTGACTTGAAAATAAAGATTAGTGAAAAAATATTGGAAAACAGTAGATTCAATTAAATATATTTTTAGAGCAAAGGTAGATAGAAGAATAAAACTTTCTTGAACTTCTCTCTTGGCTGAAATCCTGGTGACTTAATGTTTTGGTGTGACATTATCTTAATATTTTTCTAGCCTTGCAACCAACTCTATAGCTCCAGTAACTGCCCTACTCTATAATGCCTATAGAATCTTATTCTTTTGGATTTGCAAGGGCAGCTTTCAAAAATAGCATTTTTTTGGGGAAAACCTGGAAATTGTTATAACTTAAGTTTCTTTTCTGTAGACTCACTGTTTAGTATTAAGCTAAGCAATGTTGCATACAAGATACTTTGATATGAAAATCTGCTGGACCAAGTTCATGTGTCCTGTTTTGGGAGGAGGATGACAGAACAGGACAAGAATGAGGGAGAGATTCTTTGGAAATCTGAATTTTGTTTTTCAGAAAACAGTCCAGGATTATGGGAACCATTCAAATTTGATACTTTGACTGATTTAAAGGTTAAAACCTAACCCTGTGATTTTGAAGACCTAAATGACTCTCTATAATGAGAAAAAAAATGACCACTATCTAACAGTAGGTGCCCTCACCTGAGGTGACATGATTCCAGACAGAAACATCCAAATACAAGGAAACCACAAGAGGAAAAGTAAGAGTTGTAGTGAGGGAAGAGCATGATATCTCTATTACTAGAAAACATAATAGAACAGGGATGTATCTTTTTCTTTGTGTACATGCCAAACATTACACACGCGTGATCTATTTACTTCCCACAGAGGACACAATAAAAGGCTATGAAATTGTCCTCAAATTAGAGAGAAGTAACTGAAGATCCCAGGGGACAGACAGCATTAGAAAGAAGAAAGGCTGGAGTGCATTCTTCAGTTTGGGTTTTAAGAGAAAGGAACACAGTTTTCTGCAGGTTGCTCAGTAGGTTGTCAACCTAAACAAGGCAAGGATGGGGAACTGGGAAATTTCTTTCCAAAAATATCCTCTTAAATCAAACGTAGGGTGTTACCCTAAGTGGGCCTTCCTCCCCTGATTGCCCCAGTCTGACTTCCAGAATGGGATGTCCCTCATTCAGTTTGGGAGGGTGCTCAGATACACTCACAGTGCCACCCCCCAGGGCCCTAGCTCTGACTCCAGACCCAAAGCTTAGCTACCAACAGCCAACATAACAATGGAAAGCCATTCCTAGCATTGAGAGGTGCCTCTGCTGAGCTTAGAACAAGCTTATGTCAATGAGCGTAGGCAGAGGTCACTGAGACTGTGACTATGAGAGATTATTTCTGGTAAGCTGAATGGTCCAGGGGAAGTCTTCCAGAAACACAATTCTAAAACGAGTTACTTACACATTTTTGCCATGTTTCCTCAGACCCACATGTGAGGGGAGATGCGCCCTGCCCTGCAGAAGTCGGTGCCTCAGCACAGCCTCCCACCAGCCAACAGTGCGCGAACATCAGCCCCCAGCAGCCGCTCCCTGTGCCACATCGAGCACCCCAGAGCAAGCATTGCCAAAGCAGCACAGGGAGCTTTTGGGACGCCACTTGGAGGAGGCATCCTCTACTGCAGAAGGATAACAGGACCACCACACAACCCTTGTTTTCTGGAACAGCCAAGGACACCAGTTGTTTTCTGTGGACACAGTCTGCGTGACAAACTACTCCTTTGCAGCTCTGCCCAGGAGCAGCAAGAGCAGGGCTGCTCCAGGGCAAGGGCCGAGTGAGGAGCTGAATGTGACCCCTCTGCCCTCCCTGATGCATCCCACAACACCCAAACATATTGGGCAGAGCTCGCTGCAGGTCACAGGGTCCATCCACAGTCCTGGGTACTGCAAAGAGACCAGGTCCAGAGCCTGATATTTAAAGTGAGGTCAGTAACTTTTGTCTCTCTCTTGAAATGCTGTAAACTTAATTAATGTTTTCTTAATGCTTTGTAAAAAAGCTCTTAGGTGAAAGACTCTGAGCCAGCACAAGATAATGACATTCCCAAAGAGAGAGCTTAAAGGTTAGCTGAACTCATTCTAAGAGGTTGGATATCCCTTTGGAACTTTTCCAAATTAGTTAGCTAACTTTTCCTTGCATCAAAACAATATAACGTCAGAGGGATGGCATTTTTTTTTTTGCTGTTATAGACTAGCCAAGGTCACATTCCACTGCAAAGTGATTGTCTTTCAATGCATACCAATTCTTGGGATAAATAAATAATGAGTTAATGTTTACAGGGAGTACTGACAACAGAAAATAGTCTAAAAATATATAAGGTTTGTATTGATTTCACGTCATTGAAAAAAAAATACAGGTTAAACAGGTAAATTTCATTTAGATTTCCATGCATAGGAAGATATAAGTTAGAAATTATTATCAGAATATTTATGGTAACATCACTAGAATTTTCTTTTAGTATCAAGTTGATTTTCCTTTAAAGGGAACTCACACACAGAAGTATTACTTAACATTTTTTAAAGCAACAAAAGATATCCTATTTCTTTAAAGTGAGTGGGAATGCATGATATTCTAAAATGAGCACAAGACTTCCTACTTTGTGTTGTGACTAATGTCACAACCTAAGGCTTTCATTAATAGCAGATGTTACTTTCATCACTGAACTCCAAAACACGGATTGACAAGGGTTACACCCTTCCCATAGGAAAACTTGTACTCCCCATGCAGCTTTCCCTTCTCATAGTGAGACCTCACTGCAGTGTTGATCACCTACATGTGATCTGGTAAAAAGCCAGGTCTATGCCAGGCTAGGTCTATGCAGATGGATTTAGTCCATGGTCTGGTCCAAACATGGCCAATTCCATAGACATCTCCATATCTGCTATTTGCAGAACTTGATGCTTTAAGTGCACTTGAAATAACATATTGTGCCTTCTAATTAGTAAGGATTACAAGACAAGACCTAGCAGGTCACTCAAACATCTGCACATTTACACTCATCCTTACAATGGCTAATTAAAAGCTATTCATGGTCCTGTCTTCTTAAAACCAGAGAAAAAGCTCCCAGCTTCAGAAGAAGCAGGTATGGTTTTTCAGGCTGGTTGAGCAGATCATTCAAACAGCAGTCACAGCGTGACACAGGGCTTGCAATTATACCCAGAAACTACTGTGTTGGGAATGTACATTGCAGCCCTTGCACTATTCATTGCTCTTGGTATGTGCCCTGCTGTTAGTCTCTCCATGGAACTTCTCCAGGAGGAAATATTTTCCGTTTCAGCCGTGTTCCCTTTGCTGGGAGCAAATCAAGTCCAGCAGCCCAAACCTTGAGTCAGTTACTGTCTTGATTTGATCCAAGATCTCCAAGTCTGTGAATGGACAAGACAGAGAATTTCACATATACCTTTCACCTTATCTTCCCGAAGCCTGAGAGTTACAAGAAGCAGCCCCCTATGTTAAACTTGCCTGTGGAAGGTAACTTTGTAACATAAATTAAAGAAATTGAAAGTGAAACCTATAAATATATTTTAAAAAATCTGTTCCACATGTGTCTGTGACTTCTTTTCTTTGTTGTCTCTATTTCATCCAACTAATATTCTCTAGAAGAAGTTGCTGTATTTTCCCCATGGGCTCTGCTCTTAGAGGTCAGTGGCACTCTGTGTTAGCAAAGTCCTGGAGTGACATCTGCACAGTGTGACACTGGTCCTCCTCTGGTGCCAAGAGCCAGGCCACTGCTGGGTTGCACCTAAAAGCTCTTCATGCATGATGACTAAGCCACTGTTTTCTCCACTCTAACAAATACTTCCTTTTGCCCTTGGGTTTAATATTTCCCTTTCACCAGCTGTCTCTTTTTCTCTCTATTTTTTAGAAATTGGTTATATCAACTCCTCTCCACACACTTGGGAAGACTCTGCCATAATTTTCTCATTTTCATTTAAAATCGTTTGCACATTTGATGCAATCCACTTTGGCTGACAACACATTCGGCTGAATTGAAATGAACAATGCCAAGAGTAGGAGTATGCTTCCAGATGGGAACAGAGGCACTGGCTCTGCCTGTGTTTAAGATGTCTCCCTCCTCCTGAGGAAGGTGCTGCAAAAAACACAAAACAAACAAACCAAAGGAAACATTCACTTGCTTTTCATCTCAGACCGCCTCGGGCACAGGAACAAAAATGGGTTAATGACAGAAAGGCTTTTAGACTAATCCAAGGCAAAAATGATCGCCCTTTCAAATGTGATTACTAGGAAAGTGATTTGGAAGCCAGTGGGACAGAGGCGTGGAGTAAGCTGTCTCTCTGATACATATCAACAGAGACCTTCACACTCACTGATTATAATGAATACAAAGTTGACTCTAGCAGAGACAAAAAGTTACATGAGCAACACATTGCCTTCAACAGTTCCCTTTGTCCTTGAAAGTTTTCTCATGAGCAAAAGGCATTAGTTTGGCTCATCCAGAGGGCTGCACAGGTGGAGGTTTCTCTGGAAGTCAGAAGCATTTCATTCCCCGGAAAGATCATAAAACATCTCTGAGTCATGTACGACGACTTTTGCAGCTCTGTGGAAATGCAAAGGGGACTTTACATAAGGCTTGTGTATCAATGTGGGGCCAGATTCAGTCCTGGCACAGGCAGAGCTGGCTCTGCCAAGCCCTGGGGAGAGGCTGCAGGGAGAAGTCACCTCACACTGCTAAGGGTGGTTAGAGCATTTAATTAATTTGGGACTTCCACTTTTCTATGCACTCCCGCGGAGACGAGGCACCCAGCACGGGCACTTTTGCAGAAGCAGCGCATCCTGAGGAGGGCAGGAAAGCTGTCACACTCCGCTCTCCTCCTGATGCCTGTCCCACCCTGCACACCGCCACTGCACTTTGCTGCAGCGAGGGGAGCAGGGTCTGCCTTGTGGCCAGAAAGATGCCTGCTTGGGACAGGGCCTGTCAGATGTCAGCCGGCCATGATCTTGAGATGTAAAGCAGTGTGCTAAAGCAGAGCACTTTATGAACACTTTCAAAATATGGCACCAGAAACAGCAGAGCATAACATCAGTTGTGCAGGTTTCTCCCCCGCTAAAGAAACTTGTAAGAGAAACTAATTACAAGAAAGTGGTCTTTTTGAGTGCAACAAACATGTTTAAATGCTTGTAAATGGCTATCTGCCTTTGTGTTTTTTCTTTGTACTAGTCAGTACCCACAGTCCTTGTTCCACACTTATGCAGCCCTTATTCCCAGACATATAAACTAGAAGTATTTGGGAATTTTATACGAGTAAAGTTTAAAAAAAAGAGTAAGTTGGCTCACAGAACCCTGATGTTTTCTGTTACAGCAAGCCTGTGAAGCTGGGCAGCAACAGCAAAGCAGTTGGAATGGCTAAGTGAATTAGTAAGATCAATTAGAGTAGATATGGAATATGTTACTCTGATAAGAATTGAGATTTCACAAACACAGAAATTATTAGTTCTTCCATAGTAAGAAAACCAAGCAGAGTTACACATCAAAGCTGATGTATGCTTTGAAAACACATCAGTTTTGGCTTGTTTGGCAAAATACCAAGTGCCTCAAGCTGCTCTGATTCTCTGCTGAATCGGCCTGTCTCTGTGCAAGACACAGGACTGTAAACATGACTTGATCAGAGCACAAACACTCTCAGACAATTTGTTTCCAGGAGAGCTTGCAATTATCTTCTCAAGTTAGCACCCATTTCCTTGCTTGTCCAAAAAAAAAAAAAAAAAAAAAAAAAACAGAAAAAAAAACAGAGAAAAAAATCAAAAAGCAATAATTATTATCATAGCATCTGCAAAATAGAATTAAAATCTCCTGGGGAGTACTCACCTGGTTTTAAGAGTACTATGAGGTAAAGCACAGCAATATTCCATGCACTGATCATCATATGTTTAAATGCACCATCCCTCTCATATCTGCAACTTGAAAAACAATATTCATCCCTTAGCCTCGAGGCACAAATTCTTAAAGCCCCTGTGCAAAAGTATGTGATGACACATATGTGTGGAGGTTCCCTTAGAAACAAAAGCAAACAGGGCTTTTATTTTCTCTCTGCTGGACCAGCCTCCCCCTTAACATGCCCACTATCCACTAGCAGTGGATAGTGCAATTTCCTGATCCATCTGTTTTCTTGGGGACAATTCATCCACAGTAGTCACTAGTTCTGTAAATGCTTTTGATGGCAGAGTAAGGGGGAAATTCATTGAAGAGATCAGGATTTTCTTGGACTTTTTTGGCTGGTCCTACTGATATTCCCAGTGACATGCTTGACAGAAAACACGAATCATCCTTTGCTTCCCTTAATGTTTGTGTCTGTTTTTTTCTCAACAAGTTATCTCTTACTAAATGCCACATTATATGAGGCTAAGGGCTTTGTTCTTTTCATGTAAGTTTGTTTCAATGATTTGCTTAAATACCTTATCATCTACAGAAAATTATGTAAAGTAGAAACTAGAAATACTAGAAACCTCTGAGGAATATGAAGATTGATTTCAGACAGAGGATGAACTACCTAGTTTGGATAGAGTAATATCTAGCATCAGCCTGCTGCCATCTACAACATGAAACATTGAAGTAAAATTCAAGCTAAGTTTGCTGAGTGGGTAAAAACCGAACCTGTGGCTGAGTGAGACACCAGGGTCATAAGTGGCATTCTTGAACTTGCCTTTTTTTCTTCCACTGACAAGTGATATTCCCTGAACGTGGTCTTTTATTGAAAGCCTGTCTTCTTTCTGTTCTTGAAGTCCCTTTTGAAGGTCCCAGCCTAGATGTGATATCAGCCCTGTTACTCACAGGAAAAGCATAATAAATTTTAAAAAGAAGCCTAATAATGTAAAGGGCTTGATAGCCACAAAACACAGACTTCTTGGTATTTTTCTTATTGAGTCATTAGAAGTCCCATCTCTGACTTTCCTATTCTATGCAATGAAGAGTTCACTTTTTGTAAAGGCTGTAACATATTAATAATCCCTCAAACAGCAAGCAAGCAATGGATGTTCAGCAGCTCTTTCGGAGTTAGTGATCATCTTCTGAGCTGTTTTATTGTGAATGAAGAGATTACCAGGTGTACTGTGATTTGAAGTTTCTTGGCACACATACCCAAAGGTATAAATAATATGAACAGCACCAAGGCATAATTACCACCTGACATAGCACACCTTGTCCTTTGGACAGAATTCTATTGATTCTAGGCTGATTCAAATGAATGTAAATGGAAAAAAGCCTTCAGGCTCAGTTTTTCCTCATATCATCACTATCCTTTTATAGTAATTTCTATGAACACACTGTAAATAATTACCAACCTTTCTACTTTGTGACTCATACCTAACTAGGTATGTTTCTGTCTTGTTTCTGTCTACAGTACATGGTGCATGTGGCTAATCAGGGCTGTAGTGTGTCATTGATTTCACTTGAAGACCCCAATATTTATTGGACATTGTAGTTGCACTACAGAGAGACTGAAGGAATCTCAGCTTGTAGATTCAAGCAGCAAAAGTTCAAGGAAATGTAGGTGTCAGGCATATATCTATTAGTACTGTTAAATTAATTAGTAATTTTTTTTTCAAAAAAATGAAAGATTTTACATCAATTTAATGTCATTTTATAATTTAAAAAAAGTCATCTAGAGCAGTGTGAAACAGGTTTATAGCACGAAAGCTCTCATCAAACACTTTAAAGATGAGGGGCTGATACATGTCCTATCTCGCCTTGACAGTTACTGCACAGCATAATCTAGTGCTGCCAATCAGATCCAAACAAAGGAAACAGCAGTTGTCTGACCATGAATCACTTCTCACCTCAATTAATATAAATATTGAGTTTGCGCAAGTAGACTTGACAGTTTGAGGCATGCCCAAATTTTCTGTGTAACTAGTACTTAATGACTGATACTCAATACTTGGACCTAGCACTGGGGGTGAAGTCAACAGTTAAGAACTTTGTTTTGTGAAAGTGACTGAGGGCTCAGCAGAAGGATTCAGTGTCTTTTGTAGAAGTTTTGGAAATAAGACGTAGCTGTAAATAGAAAGGCTCCTGTGGTGGATGCCTTCCTTGCATTTCTGAGGTAAATTCTCTTCCCTTCAACTCCATCGCACTCGTGCTTGCCTCATACAAATATTCCAATGAATACATCAACTCTAGCTCCCCAGAGCAAAGGATGCCTAGGCTACATCTGCAGAGTATGTGAGCAAAGCCAAATCTGAGTACAGACTTGAGTGTGTTTATAGAAGCAGGAATTGATTCTAAAAGTTGTATTTAGCAGTAAAAGAGAAGAAACATATTGCATTAATAATACATCCAACAAAATTTTTCCTTTCATGTAACATGCTTCCAGATTATCTGCCATTCAGTTAGAACTAGTTAACTCAGATGAGAAATCAAGGACTAGGTCAAAAAAGCCCACCCTGACAAAACCCATTCCAACTAAAGTATTTGCCCAAGTCTGACTCTAGATAACTAGTTCAAATCTGGCAAAGACTGATCCTAGATATTGAAAGGCATGATTGCCTAATAGCATCTTATCAGACTTCCTAAAATGCTGTGGTGGTCTCATTTAATTGCCCAGACAGTGGACAAGTGTCAGCAGAAAAATTACTCCCAGCAACAGCCCTAGTTAGTCACCTCACCTTCTGTCCAGGGTCTTAATCAGCAAAGACACTAAAGTGCCTTGTGATCCTTATTAAAGGGGTTCTTCTGGGCGAGGATTTGTTGACAAAGACAGGAAAGAAAGCTTTTGGTTTGGGTATCTGAATGTTTTCTGAAAGAGGAAAACAGCTTCTGAGTAAAACAGACTGGTTAGGGCTGTTACACTGTCCTGAAGGGATATATATAAAACAGAGCTCCAGTGTCTTTAAAATTCACCCCTCAAACCAAAGCTGATAACATTAATTGAGTAGCTTGCTTTTCAGCAGTCCCAAATACCCACTCGTGCTTTACTTACAGGAGCAAACAGTCAGCAAGTCTGTAAATTGGACCACTTAATTATGGGTGTAAATGAATATTCTTATTTGTGTGATCTGACTAGGGGGAAACACCATTCGACGGTGGTGTGTGTAACCAAAATGAATGTATATCTGTGTATGTGTAAGGAAAAAACAGCAAGAGACGATTTATGTGGTTGGTAAGATTGTACTAGCGAGCTACTTACATTGGATATTTTGCTTTTACATTTCAGTTTTGGTCATGGCACATACAGGTATAGTTGCCTATATGATAATTTGATAAAAGCCCATTTTGCTTGCTCCATTTTTGTAGTTATGGCTTTATGCACATATGTGTATCAAACTTTGATATTTGGTATTGGTATTTGTATCAAACTCTCAGTATTCTATATGAATACTGGGAGTCTTTAGAGAAATAGAAAAACAGTCTTACCATGACAGAAGAGTTGCACAAGTTTTGTTCAGCTTATTGATTAGCAGGCCATGTGGTACCCTGACCTTCTTTAAGTGTCTAAATACAAGTAACATCTGCTGGCAGAAGCAACCTTAATGAGGTTGACTAGTGGTCAGATAAAGCTGGATATACAGGAATAAAATGCAGATTTTTGACCATTAAGACAATTAGCCTTTAGAGAAGCACAGAAAACAATGTAGCAGATTTTTTTGTTCTAGAAAAAGAAACAGAAGTGTTTTAGAGATAGTCTGGACATATTTCTAATATAATCATTCACAAATGATGGGGCTCAGTGAGAAACCCAAGAAGGGATATTCAGTAGCGTTTGCTATGTTTGAGGTCCAAGTTAAGGGTCACATGCCATCCAGAGTATTTTGGACTTGAGGGATTTTACCATGATTCTCACAGAACTGAAGGTTTCACACACAAAGCCAAGGCAGAGATGTGAACAGCTGTGTGGTAGTCCCATTTTCTTTCTTTTCTTTCCATGCTTGTTTCCACCACATTCTAGAAATGGGGCACTGGAACAAACATCAGCAAGTTATTCACACAGGTCAGGGGAGCAGGATGACATCACAGACTGCATGATGTGTCCCAGATTTTTGCTTAAAAAAAGGAAAAAATGTTTTTTATTCTTAAAATGTTCCTTTACAGGGGAACTCCATGCTTCTGGAAGCATGGATGCTTGGTTCCAGTGTTACATTGCATTTGCAATCAGACTATTTTTCCCAAGATTTACTCTAAATTTAAGTCATAATTAAGCAATTACTTGAAGAGGCAGATGAAAAATAAACAACTGGAGGTCTCACAATCACAATGGTCCTCACAATGGTCCTTGTTCTTGTGGGAGGCTTCAACTTAGCACATGTCTGCTGGAAATTCAGCATAGTGGGGAGGAAACAGCCAAGGAAGTTTCTGGAGTGTGTGGAAGACAAATTCCTCACACAGCTGATGTGTGAACCAGTGAGGGAAGATGCTGGTGACAGCAGGGGCCCATGAGCCAGGCTGTGCCCAAGTGGCCAAGAAGGCCAATGGCATCCTGGCCTGGATCAGCAATGCTGTGGCCAGCAGGGCCAGGGCAGGGATTGTCCCCCTGTGCTGGGCCCTGCTGAGGCCGCACCTCCAGTGCTGTGCCCAGGGCTGGGCCCTCACTGCAGGAAAGGCCCTGAGGGGCTGGAGAGAGTCCAGAGAAGGGCAATGGAGCTGGGGCAGGGTCTGGGGCACAAGTGCTGTGAGGAGCAGCTGAGGGAGCTGGGGCTGTTTGTCCTGGAGAAAAGGAGGCTCAGGGGGGACCTTATCACTCTCTACAGCTGCCTGAAAGGAGGCTGTGGCCAGGTGGGGGTTGGTCACTTCTTCCAGTCAACCAGTGATAGGGTGAGAGGAAATAGCCTCAAGCTGCACCTGGAGATGTTTAGATTAGATATTCAGAAAGATCCCCTTCATCAAAGGTGTTGTTGAACACTGGACCAGGCTGTCACTAGACTGGTGGAGTCACAATCCCTGGAGGCATTTAGAAGACATGCAGACCTGAAACTTACCACATGCTTTAGTGGTGGACTTGGCAGTGCTGGGTTAATGGCTGGAGTCAATGGTCCTAGGGGTCTTTAACAACATAAAAATTCATATCATTCTATGGCTTCATGTCCTACCTTTTGTGGAAAAGGGTAAAACTGACTTCTGCCCACTTTAGAATGAATTTTATGTGCAAAGTGTTAACATCTTCCTTCTGTCTAATTCCTAGACTAAAGAATCCCAATTCTCTTAACCTTTCTCAAAGGTTCATGTTTTCTAAACCCCTTATCATCTTGTTGCAGTTATCATAACATGCAGTGCCCAAATCTGGACAGAGTACTTCAGCTGAGGTTGCACCAGTGCCAAGTAGAGCAGAATAATTACCTCTCTTGTCTTATACCCAGCACCCTGCTAATATATCTTGGAGTGACATTTGTCTTTTCTGCAGGAGCATCACATTGTTGTGAAGAGAGGCTTGAAAATGTGACCCCAGAAGTTTCAAAATCCAAAAGGCACATAAAAAAAAGAAGCAGGAGGGTGGGTGAGAATGTGGGTGGAGATGGGTGGGCAGGGGTAGCTTATTTCAGTCACATAAAATGGGGGCCTGGCTCAATATACTGAAATGTCTTATATTGGCAATTCTGACTAAAAATCCTTTAACCTCTACAGAAAAACCTCATTTGATTTGCACTGCTGAGTGGGAAACCTCTAGCAGACTTTTTGAAAATTGGCAGATAATGAGCAAATACTGGAAAAGACGCTGAATAAAGGAATAATGACAATTTACCTGGAAGAGGTTATCAATTTTGCAAAGCTCTTGAGACAGATGAACTCTTGCAGAGGAAGCTCTGTGAAATACTGCAAAACTGGGGGAACATTTTTAGAATTGGGTTCTGGAGGAAAGCACAATATACAATTTATATGGCATGCCAACTAATACCCTGCAAATTGGAGAGGTAACAGTTTAATGTAACCATTTTCATAGGGTTATAGCAGCTCTTTAATCTGTGGCCCACTTAACCATGAGTTTCTGCAAACTTTGAGAGCTTTCATAATTTCCCAGGCTCCCCAAAGCATGATGTTTAATTATATCAGTCATCTCATATACTCCTCTGTGTTTAACATATTCTTACAATGACTTGTCACCTTAGCAAAATCAGAAAGGCCCGACTTAAGAAAATGTAGGATGTGAAATACAGCCAGGAGGGTGAGGAGATTGCCAGTTATTTATGAACTCTTTACAAATATTTCTCTCCATTTGAAAACTTATAATTCTGGTGTAACCAACTTTCTTTCAAGAATAAATGACAAGCAGAAAGAGCCTCCTCAGCTCCCCTTCCCAGGACCCTGACAACAGTCTGGGAAAATTTCTCTTTTAGGCCATTTGCCTATTTAAAGTGTAAGTCTGATTGATTTTACAAGAGAGCAAAAAAGAGTGGGGGTGCCATTGTGTTTCAGAACTTTTATCAGGAGTTTGGCCAGGACTGTCATGGGTAATTTACTTGTTAGCTTGATGAGAGACTTCATGAGTATTCTGATACAGGGGCAGTATAAGACGTCTGGAGTGTCTAATGATCCACAGCAGAGAGAGGGTTCATGTTAGAAAGAGAAGCATAATATAATTGCTCCAATTCATTCCCTTTCAGAGGAGATCTGAAGGAAGAACTTACACCTGCACACCCCATTTCTGAGGTGAGAGTGCTGCTGTTCTCACCGAAGTGCTGCTATTAAAGCACCATCTCAAGGCAGTGCAGCTGAGGTAGGCACAGAGCTGGGCCCCAGAGAATGTGCAGCAAACAGCTGCACAGTCCCTCTCACACAACAAATGCACTCTGAATAAAGACTCAGGAAGAGGAAGCGCCATCTTTCCTTACAGCTGAGGCTATCAGATGCGCTGAAGTGACATGTGCACCCCTACACCACACAGTCTGTGGCAGAGCCCAGCTCAGCCCTGTACAGAGTCTGTGACTACTCCACACTGTTGTATTGCATAGCATTGCACAAACTGATGTTTCATCCTGAAGGCCAGACTCGACCAGCTAACAAACAGCATACCACAAAATATGTGTACTGTTAAAAAACAGTCCCTATTCTTGTATTATTTCAGAAAACACTTCCATAAAGCTTACTCAGGTGAGTAAGAGAGAGTCACAGAATGAGGTTAGAGGTATCCTCCACCCATACAGGAGCATACTTGTTCTAATAACTGACAAGTCTATAAAAATATTACCCACTAATACGCTTATGTTTTTCCCTCAAACCATGTTCTTGGGCTGTGTTAGTAACTTTATTAGTGCTTGGGAATACAAACAGGAAAATGGCACTATCTTAAATTATTGGGGTTTTTTCACATTGAAATTTTATGGAGGTTAAAGATTCAGGCTTTAACCTTCACAACTCTGCTGTATTAAGAAGGTGGGGTGAAGACCTCCCTCTTCCCCATCTCTTTTTCTCTTTTTCTGTATTAATAAAAAGTCCTTTCTTGTTCGTCTTGTGCATCCTTACATTATGGATAATATTATTGTCTCCAATTGACATGTATTCTGCAAAAATTTTATAAGTGATCATTTGCCTATTCTCTAGTCTATATAGAACTGTAATCTCAACAGAAATTCTCTGTTCAAAGGTCAGAAAATGTGGATTATTTCAGAGCTAATTGCATTTGCACCAGGTGAATTGAATTTTCGAGCAAAGTTTGGGTGATTTTTTTTGCCACATGTTTTTTTTTGTACCAGTAATGCATTCATTTAGATTATGTTCCAGCAAACCCAGGACACCAAAGTACAAGATCAGAGAGAGCCCTGCAGCCATATTTACAGATTGGTGGTTTGCAAGTTCTCTGCCACCCATTTGACCCAAATTGGATAGATCAGGTGAATTTCAGACATGAAAAAAATCCACATTGAGCTCTGCCAAAATAACCTTTGGTTGCACAGACATTTCCTGGGGTCAGCATGCTGGGTCTGTGTTTGCATGAGTTGAAGTGCACTGCAGAAAGGGGAGGGGGACCCTTCCTCCTCCTGAGAAATGCCCTGTAGAGACCACAAGTGAGATTCTCATCCCTCCAGATGGACAAAAAGAAGGAGAGGAAAGTGGCATAACTTCCTTAATAAGCAGACATCTGGCATTAGATTTTTCATTCTGTTCACTGGGCCTGTTTTAGGAGACAGAATTGTGAATATCATCTTCAGGGACTGCCAGATATACTGCTGGATAGCCAAGAGCGTTCGTTGAATTTGTAACATGCTTATTTCTCCATTTAAAGTTGTATTCTAGATCTGGAATGGTTTCCAAGTAGTGAACAGCACTTGCAGGTGGGCCGGCGACTGCTGGCTGGCCATAAAATGCAGATTGCATCTGGTACCTCAGGTGAAAGAGCAGCAGGGGATGAGAATTATGCCTTGAACATCTCCTCTCATTGTGTCTGACTTGGACAATGTTAGATGGGCATTGAATGCTGGGTAAAGGGGTGCCAAGTGTCAGCCCAGGGAACCAGAAGAGGAGAGGGTTGGGAATCAGCTTGTCAGTAGGCAGCTCATATGCCCATGACCCTCTCAAGCAGATCACCTCCAAACAGGACATCCAAGAAAGAGGTGTCATTAGCTATGATCAAGAGTATTGCCCTTCCTGTATGATACAAATCTGCTTAAAAATCACAACTCAGCCTAAGGCTGACCTCTGCCACCAAGTGCATCCCCAGTGGAACCCAGTACCATTTCTGGTGGCTGTAACTCCCAGCTTCCTGCAAAGCCACAGGCAGTCTTATTGGAGTTTAGGTGTCATTCTTGATCGTTTATTGGGACAATAATCCAACTACAGACCTCATAGACCTGCTTTCAAAATTTCTGATCCTGTTTGCAATCACTACACAGGCACAATGGCACTTCTGACACAGTGCCTCCCTTGGCAAATAACTCAGCTCCTTTAATTTAAACCTCATTTTCCTCATCATAGCAATAAGGACAATTATATACCAACTTAAGACATTATACTGACTCAAGACATGTATGCACAGTATTTAGAGTTCATGCATCCTGCCTGTGCCCAATCCTCACTTGCTTGTCTCCTCTAGCTCTTTTTGGCTTGTAAGCTCCTGAATCAGGACCCACATATAGCACCTCATAAAATTAGGTCCTGCCCTAGGCTCTTGGTTCTGTACCAGCACAAACTTTAGCAGCTTTAAATGCTGAAAGGACTACATGGAGGCATTCTTGGGTAGTTCAGAGAAGGGTATGCAGCTTTTAGAAGCAATAGGGTGGGTTTACAGTACCAACACATCCGAGAGAGCAATGTTTTATACTACACAGCAAACATGGAAAGGGCCACCTGAGGTGCAAGGCAGGAGAAAGCTGGGCCTGACACTGGCTTCCTGCTGTCAGCCTGTACAGCAGGAGTGAGCTGAAGCAATCTGGGGGTTTCAAAGCAAGCATAATTCAAGGGGAGGAAAAGTGAGCACAGACACAGTATGATTCAAAGCAGGCAAGTGAGATGCTGCATTAAGTCTCCTGAATGGAGTTTCCTGGAAGGACCCCTGAGCATGACCCTCAAGCATGAGACTCTAGGTTTTTGCCAAATTTATTTGAGGAGGAAGGAGCGAGGGAGGCATGTTTTCTCGAGGGGGAAAAAGCCTCACCCCGCTGAAGTTTTCTGTTGCCAGGGAAGGTCAGGGAAAATTCAGGAAAACTCCTTTTTATGTTCTTTATGATGTTTACTCTGTTGCGCAGAGCCAAGAGAGGGATGAGAAAGGCTGCAGCGCGATGCAGGGCTGCAAAAGCTGTGTGTATTTAATAGGGTGACATAAATGGTGTGTTTCTCTTTGCCGTCTGCCGAGTGCTGCGGGGAGAATCTGTCCTAAATAGACAAACGAGAAGCCATGAGAGTGTCGGCTGGCTCTCGTCAGCCGGCCGTCCCCGGGGCCAGCGCGGGCTCCGACGGGAAGTGCACAGCGGATGTTTAATGAAAGGGCTGCTGCGGCTTATCTCCGCGAGCAGGGCACTTCTTTGTGAACTCGCCTGCTTTGAAAGATATGTGGCCCACTATGCTGGTATTGTTGGCTCTCGCTTTAAGCGCAGCCACATGATTCACATAGGAGCTGCGCGCTGCCTCTGCCAAGGAAAGCTTCCCCCGTTCCCTCCCTGGCGGGGAGGAAACTCGGCAGAAGGTCATCGAGGTCACAAGATCTGCCTGTTATTGCATTTTACAGGAAGGAAGATACGTTGTCTTTAGATCAGTTTATCAGCTGACTTTCCTGTGAAGAAGACTGAGGCTATTTTCCTGTGTACCACCACCCCCGTAATTCCCAAACGAGAGTGCTCTGTTTGCATCTCCTGTCAGCTCAGCTGTGTGCGTTTCTGAAACAGCCCAGTATTAAGCAAACAAATAAAAAAGCCATTGTGAGACATCGCAGAGTCCACATCCCTTATCAAACTGCCTGACAGGCTGGGATAAATCTCTTCCTCGAGGCTGCCTGTCATCTCCCTCCCTCCCTCCCTCTCGGCGTCAATGCACAATTAAATCCGTTGTGGTGAAATAGACTCCGCTGATAATTGTGGAGAGAGTTACTTACGCTGAGAGCAGCAAAGAGCATAACAGACTCCTCTGCTTTCGAGGCAGTTTCCTTTGAGCCTGCACCTTTGAAGAACCAAGAGTGTTTGGTTTTGTTGGATTTGGGTTTTTCTGGTTTTGTCCCTTAAAGTCGTAGTTTTCTGAGTATTTTTTAAAAAATAAGCTCTGCTTTTTTTGTGCTAGGGAGCGAGCAGAGTGCAGAGCTGCCTCCCTCCCTGCCCAGCCTCCTTTGAGAGGTCCCTGCTTTCATAAGGTTTTCAGCTGGGGAATGGTTGCCTGTTTCCTCCCTGTGCTCACTGTGACAAATGCATTTCTGTGACCAGGAAACTGCAGATGTTACAGATGCACTAAGGCATATCTTATTAGCTAATTATTCTTAATCTTTGAAGGATTGCACATATTGAATAATGCCATTCATTGAGTAACAGTTGAAGGGAAACTTCCTGGCTTCAAAGTATATACGGTGACAGCTTTAATTGTGTTTTCTTTTTCTACATGTGTAAAGCTGAAATAACCCTCCAATGCTCCCCTCATCTAAAGAGTGCTGGTTAACTTAGCAAGAAATGGCATGAGCTGCATTGCACAGGAAAACAGCTACTAATATTTAATAATATCCACCTTTTTTTTTTTTTTTTGCAACATTGATCAGGTTAGATTTTTCATCTGGTTTTGCATGCCTTTACATGGAAAACCTTTTTTTCTCTAGTTCCAAGGGTCTTCACACTCCCATAATGATCCAGAGGGGAGAAGGTTCAGAAGAAAATGTCAGTGAAGATCCAATCTCATTTACAAGCCTGCAGATGTTATAATTTTAAGGAAGGATCCTGACTCACGTCACTATTCCCACAGCATTTCACCTGTGAGATGAATCCATCTTTCCTAGTTTTTCAAAGTCAAATGTCTCTCTGAAAATTCTTTATGTCCTGACCTTAAATCCTCCATCCAGGACCACATCTGCAGTTCACAGTTATGGGAGGCTGAAACAATGATCTTCATGTGCAAGATTTGGTGTATTTTTATGCATTTATTGCTCTTATATTTTAATCATCGTGCTTGTAATATAAAACAGAGAGAGATTCTCAAATAATGTTGCTTTACTGAGTTCTGGCAGCTGAATCTCTACTGAACCTTGTTAGTAGCTGGCTGGATCTTCCCCACACTAGTTCAGAAACTGAACTCTTACAATTTTTAGTGAGTGACTAATCATGACTGTCAGAGTATAGCCCTAAAACCTGAAGACAGAATTTTATAGTACAAAGGGCATGTGATCATTCTGGCAGTAAAACAAAACCAAAAACAAACAAACAAACAAACAAACAAAAACCACAAAAAACCCCACTAAAAAACAACAACAAAAAAAACCCCAAAACAACCAAAAAACCCAAAAAACACCCCAACTTGCACTGCTCGGTCTATTCTACATTATTTGGAAAAGCCATAGTCACATTGAATCTAAATTGGAGTATTTAAGAGACAATTATAACAAAGCTGAAATGGGAGGCAAAAGAAGAGGAAGAATCCTTCTGAGGCTTGTTATTACACAAATGGGGTTTGGTTTGAACTCTTTAATTTGCCACTTGCCAGCCTACATCTAAGAAGCAACCTTGTTTGTAATTCAACAAAGAATCTCATTCTTTTTTCCAATAAAAAGACCTGGCAATAATTCTGTTGGCACTAGATGAAGAGTTTGCTTATTCCGCTAGAGATGGTTTCTTTTGTTGTTATCTAGTTTAATGAAAACTTCATAAAAAAGACTCTGGAAGTTTATAGATAAAGCTCATGTACATTTGTTCAGGTCGTATGCCAAGGGGTCACTTCTTATTGCAGAAGTCATTGCAGTAGGGAAAAATGTGGTTAAAACTAGCACTTTTTTGCAAGTAGCAGTCTTTATTCAGAAGCTGGAACAAGTGAAGCAAACCACAGAGCCTGAGGCAGGCATGTGAACAGCACAATTTTGACTTTACAGTAATTCACTGCTACTATTATCTTAGCAACCTTTCAGTAAAGTCCTGCAAAATCCAACAGGGAGGGGATTCCTTTGCTCTTTAAAGTCAAGAAAGTCCTAAACAGCTGTGTCTTTGTGCAGACTTGGAGGTTTTTTAAAATTCATTCCAAATCCTGTAAGCCAGAAATTGTTCTCTAATTAAGATATTCCTAAAGGAATATGTTTGTTTGGGTTTTTTTTCCCAGCAATACTGGCCAAAGATTTTTTAATTTTGCAACACTTTTACAGAATGTGGTGCCATTTTTTCCAGCATGTCTGCCACTTGTCAGGTTCTATGGTTTGCCACTGCTTAAAAAACAGCTTGAAATTCAGGGCTTTTAAAAGAGCACATAGAGCACAATGGCACTCCGAGTGCCTGTTTGCAGCAGAGGTTGCTGCTGCATGTGCTCCTCAGCTGTCCCTTGTCAGTGCGTCCCACCCACACCCGGAGAGGCGCAGATGGAGGAAGGTCCTTGCTGCATCTTTCAGCGCTGACCTTTCAGCAAGCTGGCTGGAGAGGAGGGGATGTGGCTGCTGCTGGACTGTGGGAGGCAAAGAGCCTCCCCGTGGGCAGAGCCAGCTCCTCTGTGTGCTGTGGGCATTGCCAGCTGCAGACACAGCCCCGGCTGGCCCAGCTCGGTCAGATCTCTGCCGCTTGTCAAGGCAGGGGTGCTCAGGCTGCAGGGAACAGCCGTGGGGCTGCACACAAAGGCAGGGCATGACTGCTCATGTGGCATTTTATCTCTTGTCCTTCATGGAAACTGGATTTATGGCTCCCAAGTAAGCCTTTACTTTCACATGTTTCTCTGTGGAAGAGCAAGCTTCCCACTTTCCTGCCAGATAACACTAGGCTAAAGCCCTTTCTGGCACCACTTCAGAGAGGCTGATGAAGCAGCACCAGAAACAAATTTGGCCTTACATTTGAAATTTTGACATAAGGTCATTCTGTAAATCCTACAAATTAGAGCTAAATGTTCTTCCTCTCCACAGTCTTCCTCTCCTATATCTTGCATCTCCTCCCTTTCTCTGATCTCCTTTCCTCTGCACAAGCAACAGCTAGGAAAACATCTCAAGGGTGGAATTTGCTTTCTAACTTATTTTTTCATCAAAGAAAAAAACATAGACACGTATACTTTTTATTTGCTAATGAACATAGTCTAGTAGTCTGGTTAAATTATAAAACAGATTAGTCCTTATAGTCTCCAGATCAATACATTAGTAAATTCATATTGAACTGAATGAAAAAACCTTAAGGTCCCAAAATACATATTTTGCTAAAGTTAATTAAATTTTGCTAAGTAGTGGTGAATTAGGTTAATGTTAATTGTGTGAAGTGAAGTGAAGTGAAGTGAAGTGAAGTGAAGTGAAGTGAAGTGAAGTGAAGTGAAGTGAAGTGAAGTGAAGTGAAAAACTGCCCACTGGGCACCCAGAGAGCTCAATAGGTTGTCAGACCCCAGATGATCCTATTTTTAAGACCCATTCCTGGGTCTCCTGCTGCAGTTATGCATACTGGAAGCTTAGCTTTTAGGAGCAGGATAGTTTTCCAATACAAATGTTTTACACTTACCAAGATTCAGAAAAGAGGTGGATCTTTAAACACTAGCAAGAATGTGAAATATTCTAATAAAAAATACTTTACAGAGGAGCTGTGTCTGTTTACATCTCAGACCTGACCTCTGTTAAGATTAGAGGACTTCCAGGACTGATTTTTCTCCATCTGCCCTGGGGGGTTTCTGTACCTCTTTCGAGATAGGGCAGGATGTGCTCATGTGTGTGTCTGGTGGCACTCGGTATGGTCCAGCTCCCAAGAACCCAGCTCCTGCTTGCCAGAGTGTTCAAAAGTTCCTTTTCCAGACTGCACACTCTGCTCTGCTGGGCCTGTCAGCTGGGCAGTTCACATCCTCAGTTTCACCAGGAGGGCAGGGTGCTCTGTGCTAATCCCTCAGCTGATATAAAATTGGATGAACCCTCAGAATCTGGCAGCTGTCACTCTGTCCTCACACCCTAAGGAGTTGTGTATGTACACAGGGATTTAAAGTAATGTCGTTCTGCTGGATGACTTCTACAAACAGGGTTATGCTTATCAGCTGATATAAAATATATAATTGAATTTTAGAGATTGATGCTCTACAGATGTATTTGTCAGTCAATACAAAAGCAAGACAAATAACAAGATAGCAAAATCAAAAGCATAGCTTGAAGTCTTGATTTTCCTTATCTTTGTCTCCAGGAACCTTCTTTCATCTCTTGCATGTGTATGAGCTGTGTGAATCATGTCATGATGACATCTCAAGGATGTGTAGGGGAAGGACCCAGCAGACAGAACAGAAAGAGGCTGGGAGAATTAGGGTGGTCTGTGTGGGAGGCTGGGAAAGTTGAAAGAGCTGGGGGATATGTGAGCAGCTGCAGTCCACCAGGCAATTGTGGCTCTCAAGAAGACAGAACATGGACTTTGTCACTCTGTCTTCACAGAACCCACGTACCAGGCCGTAAATTTTGTTGAAGGATCAGTTTTTACAATGAAGACTTTAATGAAAAGAACCACAATAACATAATAATAGTTACAAATAACTATTTTGGTTATTCATAAGTGCTGGAAAGTACTTAGGAAGTTTGCTGGTTTAAAGTCCCTAAGCAAAACAAAAAAGTTATCTGGTGGAAGTAAAAATGCCCCCCTGTAAATCTGGTTGTGTTTGCATGCATGTCAATTCTCAACATCACTGCACTGTCATTTTTCTTCTTTTTCAGATAATATTTAAATTTTCCCACTGATTCAGTTCACTGCTGTCTTAATGTCACTATAAATAAACATACATCAGAGTCTTGGGTACATCTGGCATCTAATAAGCCTTTAGCATGAATACTCTTCTAAAAAAGGCTCAAGGCAAAGATACTATTTTCATTTCACCCTCTCACTCACCCTTGGCTTATTACTGGGTTCATCATTGTTTTCTAATGGAGGAAACAGAACCATGAGAGACATAAAAGATCACCCTTTGCAGGATGGACAATGGTTTTCATCCTACAACCCACATGCCAAAACCTTTGAGCAGTTATAACATTAGGATGTCCAGGATTGTGCTTAGGGAACCTGGGATGTGGGGCGACGGACACCTGGGAGTTTTCCACAGAAAACAGATGGCCTTGGATGAGCCCAGCCATCTTGGTCTGATCAGTGCTGATGGCCTTGGTTCCCTTACTCCTGGGGTTAACCTGGATTCTGGGGTAGCTGGGCTTCCCTGCAGCCAACCATGTGAAGTGGCAGGGCAGTCCTGCTTGAATGTTTAAGTACATGTGCAGAGACTGGTCATCCCTGATATTCCTGCTTTCTCAAGGGTACCCTTGCCAGATATATATCCCCAATGGCCATGCTGGTTTCATCCTAAATGAGCAAAGAGAGTTTTCCCAGGGAATCCCAGAGATGTAAGAGGTATGCCTGGACTTAGATTACTTCTGGTTTGGATGCTTTAATTTTTGTGTCTAGCCTTTCAGTTCCTGAACAGAATTATCCTTCTAACACACCACTCTTCTTGCTTTCAAAATTTACCCTCTTTATCCCAGAAAATGGATATGCCTACTGTTGTCTTCTCTTGATCTCTCATGTCTGAGAGAGGAAATGACCTTAAGTTACAACAGTAGAGGTTTAGATTGGCTATTATGAAAAATTTCTTCACCAAAAAAGAGGGGTTCTCAAGCACTGCATCAGGTTTTCAAGGCTGAGGACCAGGTTCCAGTAACAGGTTGAGCCACCAGTCCTGGAGGTATTTAATTCAAGTGTATGTGAGGCATTTGAGGACATGGTTTAGTGAGGGACTTGTCATTGCTAGGTTGAAAGTTGGCCTCGATAACCTTAGAGGCCTTTTCCAACCTAAGTGTTCTATAATTGTTATGTATCATTACTTCTAACTTCCTTGCTTCTGAATTCTGTGTTTCTTTTCTCTGATTTGCCTCCAATTTATAAACACAGCATCCCAGGCCCAGCCAAACCTGCGTATAAAGCAGCCATCTCCAACCCTGCTTATTTACAACAATGATCCTATGAGCCTAAAAACATTTGGAGTTGGTTCTAACATATTGTGCTCCGGGTTGCTATTGCATCTAATCTGCATGCAACCCATGCCAGATATGTCCTTGCCACTGACTGCCAGTGTGGGAGCAGGGTGCTGCCCGCTCTGGAACCATGGGATCCTGCAGGGATGTGCCATCAGCCTCCAGGCTGGCACCTGGATCCGTGGGGATCCCTGCCAGGCCTGGGTGTGTGACACACTCACCAGCCCTCACTGCAAACAGCAAGGGAAACTCGGCCTGAGACTTCACAAAGCGTGTTCCCCCACCCGCCTTCAAACTCAAGACAGAAAAAAATTAATTAATTAATTTTCTGCAAAATGCAAATGCTGGCAGCACCACAGTCATCTAAAATCAGGCAATCATACACTCCCATCTTTAAACCCTTCCTCTGAGAAATATTTATGCCTATGTAGCTGTACCTGATCCAGGTATGTATTTATGTGGGCAGAGGAAAGGGAGAAGACAAAATGGCTCACATTTGCAATTATCCACATTGCATAGAAATTGTCACCACTTGTGTAGCACCACAACTGCCTCAACCCACACTGTTTTGTCAGACCAGAATCTGACATAATCATAACAGTCCATGGATGCTCCTTTTTCATCTACAGAGTTCAGAAAGAAGGAAACCAGGGAAGGGTGCAATGCTCTCGCTTCTTTTCCTTTTCAGCACTCTGCTGGTGCTCTCCTGGTCCCTTTGTAACACATGCAAATGCTTCAACAATTACTTTTTAATAAGAAAACAGCAGATTTTCAGGGCAGCTGGGAGGTTTTCTTAGGGGTAGAACAGCAGACTTTGCAGTATAATAGCATACAGATGTTGTGACACAGCTTACTAAGGGCATAACCCAAAGTAGGAGAATTCCCCCTTAGACACACTAATCTAATGCTCTGTCAGCATTTATTCTTTCCCAGCTGCAGAGAGAGTGTGGAAATGCCTTGAAGCTTCATTGGAAGGGGGAAGATAATGAACAGTGAGGAGTGAAAGGCAGGAATGGAGATAAAGGTCTGCATACTGAAATAGCAGTAACACACTGGAGTACATCCTGTTGTGATGTATATACTTTTTGCTCTAATTCCTCCCTTGGGCAGTTTGAGAATGGAAATTTTTTTCTCAGAGGAAGTATTCGTGCTACTGAGTTTATGGAGGAGCAGCAATTTCCGTAAATGGGATAATACTGGAGAGTAGTTAGAGATCCCTTTGTCAGATATGAACCCACGCTGTTAAATGCTGGCATTATCTAGAGCAGAGCATTGGTAGAAGCACAAAGATTATAAGAAATGCCATGTGCACTATACAGAAAAAAATAAAAATTAAGGGCTAAATACTATTTCCTGTAATGTCAAGATGATTCTTCATTAGGTCAGCCCCAAAGGATGCAGATGTTTTTACAGCTTCAGCGTGCCCCTGTATTTAAAATCTTCTTAATAATGTATTTCATTATTAAATATCATATCATTCTTTTCCAGGAGGTCATTAACCAACAGGTTCAGGTGCATATTACAATATGCTTATCAATGTTGCACTGTGCAGCTCTGGTCTTGCTGTTTAATTTTACATGAATGCCCTGCAGAGGTCCTGAGTCAGCCCTAGAAACCCTAAAAGAAGTAGTAACTTCTTTTAGTAATACTGGGAAAGATCTTCAGTGTCTCAACTAGGAGCCTGAAAATCACTAAAAACCCCAACAAGCAGCAATCTTCTTTAAAATCCTATCAGACCCTCACCTGCAAGGTACAAATCTCACAATTGTATTAATGCTATTTTTAAAAAATTCAAACTGCTTATGAATTTCATATGAAAAATCAGTTTCCTGAGGCACAACTGCCAGCTGAACAGTTCCATCTTTATCTACCATTAAGATGACTGACAGGAAGAGGAATATTCAGCTGCATGGGACAAGGAGCTAATGTGCCTCCCAAGAACTGTGAGGAAGAGGGTCTACTGCTAATCTCATCAGTTTCTACAGTGCTGTGAGCAGTGTGAAGGGACTGTAATATCTAAGGATGAGAGTGAGTAGCAGCTTCATTACCATGAGTATATTTTCTCATTTTTACCACTACAGATTTGGCTCTATGTATATCTTATCCAGCACACAGAAAAGAATAATGTTTTTTTTAAAAAAATAATTTTTAAACAATTGTGCACAGCTCCCAAACTTTCTTGATAAATTCATTTGCTTGAAATTTTCCGTATCCAAATATTCCAGAAAAAAAATGGCCCTATGTCAAATATAATAGTTTGAGGTTTTTTTATTCCCAGAAAAGACTTGGCATCCTGCAAGTTAAGAATGTCTCCAGATTCTGGGTGTTTATGGAGCATTTCCATCAGGGTGCTTGTTTATTCTGGATTCAGTCCAGGACACAAGGCTGGTCCTAGATGGCTGCTGTTGACAAGAGAACAATGTATGACTGATCATGTGAGATTATTCTGATCACAAAGCACCTACACAGTTTATTTGTGCACTGGGGCAACACAGAAGCACATATAAAAAGTCCTCTAGATTGAAACATCTTGCTTTTTCCATAGAGAAGAATATAAACAGCTACCAAGGGGACAAACAGAAACATTAGGCTGTGAGGCAATACTTGACTTTTTGAGAAAGTTCAAAAGGTTATAGAGAGCTGCTCCCATTCTCAACCTGTCTGTATGGCAGCGATTTAGGTTTCAGCCCTTGGTGCCACCCACGGAGTTTGATAAGCCTCTCTGAATTGCATACTTGCTCTTTCTGCCCAAAAATCTCATAATGGGAAATGTGGTGTCAGACTCAAGCAGAAGATGCACAGAGCACACGTCAGTGTTCACCAGGAAGGGGCAGGGTCTTTGTTGGAATGGAGGGGGGACTGCTGATGTGAGTGACAATAATCAGGATATTACTCATGGAATTGCTGCTGGTGAACATGAGAACTGTGCCTGCTCAGTACTTGCAAAGGATTTGATCTGTTACCTTTGCTCACATTTCAGTTTCTCAGAAGCACTCCAAGGATTTAAGGTCTAATTTCTGCTCTGGTCAGTGGGACTGAAGCATGTAACCCCTCTATGCAGACATATAAATTTCACCATCAGTAAGCAATTTTTGCAGCACTCCAAGGAATTATCCCCGATACAAAAATCTGAGATGGAGGCAATCCTAGAAGCATGGCTCAGAGTTGTGTTTTCCTGCTTTCCCACCTCCCATTTGGATGGTCCTTTCTCTTTGAGTGGATCTTAGAGATGCTTGTACAGAATTTCCACTGTAAAGCTTTATCTTCTCCTTGTAAAAAATCCTCTGGGTTGGAATTTAGTTTCAGGCATGTCTAAAATTAGCAGAAAACAATTTTGAATTAAATTAACAATGTAGGAATTAAATGAAACATCCAAATTCTTTGAGTTCAGACCTTGGTTTGTACTCTTCTTGCCCTGAACTGGAATTATTTACGATGTTCTTCCTCTAATGTAGCCTTAAACATCTGATCAGGGTTAAAAATAAAAATATTTGGATATATCCACATTTCAAATGTGATTGTGCTTGGAAAGTAACTTTTCTCTCCTTAGAGACTTCAACATATATACACATGCCTTTCACAGGAATGCGGATTAAAAAATATCTATTTTCTGATGTCATACTCAAAGTATCCCAAATATATGTAAGCACTTCAGAGGAGACAAAAATCTGTTCTACTGTTCATCTTTGGGGTAAGAAAAAGTCACTGTACTCTGGGTTTATGTGCTCAACTATTTGAATGTCAAAGAATTCTGACTTTTCTTGTGACTTATAATGAATCACAAGGTGTATAAAGCTGTAAATTTTTATGTACTAACTAATAGTTACATTTTTTAACAAACAAGCCCAAAAAGCCCAACCAAACAAAAACTCCCCACCAGAATCATCAGCTGTACAGGTTTATAGCTAGGCAAAGACAACTCCCAGGGGAGATTTTTCCAGAGATTTTCTTTTGCCATAAGGCTCTCCACTTTTTCATCTTATTTTATGCAGCATGGATGTAGCTATAAGCTGTAATGAGAATTCTTCTGCAAGAAGTTTACTTTATAAGCTTCACTATAAATGAAATATGCCAAAATTCTCCATCTGACATCAAAGATTACTTTAAACATGTGTTTAAGTGCTTTTAAAGAAGTTTATCACAACTCAAATTCTTCTGGTCTACGTATCACAAAATTAGTAAAATAAGTAAAAATAAGTAAACTAATTTATTTAAATTAAATTAAGTACATTTTTAATTAAGTAAATTAGGTTAAAAAAACTGCAGTAGCAAAAAATTTGGATAAACCATTTACTGCCAGAATCAATATACATCTGTTGTCAGGAGACGTCAATTAAGACTATCTGAGCTCACATGCACTCATTTCAGAAGGGTGTGATCATGATACCTGTAATGGGCCCAAACACAAACTGTTTATTTGGGGAATGGGAATTGAAAAATATTCAATTATCAATAAAAACAGGAATGGGAAATCGGAGCAATAAATGTGTTTAATCAGTCTGGGTCATATGTGATAAAGCATATATTTTGGAGCATTATATCAACAGGAAAGTGTTCTGCTGCCAGATAATTTGGAATGTGTTAGTAAAAGCTGGTTTCAGAGAGATTTAACAGAAATTCTTCAGTCTTTCACCATCTGAGTTCACAATGATGTTTTGCAGCCATCTTCCTTTCTTCTGGGCCCTGCCTGTGTGTAGTACTGGATCATTTCTTTTTACATGAAAGCAAAAGGCAGCAAAATTTGTATCTTTTAGGTGCAAAAACTAGTTTCTGATCTAGTAATCTAGACCTCAAATACTTCTATTCAATTAGTTGCTTACAAAAATGTTCTTTCTTACTTTCTTTGCAGCTTTTGTGGGTTTAAGACTAAGCCAATTGCTGGAAGAAAATCTTTGGGGTCAGATACATTGCAAGGTTCTAAAATGTTCCAGGTCAAGAGAAAATAAAATGGCTTAAAAAAGGTTTTTACAGAGTTGATATCATAGTGGGCATCAGCTGTGTGTGAACCTCAGCCCCTGCAGCTCTGGGGGTTTTCCTGCTGCAACAGCACTAGTGATGGAGCAGTGCAGCCAGTAGGTGAACCCAGCAGGTCTGTCACCTTGTGCCTGCAGGCAACATGCTTGGGAGATGCAAAAATCTGGGTCCAAAATCAGCACAGCCTTCAAGCCCTGCATCACAGGAAGCAGGGTGCAGAAATGTTTATGCTTCTCCCAGTTGTCTGCTCTCTGGCAACTCTGCACACATTTCCGCCAGGAGTTTCCAATGTGTCAGTAACATGGTGGGCTCTGAATATATTTTATGCCTCACAGTGTTGGATTAAGCTCTATTATTAATCATGACAGCTCACTATGTTTCATCCTTGCCAGGAGTCTTGGCTGGCATATCCTTGTCTCCCTGTAACCAGCCCAGTATAACCTCCTTTTGTGTGCGTGTGTGTGTGTGGGCAAGGCCCCCCAACAGTGCCTGTCTCATCAGTTTTGCTGGCCCCCTCTCCTTCCCACTGCCCCAGTGCTGGGGCACCCCAGAGTGCTTTGCCTTCTCCACCACACCACTCCCAAGGCACATTCCCAGGGGATGCGCCATCCTTCCCACGACACCAGCATAGGACAATTTTTGCAGATCACCCAGAGTACATCAATATAAAGGCAGTTGCTCAAAGTCAGGAGGAGAAGTGAATGCAAAAGTACATTTTTGTCAATGGAAAAATCATATTGCAAAGGAGTACACTGACACTTGTTTTTCTTAAAAACTGTTTGTGTTTCATTCGCCTACTAAGAGAAAAAATTATTGTTGTGATTCAGCCAGTCCCAATCATGCACATCTGAGATGCTCGGCCTGTCTTTATTAAGACATGCAAAATCTGTCAAGGCACTGTAAAACTATTTTGTTTCACTTCTCAAGTCTCACTTCCCATATTTAATTTTAGGATAATGTTGGTTATTTCCTTTTTCTCAATAGCACAAAGTAACACCCATGCTTGTTGAATTGACACAATAGCTGCCTATCCTGCAGCTGCATGATACCAGACGTGGGACTCCCAGAAAAAACCTGCTTTGTCCTACAGAGCATCCTACAGAGATTTATGGGAGCTCAAGGGGCTTGGAGGCAAGGGACGGCAAACCTCTGTATGGTGTGTCATCTCAAGCCTCTAAGTGCCATTGTAGCATCCATGTAGCATTGTGCTATCTGTCCACAGGACTTGATAGTGATAGCAGCCTTCAGTGGTGACTGCACTGCTTCCAGGCTTGAACTGGCTCACCCAAAGGCATCTCACCAGCCTCTGCCCCTGCCCACATGCTCTGTTGGCTTGGCTGCCTCTTCCACTAGGAGCTTCCCAGCAAAGCAGAGATGAAACTTTGCAGAGCACCGGCTCAGCACCAACCTGTTCCTACCTAATAGGCCTTGCCTGCTGGGTACCACTTCCTCCTCAAATGTTACCTCAGTGTTATGGCACTGCTGACACTGCCACCTTGTCATTGGCCTGAAATACCAATAGTGCTCTTACATCCCTTCTCCAGAGGAACCTGTATTTTATATGGCCTGCCAGGACAATGATAAACCCTGCAGCAAAGTTCTTATGCCCAAAAAAAGTCTGAGAAAAAAGTTATGCTAAAACTGCCACATTAAAAAGGAAAATACCGTGCACAATCACCATTTTAACTATCCTGAATAATAGAAAAGGCATTATATCTAACCCATCTAGTCAGGAGCTTCTTTGTGCAGCTCTGGACAAGATGGGGAGAAGAAAAAGCCTGCCAGCAGCAGCAGTGACAGCTCAAACAGCACAACACAGCTCTGAGCTCAGACACTGAGCCCCAAAGCATAATGAAACACCCAAATATACCAGCAGTGTAACCTAAAACAAGCAACACTGCATGGCAGTGTTTCCATGACACTGAAGTCATGTCATACCAGTTGCACTCCTGTATTGCACAACCAAAGTTTGTCATGAACCCAATGACCAGTGCTCGTCAGATTGTCTTCCCCTGGTTAATATATCCCCCAGCCCCTCCCTCAAGTAATAAAATGGAGTTGCCAGCAAAGCCTGGCGTGCAACTTGCTTCATTTGGCACCAGCAGTGCTGCAGCTCTCCCCACAGCCAGTTCTCCCATGGTAGTGTTGGCATCACTGCAGCAGCAGGGATTTCTTGGCCACACAGCAGAATGGACATATGGACATCCAAGAAGCACCCTCACTTTGTCAGAGATTTCCATTTGACACAAACAAAAGCTTTCATCTTTTTCAGCTGTGTCTGTGCCATGCATCTGGCATGAAACTGAATGTGGATTACAATCCCCATTTCTCTCCTGGTCAAAGAGGGAACCCTGAAGGCTGTATTTCTTACTCACTGTTTCTACAGCACCTACCAAAACAGGGGTATGATCTCAGCTGAAGATTTCAGATCCTATTATCATAATAATGCAATGCAGCATGTTCTTCCTAGTGTCTGAGGTTTTCCTCCACCAGACTTTTCTTCCAGTATTGCTAAAATAGGAATGGTTTTCTGCCCAGGGGAGGTTCTGAGCTGTCACCCAAAAGTGGAAGAAATTGTTAATTTTGTACCTTTGCCTCCACAAGCCTCTGGAGCAACAGCATCCAGATTAAATGTATTGACTTGCCTATTGCAAGAGGAAATTCCAGTGAGAAACCTGTTTCTACCGGTTCCAGGTGGCTAGCACAGGCATAGATCCTCATGCACTGTGTTGTTTTCTGGAGCAAATACTCTTTCTTATGAAATCAAAAGAGGCTGATTCAAAACGATAGAAATCAGAAGTCAGAAGATGAAGAACATTAAGTAAACTTAGTAAGGCGTGCAGAAATTTCGCTTCTTGCCATCAAAATGAAAGATAGCCATCGACATTTATGGGGCACTAAATAGTTATTGGCTCTGATGGAGTAAGAAAGGTAAAATGCCCTGAATTCATGCAACCACACAAATCTGATCTTTACCCAAAAGCATATCTAACACATAATAGGGGCACTTCCTCCATTTAATCATACGATGCAGGCCAAATCCAGCTTAAAAGATCCCCTATCACTTCATTAAATTTAGCAGATGGCTGAACAAAGCACATTGTGCCATTCTCAGCTCTCTGTTAGATCGTCGCCACTGCAACGAAAAATGCAGTAGTGTGTAACTGGGAGATGCGTTTCCCATGTTATTTGTGTGAAGGAAATAGCTGTGCCCTGCTTCTGAAGAAAAGCGAGGGAAAAACTTGTCTCTATATTTCTGCATGTAACTTACCTATGCATTACTTCCCCATCATTCCCGTGGATGTAAAAGACTAGACTCCTGTCTCAGTGTTATGATCAATGCAGTCATTGTCAGGCTTACAGAACTTGTTCCAAAAAGTTTCCATTTACAAGTTGAGTGTTGCTGTATGGGCTTTCTGTACTCATAAAGACTGCATCAAAAAGAATTGGCACAGTAAGCTGTCTTGAAAATAGAGAGATGTTGTGTATTAAGCAGCTGAATAATGCACAACAAGAATGTTAAGTTACCTATTTAACTCTTTCAGCAAAAATAAGTGATTACATGCAAAGTCTTAGAGGAAATTATTAATGACAAAGATTGCTTTTGTGCCTGTGGCACACGTGTCTGTTGAAATGCTCCAAAATAAGGGAGAGTCCAACTGGCAGCAAAGAGGTCAGGATTAGAGATGAAAGGCCATCTTTTAAAAACCAGTTTTTATATAAGTGACCCCTAGCTAATTACAGAGCTATCTTGTGTTCCCTGATCCTTCACATATTTCCCAACTCCAAACATTTAGTAGGAAAGGCATCATACATCATGGTAAAAAAAAAAATTAAAAATAATTATTCTTCTTTTGCTATCATCCAAATAAATTCTTGCATTTTGATTAAGTCGGTGGAGAGTGATTATTCCCACTGTATATGGAAGTTTAGCTCTCCAGCAACAGATCCCTGAATGTTGATCAGCTGTGTGTTGGTCTGTTGTCCACTGCCCCTAAACACCACTGGAGGTGCTGGCCTAGCTGGGTGCAATTTGACCAGAGGTGAGCAGACCTTACACTGCCTGTATGAAGAGACCTATTAGGTGTTTTCCTGGCATTTAAGAAAATACTTCAGTTCATCTCCCAAATGCTTAAATTATGGTTTCTTTGATAGACAAGTTCAAAGGGAATTTTATTTTGTGTATGTGCCATTTTAGTGAATTCATTACACACAATGGTGGTTTCTGTCACGTCATTTTCCTGCTCAACCATAAATTTCCTTTTAAAAATAGAAGTGTATAAAAGAGATATGGAAAGCATGTTCTAGGATATTGCTCAATATGTTCAGTGTTGTGGCCTGGAATATTATATGACCTGAAGGAAGGAGAATTACCAGTACGTCATAGTGATTTTGATTAAAAAATATGTCCATATTTATGAGAATGGCATGACTGAATTGCTCAGAGCTCCACGGAAGGTTATGATGAGTTTAGGAATGGAAGAAACAAACCAGACTTTTTTTTTATGAGTTCTCAGTGATGCTATCAAACAATTTGATTGGAAGAAGTCAAGATAATATTTAATATTGATTTCAAAACGAACCTTGGAAGTGATTTCTTTTTGGCATAGCATTGTAGTACAGTATTTGACAAATAGATCAGGTAACTTAGCACCACTACTCTACTGGGGAGGGGGGAGAAAGAAGGGAGGAGGAGGGAAGAAAAGAAAAATAAAAACCACATGAAGATACTTACACACTTTAACACTTTCAAGCAAACAGGATAATTGCAAGTCACCATACTGATCCTGGGCTGCCTTTACCTCATCTCCAGAAAATGATGGCAAGATTCACACACCTCCTGAGCTAACAAAATCCCAATTTGCAGCAGCTTCTCTCTAGAGTTAGCAGGGAAAGGAAAAAATACCCCAAAGTTAGCAAAAATATGTGTCAGCTCCCAATGGACAAAAGAAAAATCCTTGTCTGCACACACAGCAACAGGCAGTGACCTGTGTTTCCTGTCTCACCCCACACTGTCTGCTCACGGATGAGGTGACTTTGCAGTGGCTTTCCATTTCCCAGCCTCCAAAGAAGCTACAGAAATTCGTGTGTTACAGAATGTAATTCAGGGGGAGACAGGCAAACTGAAGGCTGGGTACAATTAAATGCTGAAAGGGAAGGGAGCAGATCTAGATAAGGCCACTACATTATGAGACTATGTTTATCTGTCACATCATTTACAGTGCTCAGGCACTTAAAGGAAATAAATTATGACAGAGTCCTTAATCCTCAATGTTAACCTCTGAATAGCCAACACAAAAAGTTTTATCGAGTAAGAAGGACATATTTCATCACAATCACATCTTCACATTGACCTGGTCTCGGAGAAGTGTAATTACATATTGTTTCTGGAGTTTGGTACCTTAGGGACTTGTCAAACAGGAAATAATCTAGTTGCTAACTGCATGAAACAAATTTTGCAAAGCTGTTCAGAATTACTGTTCCTTCAGAGCAGAATGCAGTTCAAAATAAAAGCACTGCTGTGGTAAGTCTATTAAATAATCCTACATGAGATCAGATATGCAAGAGATAAAAAATACAATTAAAACTGATTATTTTAGTTTTAGTATTAATGGAACTAGAACAAATAGACAGTTGGAAGGAAAGTGGAATGCTGCACATAGAGTGCAGCATTCTCCCACCACTGTACACCACAGCAATATTCCCACTAATACAAAGGGATGGAAATGATTTTTGTCCTCCTGTGAGAGATCTTCACCTACAAAGAGTACCTGTGCTTTCAAAGAGTCTTAAAGTTTGAAGAGGGTCTAGTGAGAGTCTTTTTCCAAAAGCAAAGAGCTGCAAACAGTTCAAACTAATTATTTCCAGCTTCACAGTGTCAACAGGCACAGAAATGGTGGAAAAAGCTGTAGAATAACATCTTAAAAACCTAAAATTGACTTATGGATGGAATGAAAACCAGAAGATGAAATCAGTGGGACATACTTCATTCCAGTTTTGCAGAACAAGTCCCCATGGGGATTAAATCTGACAACACCTAATCCATTTTCCATGGCAGGGTTATGCAAATGGGAGCACACAGCCAGCACCTTCCTAGGGAAGCTGGTGGCAGCCTTCACTGGGAAGAGGCCTTGTGGAAATGGATCAAGGCATTCCAAGGTGGAGGTGGGGCAGGCTGTTTCCCCTTGATACAGAGCTGCAGACTTCCATACACAGAGATGATGTTTAGGCTTGGCTCCGACTCCAGCTGCTCAGTTTGTTTTGGGGAATGCCTCAGAAGACCAATAGGGCTCCTAGCACAGCAAAAGCCAGGCAGATTCCCAGCTCACTCCAGGTACATGCTGCACATGCACCTCCTAAGGGACTTGCCTGCAAAGAGCCAAGAGCCTGCCAAGGGCTAGGGGACCATGTAACACACCCATGAGAAAGGTGATAATTTAAAAGGCAATAGCAACTTGTGTGTGATCAGGCTAAGATCTTTAACTTTTGCCTCCAAAAGGACTAATCACCATCATCATAAATGAAGCAGGGAGCACATTTTCAGTCGCAACTCTGCATGGAATAAGAGTGCCACCTTCCTGTTTCTAAACCAGACCCTCCCAAATCCACTTCACCAGCAGCCTGCCCTCCTTCTGCAGTTTTTAATACACCTAGCTCACAATCCTACTCTTTTACAGTTTTAATAGACAAGTTATCATTGAGTTATAAAATGAAAAGCAGGAGAAAACTACAGCAAATAGCCTGGATATGACTCCAGTAAAAGAGAAGAGCTGTGTTAATTTGCCGGAAATTCCATTTTCTCCCCTCTCTCTCAAAACCGTGTACAAATTAGACATTTACATGATAGATGAGTATGTTCCTTTCTTAGGGAAAGTACTCTGCTGGAACTCAGAGCTCGGGTAAGTTCCATGTAATGTGGCCGTTGCCAAGGAAACTACTTGTTCTTAATTGAATAGTAGAGAAAATATTTGTGTAACTTATTGGCACATAAATTAAGGTTGCCCTTGAGTAGCCTTAAACTCACACAACCTTTTTCTTTTTTTTAAACAAATTGTCCTAGTTTCTTAGATTTTCTTCTAATGTGCAAATATCATGGAAGAGTCACACCATGTAGGTGGCCTCTTCTCTGACTCTGACTCTGACTACTGTTAAAGTTGCATAATGCTTAACTTCAGGACCTAAAAAAAAAATGTCGATTACTACAGAGGCGATGACAATACAATCCAAAGCAAGTATGGACTAGGCAGGAAAGAGGTAATAAAATAAGCTCTTGCAAATAAATCTTACCCCAGAAAGTCTGCCATGTACTCAGTGATACCAGTGACGATACAAATTCAGATTGCCCACACTGGTGTAGCTCCACTGAAGTCAATAGAATCATGCTGATTTAGATCTGCTGAGCCTTTTACTTATATTTTGTCTTTGCTCTGCCCCTGGTTTTTATTACATATTCAAATTACTGTTGGTTTCTAAAGGACAAAAGAAGTGGTTTCCAAGTGGGTTTTTCACTTTCATGCATAATCTGAGAATCAGAACAGGCTAGTTAATTCATAATCTGCTGCTGCTGGTGTGAAGCATCCACAGACTGCACAGCCTCTTGGCAAAGGAAAATTGGGACAGACATGGACTATATCACCTAACCCTTAACTTTCATTCCCTGGATGCTGCTGGGAAACAGGGGAGCATCATGGACTGGCTATAGCAGATGCTGAAGGTAAATTCTCAGTTAAGTAATTCTTTTTCAGTCATACCTGGCAGGAAAAAAGAAAAGGTCTTAATATCTTGCTCTCTAACAGGGACTGTCAGGAGAGAGATATCTGATAACTGAGTGGGCTGCTTGAAAAACATTTATTTTTACTTTCTCTCTCCCATACACAGTATGGCTCATCAAATACCATTTATAATATTTTGAAACATTGATGTCTAATTAAATTGAAGCTTCTCTGAAATGGTCTCATTAAATATGTCAAAAAGGAGGTAATAAAATATGGGTAGTCAGATTTTGATCTTGTAAGAAACCAATTAGCACCAGCAAATATTAAACTAAACTATTTTGCTTTCTCTTGATAAATTGTCTTTTCTTAAATCATGGTCTTACTATTTCAGAGATGAGGAATGGTTCTTCCATGTGTCAGGTTCTTCAGAACACTGATCATCATCCTGGATTGCAGGATCTCTACGACAAAGCTGCTATACTAGAAGTCTGCAAAAATGCCTTCAAATAATAGACCACTGTAATATTTCTAGTATCTGGTCCTTTGCCACTCATTTATTTCATTTGCTTAATAAAATATGACTTTTAAAGTTGAAACAAAAACCAGATTCTTTTTTAAGTGATTCCTCTTTTCGCTAAAGATGAGGGAGCATAGTGGTAAGTGTGGTGTCCTTTCACTCAGTGATAAGCCACTGCAGAGTCCATAAAATTGAGTAACTGAGAATAAAGTTTTCTTAATTCAGGGTTATGTGCCTGTCAGAAAAACCTGCTGAATAAAATGTAGCAAAATGCTATCTGACCAGGGCAGGGAGCCCAAACAGCATCATATAGGTGACCCTGTCATTTAAGTTGAACTTGTATTAATAATGGTCCTTAACAAGCTGTCAATCTCTAAGAAGAGCCTTTTGTGCCTTTTCCCTGATGCTTTTGTATTCGCTTACTCGATGGCCACAAATCAGCCCTAGCTGGGTTGCGGTCAGTCCTAGGGCAGCTTGGGAAAGATGAAGCTTCTTTCTCCTTGTCTTTCCTGTGCTCTTGCTTTTTTTCCCTTTTCTTTGCCTTTCACTGCCACACAAATCATAAAAATTGCAGGCTGGGGTCAAGCTGTGTAAAACAAGCAGATACGGGTTTCCTCTTTGTTTCAGTGCAAAGCACAGATGGGAGGAGGGAAACTGCTGTTCCACTGAGATAACTGCCAGATAGAAAATCTGAAAGTATCCCGATGACACTGGGAAACAGGGCATTTTTCAGTTAGTAGGAAACACAAATGGATTTCTTAATACCTGCTGAACAATAATAGCAAACAACTCATTGAGTACCTAAGCTCTGCTCCACTTCTCCTACCTTTTCCTGTAAAATGCTAGAAAGAAACAAAAATTTTAAAAAATACAAACCAAACTAAGAGTAAACAAAAACTGCCATGCTAAGGACCAGAAAATAATCTGAAGGTTCGCAGGCTACAGGAAAGCCCAGGACTCTCAATACCTTGCAGCAATCAGTGATCTTCCATCACTCATTCATGTCTGCTGGTGGCCTGTTCCTGGGCTCCAAGCAAGTGAAGTGCAGAGTAAGAAATGCAAAGCTTAACCTAAATAAAGACACTGGTATCAGCTGCACTTTCAAAGCTGTGTTCTCAATTACCTAAAGATACAGTGACGCAGAGCAAATTTGTCACTTGGCGCATTAGAGGTGTTGTGAGGCTTGTCTCAACACTGGGCTTGCTTGCTGTCTGTGATCCATTTCTTCAGACACAACATAAGAATTCACCATGGTTTAAACTCCAGTAGGCTCTGGAGATGGTGAACCACAGCATCTCCTGCATCTTGTAGGCTCCATCTGCCTCTGCATACAATCTGTGCATGCAAGGCACAGCCAAGCACGCCCCATCCCTGCAGCATGCACCCTGACAGTAAGCAGTAATGTGCACAGACAGCATGGGAGTTAGGGACGGCAGGATCTCTGGCCCAGGGATGCCCCTTCCATGGGAGTTAGGGATGACAGAATCTCTGGCCCAGGGATGCCCCTTCCATGGGAGTTAGGGACGGCAAGATCTCTGGCCTGGGGACGCCCCTTGCCCAGCCCAGCTCACAGCGTGGTGCACGTGACGTGTGCTGCCTGATTGTTCTGGCTGGGCTTGGTTGCACCCTGTGCTCCAGCATCATGATCAAAGCAGCACACAATAATGAGGGTGTTTGCAGAAAGGCTTCTGCTCAGTCCACCCAGTCTCACTATATTAAGTCCTTTACTGTGTGTTCAGTGTGCCTTGATTTGCATCGGAAGACAGAGTATATGCAGTGACTGCAATACGAGCTAGGGCTGTGACAACTCTTTTGACACTTCAGTCGTCTAAAATCATAGTTGTAGAGGATTTTAAGTACTTGGGCAGTTGGCAGTTCTCATGAGAGTTAGAGGTGGGTGGAAGAGAAGAATAAGAGAGAAAACATGCCTTTTCTTCAAGTAGCTTCTTACCCAGCTTGCATGCAGCTATGCCAAATGACCAGGAGCATGGCTGTCCCTGCTTATTAGAAAAAGATGCATTTGTCTCTTTGATATGGAAATTCAGATGATTTTTGTTAGCCATCAACATTTTTGTTTTTTCCCCCACCCTTGAATATGCATGTTTCCTCTTTGGGAAGGAGACACTTCTATGAAAATTGTATTTGCCCTTGAATACTCAACATCACAAAAATAACTTAGAACCACAACCAGTGTAATGGTTGAGACAGGATAAAAGCTAAGTATCATCTCAGCACTTACACACAGAGGACAGCAGAGTTGCAAGTGAGTCAAATTTGGTTTGTGCAGCAGCTTGTGCCCAGATTATGTTTCCTATTTTTTGTCACCGTCACCAGCATGACCAAACCATTTTCTCACTCTGATCCCAGTTCTGATTTTACTGCCACTGGGATAATAATCCATACCTTCATTTTGGTGCAGTGAGAAGCATTCAATTGTGCAAAGTGCTTTGGCATCTCAGATTAAAGGGCATTTAGAAGTGAAAAGAGTTTTATTACCATTGTTATTGACTTGTTTGAAAGGCAAACGTCAGCCTGACAAGACTCTGCTAAACAAACACAACACAGTGCTTGAGAGGCATCAAAGCCCAATTCAATTACAGAAACCACCTACCTCTACAAACTTTGCAAACTGAACAAATTACTAAGATCCAAATTCCACCTTTCATTGTTAACAAGCTTAGTGAAATGATGAAAGTCTTCTTTTCCCTTGCTTGCTTTAGCTACATGTAGTTTTTTCCATAGTCAAGCTTGCTCCCTTTGCAGCTCATTTCTTCTGTTTATTTCTTATTACCTGAGTTTTGAAAAGGAAGTGGAAGCAGCTAATTGTAATTATCTTCTTGCATAGCACTGTAACCAAAATAAAAAGCTGACAGAGGAGTCTTCTCAGCACTTTGTTTTGCGTAGTGATGCTCATTCTCATTCTTGTTCCTTGAGCCATACTTTGCCTCACGTAAGGCACCATATGTTTGAAAAGATGCATGGGAAAGAGTTGCTACCCTCATTTCTAGCTCTCATTCTTCTTCAGCTTCACACAGACAACTAATAATCATTTCGTGCTTCTTTACCTTATTCTAACAGCTAGATAGATTGAAGAAAACTAGTGACTATTTATTAATTACAGCCACACCTTGGAGTAGCCCAGGACCATCTGGCTGAGGTAACTGCGGGTAGCAGACACCTGCACAGCAGCAGTGCCAGGCTCGCCTCCTGCCTTCACAGGAGTGAGCCACTGCTCATCCTGAGGAGGGCAAGCACAAGCATTGCACCAAGGAGAGGAAGGGGACTGATGCAAAACCTTTGAGAACTACCGGGTTACAGGAAAATCATTCATTTTATATTACACCTGACACCAGATAGTCAAGGTAAGAAAAAAAAAGGTTCATCAGTTATCAGTTGCTATTCACCCTAGAGACACCTGGATAAATGTTTTCACAGACACCACTATCTGATGAAATGAGAATAATAGTTCTTTTGATTTGTTTTATCTATCAATAAGGCATTAGACATTTATTACAGAAGAGGAATAAAGACTCAGGTTCATCGTGCTGCACACTGAACTGAATAATTTAGTCTATTATCTGGTTTTGGCTTTCATGTATTGATGAGCTTGTTCTACTTACTAATGGGGTTAAATGGAAGCAGAATTAGGTTGCTCAGACCAGGATGGTTATTATAGCTTTTTACACCACATCAACATATCAGTATTTACAGTCTCTACTTTATTTTCCAAACTCAGATTGAAAATATTTTAAACCTAGGAAGAAAGGCATATCATACATGGAACTTTGATATACAGAAAGCATTTGTTATAATTAATCTCTTTTCAGATGTGAAGTCATACTCAGAACAAATGCAGGACTCATAGCTTTATAGCAAATTACACAGCTGTTTCTCAAAACTACGTACTAGGTTTTAATTTGCCAATTGTAAAATGTGAAATGGCCTGTAGGTAGGATGCTGAAGAATGCAGATTTTATTATTGAGATGGAGGACTTTGACTTCATTTATAAAGAAAGTGCAGTTCATGAGTTTTAGCAGCTGAAGTAAAAGACTTTCCTATTGATTGTTCTTGGGTGTGCCAAAGCAGAGGTCACAGAAAGGCAGTCTTTCAATAGCAGCTCTTGGCAGGGATTTAAAGGCTAACTAACTATGGTTTGGAAGTGGGGCTTTTATCAGCAGTGCAGGTAAATACCACTCTTAGCAAATTACATGAGGAAATCTGCCAAGGCTGCACGGTCTGCAGGTCATCTGGGGGGGATGTTTGAAGCATTATCTATTTAAATTAAAAAAAAAAAAACCAGAATGCCCTTTTCACATACTAAAGCCCAGTGAATGGACATTATCACAAGCAGATTTTCTGAAAAGAGATAGGCACAGGTGGCTTCTAGTATTAGTGCCTTCAGAAATATTAAGAAAGAAAAGTAAATGAGTATACAGGTTTCATTTTTGGAATGAAGGATTAATTTTTCAATACAGGATTTATTTTAGAATGATTCTGCCCTTTTCTGCATTCATGCACCAACATCATATTAATCACAGAGCAGGTGGAACAAGGACTCTGCAACATTTTCCTGCATCAAGCCCACTCACATAAAACTCCTTTCATCTGCTTCAAACAGCTTGGAAATAGCTACACCTCCAGCCAGCAGCAATTATCTAGACTGATTGCTCAAGTTCATACACACTTTGAAAAGCCAGGTCTGAAGTAGGAACTAAGAGAAATAGGATGCCTATTTCTACTACACAAGAATGAATAAGAGACCTAGCCAAGAGAAAACTTTGTAGGTAGCAAATTCTGCATGCAACTGATGACTGTCACCCAACTGATTTTGACCCAAAGTTAATCACAGAACCTGTCTGGTACATTGTCAAATGGAAATCAGATGGTGCTGGTTCAGTGGAGGAAAGGGGGACACTCATACAGATAGAGGCAGGGAAACCCAGAGGCTTCTCCCATATGTGTCTATGGGCAAATGGACTTTTGTATCCAAACCTGATTTTCTGAAGGAATCAGAGCCATAGAAATGTCAGTTAGACACAGTTGGGTTTCTAGTCTGATCTCCATCTCAAAGAGGCCTATCACCAGCATCAGGTCAAGTGCAGATTTATCTAGCAAGGTTGTGGAAACCTTCAAGGGTGGTCATTGAAAACCTTCCCAGGTAACCTGCTCCCGTGTGGCAACCCTGGACAGCCTGCACTACAGGTTGTTGCCTTACACTTTGTCTTATCACATATAATAGCTAGGAATAATTTGGATTTACAGTCTTATTAACTCCCTTGGTCTCATAATCTTATTAACAACCTTTTAAGGACTTGTAGGCTGCTATAAGTTCTTCACCTCCTTTCCATCAGATTAAAAAAAAAAAAACATTTCTCTCAGCCCCTCTTTACAGGTTCTGCACTTTGGGTTCCAAGATCTTGGAGCCATCCACTGGGTGGTGGTTTTCTCTAACTTTTCTACTTCCCCTCTGAACAAAAGGCCCAACCTGCCTTATCCATGACAGGAGCACATCTGGCCACTGTTGACTCTGGCACTTCCCTAACATCTTATTCCTTTTCATCCTGGTATTGTGCAGCCTGTCACTGCCCAGTACTAACACATCAGATTATTCCACCCCATCTCCAGAAGTTTGTGCTTCTCCTTGCTGAATCCACAAGGCTGCAGTGTACCCGGTGAAATATTTGCCCAGCTGTCTCTGGGGTGAAGTTCTATCTCTCATAATTTCAGCTATGCTCTGGGACTGGTGTCATCTGCAGTTTGCAGAGGATATGCTCAGTATCATTTCCCAGGTCACTGATAAAGACATTGAACAAAAATGGTCCCAGTATCAACCTTCGGGGTTACCTTGGTTGCAACAAGCTGCCAAGACAATGTTTGTCACTCTTTGCAAGGAGGGACAGCCACTGAGTGTACTGAATGTAGACAACACATCTCAGAGAGCTGGAAGCAATACTGTCATAGGTGGTCACCTAAGGTGGCTTTTAGCAGCAGGTTTGGAAAACAGCTATGATTTCAGCAGCTGCTCTGTACAGACAAACCTAAACCCTACAACAGGGCATGGCTGAAATATATGCTGAAGCTGGGCATTCTCCCTTCAGATAAAACAAAATTAAATATACTGAGCTAGAAATGACAGACACCACAGCAATAGCTGTGTTCTTCACTTCAGCAAAATCAATGGAGAGAACTTGAATGGCATGTTCTCTGGCTGAGACAGATGGGTGTGGACAGAACTGACATGGATTCCTCTTAGACCTGTGGGCATCAGTGCCTCAGGCTGTTTGCTCTGGTGTCAGCAAAGGAGCAGGAAATGGAAATAAGGCAGAGCAGACTGCAGCAACAGGAAGTAACTACATATTTTCCACGTTACCAAAATTCTTTCTAATCCTACACATCCCAGAGCATTAGCCATTTTACCCTAAATATTTGTGGGTGTTACTAACCCAGCAAAGAAGCTCAAAGTAACACTTGTTCTTTCCCAGCTGCTTTTACAAATGGAAACAGGACCCATGGGATTAATTACATTAGTTATAAATCTCTACGTGTCCTTTTGAAGATATATTTTCATGAAGAAGGGCTTTGATCAAATATACTTCTACCAAGGAAAATCTCTGTTATACCATAGATCATCTCCTATCTCCCTTGCAACTCTGATCCCATCACACCAACTCATTTCCCTTCAGGCACAGGGTAAAACTCCACAGGAAATACAGCGCGGCAAGAGAGGCGAGGCTGTAAGAGCAAAGGGCATTGTAAGATTCATTTTCCAAGCCAAATAGTTTTGTGTCAGCCAAAAAATGTCAGTATTCACATTCAGGGAGAGAGAACAGCAAAATACTTACATATCTAGACCTCTTCCATTAGCATACAACATGAAAAAAACCTTAAACAAAGAAAAAAGACAATGTCAGAAGTTGATTTCCAAACTTGCATTGAAACCCTCTGGATGTTTGGATTACAGAGGATTTGGACTAGCCTTCCATGAACTGCAGAATCACAGGCACCTCACATATCTGAGTTCTGTCGTCTAGGGGTATTTACACTGGCAAGTTACTCTTAATTTAATTGGAGTGGAGGATGGGAAATTTCAACTATTCAAATGTTAAAGCATTTAGGAAAGTTAGACTGAGGGCTTCACAGTACTGTGATTGAAACTGCTTTTGGGAGGCAGAGACAAGGTGGGCACCTTGATGAGAGGACTGTGAGAAAACCTGTGAGAGCTGGAGTCGGTGCTGGAGCATCAGAGAGCGGGGGGGAAAAGGTAGTAGTGAGTTGGAACATGTGTGAGGACATGAGAAAAGCTAAGATGGGTCAGTGACCATGTCAAAGAAGAGCTCTTTGCTGGACAGGAGGCTGGCCCTGAGTGGTCAGCATGACCTCAGAGAGTGCAGGGGAAAATGGCATGTCCCTCTTCCTCCCTTTCGCATCTTTTTCTCCCCAGGCTTAAGAAAGCCCAAGCAATAGAAGCCCTCTACTGTCAGAACATACTGCACTGAGACACACAAACAAACGCCCCATGAGCTGTGCTGAACTATTTCCCTGCTCACATGGAAACAACAACAGTGTGAAAACTACAGACAAGGGTTCACAACTTTGTTTCACTAAGTTATTCAGAGAGAGGGGGAAAAAAACAACAGCACCTCAAAGAGTGTGTGTCATAGAAAAGACTGTGTTTAGTCAAATGTTGAAAAGAAGCATGGGCTTGGGCTGCCAACACATCTGAAAATATTGCAGCCCATTCCTGGCACAGATGTGCCAGAAGGGAGGGACCCAATATTTATTGAACAGCGATGTGATGGGATTTAAGTTGGGAGGTTTCTGTACCACATATTTACTCTTGCAGCTTCTCTCAGTGCAGGGAAGTAACCTGTGCCATGACAGGGCATGATGCTCTACTTCTTTTTGAGTCTTTCTCAAAAAAAAGCGATGCTGAATTAATGCAAAGCTGAATTAATTCCTCCATGCAAACTATTTCTGAGACATCCCAGCAAGAGATATTTTCCCTATTCAACAAGAGAAGGAAGTGATTCTGGGTTCTTGGTTTCTATGTAATATTTTCCATAATACCACTGAGAAACAGCCAAGTCCCTACTCACATTCCCACATTACTGAAAAGCTGGAGCAGTGCAGGTCAGGGTCCCTGGCAGCATCAGAGGGCTCCATCCCACAGGTGTGGTGGCCCTGACACCATCACCACAATGCTCTCTACTGGTGGGAAGCTGCAGCTCAAGGCTGCAGAACAATTTTCAAGGAGTCACCTGGGCAGACCACCAAACTCTTTGGCTACTAGAGTTACCCCCTCAGTCTTTGCAGAGTGGCAGGCAGCCCCCGAGGAACTCTGCACTGCTCCCAGGGGGTGACGGGCTCTCAGTGAGGTGTGAAGCAAGAAGAACCTCCAATCTGATTGTAAAGAATGCAAAGCACTTTTGGATTCTTCTGGATGAATGACAAATAAATGACAACAGTGAAGTTATTAACTGGCTGACATAACTGGCTCATTCAGACTCCCAGCTCTGCTCAGTATTTGCATGACCTCACCTCTGCTTGGGAGACAAAGTTTTTACTTATTGGTTGGCCAAATCTTAAAATTAAATAATAATAAAAATTTAAAAAAAAAGAAAGTATTTTTCTGGCAAGAGGAATGAGCAATGATAGCATTCTGGGCAGGGCAGTTCACTGGCCAGCTTTGTCAGCTCAGGAGGTGACTTCAGCTGGAATTAGCAGAGGGAATACCGCCCAGAGATCAAGCTAAGCAAACACGAGCGGCCAGCAGGGAGGGCACCAGCCTTCCCTCCTGGGAGAGGGGACAAACAGGGTTGTGCAAGGTTTCTGTGCATGGAAATGGCTAACTGAGCACCACACTGCCCCTTTACACCGTGGAAAGAAGCAATTGCATATCATTTCCCATGCAAAGCCTTGTGCAGTGCAGGCTGGATTTCAAGTGAAGCACAGTATAAGAGAGAACTGGTTTCTCACAAATTTCCCTAATTCTCAGCTACAGCTGCATTATTGTGTTTACTTTTCCTATGACAGGCTGTTATATCACAGGGCCTAGGAGATGACCAAAACAAACTGCACACAAAGAGCAAATAACTGGCTAGGCTTCACCATCAGCAAAATAAAGGTTACTTAATAATTTGAGGAAGGGTGTTTCCTTTAAAACCTCTGCCATGAATGCTCAAGCAACTGCCTCAAGGTCAGCAAGCACCAGGCACTGCTGCAAATCCTTCATCACACACAGCAGGCAGGAGGTGCTCCCTGACAGACACAGTCATGTCCAGGTGCAGGGTCCCCTCCAGGCAGACCCCTCCTGGGGGCAGCAGGCTGCTGCTCTGGAGGCTTGGTGATGAGGCCCCTGCTGTGCCCACAAGGTCAGCCCATCTGGAATGAGCCAAAAGCCCTTGTTTTCCTGTCCAAACCCCTCTTTTGGGGCACAAAAGGAGATTGCCTGGGGTAGCCAGGGAAAAGAGACCATGAAAACGGCAAGAGAAACCTTTGGGTTCTGAAATGAGGCATTCAGGCACCTCACTCCATCCATGTTAAAAGGAATTAGGGACCTAAGCAACTTTCCAAAGTTTGCACATACCCATTGGGTGAGGAATTTTGTCATTTCATGTTACTAATACATTCTTTTGCAGTCAGCAACAAAACCCAGTTTAAAAATAGGAAGCAGTTGCAGAGAGGCAAGGGGAACAGGATGAGTTTTCTGTTTGCTTTACACAGGAACTTGGCAGCCTTGTCTCTGCTGACTGCAATGTTGCACATGATTCCTGTATTCCCAACAGTTCTCTTCAACATTGGACAACCCTCTACCACCACCTGCCTCAGAGCCAGCACTTGGGTGTGAGCTGCAAGGAAGGATTTTTTTTCTGATATGCAATGTCATGTTGAGAAGATTGACTGGAATTCCAACAGGACAGCCCCCTTTTCCTTTCTATTACCTAATTTTGAATGTATTGATGGCTCCATTGTTGGTACTCTATTGGGCTTCTCAATAGACTTGCATCATTTTCATGCTGAAATTTGATTCATTTTTCCCATGCTACAAAAGTCATGGCCCAAAAAAGAAAAAATTCTTGTTTGGATAGATGCTGGATCTCTTATTTACCCTTCCTTGCTTACAGAGGTATTTTAATGGAGGTGGAATAATTTGTTACTCAGATCTAGACCTGATTTCTAATTTTGATTCAAATATAGTACTCAACTTTCTCCAGATTAAAGATTTTTCCTTTTAAATCAATTTTTCTATTACTAAAAACTTTAAAGTACACCACTCAATTAGATGTCTTCACATTCTCAAAGATCCATAATGTGAACAAAGCTTGTCCGTTGTTTCCTAAATGGCCTTCTGGATTCATGCCTGGGATTAAATGCATCAGATGACGTTGGGCCATCTATGCTGTGCTTTGCTATTATTTTATTCTGAAAAATAAATGAACAGAAGACGGCATTATGGTAGTTGCATCCGCCCATTAAAGGGCATGTGTTAAGCCAAAACCCAATATAATTCAACTATTAGCATCATTTTGTAAGATCTTCTTTCTCTGGAGAAAATACATAATGTGCATTAATATTTCATTATTTTTATGTGATTTCTCAGCTTCTGTTTAGGTTTGGAAGATTTACAGTGGAGCACTTAAAATCTCAAATATGCTGACTGTCAGAGGCCTGACTCTGGCTTGGGAGGACAGTTACTTCTCTGGTCAGCCCCTGTGCTCATTTAGAATGAGAATGAGACAACCTCTGAATACACATATAACCTCACTGTATTCTGGTGGGATTATATGCAGAACACTGCATTCCAGGTTATCCAGATTATTTATGTCTGTCTAGAGAAATAATTTCTATGTGATCATGCTCCAAATAATGTGATGTTTTAATTCCAAAAAATATTTTCTTCATGACTAATAGCAAAATGCCACCAGGCAGCATTCAGTAAAACAGTGCCAAAGTGCAGTCACATCTTGTCAGGCCCGGAGCCTGGAGGCAAAGCTCAGAGCAAACCCCTCTAAGTGTGGGTGCTGAGCCCACCCTGACACAGGAGCACTGCCCCTGCCCCCAGCACAGGGCTGTGTAATGCAGAGCGTGTGCTGTGACCCTGAGCTGGGCACAGCTGCACTGCAGGGTGCCCTGCGTCGCTGCCTCTGCACATTGCAGGGCCTTGGGCTGCACTGGGGACTGGAACTCAGGAAATTCTGACTTCTTGTTTCCCCTTAACTGCAGTCGCATCTGCAAAATATGTACACCCAGCTTATAATTTAGGGCACAAGTTTAAACTCAGGCAACTTCTGCAGTGTCTTTTTCTTCTATCATAGATAACTTTTCCAACTCCCACCAGGAGTGCGCATCCCTTTATTCTGTGCACTTCTGCTTTGTACTCTGGGTTTTCTTCTGGATGCTGCCAAGAATGTTTTTCCCATAAAGCTTTACCACTTAGCAATGAGTGTCTTTGACATGATCAGTGTCCCTTCAGTGAGGGAGAAAGCTCCTTGAGAAAGGCAAAACTGTCTTAGGGGGCAGGAGGAGACTTCTTGCTTCTCTGCAACTCAGCAGCCAGCAAGACTGCCCTGTGGTCTGCCCTCCCTAGGGACACTCCTCATGTTTGAGAAACTGGTCTATCTCCAACAGTACTGAAAACTGTGCTTCTTTGGTCTTGTTTGACTAGGGCTTCAACTGATTGGTATTTAGTTTTGACTTGTCAGCAGACTGTATCTCTGATTAATGCTCCTTATGAATGGAAATACCACAGGCTTTTTGCAAATGCAGTTTCTGTTTCTGTGTTATTTCTTCTGTCAGATTATATCAAGTGATCTCTCCCTGGCTGCATCCTTAACTCTGCAAGATGCTCTCTTACGTTTCAGGATGAAGAAGTTCCTGTCTCTTGACTTGTTATGCCCCTGAGACAGAGCAATATGCCACGTGTGACAAAAGAGCAACTTCAGAGATTCCTACTTTGGCCAGAAGTGACAGTACAGAGGTGGAATCTTATCTGTGATAATAGCTCTTTCCCATGTGCATCAAGTCCTGCCTTGTTCTTCATTTGTGACAAACTACAAGCCACAGACTTTCCACAAATTTCTCCTTGTGCTTATCCTCATTTTATATTTTGTTTAAGCAAACCTGCTCTGCTGCAAACATTGCTCAGGACTCTACAAAGATGCTTTTGCAGCCACACAAAATCTCTTATCTCGTGGGTCTCCAGCTGCTGAAAATATCAACACTTTATGTGTTAGTACCTTTCACATATTTTTGTTTTCCATTTTCACCAATAAGTCATGTCCCCTACTAACAGAAGGGTAAGCAGAATTCAAAATGAACTTTAAAATTCAAGCCTTCTCATGTGTAACAACATGCAAATCATAGAATCACAGAAACATGAAGTTTGGAAAACACCTCCAGGAGCATTGAGTCTAACCTTTGACTGATAACCAACCACCTTGTCAACTAAGTGCCTTATTGTCAACTAAGACCACAGCACTAAGTCCCCCATATCTCCTGCCATTTCTTGAACACTTCCAGGGATGGTGACTCCAGAACTTCTCCAGATGGACCATTCCAAAGCCTCACCACTCTTTTAGTGAAAAAAACGTTTCTGATTCTGTCCAATCCAAACCTCCCCTGGCACAACACTTCCTCTTATGCTGTCCCTTGTTGCCTGAGAGAAGAGGCCAGTCTTCACCTTGCTACAATGCTACAATGTCCTTTCTGGCTGTTGAAGAGATCAAGGTCTCCCCTGAAACTGTTCCCTTAAATCCTTGGATATGATTCATATGTACATAATATAAGGATGTATTGCATATTATATACCATGTCTGTGAAGCTTACATATAATTACTACAAATAAATAATGCATTATGGTGAAATTATTCCAGGTAAAAAAGAGTTTTCATTCCTGCTCTGTTTCTCAGTAAAGAAAGGCAGGAGCCATGCTTTGCCTGACGTTTATATTCCCTATCTGACAGAGGCTTAGCTATGAGGCAACAGCAAGTGGGTTCACAGCAGCCTGTAGTGCTGTAAACTGAGCATTTTTCAGAGGTCAGCAACAATTACACATCACAGTATTGCAGACTGACTGAGAGTGATTTCAAGTTACCAAGTCCCATAGAGGAAAGCTCTTTCATGTGGAAGAGGCTGAACAACTGGCTGAGCAGCTTTGAAATTTGCTCCCAAGCGCCACTGCCCTTCCCTGAGATGAAATGAGCCATTTGGAGGTTAGATGTTTGATCTGTGATAACTGCCTAGACCTCCCCTGTAGCAGACAGAGACCTTGGAAAACAGGTAACTGGAAGCAGGGAACATGAAAATGGGGATGCAAATTATATGTCTCAGCCCTTGAACATTTTTTTCACTGTCCCTTAATGGTATTCCTATGTTTTCCACATTTATTTGGCTCTGTCCCCATGTTTGTCCTCTTCTTCCTTTTTGCTCTTTCTCCTGACACTTTCTGTTCCACTTTATTCATGCAGTTGCCTTGTGACCACCCTTTTGATTTACTATGTTATGTGCCACCAAGATGAACTTCAATACCTGCCCCTGGCTGGCACCACTAAAGCTCCACTACAGCATGTCCTCTCTGTACATGCCTGCACAGTTTTATCACTTTAGAAATACCCATGGACTTTTTAATAATGTGACTTTTTAAAGAAAATTGCACACTATATTAGCCCTGAGTGTAATAGGAAAAATGGAGCAACACAGCCAAGATTTTATGAGTTCTGTAATATCGCTGGTATTTTTGCCCCAAAGAGACAAACACTATCAGCAAGTTTCCCCTCTCAGAGCTCAGAAGAGATTCAAAAACATCTCAGAGCCTCATTAATTGAAAGCAACACACATCTCTTTGCAAGGAATGGGAAGGAAAGCATTTAAAACCTGTATGTAGCTTCACACATCAGGGGCTGGAGCAAGATACACAGCCCCTCCATTTGACTGAGGCATAGCACAAAGTGTTGATGCATAAACATTTTCAAATGAGAGACAATGCCAAAGCCTCACAAGGCAGCACACTGCAAGCCACAGTCATGTGAGCTGCAGATTTGGTTAGCTTCTTCAAACTGCCACCTCCAAGGTGTGTTTTATCCATCCCTCTCCCCAACACTGCTCGAACCCTACAAAGTCTGCTGTGACTTGCACCTTTCCATAATCTCTGGATTTCTACAGCAGTGCTGCATCCTAGTCAGACCCTTTTGTCATGCGTCATGGTTCCAGCAAAATCATGCATTGTTTGGGTATGTGCAGGCTTTTCACCATTGTCTTGAGCCCTTGAGAAGAGGACAACCCCACTGGATGGGCTCAGCAAAGGTTATGATAGAATTTTAAGTCCTACGGTGTTCTCTGTCATTACACTCATGCAAAACAACACCTGTCACATCCTAGGGTTCACTTCCATTAGCAGGAAAGTCATAGACCTGATGTGATCAGAGAGGTTCCTCCTTATGCACTGCCCCTCCAAGCAAGCAAGGAAGGAGCCGCAAGTCCCTGGGAAGCCCACTGAGCACACCAGCCCTTCTGCAGAAATCACAGACACATTCCCTCACACACACACTGCAAACTCTGACACCAGAGGCACACCAGAGGGGATAGGGGCTGATGATGTAGCCAACTCTCATGACTTTATCATGAATCTTGTAATGGGCAATGTTTATTTTAAAGTTCCTGGAGTCATAGTTTCATAGAGCTTGGAATAACTTCATCCTGGGAGCTGATGCTTAGCTATTATCCACTGTTTCCCTGAATCTATTCCAGTGGTGTGCCTTTCCTTCTGTGTTCTTCAGCTTTCCCACAGAATTCTGCCTTTTGTCAGATCATCAAGCACTGCAACTGGGCTGCCCAGGGAAGTGGATGAGTCACCATCCCTGGAGGTATTTAAAAGACATGTAGATGTGGGGATATGGGACATGATTTAGTGGTGGACTTCACAGGGCTGGGTTAAAGATCAGCCTTGATGGTCTTAAAGGTCTCTTCCAACTTAGAAAATTCTATTACTCCATGACTAAAGCACATATTGCCCAGACAGAGCCACATTGCTAGTCAATCCATTTCATCTGCACGTATGATCTGTATCTCTCACTATGTTACCTACTACAGTTTTGTCACCATGACAATTGTTGCAGGAAATGGGCCCTGTTGGCTGACATTAATTACACTGCCCTCAATTTCTAGTTGTTCCCACATCTGCTTTCTGGTGCCTGGCTTGTGTCTGTGTATGATTATGTGGGAAACCATACCATAATATATATTTAAGATAAAATAAATATTTGGTCCTTGTAGTTTCAGGGCAAAAGCTAAAACACCAAAAGCTTATTAAAAATCCCATGGTTTACAGCTCGGTATAATCTTATGGCTTTCAAGTTCCTTTTGTGAACTTCTGGAGCCCTGCTTTCATGAACCAGCAATGAAGTTCTGGGGCTGAGCAGTGGGAGTGGCCAGCGAATGGCTGGGGAATGGCACTGAGCCCCAAAGGGCAACCTGGGGACAGTTTCTGAGCTGTCCTCAGCCCTAGCTGAGGTGTCTCCCACTCTGCCTGGTTGGGTCAAAGCTGAGAAAATAGCTAAGAACATAGCTAAATAATAGCTAAGCCTCTGACAGGAGCACAAACACAGCCTGCAGAACTGGATGTGCAGCTGTATGGCACTACAGCACAGAGGAGGGACCACAACAGCTCAGCCCTTCTGCTGCCCCATGCTCATCACTGTGGACAGCACCAGCCAGGAGCCACATTCCTGTGAACCTTTCCCCACAAACCCCTGCTGGCCAGCATCTCTTACTTAACTGCATTCACACTGTGTGCACATTCCCAGATCAGTGAACAAAATTAGTGAACAAAATTTCGGCCAATTACCAAGGGGTGAGAATGTGCATTAAAGTGAACTGAAACTCTGTGCTGCAGAAAGAGTGGCTGCCCCTTCTGCAGTGGTGACCAAACACTGAGCAGGATCTGCACACCAGTAACAGCTGGGATCATGCCTGAGCATAGGACCTTTATCAGCCTCCAGACCCCTCGTGCCTTATGGGCTCACTGTACATCTGCAACAAAAGCAGAGTTAGGAGAATCGAAAATATCTGAGACTGATCCTTGCTGTGTGAACATACAGAAGTTAGATGCCATCAGCTTCAGGGAGTGAAATTTGTAATACCTCACATATCATTGCTGCACACAGAAACGCCAAAAAGAAGCAACTTTCAGGGGGAAAGTGTTTTCTCTGGGGAGGCTCCTGGCATACAGGAATGCAGCACAAGGGAGAATTCACAGGAAACTTGGTCAGAACCGGAATCTCCTGTTAAACTTGATGTGTGTCAGTTCCTGTTTAAACAAAATGTATAGTCTCCAGCTAGCCACAGTGGTTAGTTAAACTCTGTGTTTTGTTCCTACTCAAAACCCTGAGCAAGCCTGCACTTCTGTGGTATCTGTGGTACAGGGACAGGACAAGGCTAAAATAATCTAAAGACAAACAGAAGATAAGATGAGAAAAGGAGGCAAAAATGAAAGGTTACAAATTTTGCAACAGGTCATTGAGCCACAGTGCAACCAAGTGTAGAAATCAGTCAATCTAATATCCGGTCCAGTGTCTGTTTCCCATTAGCCTAGCAAGCTCCTGAGAGAGAGAACAACTACTGTATCACTCAAAAAGTTAGAGTAAATATATGTATCTGTACAACCTATAGGATTTTTATATGCTGTTATACAACATGACCAATTTGAGTAACCATTTAAAAAGCCTGGATACTTCAAAGAGACCATCTCTCTCTCAGGTTTTTCAAGATTTCCTGAAATTCATCAGAAAGCTGTTCAGTGTAGAAGCTGGTCAATGACAACAGTGGTATTGGTCTGGTAGCCAGTTTCTGGAGTCAAACAAAGTAACTAGGAAACAGACTCCTTCCACAGAGACAATTCAAGACAGTTCTTTCTTTATCCAAATTGCTTTTAGAAACAAATTTTCAGATTTTTAAAACTAGCTCAGACAAATCACCCCTAACACAGGTCTAATCCAAACCAAGAAATCTCAGAAATACTGATGCAAGCATTTGTGAAGACCCTATGAAACTGCAGATTTATGGGAGGAAGATCATAGCAAGAAGACATTAATTTCTCTTCTCAGATGCCATCTCTTCTTCCATTCATTGTCATCTGCCTTCAGGATATGATGGTTTTCTATGTTGTCTTTCTTGCTTGCTTTTCTACTACAAATCGATCAGCAAAAAACTTTTCTGCAAGTTCCTATTCTGCTTTTATATCAATAACCTGTGTAGGGAATCTTCCCCCTTTTATAAGCTGTAGAGTTAAAAAATAAAAGAAAAATAAATTGAGGTGAAATCTTTTTTAAGTGAATGAATGTATGTAAAATTTCCCATTGAGACGTACAACTGTAAAGGAGAGCTAGGCCTGGTTGCTCTCAAGTGCAAAACTTGCAAGCTGTCTTACTCATGTAACTTTCCAGATGGTTTGTGTTGCAAAATAAGTAGGGATAATTGCTTCTGTACCCACATGCAATACTTTTAGAGAAATGAAAGCACAAAGAAAAGAAATACCAGAAGTTTGTACAGGAAATGCTTGCTTAAAATTCAGCTTCTTTGCTTGCAGGATTTGGATAATGCTAAATTCCCTATGCTCCCTAAAGCCAGAGGCCATCCTTTTGCAGATGACACTGACCCCAGCGAGCAGAAATACCACGAGTGGGAGACCAGAGTGAACTCGAGGTGTGGGCCACACTGATGTCAAGGAAGATGAAGGACACACCTCTGCCTGAACTGAAGAGGAGAAAATAAACCAACAGTCATCATTAGAACACTTCATAAAATAGATCTTTCCATTCTGTCAGCAGAAGCAAAGCAGATTCATTCCACACCCCTGGCTAGTTTTGCTCTCCTCACTTATCACACAGTGTCATTTTTTTGGCTCCTGACCAGCCCATTCAGGGCTTTGAAGGTGCTTAAACTCACAAGAAAAATCAACAGCTATTTGCCTAACATTGTTCTGACCCACACTGCGGTATAATGTTTCCATGAAATTTTCTTTATTACTGTTCATGACATTCCTGCTTTTTAGTATTTAGAAAAACCTTTCAATGAAAGAGTTTTAGGTGGAAAAAAAAGAGCAAAACTAACTTTTACATATTCCAGTTCCACTTGTTCTGAGCTGAATTAGCTACAAGCACCCTTTGCCCAAATGGCACAGCACTACCTGCTTGGTTTTGCAAGAAAATAGAGTGTTTCTTGAATAGAATATGCCAGTCTGAGCTTCTAGGGCTTTTGCATTGCTCTGTCTCTACAGAACTACTTTCAGCTTATTCTTCTTGTTGCTATGGATATCCAAACTGGTCAAGTTCATTGGGACATGAGCAGGAATTGACAGGTATTTTAACACATGTCATCAAAACAGGCTCTGCAACCACGGACCAAGTACTTTCAGGACCATTACAATGTTTTCCATATAGGAAAGCAGATGTACAGAGAAGTGGTGGAGAAATACTCTGACCATAGAAACAGGAGCAACAGCCTGCACTCTCTGAACATCAGTCCGGTGCACACTGGGACTAAGGCACTTCTTTACCCTGCATGACACTAAAATGTCCCTGAATCAGCAATAATTCTCATACCAGAAAATGAATTTGCATTTTATTATGGACAAGGTAATTAATAACCAAATGGCAAAGAAAGCACCAGAAGGCAGAGCCGTTGGTCTCTGTGCCAGACACGTGTTACCAGAACACTGAGGTGACTGATGCCCACGGGGTCCCTGTGCCCGCGCAGGGCAGAGGAGGGAAACTGCCTGTGGAATGAATGGCTGCATTGCATCTCACGGCTGACAGCGTGCGGCCCTGGAGTACAGGGGTGTCCCCAGCACAGCACACAGACGCTGTGCTGACAACAGGCTCACTCACTCACTGCTGGGCTGCTCACAGCTTCATCTCAATACAAGGTGTTGAGTCATTCACTCCTGCCCGTCACACTGAGACAAGGGCATGATCTCCTGCTCACATGGCACAGTGAGGGGGGCTGGGGACACTGAGGTGCAGATGCACTGGCAGCTCCACTGCCTTGAGTTGCTACAATGTCTTCTATGGCCTCCTGCAAATTAGACCCACATATCTCAGGAAACGGAGAGAAAGAGGAACCTACAGAGAATTTCTACATATTTTAAGTGGTTTCCCTAGCAATTAAAATGCTGCAGCATGATCATGCACAAAATTCTCCAGGGCAATATTAAATCACATTTACCATGAGGCCGTGTCTTCTCTCCTGCACCTCCTGTCGTTCCCATTGCAGCTTTCAGAAGTGGTGGTGGGTCTCATGGGAGGGTGGAGCCAGGCCCTTATGGCTCTATCTCCCAACAGGTTTCTTTACCCTCTGCCTAGCCTTTTTGTAGAAGAACTCTCCAAAATAATCAGGATTTTTAGGTCTGTGTGCCTTTCCCTAAACTCCTTAAAGGCCTAAGGGCCTTTGTTTGTGAACTGCAATAGGCTTGACCCTAGCATAGAGTAGCAGTAAATCCACTCGTTCCAAAATTTTTCCTACAGCAGCAGTTGTAATTAGCATTATTCAAACACCATCCAGCATCTGCACTGAATGAGGGAGGGACTACACCACAAAATAGTAGTGCTCAGACACGGCCATAGCACACAGGACAGAGGTTGAATTACAGTTCTGCTGATGTTTCTTGGTATTTGGGTGTTCAACTGAAAATTCAACCACTCTCACAGATTTTCTTTCATAATGCATGCACACACTGAGGTTTTAAGAACCATGTATAGGAATTTGAAGTCTTTCATCCATCAGAATGGATGCAGGAGCCCTGCCAATGCCCATAAGCAGTGGAATTTCTAAAGCCATCTTTGCTTTGAAATTAATCAGACTATGTACACTACTCATCCATCATCACTCTGTAATTACTCAGTCAGAAAGGCTTAGTCTGAGGTGATCTTGCCTAACCATGTTCTCCTGCTGCCTTTAAATGCTGCACTTTCTGCTTCATTCTTCCTACTGCTGTCACAGCACCGCTGGGCTTTGCCAGAGATTAAAGCTTCATTGTGCAGGACACTGTTCTGCCACTGAGGAGAAAATGTCTGCCACTAAGCACTTAAGTCTAAATCGACTGGACAGATAAAGGGGTCCAGAAAGGGTCTTCTACTACAGCCTCCCTTCAGTAGAAGGAGAAAGAAATGGAGGCACAGACATTACCATAAAATCACACTGGAGATCTCTAACAGAAATAGATTTGCAGCCCCAGCTTTTCTCTCAGCATTATAGAATAAGACCATCCTTTTTCTTGTTTGCTCTCAGTCTAGAAACAATGCTTTGGAGAATTTTTGTGCAGTGTGGACTTTCTTTCTTTTGTTTTTCCACCCTCTTTCCAAAAATACAGTTGCTACATGTGATTTAATACTCAGTTTTGAAAACAGGTTTGCACTGCTATCCTGTTAAAACACCTTTCTGCATGCTTTGGATTCTTGCATGCTGGTGCTTGTCACCTTTAACATAAAACATGCATAGCTCTCAAACATGATGTGAAGAGCTCAGCTACAGCCTCTGCAGGGATCTCTGCAGCAATCCGGCTGACCCTGAGACAGTGCTCTGATTATTTTGATTGCCTAGAGGTCTCCATCAACCTACAGGGAACTGGCCACAGTGGTTTTGGGTTTTTTCCACTCTAAATAGCTGTTTGAACTGCAGAGAACCAAAATAATTAGGCTGGAAATAACTGTTAATAAAGAGGCATAATTTTCACTTAGGAAAGAAAAATACAAAAGCAAAGCTCATAAAATGCCGGTTACTGCATTTATTGGATGGCATAGTAGCCCCTCTCTCCTATCCACATAAAAGTTATCTTCAAAAAGGCATGATATTACTCCCAAAAAAGGAAGTACATGTTTTCATTTGTGTAGTTATAGCACAGCTGTGGGCTGTACTCTACTTTGTGAACCGAAAACCAGATCTGGTGCGTGGCTTGAAATGTCATGAAGAGATTCACATTTGAAAACACTAAAAACTTTACAGTCTTTGATGATCAGAATGTAAAAGGATTATCAGATTATGTATGGATTGGCAGATTTTTGTATTTTATCACGAATCCAATGGTACATCACAATTTTATTTCTGAAAATCCCTCATGTCAAATCTTGTAAACAGATAAAGGTCTAAGCTTTCATTGCAAAAAAAGAAAGATATTTCTCTCCTATTTATGTTGAGGGAAAACATGACCTTAATTGCTTCTAATAATACCTACAATATAAGTAAAAAAATCCCACCTTGGAATTTGCTTTTTAAGAGAATCTTCTGATATATTAAACACTTACTTCTGGCTTTAAATTGACTGTGGTTAGCAACTCTGCAAACCATTTGTGATAGAAATGCACCAAAACACTGACAAAACAGAAAAATCTGGAGAAAATGTTCAATTTTCACCAGCTGATGCGCTGAGAAGCTGCAATTCTTGTTCAAGTGCCTTGTGTTTACAGACCTGCCAGTGGAATTGCATTTGAACTGTTTGACTTGAGCTAGAACAGCTTCCCTTTCTCCCCTGACAGGGTATGGTCTTTATTGGCTGAGCATGCACACAGCCTTCCTCCCTCTTCCTGCCCAGTGAGCCAGGTGCATGGGGAAGCATAAAAGATTTGTAGAGTTCACTGCAGGCTAAGAAGGTTGAGGACCTCTGCATTGAAGGTGCTCACGGTCACTGAGCGATCTGATCCATACAGTGTTCTGTGTCCAGAGTCATGAGACATGGCCTGGATTTGTTCTGCCTCTTGTTTGCCTCAAGCAGGAATAGTCTCTGTAGTATGCACTTGCCATTGGTCTTGTCTTTAGCCTTCCAAGTAGGAGCCCATCAAAACCTTTACCATGTCCTTATGGGGAAGAGTTGTCTCCTTTAACTCTTCAGGCGATAGCAGGCTGCCATCTCAAAAGAGCCATCATAATGTTGTGAAAACTCTCATGGTTCACATTCCTTGTTTACACTGACAGAGTTTGGGAAGGTTATGCTGGAGACTATTGTGCCATACGTGTACACTGTCTACATAGCAGCAACTTGCAAAACACAATTGCACTGTCTAAGTGTGTTATATAATTAGGACAAGCAGGGATCTGGCCCTGCGTGTTGTTACAGTGCTGTCCTGCTCATCATTTCTGAGATCTATAGCACCAAGGAACATGATACCACCAGTCTGTAGTTTTCAAACTTAAACAAGTATTTTGTTGGATTGGTGACCAAACTAATTTTTATGACATGTCATTTCTTTAAGGACATTGCTTTATTTCGCAGAAGGGTTTCCCATAGATAATGGTTGTTAGCTGGCTGAGTTGGAATCTGGCAGGATTAAGGAAATCTAAACTGACAGCTGGTTTTGTGCAAGGAAGCATAATGTGGCTGTTGTTACAGGAGGCAATGTGGGATGCTTGTGCACAAAAGCATGACAAGAGGGCTTGCTCTTAGCTGTATATGTAAGTGCAGCTTAGCAGTTAAAGCAGCACAGAAGGGCTAAATGCCTTGCAGAGAAAACTTCATGTGACTTTTTCATGTGGCTGTAAATATGACTATGTTTTTACTTTCACTATGGTTGTCAGAAACAGATGTTTGAACTCTGGTCAAAACAAAAAGGAGCCACATCACCAATTATCTTAAAGAGAAGCCAAGGCAGCTCACCACTAAAGGCTCAGGATCTTAGCAAAAGGAACAGATTGCCTCCAGATAACAGCCCAGCTTGTAGGTCTGCACAACTGATACAGCAGAGCTGATGTGTCCTATCAGAAACAGCACATCAGATGCTGACTTTTCATTCACCAGCTCCAAGGTTTTATTTTCTCCGAGCAAACTACCCCTCAACTGCTAAGCACAGACATTTGAAAACAAACACAATTGTTTCAATGGGACGGCACAGCTCAGTGCTCAGAGGCAGTACTGCCACTTCTGCTGAGCCCTGCAGGCATGAAGGTGCTGAAGGTGCCTATCTGGAAACACAAAGCATTTCTCTAGGGGTTTTTCAGCCAGAAGAGATTTTACCACATCAGCTGAGCTGACAGAAGAAAAATATTAGAAATTATTTTATTAAAGGTCTGTGTAAAATCACATGCTTTGACATGTTTTGCTCAAGTTTGACACTAATGCAGCTATGATGAGTACCCCAAAGTAACATTTAATTTCCATCAGTCTCAGTGAGGCCTGGGATTTACAAAGTTCTCAGTACAAAGATGTTTTGGTGACATAGACATAACTGAGGCATAAATGTACTTACATGGGACTGATACTTGCCAGTATTGGCTAAAACAAAAATGGGAAAGGTTGGAAGCCATGAAAGCAGAAAGACATGATAAAGCAGTGATAGTGATATAGTGATAGTGATACTGAAGCCACCAGAGTTGGTGTCTGGCATAAAACACAGTGAAGCAGAGCAGGGCAGACAAAGAATCAGGTGCTCATTTGCCCATGAACGCTACAAATCTGGGTGCACCTTGCCCCTACTCTGGCACATGGAGGACACAATTGCCTGGCTGAGTGAACAAGTCTGAAAGGCATCCAGAGCATCAAGGGAGAATGAAGCCCAAGCAGCCTTAGGGTGTATTTTGGACTTCTGCAGCTCTCAAGACCCAGAGCAAACTGTCCTGGAAATAAGGCCATTCCAGAGAGCATGGAGTGTCAGGTAGACCCTGCTGGGCTTGTGCAAATGAAGGACAGAATGCTGGTATCATGAAATACAAGATTTGCCTTCCCACACAAACGAGAAGAAATTGCTGCAGGATTCCCCCCTCATACCCTTGTAAACCAAAGTCAGATGTGCCCACAAAGCTGCTGACCCAGGTGGTGTAACCTCAGGACTTCCACATTTGGCCATTCTGGGAATTGCTTACAGAATGGGAACATGAGGATAATTATCTCCTACCTCATCCTGCAGCGTCAGCATTAGAGGCAACTCGATTCCCTCTCAGCCATGTTCTGCAACAAGATCCTTTCCCTTTCAGTTCTATGATGCAATGATATATGAGACCTTGGCTGTGAAGTTTCAGGTTTATACCACTGTTTGGAATAGAAATATGGCACAGATTGCTTTCACATTAGCCTAACATAAACTTCGGAGAAAAGAAGATTGTAAAAAAGAAGAAAAATACATTTAAAAAACAAGATACTTGTTTAAAAGATGTCTCTTAGTATCATGCAGATTCTTCAAACTCATATTTTCTTCCGTAGCAGTTTGTGGATCCCTTATTTAAAATTTTCTTCATACATTGCAAAATAAGTTCTGGTCTTCTCCTGTGGAAAGTCTCCTTCCAAACAGTTGTGTTTCAATGGTTTGCTTCCACTAATTCAAGTTGCTATCTGACCATAACTAATTCAGCTATTCTGCACAGACAGTTTATCTCGTTTGCTTTAATGATTTTGGTAGCAAAACATGTGTGGATTAATAATACACAAATATGTTCTCTTTTCACTGAAGTAAGGGTGAAACCAGCAAATCTCTGACCTGGTTATTTAACTCTGAAAGCAGAAAGTGTGCTAAAATCTTATTTAAATGATACAGCTGCTGAAGAAGTGATACAGCTGCTGGAAAGTATAATTAGAGAGAATAATCAGCTACTTTCAACACAAAATATTACTGATATTTTAACAGCTAAGCTTTTGCAAAGCATATTTGAGCACAGGTCACTGAAAAATGTAGAGCTACTTTTTGCTTTCTAATGAAGTCAAGAAACCATCCTGACTTGCCACAAATGTAAACAAGCACCAGGAATTCATGTGAAAGCTGGGAGGATACATCATCCAGTTTTATTTCCTGAATAAACCGGCTGTGTGAGAACCAGGATATAACTTTAGGGAGGGCAACAATTCTCCGCTTCATGGGCCTGACTGAACACATTTTAATGAGAAAATGCCAGTTCAGTGGAACTGATTAATTCCACATGTTTTCTTGTTTCCTGTTCGTTATGTTTACCTTTGGGTGTTACCACCCAGGCTTCTGCTGGAAGAAGAGACACAGCCTGTGCTCCTGCGGCACCCAAAGGCCCATGCTGGGCCCTGTGCTGGGTGTCAGAGCACCCTCCACGAGCATCTGCAGAGCCCAGACTGATCATCACCTCCTGAGCTGCACGATGCTGTCCCCTGCACGCTCCCAGCAGAGACAGACATTTTGGAAACGGCCTGCTTTCCACCTACACCCCCTGATATGCTGTTCCAGTAGGCAGACACTTCTGATTGATTGTACAAGCATCCTTTAGATTCTAGTTCCTCTGACCTGACCTCTGAATCTTTAGGCTCAATTTGCCACTTTATTTCATTATAGATCCTGCTGGATTCAAGTATTTTCTACCACTGCAGTCAATTTTAGAACAGTATCAAGTTTCTTCTCCATTTTCTCTCCAATATACAAAAGCTGTACAAGGCTTTTGAAGCTGATATGGCTGGATCTCTTCCTCAGTGTGAAAAGCCTGCATTTAAATAATTTTTCTCTTAGTATCTTTTAAATTAGGAATATAAAATATTAAAAACACAGAAAAATTAACACACTACTTCTTTTTAAGACTCTTATTGCAGCTTTTATCAGTGCATCCTGTAGATGCATAGCAAGAGAGCCTGGCTATGACAGGGTACAATTTACGTAATTGGGTACCTATTTTGTGACCTGTTTTATGAGTACATCTAAATGAACACCCAGTCAAACTCAAAGAGAAAATAAAGTTCTACATACTACTTTTTATTTACCTAGGAATCAACAATCAAAAATTAGGAACCAAAAATTGTCGAATATGTGAAAATGCTATACTAGATTAGCTAACTTAAAATTTTAAGCACAAAACTTGTCTCAAATCAGAACAGAGAGAGGCTAGCAATAACCTGAAATTTATGAGGTATTGGAAGGAATACCTCATAATGTAAGCAATTCAGGGAGAGAGTGTTCCTCTCATGTTGAAAACAGCTTCCCAGAATATTGTTCCGTATCCTTTAGATTAATTGTTTTAGGAATGATGGGGTCCATCTGCTTTTGTGCACAACATAGCTAAATGAAGTGAGAGATTTTGCAGCAAACAATTGCCCAATGTAAAGAAGGTAGCAATAATGGAATATTCCTGAACAGGAGAAAAGAAAGAAAGAGCCATTGCATTGGATTTGTGACAGATTTATGTTTGAAGAAGAGGCCTGTCAATCTAAAAATGGTGAAGATGTATCATCAGCCAAATGTAGCATTACTGGAGAATTAGCCTTGAAGCTTTCGGAATCCCTCAGACACACAGAGGAGCAGGCTGGATTCCCAAAGGTGGGGTCAGAAAATGCGACATTCTTCTACTAACCCTACTGGATGACACCGGGAAAGTAACTTCACCTCTCTGGAAAGATTTTGGAGGCTCCGCATGGCAGAGATTGCCACCGTTTGTAGGGGCAGATCTGCAGAGACCCTTGAACATGAAGCAGAGCACTGTCAGGAAAATTAAACTACAAACACCAGAGGTTTATGACCAAAACGGAGAGGAGTCCTTTCAGAGGAGTCCTTTCTGGCTTTATTGGAAAAGGGGAGAGGTCATGGGGCATTCCCCTGCGATCTCTCAAATTTTTGGAGGACGCAGCCTCCTTTTTATCCTAATTTCCCGGCCGCATTTCCCTTCCCTCTTTCCCCATTGGCTGAGGTACCTGAGAGGTACAAACTCCCGATACGCCTGATACCAGAGAATTCCTTCTAATGTATAACCCTCCCTTTTAATTTGTAATTCTTACGGAATTTAGCGGGGTTTCTTCCCCATTGTTTCTTTCATCTTTCAACGTCTAATTTCGTTTACAAATAAACCTGAAGTTTACTTGTAAGAGCAAATAGCTTTCTCCATTCATCAATCAGCGGAATCCTCCCCACTAATTCCCACTAAAATAAGAACCTAAACCTCTCTAATTTTATAAATTCCCACACCTTTCATCTTCCAGCGCTAGTTTAATCTACCAGCAGACCCACAGCTTGCTTGTAAAGACAAATCCGCTATTCCTCCGGTCACTAAACCCCTGCTCGGCCCCTAGAGGGACAGCGGGGTCCTTGCTGCCCGCAGTGCCCGGTCCGTGCTGCCCGCGGTGCCCGGTCCGTGCTGCCCGCGGTTCCCGATCCGTACTGCCCGCAGTGCCCAGTCCCTGCTGCCTGCAGTGCCCGGTCCGTGCTGCCCGCGGTGCCCGGGGCGCTGCCGCCGCTCGGGCGCCCGGCGGGGTTGCTGCGCTGGGGCGCCCCGACCTCTGCTGGCCGCAGGGAGCGCCCGCGCCGCCGCTCCCGCGGGGAAAAGGGGAGGAAACAGGAAAGGGTGTGCTAGCCCTGGTGCGGTTTCTGCCCCAGTTCTGGCCGCTCGCCTAATCTCTTCATACTTTCCCAGGGGAATAGCGTGTTGGGTACTGAAACGGCCGTGTGGTGCTTCCGTGGGCATCCAGCAGCTCCTGAGGTTGTTTTTCCATGGATTAATTATTTCACATGCATGACTTGGCAGAGGTATTCCTTTTCTGTTGTAGTGAGTTTTGTCAAACTTTAAATGTTGAGCTGAAATTTTCCATGCTAGGGACTTTACCCCACCCCGGGCTGTTTTTACTCCTAGAAGTCTCGGGCTGAGGGAAAGGGTTTTGAGTGTATCCAAACGTAATTGTGCTGCTACTGACATGTTCTCTCAAAGTGTTTAAACTCTGGAAACTGAAAGAGCATCACCTGAGTTTTTGAAGAGGTGAGGCAGAAATGCTTTGTGTGAAGACTGTCACCTTTTGGCAGAGCTACAGACCTTTCAAATCTACAATTTACTTATGCTTGGTGGTTCCTAGCACATCTTGGCACTTTTTACTGAAGATTTTCTTACTACCATGCGTGATCTAGATTGGAGCTCTCTACACACTTTTACTTGTGGTCTTAACCATGGCTACCCTTGGTTACCTCAGGTCTCCAAGTCCCAGCTTGGGAGCTGGGTGACAGAATTAAGAAACTGGCTAGATGAGGAAGAAGGTGGGAGACAAGAAAAGAGTAACAACACAGAAGGGTCACGCTGGCAAGGAGCAGCACGTGCTCTTGTCCTTTCCATGTCAGGACAGAAGCTAGGTTGGTTCTCTCCACACATGCATGCCTTGTAGTCAGCTCTGGCCTTGGCATCCCTGGCAGTGCCTTTCCTGCAGAACCCGCTCTACACTGAGCCAGCTAGGATGAAAGGCTGCCTCTGGAGTTTGGGATGGCCTAGCTGCAGTGAAAAGATGCTGTGTATCAAAAACAAGCAGTGAGGCAGAGAGTGATAGCCAGTATGGCAGGGTAATCACAGCTGTACTGACCATGCTGCTGCTGCTGCTTTTAGCACTGTGTAAAGATGCACAGGAGGAGAAGCCACATCCTTAGCGCCCCAAAACTGGGACTCCACAGTTTGGTCAGGCTTTGTTCCAGCTTGTGAGTGATATGGCTGTGACTGTCTTCCTCTTTCAAAACTTGGAAAAAACAGTTCATCTCTGCAACTTGAGAAGGGATATGGAGCTGTAAAATGAAAATCTCTTTGTACTTTATTTAAGAATAGAGATCCATCAAAGATATCAGCTTGGCTTTTACCTCTGCTGCAATATATTTTGGATTTGAGATTAATGAAAAGTAATTTGTGATAAGATTTCTGTTGTGATACACAAAGGAAAGCGTAGTTTGTTCTGACCTCCTTTAGGATAAAAGTATCCATATCCAGCTGAACAGCCCCTTTTCTTTGGTGGCAAACAAAGATGCAAGATTTATGTAGAGAGTTCATATTTAAGAAAAGTGTAGTGTAATGAGAATTGCCCATATATAGAGATCAAAGTTAATATACTGGACAAAAGAGTAAAGGAAATGATCCCTATCTTCTGTTCAGCCAAGTCACTAAATTCAAGTGTGTCATTGTGTCAGTAGTGTTTGATTTGAGGGCTTCATTATTAAGTGATTGCTTAACATCAGTAGACATTGGTATAATGAATCTTGCTGCTTTCTGAAGTCTACATCCTACAAATCTTCTGTATATTACTTGTTTTCCTAAATTATCCTTTAGGGGTAAAGCCAAAAAAATTAAACCAGACCAAGAACAAGCTCTCTTCCAGCAAGGGGAGAGTATTTCTAGTTTAAAATAAGCACTTTTCTGTACAGTAGTGCTGTGCAATGTCTATGCATCTGTGTGCATTGCAGACTGCAGTGCATGCTCAAGAATTGTGGCAAGGAAGGTGTATACCAAAACATCATAAAGGACTGACCCATTGCATACCCCAAAACTGATAATCTGGCTGAATTTTCTTTCTGGAAAGGCTCCTAGACTTAGAAAGGTGAATATGTTTTCACTGTTTAAAAGGCACAAACTGACATCCTGAGGAATTGATACTTGCCTTGTGTTGATTACTGAACAGAAGAACTAATTGTTCTATATGACCTATAAAAAACCTACACATTCAAGAAATTCTCTACTGGTAGAAGCCCAGTTACCATGTTTGTATACACAAATAAGCACATCGTTCACCAAACATTTGCGTGTGTCAAAAATTTAATTAACAAATCTTCACTCAAAATTATAACCCATTCATGTCATGAGTACATTTGCCATGTCCTTCATGAGTCTCTGCCTTTCATGTTGAAAAGTGTAGTTAATAATTTAAAAATATGGTGCCTAAACTGTGCATGGGGAAGCACAATTGGGCCCTTGATGTTATTTACATCATAAGAGGGTTTCAATGCTGGAAGAAATCTTTGTAATATTTTACTGCATATGGAAAATGCTTGTGAGGGTTGTGTGTGACATGATTCCCAGAAATTAGATACCCCAGAGAGAAAGTTATACAATTAATCATCAACTTTTGTGTTACCACTCAGCAAGATTTTTATTTTTTCATGCTGAGAGACTGAAGGGAGAAAAAACAGATCTTGAAGAGACTATATCCAGCCATGCTTGCTTTATTTGGCTTTGAATTTGCCTGCACTTCAATAATTATAGAACATCTGGTTTCTCTGTTAATCAGAGAAAGACTGTTTTATTCCCTTGACTTTTTAATAAAAAAAATGAATTTATTGCAGTCGGCCATATGAGAATCCACTGCAACAGAAACAGTTTGCAGGAACTGATCATGACATCATGCTATTTGTGATACGCCTGTGTATGTGTGTGTGTGGGATGCTCACAATAGTTATTATTTTCCCATAGGATTGAAAACACATGCAGGAACTCCACTGCCAGGGACAGCCAGGACTGTATCATCTGCTTATCACTGTGATGGCCAACTCAACATAGCCAGGGAAAGCAGAGGGATTCACTCAGGTGATAAATAATTCATCTCTTTAGTGATGTTCAAAAGAACTTAAAGATCAGAGATGATCAAGACTTTGCCTCCTGAGATATCAACATTTGATTCTCCCTTCCTATCCAAACACTCATCCTAAGGTTTGATTTCCACCCCAGGGCATATATGGCCATTTGTTGCAGCATAGGGACAAGTCTGAAGTCCCACAGAGACTTCAAGCCGGTTCAACTGGCCAGCAACTGCTCACCTCCTGTTATGCAGAGAGGCTGGAAGCTTCCCTGTGCTCCCTTAGTCCTCCTCAGAGATGTTTTCATCACCACCACCTTGGTTATGCCCACATCTAGGGAGAAGGAGAAGAAAATATAGCTGCTTCCTGTGACATCCAGCTGGAGCAATGGCAAGTGGTGGCAGACAGCAAGAAATAGAGCAAAGTCTGGACCTTTTACTTCATTTTAGCAGCTCCAGTTTCAGATTGGGGACCTCCCATTTCACCAGACCACAGACTATCACTGCAGCAAGGAAAGCAAAGTGTGATGCAAGAGCTCTTTGTGCATTAAGCAATCAATCTGCAGATAAGGATTTGGAACTTGGATTTTATAGAGTTTCATTAAATACATATCAAAGTGCAGCAGCAGAGGAGATTAAACATTTGTGGTTTAATCAAAAAGGTGGGAACTAATTTTCATCAAAAAATCTTCTCACTTGTTGCTTTCTCAGAGAATCCAAGAAAATTGTAATAACAGGTAAGGTAGCTAGTTTAAAATAGAGCCTAAAATGTTTTGTGGAACAATATTTCCAAAATGCCTCTATTTTGTTATCAGTGAAACCTATAGGAAAATACTGTTTTGATGTTATGCTGGGCTGTTTGGATGTTATGCCACACATATAAAAGCACTACTGCCTCAGACTCTCAGAATATCATTAATTATGAATGCATTTAGGATGCAATAAGAGATCTTTAATGATTACCCTCATTGTGCAAGGCCCTTCACTGCAGACCACAACACAAGTGCCATGCTCCTGTCAGAGCACTGCTGACTTCTGCTGACTTCCACCATGAAGGAGACTGCCCCTCCGACAGGCTCCAGGTCTCCCAGTCCTCCCAGGCACCCTCAGCCAGTGCATTCCTCCCTTTCTGGCAGGACCCTGTGCACACTGTGCTGCCAAGCACCCGCAGGGCAGTGGGGGCTGGGAGGTCATCCTCAGCAGCCATTGCACCGAGAGCATCCTGGCAGCAGACCCCACGGCTGTGCTTGCCCACTGTCCTGTGGGCCAAAGGAGCTGGATGCCTAGGATGGAAAATGGACAAGTGGAATCATCAGAGCCATGCTGGCATAGTCTGCAAAAGGCTGTGAGATACAACAAGCTTCCTCCTGGCTCCCATTGCAAAGGCCATCATTGCAATGGTCTTGGCTCTTCCCCAGTCTCCATGTTCAATTTCAACTTTTTGCATTGTTATGTTTTAAATCTCTGATTTCACAGACTTCATGGCCTTTTCCAAGCAATTTAGCTTTCATATACATACCTGGACACGCACAAGAACATGTGATTCCTGCCTTGCTGTTTCTGTCCCACATGAGGACGGCTCAGGTGCTGTAAGGTCATCTGAGGCATTGCCAATCAGTGCCTGGGCAAATGACTGTGGGGATGAGGGAACTTCCTCTGACAGGACATCCGAGTCCCCCCAGCTAAAGCGACTCTCTCTGAAGCACGCTGGCTTTCCAAATGTGCACTGGCTGAAAGAGGCACTAACACAAACAGAGGCTGCCCTGTCGCCGAGGCTGCCCTGTCGCCGTGTGCCAAGCGTGCTGGCAAGGCTGGGGCCAAGCTGGGCTGTGTGAAATGGCAGCGCTTCCTCTCAAATCCCGGCAGCCGTGAGGGCTCCCTTCACCCCCGCCCACAGCCGGCCCATGGCCCAGCCATCGGGGAGGAGCTGGTGCTGCCACACCAGCTGCTGGACACCACGCATGGCGCAGGGAATACGCTCTGCCAAACACCGAGAATACGCTCCGGGCCGACGGCAGTGCTGGTTTCCAGATGCCCTCAGGGAAGCCACGCAGATTGTTCCTGCCCCACCGCCAGCTCGAGCTGCTGGGCAGGCCGCACCTGACTGTGGGCCTCAGCAACTTCCTCCTGCTGCCAGTGCTAACAAAGGGCCTCTGTGGAGCCATGTAGAGCACAGAACTGCCGCTGAGTGTGCAAGGCTACTATTAAGGAATTAGCACGATGGGAAAATTATTTTGGCACCAAGCTTCAGCAATGCCTGGAACAGCAAGACAGGCATTCACTTCTACACCTTCTTCTGATGTTCATAAGCAGTCTCTGCCGCTACCAGTTTTTCTGTTCAAGAGCTGGTCCGGGGAGGCAGGGAGTCAGTGCAGATAATATAGGCAAAATTAAGTATATTTGCAAAAGCTCTTCAAACTGCAGCACTTAAAATAGTCCTGAAGGTAGAAACTTAACCTTACTGGATTTAGGATGCAGTAAAATTTTAAATGGGCACATGCTCTTGAGGGAATTGTTGTAAAAGGGGTTACATGGGCTTATATAAGTTTGGATTCTTTCTAAATTTCACTCTTCTGTGTTTTTCCAAATGATAAAATCAGATGAAATCTTGAATTCTGTTAAGAATGACTGTGACACCAGACATGAAAGGACACTGTTGATCTTGCAATCTTGTCAAAACTCTGGCCAAGTTGTCAGATTTTAGTCAAAAAATTAGTTGTGAGTTATTCACAAGAGCAAGGCAGAGGCTGAACCTATTTTTACATGGTCTTATTAAAAATTTCACTCAGTTTCTAAATCAAAAAGAAGACAATCTATTTCCAGACATTTCTGGTTAGTTTCTCAGAAACATCATTTAACTGTATTAACACAGCTGCCAGAAGAGGCTTCCTTAATAAAATGTAGCCTTTATCAAAGGGGAAGAAAAGAAAATTTTATTAGTCTGTTGACCAGGGCATTGCTACAGATGGCATCTGGTTTACTGGTTTATGTCCTCGCTCAGATCTGACTCTTGTCATTGTACCATTTGTATAGTTTAATTTTGCTAATATGAGCATCTGAACTGATTATGGAGAGATACTAAATAGGAAGCATATATGAAAGATCTTATTAAACAGCATTCCTACATTATCTAAAACAGATGTAGTATTGTAAAACAAAAATGCCTTTATTGAGCTCCAAAGCTGTCTTTGTCCATCTGCATAAATTGGCAGGTTGCATGAAGACCTTTTTGTTATTTATAAATAGAATCATGCCTGAAATACAACCACACATCCAAACAATCTCTAATTTAGGAAGGGTTAGAGTCTTTGGTCTTGATATTCATCTTGCAGCTAAAGCCTGTCATTATTATCTGAGGTTTTACTGCTTGCTTCCTCTGTTTCTTCTTGTTATTTGTTTTTTACACGTCCACCTCCAGTTAACCCTCACTCTTTCATTCATGTCATTGGCATCTTGTATGTGTTACACTAGATAAATGCAGACATCCTCATCAGACTATGAAATGCACATGCTCAAAAGCCCCGAAGGCAATTCTGTTAGCCTTTACCTCTTCAGCCTAAGCCCCTACACTGTCTTTCTCTTGCAAATACAACATAATCTTATGTCTCTTATGAATATAATTCTCTTATCAATACTGCTCATTATGCATTGTTGGCTTCAGCAATTACCTTGTAAATCCAGAGCAGGAAAGCGTCAAATGACCCTATTCTGTCTCCTGCTTGGGTGTGCAATACCTCCAGAATACCACAAGGTTCTCCCTTTGCATACTACCATTGGCAAGACAAAGCCCCTCTGGGTGAATTCTGCACCTGAATACTTTTGGATTGTGTCGGTGCTCTAGCTGCAGAGGTCTGTTACCTCTGCCAAGTCCAAAAGCAGCAGTCCTACACAGAAGCATACAAAACCCACATCCAAGGCTCACGGGGTGCAGCAGGTCTGCAGGCATTTATCCATTTGTGCTGTGCAGCGTGGGGCTGGGTGGCTGTCCTTGGGTACCCAACCACTGCACCCAGCTCTGCTCTCCAGGCCACTCTGCTCAAGAAAGCCATGCCCTTTTCATGTACATGTCACTAAACAAGAATTGAAGAGCCCAATATAGGGGCAAAAAGATGTGGGTTTGCAGGTTTTCAGAAGTTGTAAAATTAAGAGGTGTAACTCAGTTCAGTCAAAATTTCCTATAGTTCCAGCTGAAATATAATTTCTTTTTTCCCCCTTCTTGCTGAGTGATCTGTAAAAACTAAGCCCTTAAACTTAGTTAGAGCATCATGTTCAGTGGCTCTGAGGAAACCCTTTCCTCCTCAGTAAATAGAGGAGTTATTCTCCCTGTTCAATCGTGATACACAGAGATCTCAGCTCCCCACATACTTGCAGTAGGATGAGGCCATGCACAATCCAGTCTGCTTGCTGAGGAATGAAGATTCATGATCCTGTGGTAACTTATTATATGTTGAAACCTCGAAGAAGTTCTCTTTATAAAGTATGTTCAGTTTATAAAATACTGTGTGACGTAGTCACTAGTCCAATTTTAGCATCTGAAATGTGACAGTGTTCTACACATGGAGATCTCTAGGAAGAAAAAGTATTTTAAAATAAAATTGTAACACCTCGTATACGTGGTTACAGTAGTATGGACAATTCTGGTCCCCTCAAGCTAAATAACATTGAAAGGAAGGTAAATAGCAATGTTCTCTTTCTAACCCACTCTCAGGGCATTGCTGTCACTTGGAGATTTAGTCTCTGTTCATTTCTGAGTTGCTTTAGTTGTAAAGCAGAGGCTCCACCATTGTTTCTGCATTTATCAGTAGAGTAGAGGAGATAGGTAGGTGTCTGTGTGCCCTGGGGCCCAGGGATGAGCACTGCATGGCAAAGGAATGGCTTGGATAACAAATGCCATCATTATCAGAACCTGTGATCTTCATCTTTAGATCCTCAGCACCTGATATTCACCATAGTCAGAGACCAGAGCATTATATTGTTATGTTTAAATAACTTTTACCTTTCTCCTGTAGCAAAAAAAAAAAAAAAGCTGCAGTGAGGTTTCCTCAACAAATAGCATTTACCAGCTGCCAGTGGGCAGGCAGCATTACTTACTGTGTGAGCCAGAGATGCTGGCCTCTGCTTAACATAAAACAGCACCAGCAATCCCTACCCTGAGGAATCACTGCTTTTAATCACAAAATTTATTAAACTGTAAAAGCTGTTGATACACATCAACAGATCCTGCTGGTGGGAAAGGGATTGGATCTGGCACTTCTTCTCAAGATGGACATAATTCACGAGCTTCTTCCAGTATCTGGTGCCAACTGCACAGGAGATTTATGCAGTGTCAGTTAAAAATGAGGTTGTTATCACTGCCACGTTTATGAAATATTCTCAGGTTTACAGTGAATATATTTTTCTTAAGCAATGTGAGGAAATGCCTGAGAACCTCACATTTGGGTGTTACCCCTACTTCCACAAACCATGTCCAATTAATCCATGCAGACTTTTTAACAGTAGATTTCTGCAATTGAACAAGTAGTATGAGCAAGTCTTTCGTTCCACAAATACAGGTTGATCATGTTTTCTTGTGGGTTTTTTCTAATTACTGGCTTATATGATTTTTTTTTATGATGTATGCATGCATGATGAAAAATTTGGGACAGATGTGCTCTTTTAAAAAACACATACAAATAAATTATTTAAATCTAATATTAATGCTGTGTAGTTACCAAAAACACTTCCTTGTACCTCAAAATACAGTACCTTAGTCCTTTCATGACTGAGGCTTTCAATGACAACTCCGCGGACAGGTCTCCAGGTCTCTGTTCTTCCTCAGATCTGCTGGTACTCATACTCTCTTCTACAAATTTTTCTCTCCATCTTTTAATTTCTGCTCTCTGTTTATCATGACAACAGCCCTTTTGGGGGTGTCTGTACTGCTTTTTTGAGACACTGGACTTTTTTCAGGCCACTCTGCGCATTTTCTTGCATAAACTGATCTACTCATTTTTCCAAACCTCCTCCTTATGTCAGTTCCCAACATTGTCTTGTGTATATATTTTCCCTCCTTTCTGTTCCAGCCTTGTTCTCCTCTTTTTTCCTGATCTTTCTAGGAGATGCTTTGCTGGTATGAATATGGTTAAAGCATGATCCCCTACACAGTCACCAGTGGATAGAACTGTAAGAGGTGGCAAGATATCTTCTTCCTCTAATGCAAACAAATATTTACTTATCATTTTCTTTCCAGTATTTCAACAGACCCTTAGAAAGCATCTCTAATGTCTTTATATCTCCTCTAATATCAACCATGTTAAAAATTAGAAGTTTTCTCATCCCACCATCCTCTTTCCTGCCTACAATGACCGGTGATCTCTCCCTGTCTCTCGCTTGGTTGCCATGTGATTCAGCAAATGTCACACTTCCACCTACTGTATTGGAAGGGTTTACCCTGAGGATTCTGTCTTCCTCCACAGTTTTATCTTGGTTGTGAACTAAGAAAATCCTATTCTAGTCCTAGCAAGTCTGTGTTCCAGAGACACTGTTATTTTGTTCTCTTTTCTCTAGTCTCTGCAAATGTATTTATATCTAAAAATACAAGACATAAAATCAAAGATCCTAAGAGGCTTCTCAGTAATGACCAGAGTCCTATTTTCTAGCCTTTTATATGGATCTCCCGAGTTTGTTTCTTTCAGCTTCCATTTCTTCCCATGTTGTGCCACTAATCATGCTTACTACTATAACTTACCCTGGTGCATGGCATGTACTGACAAATCCAAAACTACAAGAATACACAAGATGGTTCCTCATACCTTTGTTGGGAGGATGAGAAGATGTACACTGCTCTTCTTATTCTGCACACTGTCCCTGTAAAAAGAGTGAAGTTTTCCAAGGTTACCCCGAGGCTACAGTTAAGCTTGCAGCCTGCAAATCTGATTTATAAACTTATTGACTATCTCAATTCTCATTACTTTCAGTGCAAAACAAAATAAACCCCCACTGAACACAATTTTCTCCTCCCCTCAGCATTGTTCACAAATGAGGTTGCCTGAAGGGAAGCGTTAAATCACTGCCTGTTATGGATTCCCTCCCAGATTGTTAGTACTTCCAAACTCCAGTGCTTCTCCTTGAATCTTGCCTTTCTTCTATCATCATTTAAAAAACTGGCAGTTCTAATTATTGTACTCATAGACAAGGACTTAATTAACCTAATCACCCTGCCATGGAGCTGACAGGTATGCTTTTCTGTCAGAGTTAGGTCAAAACATGTAATCTGCAATGAATAGGAGCACTTTTTCAGCTGCTCTGGCAGTGGTTCAGTGCATCCGTGTCTCTCCTCAGGCCACGAAATTGTGTGACCTTGCAGCTCACAAAGAAGAGTGATGATTATAAAGTGTATGTCAAAAAGCTAGTCTTCTCTGACCCAGTTTTCAGACACAACATGATGGATAAATGCCAGGGAGGCAGCAGCCTGTGTTATCAGACAGAAACAGGGCCAAAGCAGACGGGAGCATTGCTTCAGTACTGCCCAGAAACAACCACTGTCAGCATGGAGCAGTGCGGAGAGCTGTGTTTTTCAGGGCAGGATTAGGACACACAAGCTGAGATGACATAGAGACACCATTCTAACACTCGGGTATCTGTGCCTGTACTGATTCAGCACCCTGATAATTTTCAGGCCATCACTAAGGCAAACAAAGACAGGAGTCCTTCTGCAGCCTATGGCTGCTGTTTATCACCAGGAACAGGCCACTGCCACATACCTTGCTGCTCTACTAGCAAAGGCCAGAGAGGGAGATAACGGCTGGAGAAAATTGTGACAGTTTGCATCTGTTTCTCTCCCTGACCCTGTATGAAGCTGGAGCTGCTGCATGCCTGAGTGGGAAGCCCAGATTCTTATTAACTTGCCGGTTTACTCTGGGCTAAAAATAATACAAAGTACTTCACATCCTGACAAATTATCTAAAATTAACTCAGCTTGGCAGTTACCTAGAAATCAAAATATATTTTAAAAGCACACACATAAATAAGTCCTTTAATGCTAGCTATTTTTTGTGCAAAGGCTGGAGCAGCTGCAGTTCTGTTGTCAGACCATTTAGGACTCCCTCTTTCTCAATTTCCTCCTAACATATTCACTTCCTTTGAGAGTTTCCTATCCTAGGAAATATCCTCTTGATGAAAAATGAACCAACAGAGACAAAGGTGTTTCCCCATTAGCAGCTTCCTGTCTCCCATCAGGCAAGTCAGCTGCTGGCAGCAGCAGGGACAAATCTGTAACAGAAAAGAATCAAAGAGGAATTGGAAACTAAGCTTCCAACTAGGCCACAGACAGAAAGAACATTATAAAGAACTGGTGTTTGATACTTTATTTATGTGAAATCTAGCTGTCCTTGGACCCTTGAAAGAAGGAAAGAACTTAAACTTGTATAGACATTACTCATTATTATGATTGCATCGTTAACCATCATGTCTCAGATAACCCACTGCAGGAGCCAGCCAGCCACACAGTTCTTAGCCCTGGACTTGAGTCTGTGCAGTCAAAAAACAAGCAGTGTTTCCAGGGCTTCCCTCTTGCAGTGTTGCACAATGAGGAGTGAAGGAAGACTGACACACCAGTCCTGCTCAGATGATAATGTTTGTTTCACTCAATCATTGAGTTTATTCAAACCTAGACTTACTTCACTTAGTCCTGTTGCTATTAAAATATTAAGGGAACCTGGAATTTATAATTGCCTAGACAACATCAAAGTGTGTCACTGTCTATTGATTGTAAACTAAATGTTTTTGCCTAGGGAGAAGATATACATCCTTAAAGGGCATGTCAGATTAGGTATGATTGGGTGCATGGGACTGTAGCTCTCATAGTTGAAGCCTATAATGTGCAGAAAAGCAAAGTGCAAGCAAAAAAGTCCAAGTTTAAATAGTCCCCTTAGGAAAATGAACAAAAGCAAAACATTAATGTTTATAATAAAGAATATGAAATCTTATGAAATCTTAATCTAGTCCCACAGAAATGGTAAATGCACTCTGAACAAAGAAAAATTATGTAGAACACCAAAATTCTGAGAAGGGCATGTAAACTTTCATACAGAACCCCAAAAGTATAGTCATGATGTGCAGGACATCAGTGTGTCAGGTCCCTATGACTCATCAGAGTATTGACCTGTTATGCAACTCAAAACACACCAAGTAAGACTTTTGTATATTTTAGAAACTATGCTGCCAAAGACAGCTGATTTATGCAAACCTTCATATTTTCAAGTGACATTGTAGTGCTGGCCAAAAGGAAATCAAGAGCCTAAAATAGGTAGAGATTACTTATGTTTAGCATTGCATTCAAGCCAAATGTGGGACCACTGGAGCCTCAGCAGGCAGATCTGAGACAGGAACCCAAAACTACAAACTGGACTGTGTTGCCTAGGGCATTTTATAAAATCACATTGAAGGGCAGCTACCCTTAAAGGAACAGCAAAGTCCAAAGAACCATGGCAACCCCCAAAGTCGTTGGACCCTTATTGATTTTAACACATAGGAACATATGGATTAAAATCAGAAGATGGGCCTCTTTAAGCAGTATGGAATCCTAGGAGATTCTTAAATTTATTCTGAATTTATTTAGGAACAGGAGGATGAATTCTAACTTTAATCCTAAGCACGCATCCTCACACATTGGGGTCATTAAACATTTCACAGTTTAACTGTGAAGTATAGAGAAGTAATGTTTCTGCAGTAGAGACTGTTCCCATGTGCCTGTTTGCACCGCATCCTGAGGAAGAAAACAACATCCTGATGGATTCCACGGTGAATCCCAGAACCGGTTCTCACTGAACAATGGCTTTCCATTAGCCTGGTGAAAGGATGCCTCTGATCACAGATACTGCAGAGACAGTCTTTTCAGGACTATTTCTGCTCAGACTTTCTCACGCAGGGTAAGTAGAGCAGGGAAACAGCTTTCAGTGGAAAAGCAAGCAAACAACAAAACAAAACAAACCCCTCTAAGTAAGGGTAGATTAAGAGTCTGGGAATCTTTTGATCTTTTGGACTCAGCTGTCCTCCAGCAGAACAGAGAACAGCTGACTGAGGAAAAAATAATGCCAAATAACTGGATTTCTGGAGAAGAAAAACTAAAAGGAGGCTAGGAGTGAATGGAGAAGTGTGCTTGTCAGTAAAACTGGCTGAGTGAAATCCTAGTATTGCCACAATCAATCAGGAGCTTTGCTTTTGGCTGCAGGGGAGCCAGGTTTTAACCACTGAGTTCAGTGAGGACACACACCTTATAAACAGCATTCACTCTGGGAGTTTAAAAGCTTATTACAAAAACATCTTGAAAATTTATTATTTGAATGAATTATCAAAATTATAAATATAAAGAAAGTATTACCAAAAAACTCCCTTATTTTCCATTTCAAGTGAACAACTACAATCTTCTGAGAGATACATTTAGATTGTTCATGCTAAAGATCAGCTACAGTTGTCAAGTAAGGTACCTTTCTCCTTTCAAAACAAAAACAAAAATAAAACCGCCTGCCCAAGTGGGCTTCAAAAATAATGAAGTGTTGTATTTCTCAATATCATAGCAACTTATGGAGTATGTGCATATGTTATACATCTATGGGCATATATACAAACAGAGAAAAACTCATTGAGTGAGGCTTTTTGTCTAGGGATCAGAATATGAAACATTCATATTCCTGGGTATATGAGACATTATATTGGTTTACAACCCTTGAATAATGAGCATTGTTTTGCTAGGCTACACCTAACTCGGCTCTACTCAAATCAAGACTGCTGGAAAACTTTTGACAAGAATTTTTTTCATTTTTGAAATTTGATTTTGAAATTTCAATTTGAAATTCCCAACTTGCATAAAAATGTAAAAGTTCTAGCTGCATGGTGAGTTTTCAGTAGAATTTTTTTCCTGTTCTTTCCTCACCTGTCTACCTAGACCAAAGGGTGACCAAGGACCCAGGTGTTCTGGCCTCCCAGAAAATAAGCTTTTGGCACTTCTCAGGATTTTTTAAGCCCTCAGTCCTCAGATCAGATGTCTTCAAGTTAAGACTATGGCCTACAGCTTAGAAACTATATGCACTGTAATCCAGTATATTCCCTCTTATCAGAGGATACTTTTAAAGTCTTGGTTAGATATAGATAGAGATATAGAACAAGATTTTATTTTTTGTATTGGTATCTTCCACAAATTGGAAGCAGTTTTTTCCACCCAGTTCTGATTCCATTTTCAAGCATGAAATATCTCCTTTTATTTCAGCAGGAAGCTGAAAGTTTTTCTCATCTCAACTGGTGCTATTCCACAATACTAACCACAGGCCAGTCTATGCATTATAAACTGGAACTGACAAGTGGGTTGCTTCATACTCTAGAGATGCTTCTCAGTGTTGGATACGAACATTTGTATCTTGGGAAGAACCTTTGAAGAAGCATCTCCTTAAGTGTCTTAAGTTACCTGGGAATCAGCTAATACAAGAACACGAACATCAGCAATGCACAAACACATAGAAACTGAAGCACACAGAAACTCCCATTCCACTCTGGGATCCATGATTGCCCAAAGGTCAAATCTTCACTGTGAAAGAGGTATTTGGGCATGGGCAGAAACATGAGCTTGCTCCCCTTGCAGTGAGTTGAACTAAATTTCAGTGTTGTCATAGAAAAAATATATTGTCTTCCAAGGACAGCAACTGTACTTTGAGTCATATAAAGTTGTCAAGCTCATTGTAATTACTGCAATTCATTTAAATACAAACACATATATATATATGTATATATGTATGTATGTATTGATATGTATTTAAATGATTGCAATATATATATGTAGTTCCATGGCAATAATAGCAGTGAAGAAATATAAAGCTTATGCAAATAATGGCATTACATTCAAATGAAACAGAAAAAAAATATAGGGATAAAAAAATCAGATTTTTTTACAGATCTATTTTTACACTGATTTCAGGTCTTCATTTACTAACAATTAGTTTTTTCCATAAGCAAGCCAATATTGATCCACAGGCCAAGGGAGGAAATATAAAATATTTACTCACTCAGAGAATAACAGTAAGCAAAAATTTTGCTAGATAGCCAGACATCTGTGCAGGATGCTGGGAATGCATGGGGAGTAGTTTATTAACAGAGCTGTTCTGCATATTTTGTGTAGGTTACTCCTCTTGTTTTGAGCTTCTTCTGAAAGATCAAGATTTACCGCCTGGAACAGAGGCGGTTGTTCATTCAGCCAAAATAAATTAGTCTCCGGTGCAGGTTTAAGGCAACTGGCAGTGCAGGCCTTAACTCGATGAACCTGGAAAGGCCCACACCTCCCACACCACTGCTTTTCAAATGAGAAATTCCTCGGCACAAAAGACTCAGCCCACGGGACTTCTCCAGACAAACAATCAGCCTGCAGTGCTTCACTGGGCATGAGGGTCTTGGCAAGGCGCCATTCACTATCATTAAAAGTGTTCATAAAAAAATTGTTCATTTTTGGCCAGCTTTTTTTTCCAAGGCCAGGCCTCTACCCCCACATCTTCAGTGGAATGTGTTAATAATTTGCTTTGTGGAGATGAAAGGCTCTTTGATAGGAGCAGCATAAACACATCTCACTGTGCTCAAAGGTCTTTGTACCACAATAGAAGCATAGTTTCTGTACAGTGGCTTGAACGGAAAGAACAGACACATTTCTGAATCATTTTTCACTCTTTTTTTCTGCCTTTCCTCTACACACACACACACACACACACACACTCATACACACACACACATGCGCTCACACACACCCATTTTTCTTTTCCTTTACTTCTTATAATCTATTGTAGATCTTTCTATGAAATACAAACAACGAAGTGGTTCCAAACAATAATTCCTCACTGATATTTGCAGCAGATGGATTAAAAATACCAGCCAGTCCCCACAGTCTGTGGTGTCAGAAACCAAAACTCTCAGCAAAACATGGGTCTGTCCCAGAGTATGTGACTGAGCCTAGCTTGGAGCAGTGTGCAGCGTGGGAGGGGGGAAAAGTCCAGCTGCTATAATCTTCTGATCCTCTCTTCAACAGCAGGTTTCAGAGCCTACTGAATAAATACAAATGAGAGTTTCTAATTCATCTGGGGGGAAAAACCACTTAAAATTACCTGAAAATGCAGTGTATACTAGCAAGCTCTGCCTAACTGTTGTCTCCTGGCTATAATGCCTCTCCTTCCCTGCCCAGTTTGAGCCATTGTGTGCATCTCATCTATACCAGCACTGCCTCTTTGAAAACACAACCTGTTGATGCTGAACCATAGCATCAGTCTTCAATGATTCTGAATGGATAAAGACATAATTGAGATGTGGCCTGGGTGACACATCAACACAAGCCTTAATCACCAATTTTTGTCTGTTCTTTTGATAAAAAGATGGTACAGTGTCCTGGATTTATCTGTGGTTTTGTTTTCCAAAAGTGTTCACTGCCCTCATGCTATGTCTCTATTTACTCAAGAGATTATTTGGTTTTCTATTCATGACAGCCATCACTAAAGAAAAATCAAATTATTTTACAGATATGACACGTTACACTTCTGAAGCATTACCACTCAGCAACTAGAATAACATGGTCAGACAGGCTAAAGTGACTTGAGCACTTATGCTACTTTTTTTAAGGTAGTTTAGACATTAAAGGCATTTAACCACTGCTCGCTGCAGTGTTAAATTTTATATGTGGCACACTACATGAAGGCATATTTGGGAATGGACATCTGCCCAGTAGCTCAGATTGCACTCTGCAGCAAAGCAGCTTCAGTCTAGAACAGCACAGTCACCTGTTTCCTTCTGGGAGAGACAGTGCTCCTGATAGCCAGTGCTCTACCAGTGCTTTTCACATATATGTTCTGTTTACAAAAGTATTTTAAATTCTTAATGAACTCTGCTCAGAAGGTCACTGCTGAAAAGAGATACTGAGGTTTGTTAGCAAAAATGTAAGGGTTTAGGAAAAATATAAGCATTGTAACTTAAATGTAGGCTCGCCCCAGTACAAGAAAAGCACAGGCAGAGCCTCTGAGCTCACCTGAGGTGACAGGGGTGGATAGCTTTAATTCAAGTCACCAGCTATGAAGTTTGTATTGTAGGTTGAGGGGAGATTTAGCATCTTTAACCTACAGCAGCCCTGCAAGTGCTAATCTGGTCACTATGGGCTGCTAATCTTATTCTTTACTGTAATTTTTTTATTTTTTCCAGCTATTCTTCAGCTAACATAATTGTGCCTTGTTATCTGCAACACCTCCTCCCATGAAATAGTCTCTGGTAATATTAATGTCAAGCCTGAGTTTCAGCTGTGGCCCTAGTCCTCCCCTAGAAAGAGAGGATTGCTGACACCACAGACAAGGAATGAAGGTGAGTCAGGCCCTCATCTGGTGCTTTCACATCTTAAATGGTGTGGGATGAAAGATCTTGTATTGGAAATACTGCTGAATGAATATGGACAGCATGAAGTTTAGCTTAACATGTGAGAGGTCTGGATGCACCATTCAGTGTAAGGTAACTCTTAATACTACAGTTTGCTGAAGTGTCACTGCCCTTTTTATCTTTTCTAAATACACCTTTCCACAACACTCAGTGAAATAGTAATCATGTATCTTGATGTGGTTTCAGTGCAAAACCACCTGAAGAATGGGAGTTTCACTCGATCTCAGTTTAAGCATTTTGGCCCCATTCAGAGCAGAAACTTAGGGAGTGCCATGATACCGTGGAGCAAAGCAAATATTTGCACAACCCATGGAGACCAAGCAGCATGCACTTTAAAGCTGATCTATTGTGTGCTGCTGCCCCCAGCCAGCATCTCTGTGTTTGTGGTGGGAGTAAGCAGGTTGGACCTGCTATGATCCTCTCCTGTGCTAGTTCCTGGCAGCCTCTGTCAGATAAGTGCAACAGACAGCTTTGGGGAGAGCTTGGGGAAGGACAGCATTTTAAAGTGTAATTGGAAATTCATCAGAGCTTCTTTGCATGCATTCCAATTCAACATACCTTTGATTCAGAGTGGTTTTTAACTGAAGCTGTTTTCCTGCAGGGTTATTGTGCTAATGGAAGGTTCCTGAAAGAAAGGATCTTCTGCTTGGCTGCTTGACTTCTGCTGCATTTTGGAGATAGTTATATATTCAGTCTATACTGAAAAACACCCAGGTTTTTGTCAGCAGATTTTTCATCGACTTGCAGGCTAATTTACAAGCCCAGCTACATCTGTAGCTACCTACAGGATAAGGACAGGCTGTTGGTAAAAGAGACTGAAACAAGATCCTGAATAAGATTTGCTTTACTCTACACGTGATGTGTTGAACCAGGTCCCAAACATTCTGTGTAGCAAGCACTTTGGTTTCCCCAGCATGCTCAGAGTTAATGTGGCACAGTGATGGCTGGCTGCTGCCTAGGAGGAGTCTGCCCTGCTCTGACCAGCCTCCTTACCCCAGGAAGAGTCTGAGACCCAAGAGCAGAGCTGCTCTGAGGTGGGCTTGGTAGCACAACCAGTCCTGACCAGTAACAGTGGAAATTTGTCTGCCCACAGAACTGAACAGGAGGACCTGGCTAAAGAGCTGGTACAGAGAGTGTCCAAGTAGGTAAATAGGTATGACAGAGTGAGTCCAGCCCTGTTCCCATCTGAGTCCATGAGAAAAGCTGGATAAAGAAGGAATTTGAAATATGACTGGGATGCCTGAAATATAAAGCTACACATTTTTATATGTTTCCAGACAATGGCAAAACTGTGGTTGCAATTTTTGTTCTGTTCTTTTTCTTTATAAAAACATAGGGAGTATGGCCAAGCTTCTGATCATTTTCCTGTTTCCTTAAATAAAAAAATCTCTGAGAACATATAAGCATAGAAGGGCTGGATCACAGCTAGAAGTAGGAACACGCCTTTGGGCTGAAAGTTCTAGTCACAGTTTTCTATATTTTAGAAAGAAAAAACATAACAAATAAGCAGCCATGACAACCTTGGAGAAAACTCTCTTGCATTGTTTCTTACTATTTGACTCAGACAATAGTATGAATGGCTAATAAAAAGCCATTGCTGGAAGATAAAAATAAAATGCCAAGTCTCTTTTCATCAATATGAAACATCCCTGCTTATAAAAAGACCAGCCCCTTCAGCCTCTGCTCATGTGAAATGTGTTTACTTACAACTGCAAGGACTAAAGCATTAGGTGCACAAAAATAATGGTGATTTTCTGTGTGCTCAGAGAAAGAAAGCTGACACGCTGTGTATTTTCAGCACAGAGTAAAAGTAGTATTTTTTCAGAATTGTGAAATGTAAGAGAGACATGGCATTTGCAAGCAGGAGAACAGTGGGAGATCCCATCCTGTCCAGGCTTGGGTGCTGCCGTTGAAGCTCTGCTTGTGCTGCAGCATACTCCCTGTGCTTCTGCAAAAATAACACTCCAATGCTAATTTTAGCATCAGTTAAACACAAAACAATTCAAGGCATCCACAGCGTATTTCATGAGGACAGTATTTCTCTTTTGCTTGTGTAGTTCCCAGGCTGCAGTGCCATTCTGCTCACCAATCTTAAACAAACACCACCCTTGAGATTTCCTAAATAGTTCAAAGTGGTGTCTAGGGAAACATTAGAAACATAGATATGGAAAGCCTGAATATGTTTCAGATGAAACCACTTTGAATGTCCATTTTTGTGCAAGTTCTGGGCTGGATGATAGTATACAGCAAGAGTTTTTTTAAGATAAACTTGTCAGGAATGATGCTATGATAGCAAAGTTTTCTAAATATTTATTCCTGATAAGCTTTTCACAAGCCCTTTGCTCATCATTTCATTCAATTTTTAATACAAGAAATGTTTGATGTGGAAGAAATAATGGTTTTGAATTTTCAGTGCCCTTGAAGCTCTAAGTGGAATTTTTTTCATGTTTTTTCCCTGCTTATTTGTTATAGGGAGCACGTACAAATGCATTGATTGCAGAAGCCAATGTACAAGAGGCAGCACTCCAAAAGTCAGGATTGACAGCAGACGCCACAGTCACCGTAGTTATTTTGGATTCTAAATACAGGGAGGAACTGCAGTAACTGGGACATGCTAGTTTGCAGCAATAACACCATCTTATCAATGGATAATTATTGTTTACATGTGATGGCTATCAGTGCTTATAAACTCTTATAACACCTGAACCTTAACTCTGAGGAAGCTTAAGAGGGCAGTCTATCTGTCAGAAGTAGCAGCAGAAGTCACTAACATGAAAAAATCAAACATAGGAAAATACCTCCTGATTTCCACTCCTCATTTTTCTCTTTAAAAACCTCTTGGGACATTCTCTGACCTTTATTTATCACTGTCACCATCCATCCCTAGTTTCAGGAATGTCACAGGTCATGATTAAAATAGTTGCCACTTTCCCATCCCTTTTGTGATATTTTTGCAACACGAGACAAAACTGTGTCTTGTGCATCCACAGGAGGGAAATCCAAACATCTCCCACTGCCTTAATGCACTCCCCCCATCTGCCACACACATTCTGGAAGCTGGAAGAATATTCTGAGGAATTATTACCACATGTCTGGTTTTATTCTTGTTCTCTTTGTGAATGTGGCCCATTTTTGGAGACAGGGCACTTGGCTAGTAGATCTGGACTGACCTGGTTTGGTTAGACTTTGTTTTTTCACAATGACCAAGACAGTCAGTCCCATGTTCAGGGCCCTGAAGGTCTGGGCAATCCTTCTGTGGCCTTTTCTGTGATTCCTATAACTAGACCCAAAGAAAGAGATCTACCTTGCTTCTCTTCGATGTGGTCAGGGCTACGAAACCTTCTCCTGTCCTTAATCAACAAAAGCCTACCCACTGGAACATCCATCAGCCCCAGTAAAGTTCAGTCTAGAGACTGAACCATGGATCACATCTGGATTTTGCATGCACCAGCAGGATATTAAGCTCACAGTAGGTCTCACACATGGCATATGTCACAAGTGTAGCTCACTAGTTGCTTCAGGACATGCAGCTTACCAGGAAATCTTGTCCAGAATATGGATGTTTTGGTGGGATGGTCAGGATGCCAGGGAGCAGGACAGTCTGAGGAAGCTGCTGATCAGCCCCAGGAATGCAGTCAGCACATGGACAAGATGAAAATGTGGCCAAAGAAGATAAAAAAAGCAAAAAGTCTGCTGTACCTGGGGGATGGAGGTTAGGGCAAGAAGCAGGTAGCCCCTCTGTCCTACCACTGTCTCCCAAGACTCTTCCTTGTCTTCTGCTCTCTCTTATTCCTGGTCCCAGCTGACTTTTGGTCACATTCCAGGCTTGCTTGCTTGCTTAACCATCCCCAGTCTACTGTTACTAAAGTTTTTATTGGCCAAAGACGTAAAGACTGGCTCCCCACCACACTGTTGCCTTGTGGTCTTGCCCTTTCCTTCCTGGCTCCATTAGTTAGCATCATGTGTTAGGTTCCATTCGTTAGGATCCTTTGCTGGAGCAGCAGCAGAGACGGAGGGCTGCCTGCCCTGCCTGTGGGAGCTGGGCCGGGTGGGGACAGGGGCACAGCCAGCATCCCAGCCAGCATCCCCAGGCAGCCTGGCAGACAGGATGTGATGGGGAGAGCTCAGCATGGGCAGCACGACACGACTGCTGCCAAGAGGCAAAATGCCAAATTTCAGCGGTGGCAGGAGGAAAGAACTTCCTCAGCAGCCAGGCAGGAGCTGCTGCCATCCAGAAAAACGTTAAAACCAGGCCTGAGGCAGGTGTTTCACCCCATTATCCCCCCTTTTTGTTTCTGAGTTGTTCAGTCTTCTTCAATTGAAGCAGCTATCCATCCTAGCAAGCTGCCTCTGTTATAGGGGGTTTAATAAGAGCTATAGATGCAATGGCACAAGAAAAAAATCATACTAACAATTTGAAAAAACTCCAGCACCAGAGGGAATCTGCTAAACAGAAAACATAAGGGGTCTATCCATTCAATTTAGCGGGTTTTGTGTGTTTTCCACTGGTTACAACTGATTTAAACACATCTTCCAGATAAAGAGCCATCCCTCTGCCTTGATAGGTAATCATAACCACCAAGTACAGGACTTAATGGCATTTATAATTAATTTGACTTTCTTTGGCCTCAAAAACTTCTGGGTGTCAGTGAAAAAACTGACAGATTCAGACATGCAATTTCATGCAAGTGTACGGCTTGTCCAATGAGTGTGTATGTTTTGGAAGACTACATAAACAGAAAACTGTCCCAGTTTAAATTATCTTATTTAGCAGTACAAGAAAAACTTACAAGAAGCTAGCTGTCTTACACAATTAAGTGCTCTAGACTCCTCCAGTATTATTAACATTGAATTATAATGTTTATAAAGGCATATAAATCTAAATTTTGTACACTAAATGTTTACAGGACCCAAATTAGTCTCTAGTGCATCTGACTCCATTTCAAAAGTGTAATTGCTAGATTGATGATTGTGCTGTAGTTTCTCCTGAGTTTTTATTTTTAAAAAAAGCACTTTTAAAAGCCTCTGTGTTTTACATAGAGCCTAATCTTGTGGAAATGCTCTGATACTTCTTTCCAGTAATAGCAGATGAACTCATGTTTGTATGACCCAATGGCATATTAGTGGGATATTGGGATTAAGCTGTTTAGACTTCCCAAGGCTGAGGTATTTTGACACTGATGCAGAATGGGAATTTGAGGAGCATGATTTTTCGTTTTGAATTTAGGCAGGTACTGAGGCAAGGCTTCTGAAGCTAACAAATCTCAGACACATGATGTCCAGTGGTACATAAAGTTTTGGGCCTATGGCCTTGCCCGCTGCTTGCCTCACACCTCTGCAGTTTATAAAGTCTGTAACGTAAATGTGCAATTGGTAGGATTTTGCAAAGAGTCAGCACAAAAAAAGGAGGTGAAAAATTCTTTGTGTGAAAGTATGTTAAAAGAGAAAGCAGAAGTTTTGAAATCAAAGCAAATCCACTTGTCTTCTTGTTTCTGTTTTCTAAGAAGAAGTGAAAGCATTATGACATAAAGAAGGCTGCTGCCACTGGTGTATCTAGCATCAGAAAATAATTGAACCCTTGTAAAAGCCTCTCATGAAACACCCAAAGCCAGGGGCTGCAGAAAATAATGAAGGGTGGCTGAATGGAGAAGGACCTGTGTCCTTAGAAGTGAACCTGCTGTTATGCAGTATATGGTACAAAAACAGCGCACCCAGCATGCTTGTGTATAAATTGCATGTGAAAGATTGCTTTTCAACAGGAAACTTCCCCACTACAGGAAGATCTGGAACTGAGCCTGTTGCAGTCTAAGAGATTATTACTTAAAACACACTACACAGAAGAATGAATGCAAAGGTTTGTGCAAGTAGACTGGGAGAAATCTAGGGCTCCACAACCAAACAAGTGGGAAAATATGTAGGTCTTAAACCTATCTGAAGACCTTGGTCATTTGGCAGGTATGTTGATTGATCAAATGGAAGTGGATCTAGAGCAGCAGCAGACTGATTTCTTCCCCCCCTTCCCCACAAAAATGTACAAGAAATCTAGTGGATAGGACCAGGGGAAGTTCAGATCAGCCAGCAGGACCTCTGTGCTGGTTTGTGCCCAGACCTGCCCCACTGCTCCTTCATGACCACGAGAACTGGCTTGTGTGACGTTGTGCCTAATGCTGATGTACTCGTAGTTTGCCTACCTTTCTTGTTCCCAGCAGAGTCAAAGGAGTGTTCTTTAACCAACATTTGTTCAGATGTTAAAAAAGGAAGTTAAAGTATCCACCAATTTACTTTGCAGCACATTGCTGAATGCATGACTAAGAATTGTAATGCAGCTAAAAGCCTGAATATATCATATACAGAAGAACTACATAATAAGAAGGATTTTTTTCCAGTGCAACTAACTGTTTTACTTCCCACATAATAAAAATGAAAAATAGGAGACTTGCAGCAGAACCTTTTCAATCTGTGATGCTGCTATGGGATGTGTTATCTAAAATATTCATACAGAGAAGGGTAGTCAGGGGATGTGAGTATCTCTCACCACATTGTGAAGGCTCTGAGTAATCACTTGTCAGATGTTAACATTACAAAGAATATTTCAAAAATCAATGAAGAAGCCAGAACATGTTAGACCCATTTACCACCGCCTAATCAACCAAGTAATCTCAGATTTTGAGCTAATTATGAGTCGCTGAAATAATTAAGGATTCCCTTCTCACATTTTATTGTTGGAATTCTCTTTTATAGAACAACTGCGTCGTAAACACTATGCATGTGTTCAGACAGTTGCTGGATTTGGTAAACAGCCCTTGTTTCTGAGGAACTTTGGTAGCCTTTGTGAGCAACAGTCAATGACAAATAATACGAACAAACAACATATGTTCAGAGAGGTTTTCATGGAAGGATCACTTGAGTGGGGAGGGGAAGATAAAAGAGAACCTGATATCTGGCACTTCAGAGTGGCTCTGTAAACTGTGGAATTCATTTCTAGACAAATGTTCTCTCTATCCTGTTTGCACAGAGCAAAAGTAACCCCTGATGACTGATTACATTAACTGGATGTTATATTAACTGGATGTCTGCATTCCACAGATCTTTCCTGAGGATTTATACCATACCAGGTCATTTCTCATATTCATGGTTAATCTAGGATAAAGTCAGAAAACAACTTGACTTTTTCTGACAAACATCCAACAAACGTTACAGTCGTACCAGTTGCAGCTTTCTGGGAAGGTTGATCCTCATTCATCATAGCTCTGTACACAGATACAGATACACATATTTTTGTGTTCACAATCAATTCAAACATTAATACAAGAGCTTAGCCCAGACTGAAATTAGACAGTTAAATTCTTCACTGTAAACATTGGATTTGCTTCTTATATTTAAAATACAGTTCTGATTTCATCTTATTAGATCTTTTTTGATGCTAATTTTTACCCATTATTTATTATACAATCCAATTTTTTTCTTAGAGCGCAGCATCAAACTTTAAAATTAAAAGCAGGTGCAGGCCTAATCTCAAACCATTAAGGGTCTGCTAACATTCTTTACATATTAATTGAGGTCAAGTTTCTGGGAAAGCCACAGGAGTCTCTGACCTGAGTCAGAGTCTCTGACCAGAGGAGTCTCTGAACTTAAATGCTTTCTGAAACAATCCATTTTATTATCTATGCAGATCTGCCCTAACAGTACTGTTAACAGGGTAAACTATCAGTTCAAATATCAGAGTCACTGTATGGTGCTTCAACCATAGACAATGCATTTTTGCTGAGGAAAATACTATAAGCTCAACATGGCTGAGAAGGCAAAGCCTTCTCCTCATCTCTCCCAGCCCCCTCTCCCTACACTTGTCCTGAGTGTGGGGTCATCCAGGTAGACAATGGGGCTGCATCCCCAACCCCAGAGCACACCCCATGACAAGCAGGGCTGGCACAGGAGCCCAGCAGCATTATATCACCAAAGCCTGAGTCCTGTGTGAAAATGATGCCTGACCATCACTTTCACAAGGGTCATTACCCTCTGTGGGAATGATGGAAGTTAATGTTTTCCCTCCCTTTCCCCAGTTACTGTCCTGCTAATCATTAAAGCAATTCCTGGGAAAAAGATGAGAGTTCAACCCCTTGGGGCTGTGGTGAATCTACAGCCATTTTCTGGGTGGTGCTGCTTAGATGGGATTAAAATGGTAGATTTTCAGGAGAAGTCATAAAGCTCTTTTTGGTTTTGATATTGCTTTTTTATTAGCTGCACATGGCAAACTAAGACAGAATTATTTTAAATCCAGAAAGCACTCACATAGCAATGATTTTCAGCCTCTTTTCTCTAGGGTTGGCAATTCTTGATACAGCACAGTTCAGTGGGTATCAAGCATCCCAGGTATAATCATGATCAGAAAAACTCTGAATTCAGGAATTAAGATATTAAAAAGCACACAGTGTTCATCCGACATTTTTCAAACGTTTTATAGTTTATTGCAAGATGGGTTGGGTTTTGTTGGGTTTTTGGGGTTTAGTTTTGTTTACTTTTGAAAAATAACCTGACAGGAAATATAAACAGGCATTTGCACAACTGCCTTAAAATTACTCTTTCATCACATTTGCTGGCAGCTATGTTTCATTATAAACAATATGAGTGAAGCTGGAGGAACAATATAGGTTAACATGAACCCATGAAAGAATGATGCAAATGATTATGAGGAGGTCTTACAGGAGACTTTTTTTTCCTTTTGCCTTCTGCACATTTGTGCACTTTCCCTGAGAAAAAGGGCATTCCATCCCAATTTTGCTACAACAAGTAAACTTTAGTTTATTTTAAAGACCATTATGGTCTTCATTTTAAAAAAAATTCAATGTTTATATTTTGCATATTTGTTTATGATGGAATTTTTACCACTTTAGGCCAATATACATCCATCATACATCCTTAACAACTTTCCACATTCACACAAATCCTAGAGAAGTTAGACATCAATCTTAGGACTTTGTGGGAAGTGGGAAAAAATGAGAAAAACTGGAATAAGAGAAAAAATGGATTGCCATTTAGTTTCTTGTAATTCCTGGCTTTCCAGTGTAAAATGGTATTTAATTCCACATATGAATGTGCACATGAATATAAATGTAGGTTGTATGAAGAGAGAGAGAGAGAGATGCATTTATTTCTTGTGCACTTCCTCCTGACAGGCCTATTTCTACAAGAAAAGCAGATGTATGTGTGAGGCTTTATCTCTTAAGCATGACAAACCTCAGCTGAAGGGTATTCGACAGAGATGCCATGGACACTTGTCAGTTACATTTTACTTAAAACCAATCAATTTGTTTTCCCTTGGTCTCTCTCCACCTGTCATCTCTAATCATCTGCTAAATCTCTTTCATTGACAGCACTTCAGCTTGGATGATGATCTCTATTTCAGAAAGGTTTTAAAAATTTCTCATATATAAAGCTTTTATATATTTTCTTCTTGCATGGCAAATTTAGAGATACTTTATATTTTTGATATCTCACAATTGAATTGGATTATTTTTATATGACTTGACCCTATGATTCAAACAAAACACCTGTGCAGCCCCCTTTGTACAGTGAAACATTTTGAATGTGAAGTTCATACATGTGACATCGGGATGTATTTCTTGACCTACACAGACTTAGCCCAGAACTGACAGTAAAAAAATTAATTCAAAACTAAAGTTTTAGATTATGATCTATTATTTTTGTTTCAGACAGGAAAAAAGATTCTCCTCTGATTATAAATGAATTTATTTGTGATGCCATGTGATAGCAATGATATCCTGTCTCATACACACAAATAGTTCCGTATGTAAGAAGGGAAGATACAAGTACTGGCACTAAATACCTCAGCATCTTTCACTTAGAGGTCAGTTGAAAGAATCCTGTAGCTGCAATCCTTAAAGTCTGACTGTCTTCACTTTGCATGCAGATAATTTACTGGCACTGATGCTAGATGTACAATAGATTGAGGAATGTGTTACACATAGCTTTCTTAAATATTTATTTGCTGACATGGGCTACTAGGTCAGAGAGGCAGCCATGGGGTGATCTGTTGCAGATCTCACTGAAGTTCAATAGAGCTGGAGCACAGATGCTCTCAGGCAGCAAATGGAACTAGCTCATGGCAGTCAGTATTTGCAACTCTCAGTACTGGTTGCACGGACCAGAAATGTTGTCTGTGCAGCATCGATGAGACTGTGGGGAGACCTCATTGCAGTTACAGCTTCCTCATGAGGGGAAGCAGAGGGGCAGGCACTGATCTCTTCTCTGAGTGCCCAGTGACAGGACCTGAAGGAATGCCCTCAAGTTGTCAGAGGAGGTTTAGGTTGGTTATTTGGAAAATGTTCCCCACCCAAAGGGCTCCAGTTGAGCACTGGAACAGGCTCCCCAGCGCAGTGGTCACAGCACCAAGCCTGACAGAGCTCAAGTCTTTAGATGTAGACAATGCTCTCAGCAACACTTGGAGTTGCTGTCATACCCTGTGCAGGAGGCAGTCAGTGCTCCTGTGCAGGGCCAGGAGCTGGACTCAGTGATTGTTGTAGGTCCCTTCCAACACAGCTTATTCTGTAATTCTGTGAAAAAGAACCAACTAATAACATTGCATTCCCTGCACCTTAAAGCTCTTTTCTGTGGCTAAACCTGCCCAGACAGAGGGAAAGTAATACATTGAGGTTCTTTTTCTGAATTAAATCAATATTTATTGAGACAATAAAGAGCTAAAGTGTTGATGTTGTTGTTGTTGTCATTGCTACTACTACTACTACTACTACTTCTTCTACTAATACTACTGTCGTTACTTTTATTGTTATTTTAGTGCCAGCACAATGCTTGTACTCACAACGCCTCCAGAAGAAAAAGAGCAAAGAATAAGCCAACATCCACAGCACTGTCCTGCAGCATTAGGCAGCATGATCAGCACTGTATAAATCTTGCCTTCTCCACCCTACATCCCCCAGCCCTATATCCCACTTACCTTCTCAGCTACACCTCAGTTTCATACCAGCGATGCTGCTGGTACTTTGCAAAACAGTGCTCTCTTTATTTCAGATGCCGAGAAATAAAAGTGAAAAAAGCACACAAAAATAGTCCTGTGGGCAAGAACTGTGTGGGGCAAGAGGACACCGGGGAGAAAAGTGGTGCAGCACAAACATGGCTGGCTGGGGACCTGGTTTAGAGCACCTCCGAGCTCTGCCTTATTCAGAAGCACAGACACAGGCTCACCAAAGCGGGCCACATAGGTCACTGACACCAACTCCAGGCAAGTGTTGGGGAAGTTATTCATGGATGACAAAGGATATCAGGCACAAACTGGGAAGGCTTACAGTGATGGTCTCAATGAAAAGATGATACAATGTGACAGTGATAGAAAAAGAAATTATATGCCAGTATCTCCAGTATTTTCTTTACATTTAATCTATTGTTTTTAACAAAAAGTGAAAATGAGACAAGTGGCTGATTGGCAACTATAATTTTTTTAGTTATTTGTCTGTTTACTATGCTGCTTTCCAGCTATGTCCAATAGAGAGTATAGACCAGTCAGTGCAAAAGTCACAGACATTTTGTTGTTCTTATCCCTGACATGCTGTGTCTTTATCAGTAGAACTATTCAGATAGTGAACCCATATAAAATGTAACCTTAGCTAAAATATGTCCTCTGTTTTATGGTTGATGGCGATTTAATATTTTTGATCTCTCAGCTAGGACATTAAGGCCAGCAGTTTTAAAAACTCTCACTAGGCAGAATAAAGTCTGTGTCTGAAAAAACAGGCAGGATATCATTGATTTGTTTCTAAACAAACAGGGAGTTATAACAGCTCTTTAATCTGAGGACGATAGATCCTGAGATGGAATGAAGCACCTAAGTGCCAGCCAAGTTCAGTGAAAAGTGAATAGAGTGTATGTCATAATTTATTGTGACGTTATTTTGTGATCTACAAGAAGGCATTCATTGTGTTGAAAGTTCTTGAGAGAGACAGCTATTTGTGATCAATTGGTGTATATGCTATATGTTCTTCCCTTTTGAAAGACTGACTCTTTTTTCTCTGTCTATCAGGGGTTTTTTTATCCACTCAGTTATTTCATTATCCTTCCAGAAACTTCAGCAAATGGGCAAATCACTAGAGTACTTTAGGTTACTAACTGGAGCACATATACCATCAGCCTGTATTTATGAATGCAAATGTGCAAGCTGTAATGCCTTAATCAGTGAATTCAGAATTTACTGTGGTTGAGAAGACTATCTTAAGATGAAGACTGAAAAATGCAGTTTTACAGACTTGGGGGGCATTTCAGGATTTGCCCAACCATGATTAGATAAACTAAATATTCTCTTTCATGGTGACATTCATGGAATTCTTTGAAGACAGCAAATGAGCAACAACTCATGATAATCAAAAGAGGATTAGAGGAAAGGTATGTCAGCAAAATACAATAAACATATTGTTTAAAACTTGAGGAATTACATATATGTAATTCCAGTGCTTTGTTACCAACATTACAATAAGATGAAAAAACATTGCAATAGAATCACTCATAAAAAAATTGCAATAGAACCACTCATAAAGAAATTTTTAAAAACCAAACCAGCAAGAAGTCTTATACCAAAGGAGAATGAAAAGGTTTGGTGTTTTGGTACTGTGTTAGACCAAAGGCATGTTCACACCAGGTGATGTGTCAGTCACCAAGGCCAATGGTGAAATTAGGCATGACATCTAGATCAGAGTGCTTTTTGACATTCTGCAAGAAGCATGCTTCATATCTCAGTTGCAACAACAAGACACAGTAGACACTTTAAAACAAAATAAAAGCAGATTTTGAGGGACATAATAATGAGACATTCCAATTTATTAAAGCCTTGGCAAGAAAAAAAAAAAGGACACAAAGAACTGAAGTCACCTTCAGACCCAGAATATCTAATGAACTAAGGGCATAATTTCAACTTAGCCTTATTGACCTTTCAGAGCTGATGACTGCAGCTTCATTTTTGCAAGTTTCTACATCTTTACTTTCTGAAAAGCAAAACCACAGATGAAATTGTTTTAGATCAAGCTGGTATGCTTTATTTTGTAAGTGCTCCAAACTGGAAGACAGTTAATTTATCAATCCAGTGAGTACTGAAAATTTATTGGGTGAACTTACAGATATTGCTTCTTCCATCACCCCTCTCCCTAAAATCAGGGAATGACAGAAAGCACAAATAATGATGTACAGATCTTGGAGGGAAAACAGCAATACAAGCATTATATGGGTGCACTGAAGTTGTCAGTGGTATCTAGCAAAATCCCGCTGAACAAAAGTTTTGATAAAATAGGCTGCTAGCATAACACACAGAAGAATTAAGAAATATTTTCTGCATGTTGATAAGGGTACATCACAATGAGCTTACCAACAGACATATAAGTAATGCAGAAGTAAGCAAATTGGTTTTGGCGTGCCCTCAGCTGGAAAAAAAGTGTATTAAAGGAGAATTGAGATATCTGAAGTCATTGTTGGGTGAAAAACCTAATACTGTAATTTAAAACTCAATACTTGTTATAAATGCTAAAACATGTGCCAAAAATGTGATAAAATTAAACAACTGAACAAATTTAAAAAGATCTTCCCATATATCTACTGGCATAAGCCAAGTTTAGCTTCTGCATGACAACATTGTGGACATTGTCTTCAGATACTGAGATACTTGAACTTAGTGAAATCATGACAAAAGAAAAAGGTGAAGTATATATAGTACTGTGAAAAGAAATACCTCCTGAGAGATAGGGTTATCTTGGCTTGGATTGCAAGCTAAATGTAAGGTAAATTTTATCAAGCTGTTCAGAAATTAAAAAATATTTTCGAGGAACTGCTTGCATTTCACATGTGACTTCAGTGATTATAGACAGCCTGTCTTCAAGAGTTGCTCTCTCCATTGATGTTAATCTTGCTCAACTGATTCAACCTGATTGAAAGGCAAACCTGTATTTTCCACCAGCATGGATTTTTATTTTTTTTTTCACAGATACTGGAATAGCACATGAGTGAAACCTGTCTAAGATAAAGTCTGCATAAATGGAAGATATTATTTTGTTTTAGTGGCTCTGGGTAATGTTCCTATAAATTGACAGCAGCTTTGAAAACATTAAAAAATCTGACATCACACCAGTGTCATTTCTTAACAATGGGAATTTCCATAGAAGTTCATAGGAACCATATCATAGTGCAAGAGTTTGTGAAGACACCAGTTCCATGACCCAGGGGTCCTGGAGGATCATTGAGTACTTTTTTAGTGTTCTGTAGACTATTCATAACAGCCTGATTTAATTTCAATTTGAAATCCCGCAAAAGAAGTACATGAAGCATGTTGCTCCAAGTGTAATTCTACTGCTTGCATTTCTCATGTGTCCTACATATTAAGAATGCCATTCATCTAACATGCTTTTCACATTTGCTCCAGGATGAGATTAGTTATGTGCTGGCAGCATGTGTTTTTCTCTTGGCACTAAGGGACTCCTGAGTGACCAGCTCAGAATCTGATATCTTCAGTGCAAAGAAATATCCACAGCATAGTTTAGTGAAATAGATGGCATCTATGTAATTCTAAGTACAATATGCTTTATTTACAAGTACACACTTATTCTGAAAGAAAGGGATTACCAACTATGTAATGCAATCTCTTCCTTCTAGGATCTCAGTCCAAAACCAATGCCCATTTACAGGAGGAAAACTCTACCTTCGGAATTTACCCTGGTCAGCAAAGATAACAAAAAACTACCAAACTTATCCAGTTATCTTTTGCAGGAAAGTAAACATCTTCTATTGCCGCAGTAGCTGGATGGTTTCTTGCATCACAATAAATTTTAGGAGTGTTATTTTCCCTGACAAAAATTTCAGAGACACAGTAAACTAACTGAGCTCTATATTTGCTTGTCAGCACAGTGTTAAGCACCATCAGCATTCATTAAGCAGTAACCTTTACTAAATCCAACATCTCTGACTTAAAATAGCATGTTACAGTCATTTTTTAGGTATATATGATAGGAAATTTGAAATAATGCAACCTGACAATCTGTTCATTACTTTTCTGTACATATACGGTTATACTGGATATCGTTTAACAGTCTGGTCTGTTTAGAATATTTTATCTAGAGCTATAATGTATGGAGGGAAAATATTTTTCCCCAGAATGGATTTGTAAAAATGATCAAAAATAACAAGCTTCATGGACTAAAGAGGCTTACCCTCAGCAGACCTTGAAACTTGTTATTTTAATGTTTCTTGATACTACAGTTTTACGCTGACTATGTAAAATATGCTACCATTTCACACACCATCTCATATACTGGGAATCTTAAAACCAGACAATGAATGCTTTTTGATGAAACTGAGGTTTTCATGCCAAATTTCTTCTAAACTCATATCATAATTTATTGATTAAAACTTGTTTGAACTGCCTCCAGCAAGCAGATACTTGGATCAGCTAGCAAGGAATCAGACAATGTACATTAAAAATTTAGCAGATGCCCTCCAAGCATTTCACACTCTCCTGACCCCTCGCCCACTATTTTTTTTTCTCATTCTACTTAGTAATTTGGATTTGTTACCAGGATTGCTCCCCTTTTGCTGGTAGCACAGGAAACAATCAGAACTGCCTGCAGAGAGCATGCTCCTTTTCAGACTGCTTTAGGTCCAGAAATTAAGGATATATTTCACTCACAAACTCCTGTGTGCCAAACACGGGGTGCCTAGGGGTTAGCCCAATTTTACTTTTTGGGTAAAATGGTGTCAATGATGCTATTCTGGCTTTCAGCATCTGAGGACCTGCCCTGCTCTGCTGCCGCTGTTTGGTCAGGAGGAATGACAAACGTATATCCCCTTGAAATAAAATCAATCTGGTGATCAACTAGGTCTGTCAGAAGAACCAGAGTGACATTTTGCCATTTACTAGTTCCAGACACAGATCTATATTTGCCCTATGGGAGCTACTATTGTGAGAGCATGATTCAATAGAACACTTTAATTACAACACAAGTCCAGTCCACTAAGCTGATCTTCCCTTCTGTGACTGCCTCAGAGAGAAGCTGATCTATGACTCCATTCTCCCTCTGAGAGACACAGTAGTATTAGGCATGCCCCCAGCAGTTATTGGAAAATACTCACTCATCCAGGGAGAGCCTTCAAGTAGGTTTCATATGTTTTAAGAGAGTGCTTTACAGATAAGGTATTTTAATTAACATAAATAAGGGGTTGTTTCATAATACAGTTTTGGCAGTCTTTCAGGAATGGTGGTTTGCAATGTCTTCAATCTGAAGTCATGGAGGGAGAAGGGAAAACTTCCTTGAAAAGTCTTTCCATTTGGGAAGAGCCACAGTAGCCAGATAAAGTATATTGCAGAGATGTGAGTGTTCAGCTCTCCTAGATGAACACACAAGAGAGATGACCCAGGGGACAGAGCTACTGTTGCCTGTGGCTCACTGTGCTGAAATTGATGTGTGAGTGAAGCACCAAGCAAATACTACCTCTTTGCATCATCTTGTACTGGACAGTCTTCCTCCCTTCTCCCTTCTCTCCCTCCCTCATTCCTTCACTTGCCTCTCCATGTTCCACTGAGAGAACTGCAAAAAGATATACATAAAAGCTGTGGCAGAGATAACAAGAAATGAAGGAGTCATAGCAGGTGTTTAGCATTACTGTACCATCTGGGGCTGTCTAATACCAGCTAAAACAGTCTCCTCCACAACCACTCAGAAGGGTGGGATGCCACAGTTACTCGAGGTCAAGCAGGCAGAAAAAAAGGGAAGCAGAAACTCTGGCTCAAGCTTGAAGATGTTTACAGGAGCCAGCAAGATTGACCTATGCTATTAATTACTAGGCAGTATTCATACAAGTGCCAGCTCACATTCTTTCTCTAATTACTTTCACTGGTGTATCTTGAAAGTATTGGACATCTTGAAATCGCCCTTGACTCTGGCTGTGTGAGCCAGATTCCAGAAATGCAGTGTAAACCACATTAGCAAATACAGGAAAAGTATAGACCCTCCCTATCAAGATTAAATTAAGCTGAAATATTTCTCATCCTCCTCAGTCAAAAACAGAACAGACTTGAGGCCACCAGAATACACTGAAACTCAAGCACGTCTCAAAGCCTGGCACATGAGCCTCAGCAGGTTATTATCAACATTTGAAAGGTGAACCAATATAACTCAGTCCAGGCTTCACATCTGCTGTTTTGTTTATCAAGTGTCCCCCCAAGTCTGGCAATATTTAGTTATCTGTATTCTCTATCAGCTACAGCTAATGGGGGAACTTAGTGATTCTCTGCTCCAAAACATGGCCACTGCTAAATGTTTCTGCAGTAATGATCAGCTGAAATGCCCACATTTTGCATCTGGCTATACTGCGACAATCAACTAGGAAAACACTTGTAAATTCCTTTAATATAAGAATGCATTTGACTCTGGATCTACTCTTTTATTGGGAAATTAACATGCAATTTTTAATTATAATTCATGACATTTAAGGTATCTCACATGCTCAAACTAAAATATGGTGAAGATCTACAAAATCAGACTTTAGATAACTGGAAGACGATGAAGCTCTCTCTTTTCTGCTCTAGTTTTTTTGGGTTATTTTTTTTTTTAATAACTTATTTGTATAGTTCTTGTTAGGTAAGATTTCATTAGATGCTCTAGAGAAATGCTAGCAAGCTATTTTGCACTTGTAGTTCACAAACTTAAAAAAAAAAACTGTCATGATTCCAAATGAACTATCCAGATGAAGAATGGCTGGTCTGATTCAGAAAGCAACCTGTGATTTTATGCTACTGCATTGTACAGCAGAGGATTTCTGCAGAACTGATGGTGCATGCTATGATCCACTGGGGATGCCATGCCTGGCAACACTGCTGGTCATTCATACTGTCTCCTCAAACGTTCAGACCAACACACAAAACAAGCAAACCAAAAAAACCCCAGAGGGCCATAAATGAGATTTTAGAATGTATATTCTATAACTGTCTTTTAAATATATGTACAGCTCATAATGCTACCAGTAGGAGAGAGAGATCTTGAAATTCAATTGGCCAGAATTGCATTTAAGTTTCCCAGATTTCTATTTCATATCAGGTAGATGATTCTGAAGAGCTGAAGCCAACAAACTGAATCATGGAATGATTAAAGTTGGAAATGTCCCCTGAGATTTCAGAGTCCAGCTGTTAATCCAGCACCACCATATCCCCAGGTGTCACATCCACACACCTCTTGAACACTTCAGGACTGGTGAGTCCACCACTTCCCTTGGCAGCATGCTGCAGCACAAGAGGCATTGGCAAGGACTTGGGTGCACTTTGAGCTTACCCAGCTGGCTGAACACAGACTGAATACTTTGCGAGTTCCACCTTATCACTGTGTCATCTTGTTCTGCTGTAAATACATGGACTTCATGATCTTGCTGAGGTTATGTTTAATCGTCATTTCTTCTTTGTCATTCTTCAAATGACAGAATCAATTAGTTAGGTAAGATAAATATTCTTTAATTATATTCACCTCATATATGCTGATTTTTATTTTAAAAAAGGATCAGCGTGAAAGAAGTTGATGCAGTTACATGCAATATGTATATATACATATACATTTAGTGTTTGTTATTGCTGTGTTTGTAATGCTGAGATGAAAACAATGCTGTAATATTATGAGCACAAAAGCTATAAGGCTCTTACATATTTTCATGTATGTTGCATATTCAAGGCCAGCAGCTACCAGTATGATCACAACCACCTCACAGGAGTTAGAGGCCATATCTTCCACTCTGAGCTCTTGGTTGAGTCTTATGATGCTAAGAAAAAAGTGAATGTGCTGTCTTGTAATGTGGAAAGGATAAAACCCAAGTGCTATGATTTTTTTTTCCTATATATTTCAAAACCACACCATGCTTTGAAAAATCTACATGTAGGTTTGTTCAGAGGTTTTGGATTCAGTTACTGGTATCACAAAGCCAATATGGTATTATTTCTAAACATTAGGATTTTTCTTACTGTAATACATAGGAGTCAACTGCAGATCGAGCCCTGGAAGGAAATCTTCTGCATAGATGTGCCCTCCTAAGCAGTTCCTGCTTTTTTAAGCAGTCTGTTGATGCAACACAGTAACATGTCAGCTCGTTTTGCATTCTGTCTTAGAGTTTTGAAAAGGTTGGTCTTGACATATACTTCTTTAAACTAAATCCAAATGTCAGTGCTAAGCTTATAACTACTGGCCTCTCTTCAGAAAAGTATGCTTTATCACAGATTATAGGCATATAAATGATGGAAAAGACCTCTGATATCATCTTGTCTCTTCCCCTGAGCATGGGGCTGTTCTCCACAATATATGTCAGGCAGCTTTGTTCTTTCTGGTCTTAATGAATCTCAGGCTTTCATCAGACTCTTTTACAGTCTAATTTATCTTACTATCATGACATCCATCCAGATGTTTAGCCTACATTTTATTATGCTATGTTTCATCCAACACTTTTGAATTGTTGTACTTCATTCTAAGCAAATAATTGGGATTTGTGTTCTGTTCTCTTTGAAAGTGGAAGGAATCTGGACTTAAGTAGAAAATGTAAGAGGGTCTCAAGTGCATACAACACATACAGTAAAGGTGCTCACCATAATACAAACATCTTCACCTCAGAACTATTCAGAGAAAGAAATAAGTTAGCTCTTTTCTAATAGTTTTTTCCAAAATTAGCTTTCTCATCACAATTTTCTGGTTTGGTTTGGTTTGGTTTGGTTTGAACTGCAGTCTGCACACATCTTCTGTTCAAATACAATAGATACATTTGAATAGTAGTTGAATAGACACAGTTACTTCTACTTCTACACAAGTGTGTCTATTGCGGAATTTTCCTAATAATGTTTTTTTAATTGGCTGTTTTAAAATTACATCTGTGCTAACGCTCATGTTTGCACTGTCGTATACTCTCCAGCGTCCTAACACTGATCTTGGTTTCACAGTCACTTGTCCTCCAAAGCATTCTGCTTCATACATCCACATGCCCTTCAGAAAAATCTAGCAGGCACCCACCCTAATTAACAAGAAATGTTATCTAACTAATCTCCTTACAGAGCATAATCCTGATTAAAATGTCCAGGTGACCAGTATTTAATGGGATGAGTAAAAACATGGATCTAAAGAAAATCCGTAGTTTTAATTGGTTTCAATAAAATACTGGGTTCTTCTGAAGGCTGTTTACAAATAGTATTAACTAAAAAGGGTTCACCATAGTTTTCAGTCAACTGCACTTTCAGTACCTTTTCAAATAAGCAACAGACATATACATTAGGCTGGTCACTATATAGGTGTGTGTAAATGTGTATGGGAATGCTGTTTACAGATATTTGTACATACAGATGTGTGGACTGGCTGTTGTGCTGTTGTTCTTACGGGATTCTTAGCACCCAAAAGAGGGATGTGCAGCAGGAACAGCAAATTAGTTGCATCTTTTGTACAAAGAGAAGCACCAACACCTGAGGAATGCTGTGCCACATGAAACAGCAGCTATACCTATTGCTACCTACACCTATTACTCCTCTTGTCACTCTGCCTTTACTTGGTTTGGCATTGTGCACACTTTCTACTACAAAGTGTGTGGCCCAGTCACTCCCGGAGTGGTATTTGCTCCAGCTCTGATGACAGCTCTTTGAAATACAGTCCTCCCTGCTCAAAGTAAAACGTTGCTTACTCTAAGCTAGAGTTTGCCAGTGTTTGCTAAGCAATTTAAAGCATGATAAGCTTTCTAGCCTCTTTACAGCCTAAGTAAGAACTTTATTGTCTCTCCTCTCTTGAGCACCCTTCTACCAGAAGAAAAGCAAACCTAAGATACTTTATAGCCTTTCTGGCAGGTATTTTAGTAGTATTTTGTACTATAACCTCTGCCTGCTATATTTAATTTGCTTTAGTAATTACAGGTCTAAATTCATCACTGCCAAAAATCCATAGATTCAGCAGAAGACCCCCTATAGCAACCTCACCCCCAATTTTAAGTGTCTGCTGTACATACTCAGGCTCAGCTCTACATTGACCATGAGGTCCTTAGAAAATGCTCATAGAAATATATCCATCCCATTAGCTCTGCTAAGTAGATATTTATTCCAGGAAAGTTTTTCATTATTTCATTCAGTTGATTTCACAGTGCTCAGTTGCAACAATCTGACGGAGAAAATGCATTTGTTTCCACTGGAAGAAATCACCACTTTTCTTTCTTCACTGTGGCAGATATTCACCAAACTCGAAACATCTGCACTAGCTACTGGCTTCAGTAACATTATATGGAAGGAACCAGAGACAGAACCTCAGAGGAATGTAGGTCCCTGAGCACCACTGACGGAGTTCCTACACTTGAAAGCACCTGCTTCTCATAGCTGCTGGAGAAGACACTATGGTAGATTCATATTTGTCCCATAAATATTGCAAATTCTGAAGTATCTTTGAAGAAAAATGTCCCCAGTGCCTCTGTCATCACGTAGCCCTACTGTAGAGTTTTGATGAAGTGATTTCATGTGGCCCCACCTGGGCTGAATTTTAAATCTGCCATGAATTATGCAGAGATCAGTACAGCCATGAAGTGGATTGAGGAGGCTGCACAGCTGCTCTCCTTGCATGTGACATGAAGCATGTGCCACTTAGGAGAAACAGGGACAGTCTCCTGCCCCCCTCCCCACCATCCACCAGCAAATCCTCTCCTGATTAAGCAAGTTCACTTAAAGGTTGTCTGTTATCTGGCTTTATTTCATACAGATTTCCCCTTTTTTTTCTGCTGCTGAGCCCTCTGCAATGTCTTTTTGGTGAACTTTTATAATCTGTCTTGGCTTCCCATTAAAGATTGGTTAAGGCCCTACAGTGAGTTTGTGTGAAAATACAATGTGTTTTTCTGTGTCTGCATGTGTGTCAGTTTGCAAATCTCAGCAGGCAAATGACTGTAAACTATTTATTGTTCATCCTGCTTGAATGATCATCTACAGGCATTATGTGTAATAAAATTTACATACTAAAATGCTTTCTTGAGATTGTAAAGTTCCAGCCTTGCTTGCATAAACTTAAATCCCTGCACAGTCAGAATTGCCTGAAAAGATTTATGCATACTTATCTCTTCTGGGTGGAAAAGAAACCAGAAAAAAATCTCAAAAAGGAGATAAAAATGGATATAATATTGTAACAACAGAATAATACACACCAGCTAAAATTTCTTACTCATCCATAGAGACTCATGACATTTTCATGGTTTGCAGACACAACAATTTCATAATCATGCAGCTGCCAAGACAGTTGTGGATTATAACCAACCCCACAACTCATAGTAAACCAGCTGTGAAATAGAAAAAATAATTTGTGAAGGATTTCTTTAGTGTTAAGCCAACTTGAATGTTAGCACAAACAAATCAAGCATGCTTTTTCACACACTTAAAAATATCTTGGTCGATTCCATAACACTCACTTTATCTAAAAATGAAAGTGCTTGTTATACTTACTTCTATGCAGGCCTATCCGCCCCTGGTAATGTTACAATTAATAGTTTAGGACTTTGAGACTGCCAAAGTGACTCCAGTTACTTTAGAAAAGAAAGAAGCTATATAATAGATGAAAGTGCTATAACTTAAAATAATTCAAGTACAGAAACATGCTCAAGGAACTTCCAAATGCTTCTGTCTTCAATCTGCCACACAGCAAATCACAAAACCACTTCTAGAATTTTTAGTGTTTTTCTCAAGGTTGTTCAAGCTGCTTTGCAAAGTGCCCAGAAGGGCTGAAGGGACGGGCCTGCAGGCTGTTGATTTTAAAGGCTGAGGTTAGTGAAAAGTGCCATCACCACCACTGAGCACCTCCCACTACACCTGCCTTCCTGCTGCTGGGAGGCTGGCAGGGTGAGACCTGGTGCAGTGAGGGCAGAGCGCAGTCCAGAGACCCTGGACAGGATGGGGACATCCTCCTGTCCCCATATCCCACCCACCAGCCAGCAGGAAGCACAGCCAGCAGTCACAGGAGAGAGAGAGAGCCCAAATCAAAAGGCACACAATCTGATAGGAAAAAGAGAGTTAATAATGGCATGGGCAGTACATGTATATTCTTTCCTGTATATTCTCTCTTGCTGTCCTGAGCCTGCTGTAGTCATCTTGTCTGGGTAAGGAGCTTGGACAGGCATACAAACACAGGTGATTCCATAGCTCCTTCATACAAAAATCACACTTCAGCACAACCCCAGGCTAACACTCAGGATGAGGGTAGGCCCAGAGGCATGGAAATTTGCAGGGAGCTGGTGGGAGCTTGCTGGGAGCCCTGGCCAGCTGAGGAGCTGTGCTGGCCTAAAGGTGCTGCACAGAAATGCAACTGCTGCAGGCACAGATCCCCCCTGGCACCAGACAGCTGCTGTGGCCACCATGTACCCCAGCCAGGCTGGATATGCAATGTCCTTGCCACTGCTGACAGCTTCTGCCATGAAAGCTGTCTTGTCAACCAGCTGAGACAAAGCAACATCATTTTCCCACAAGCTATGTCTCCAAAGAAGCTGTGCATGTTTCCTTAGCCTGCCGAACCAGACTGAAAAACATCTCCCTCTTTCTGAAAAACAACTGAAGTGGAGCAATTTTGCCAGGAAAGCCTGTACTTGTCTAACCACTTGTGCCACAGAAAGCCTGGCATGCATTGCAGCACTGTGCTGCACCCCAGGCCATGTGGGACAGAGTCCTGCACGGGTGCTGCATCCCTTTCAGCTGCAGCACCTCCTCTTGTCCACTCTCATGCTCCTGTTCCTGCATCACATCTATTCATTACTTCAAACCAATGTATATCAAGGTTTTTGTTACATTTGTAGCAAAAAAGTTTCTCTTTGCAATTATTTTTTCCATTCATATATGTTGTATATATGGACGGACACACCAAGCTGAGAAATGTGAGATTGCATGATTACAATGCTAGGCTTGAGCTAAAAAATCTGGCTTATCTTTGTGTCAGAGCACAAATCAAGCGAGTTTGTGCCTGTCCATCATATGCAGAATAAACACACACAAAGTATTCAAGTGGTCCCAAAGAGTTTTCAGTTTCTTTTGCCAGGCCATATTTTGACCCACTTAGATGGTTGTGCAGTCTCTGAAAAGGTCCCCCCATAGTTCAAAATTATTTTATATAAAAGCCACTTGTCAGCACCAAAATATATTTTCTAAATTTCTGTTACACACTCATTCTAGATAGCACAGTGAGAAATGAGCACACTTTACAACAGCCCTCCTTCAAACACCCACTGAAGTATTTCAAAGTACATCAGTTCTGTATACAGACCTTTTTCTATTAATAACCAATGAATATTATTACAGTATTATTATTTCCAGTAAACCGGAACAGCAAAGCCTGTGCAAGCAGACTGCAGCAAAAGAGAGCAGTCTCCCAATTTAGTATTTAACTATTTCAGTAAGGCCACCTTGCTCCCACAGCCAGGATATCAAGTGACTGAGCCCTGACCCATCATGGCCATTTGGAAGCCCTTTGCTAGTCCCAGAACTGCTAGCCAGGTGTGTGACCCTGCTGTGGCCTTCCATATATATTGTACTTCACCTTGGCCTCTTTTCCTAACCTTTGTATGTTCTTGTCTAGGTAGACTGGAAAATCTTGGGAGCTCAAGACTTTCAGGCTGGGTTTCAGTCCTCTGGGGCACCATGGGAGCACAAGCCCTGCTTGGCCTCCCAGTGCCACCATAATTTCACCATAACTACAAAAGTAATTGTACAGGTAAAGGGGATGTCCATAAAGAGGTCTGTAAGTCTGAGAACTATCACAGCTGCATCAAAGCAATAATTAATTCTGCTGCAAACTAGAGTCCGGATGAGTTGCAAATCTGATGCCCCTTGGGATGTGGTCATAGTGTGAGTCTTCTAAAGGATCAGGTTGTTTAGCCCAGTGTTTTTGGACTTCTCCTGAACCTGCCTTTGCCTACTGAGCTGCTTAACTTCAACTTCTGACAGTGAGTGCACTACATATAGTGAGATACCAGTTAAATGTTTGCGTTTTTGTTTGAGTTTCATTGGGACATGCTTAAATTGCCACTTCTGGGCAAGTACAACAATGCCAAACCACAGACTTGCATGCTCCATTACTGCTAATGCACTTGTCACCTTACAAACCTGAAGTAAATCTCATAATCCTGGGTAAAATATCGACAAGAGTCCCAGGTATGCTGGGAATGCAGGACTAAATCCTTTGTGTCATAATTTACAGTTTGCATGTTACAGACACCTTTTTTTCTGTTTGTTTCTCATATCTGGGGCTCTGGCATACTTTGGCAGTGAAATGTAAAATATAGCAAATCAAATGGACATGTACCTTTAACTATCCCAAACAAAAGGAAGTAAAAATATGTTAAGCTTTTCTTGTATTTTACTAGTGCATATCTACTACCACAAACGTTTTCAGCAAGGCTCTCAAAGCTTACCATTCATAGATGATTAGTCATGCTCTATACTGTTCTTTGATATCTGGAATGGGACTTCATTAATTTGCAGGCATTCTTAATGCACTGCATAAGGTCAGAGATTACTGGTTTCCCACAAATGAACTTTTCTTCCTCCATTTAGAAGGATTTAATGGAAAGTAATATAAATGTTTCTGCTTAAGAACTGCTCCTGCTCGTTCATGGAGCCAAGTGCTGATCCCACACCACCACCTTCTGGAACTCTGCAGAATCAGAGGACGGCCTTGGAGACTCCTCTCTGCAGGCGTCTGAAAAGGACTGGAGACCCGGGGAGTGGTCAGAGGAAACGTCATTCACTGCACATTTGTCCTGCAGATTGCCAGAAAACTGCTGGTGAGTGCCATTCAAACACTCGTTACTTGTCTAGGAGAACCTTTGATCTAACCTGGAACAGACACTTTTTTTTTCACCTTATGTTAGCTTGTAGAATAAACAATAACAGAATTTCTTAAAAATAAATATAAAAGTGAGGATTTGCACAGAAATTTCTCTTTATCAGTGTAACACCACAAAAGCGTCATGCCCCATCTCCAGCTCCCTGGTGTCACAGACAGGACAGACAGAGACCTGTGTACCCAGGACAGACACACCAGACACGCCGTGACTCCCCTGACTCAGCAGGTCTCCACACCCACCCCATCTGCTCCTCCAGATGCATACCTGGCTCAAGCACTCTGACAGGCTCATCAAACCAGCCTTACACCATGCCAGAGGCACTGAACGCAGCTTCACACCTGGAATATGATGAGGAAGTTTTTGGAGGGTAACAAGAGAAAGCTAGAAGATGGTCAGGGTGAGAAGCCCAGTGAGAGACTCCCCACTCCTTCTGAAGAGGGCACAACAATCAGTCTTAGAAAAAAGGTTTACTTCGGTTTACTTAATTGTAATCAGATTATCCTTTGGTTAAACAATACCCGTAAACCAGTAACTGTTTAACAGTCCATAGAGAGGACTTTCAAGAGTATTGGCTCGTTAATAAATTTGTTTCACAGGGTGCTCCTGATATCCCAATAAGTCACACCACAAGAGATGCCCTGATCCCATCAAAGTCAAGGGCAAAAAGTCACATTGACTGAGCAGAGGATGTACTTGGCCTTAAAAAATAGGGAGAAAAGTAGAGTAGGTCCTAACTCTGTGAGCACCTCTAAGATACAGGTTAGAATCTGCCAACATTTCAAGGGAGGTTTTGTTCACTTAGAGCATCCTAGACCAGCTCCCACCAGCAAGCACAGCTGACTCTCTCTGCCTGTTGAGTGGTCTGACTTCACACATCTGAGCTTGGTGCTAATCTTCCAGACAGAAGCAGATGGGGCTCAAAATTGTATGAGGAGTTAGTATTGTACTTTAAATAGTACATAGCATTGTATTTTAAAAGCTTAACAACCAAATTATTACTAGTATATATATAAACTGGAAATGAAGATTGATGGTATCCCTCTGTCAATTTTGGCTTATGTTCCCTGGATTCCATGCTTACCATGCAATACTGAGGGTGTGAACATTCAGGCTTGTGACACACCCGTGAAGAAAGCAGGGAAGCACAATTTACTGCCGGAGCTGCTGCCTCTGCAGTGCTGGCTGCTGGCAGAGCGCCTTACAGACGGGGGCACTGCTGCTCCAGGCGCTCTGCAAGGCGAGAGGCTCATCTTTCCTCCAAAGCATTGGCTGTGCCATTTCGTCAAATGGATGCAAAACCCTTGCTCACTTGCCAGGGTCCTCCACAGGGGCAAGAGAAGAGAAGATCTCCAAGCTGAGTCTCTGCTCGTGATGGCAATGTGGCACAGAGCAGGAGCTGGCAGCTGTGAGCACCCATGAGCTGTCAATTTTCAGCCCTGCTCTGCATACCAGTAAATAACATCTACACATTTTAATATATATTTTGACCACTGTGGTTTCACCACAGCTTTTGCATTCACCTAATGAACAACAATTAGAAGGAAGAGAATCAGTTAATTCTAGCCTAATTCTAGCCTACATACAGCAAAGTGCTGATGCAAATGTGGGCAAACGAACTTGCAAAAAGAATGCCCGTGTTTCTGACACTCCCTCTTCATCAGTTTTCTGGATCACTAAAAACTTTCGAAAAAGCCGAACTACTTCTGACAGAATAAAAGTCAGTAATACTTTGCTTAAATTAAAGAATAGTGTAAATTAACAATATCAAAGGTACAATCTTTATCTGCTGCCTATGCTAGCCTCTAAGTCTTTTGTGACTTTGTCATCCCTAGCCAGAGCTGCTTTCATAGGCACTGCACACAGGAGACCATAAGGAATTTTGAGAAATTTATTTCTTCTAAAGAAGCAATACGGAAAGTCAATGACTCAAGCATCCCAAACCTCAGCTTTTTTGGCAGCATCTAAGCTGTGATATATCTATACCGTAATTGAGGAACAGAACTGTGTTCACCTGGTGGTCAGATCTACATGGCGAAAGGTGTTTTGCTGAAGCACTGGCCTCACTTCCCTTCTGATGGATGTAGAGGGAGGAAGATGCCCTCTACATACAAGACACCATGGTTTTCAGTGCATGACACCATGGCAGCTGTGGACACCAGTTTCAGAGGAGATGCCAGGCTTTCATGTAGCTGTGAAGGCAAGCTAAGCCCCAGGCAAATGTGCACAGAGCTAAAGGGAATATTGTGCCACACATGGGACACAGAAGGAATCGGCAGACAAGTGCTTCTTCCCTAGATTGCCTGGCTACGTACCTGAGCGTGCCTCATCCCCAGGCTAATGTATGCAAGAGTGAGACTGAACCAGTAATCCCCAAAGCCACAGCCTTCATCTCAGGAGCAGAATGAAGGGGCAGGGACACAGCAACAGCAAATGAGCAGGTAAAACTATGAGTACATCATTGACTGCACTGGGTGGAGGAGGGTGGGGGATCCAGCAGCTGTGCCCAGGGTCAGAAATCCTGTGTACACAGAGGACAAAGGGCCTCTTGTCATGTGCAGAAAGCAAAGGTCACTTTTGTGTTCTTTCAAGATCTCTAGGGGTAACAATTTGCAGGTCAAAATTCCTGACCAGAGACAAGTCTCTGTGCCTCCTCAATGAAGTCAGCAGCCGTGGCAGCTGATTGAACAGAGTCAATGTATTAAACTAGCCTAGACTGGACTTCACCTGCTGGTGCCACCCCTGGAGCCATCCTCCCACCAAGGAGATGCCAGTCAGGAGCTGACCATTTGCCCACGCAAATGGTAATATCCTGCTCCCAGATTGCATAGACAGCACTTGCCATACAGTGGGTCCCTCCTCAGTGTAACAAGGCTGGCCTGAGACAAGGCAAACCACAAAACAATCAGCAGCAGAGAAAAGAGAAACAGCCTGTCTCTGTATTCTCTGTCTTACCACATGCCTCTTCACAGTTAATCAGATCAGCAGATCACACTGCCACATTCTGGAGAGTTTCAGCTCTTGTGTTTAATTTCAAGCTGTTGAGTCTGTGTTGCTTCCTGGAACATGCGATCCTTTCCCAAACACATAGTTTGAATTTATTCAGAAGGAGGTTCTCAGGATGTGAATGAGCTCCAGACTCAACTCTTGTTGTATCGACATGTAGGATATGTCTCTAGGATGTGCTGTAGTAATAGGAATTGGTCAAAACCCCAGTCAATGCTGGTAATCTAGTGTTCAAGGTAGATTCCAAGTCAGTACATTTATTACCCTTTCTTTCATAAAAATAATGTAGCACAAAGCAAAGATCATGAGGGTGCCCTCCCTTTAAAGTACAAGGTCTGAGTTATCAACTTAGGAAGACAGAGGCCTGATCAAAAACAAAGCGCAAAGACAGTTTGGCAGATACTGGGTTTGAAGTTATGGACCCTGGGTCTGACATCCCGTTACCACGGTTTGATCTAAGCCAGCCCCATGTAGCCCACAGTGGGATGCAGGAGAGAATTGAAGGAGTAAAAGTGGATTGGCTCATGGGTTGAGTTAGAGACAGTTTAATAGAAAAAGAAAAAGCTACATTCGCAAGCAAAGCAAATCAAGGGATTTATTCATCCCTTTCCATGGGCAAACAGGTGTGTTCAGCCATCCCCAGGACAGCAGGGCTCTAACAGACACAGCTGTGACATAGGTAGACAAATGCCGTCATTCCTAATGTCCCCTCCTTTCTCCTTCCTCCTTCCCCCTGCACCTTTACACACTGAGCATATGGAATGGGATAGTCATTTGTGTCACTGGTGGGCAGCTGCCCCGGCTGTGTCCCCTGCCAGCTCCCTGTGACCCCTCCCAGGCTCCTCGCTGGTGGGACACACTGAGGAGCAGACAAGGCCTTGACACTGGGTGAGCACTGCTGAAGGAGAGGTAAAATATCGCTGTGTTACCAACACTGTCCCCAGCAAATCCGCACCTCAGCCCCACACCACTGCTCTGAAGAAAGTGAATTCTACCCCAGCCCAACCCAGCATAGCTGTGCACTGTGTATCTGCTGCACGGTACTAACATACAGCGTTGTAGCTAACACTCTCTGCTTCAGCCGCAGCAGTTTGCCATCACTTGTTGTCCCTTCACTGTCCCTTAACTGACTGTAACTCTGTGGTACCAAACTGAGGGAGGACGGCCCTGCGAGCTGTGCTCTCCGCGCTGGTGCTCATTCAGGGGGGGCCTGAAGGCACCAGGGGCCTGCCCGCGCTCAGGCACAGGCGGGGCGGGCAGCGCGCCCCAGGGCCCTGGTGAGCTCCGGCGGGCCCTGGTGAGCCCCGGCGGGCCCCGGTGAGTCCCGGTGAGTCCTGACGGGCCCCGGTGAGTCCCGGTGAGTCCCGCGGAGCCGCGACCCCCGCCGGGGACGGGCGAGCGGCGGGCCCGGGCTGGCTCTGCACATGCTCGGTGTGCCAGCCCGGGCCGGTCGCACTGCCCTCGCTGGGCTGCGAGAGCTGCGGCACCGCCGAGCTGCTCGCCGGCTCTTGCACTCGCTGAAGACATGGCATTTTTCAGGATCTCAGACAGGCTTCCAGGAGCATCTTTTTAAGACAGTCCATAACAGAATATAATGTTTCCATCAGGCTCTTGCCTTGGCAACAACCTGCAGTCGTATAGCGTGTTTAATTCTCTGAGAGGAAGACTGACGACAGCTATCGTTTAACTGTGTACTGTAATATATGAGATTCTACCCTGAGAACCCTGGAGGTGGCATTTGTCTGGTCTGGTTGTAAATAATGAGATAGATCACAATGGATTTCAGTTCCTCATCCGTGTTTGACCAGCACAAAGGTAAGTCACGTGCTACTAATTTCAAAATCCTCTGGTCCTCCAATGCGTCCCATGCAAATGTGCTGATTGCTTGACAGAATAAATAACATTAATTTTTGGGAAATATTAGGTTTATTTTGGTTTCATGTAGAGGAATTTCTTCCATCAGTTTTAGACTGGATGGGTATTTCAGTCTATTGCTTCAGTGATTTAAAAAAATTAATTTTCAGCAGAATAGTAACAGCATCTGGCTACTCTTATGGTTAGCACTGAGATATATATATATTTATCTTTATCTTGTATTGGTCTTTTTGTGGTTATAGATACTAAAAACAGTTGCAGTACTAGCAAACAGAGCAGTTTTAAATGGAGTAAAAAATTTAAGAACAGCTTCTTTTCGTAAGTCTACACTGAAAGGACTAGAAGCTGGCAACTGAAATACTTTGCTTTAGGAAATTTATCTGTATAGGTGAGTATTGCCACAATTGCAAATTTAAGATATCACTAAAACTCCCAATGTAAAGATTTTCTACATTGTAAGGTTGCTATGGAAATACAAATGTCTCTTTCTTGTCTATTTTGAAGTTAAAATGTTAAATTTCATGTCTTTATTTGTCAATGCAAGATTTATGTCTTACGGCTTAATCCACTACAAGTGTAGTGACATTCCTTTTATGTTCCCAAAGCAGGACACTGTCATTGCTTGATTATGCCTGTTGCAACAAATTTCTCTTGTAAGTTGGCTTACCAAACAATATGTGTGCAGTGGCCACAGTTTCCAGTGCAGACCTGCAAAATATCTGAGCTGACGTGGCCACACAGTCCCCACAACAAAAGGGCTGACAGTGGGACAAAAATGAAAGCAGGAGGAAGACGAGGCACTGACTTTTTGGGAAGCTGAGTGCTACAGGTTGTACTTCTGTGCTTGCCTATACTTCTTTGGTGAACCCAAAGTGAATACAGCCCATATAAAGTGGTGGGTTTATGACTGCCCTTCAGCCACAGTAGCACTCAAAGCCTGAGCAGTCTTGGGAGGACAACCCAGCTGGGACCCCCATGTCATGGGGGACGAGTGGGAAGTAAAACTGAGTGACAAGAGAGAAAAATCTATTACCAACAAGTATAAAGGAGAAAGGGAAGTGCAGTGGTAAAAGGGTGATCTGTACTGCAGGAAAAGAGACAGGTATTCCTAAATCATGTGTGGATGACCTAAGGAGCATTTTTCCCAACAGGACAGAGGTGTGGGGCTGACTGAGCTTCTGCAGCTCCAACCAGCCATTCCAGCCTCTGCTTCTGCAGCACTATGAGTGTCCTCCGTGCCACATGCCAGTCTAGCAGGGCTCAGAGTGGGGAGGCAGAGGTGAAATCCTGCATGCTGAGTGCCATCAGGATGGCTGCCAGGGAGCCAGTGGAAATGGTACCAGGAATGAGGCTGGGATATCACCGAGGCTGGAGAAGGCAAAGCCAAATCTCCAGATTATTTAGGGGGCAGAAGGCAGTGCAGGAGACCTCAGACCCAAACCATTTTATCCAAGTAGAAGGGATAGTGTTGGGAGGCAACATCTACGTATACCTCCCCTTGCTCCTAATCTGCCCCTCTTCTGCTGCCAGGCCACTCTCCACACTGAGCCCACCCTAATTTCTGTCCAGAATCACCTGCAGCCTGTGCCACTCTCCACCTACATCAGCTCCCCTGCCAGAAGGTCCCTTCACTATACATTCATCACCTCTGCTGTGCCGGCGCTGCAGGAATGCTTGCTCATTAGGTGCTTTGTGATTTACTGCGTGCCTTCCCGGGTAGCTGCGTGGGAGGTGGATGGGAAGCAGGAGCACAAAACACGCAGTAATGGGATACTGAGCTCATTGGTTACTATGCAAAGAATACTCTGTTTAAAACTTACTGTGTGGATAGTGGATCGTGTCTAAATACCATCATATTGTGTTGGTACATTATTGATTTAAGCAGGTATCCTTTTTTTAGCAAGAAGAAGGGAAATGTCTTTCATTGCAGCAATTTATAACAATGAAAGAATACAAACTATCTTTCAAACACACTAAATTTCTCTCTCTTGGTCCAAAAAAAAATTCAGCCCTCCACACAAACCCTTTTTTCTCCATCCCACACATCAGAAGATTCTCCCAACTATAAATAAAAATAAATCCCCAGCATTTCAAGTCTGAAAATCATACTGTCTCTTTACAATTCTTTTGCTCAATAATATATCATAATACTTACAATAGTAACAGGAATGTGGGACTTACGGAAGGCAAACAGCACCAGAACCCCTTCCTTCCTAATATTGCTTGGTGCCATTTAAATAAATGTCTGCTGTTCCTGATTTCAAATGTTTACTAAATAAACAGAGAAGCCAGACAAAGGCCTACACTGGTGCATGCGCTGCCAGGCACCCACAGGGATTATTACTTTGTTGAGTGTTCAATAAAATTGCAGTGGTAGAGAGTAAGTTACACTTTTCAAAAACTGCCCCCCCTCACCGCCCCTGGATGCTGATGTGCTGAAAACCAATAAACTACACAGTACTGTGTCCTGACAGCCAGGTGTAGAAGGTCATATATGGCCTTTGGCTAGTGGTGGAGACAAGGGGATTATGAGACAGAGGGTAATAAATTACATGCATAAATGGTTCTTTTTCACAATGAATGTGAATTATCCTATTATTCTGTCTTCAGTTTTTAATGTCTTGTGTTTAGGAAGTCCAAAATCAATCATTATGTACATGAACATGTACACCAAGCTCCTGCAAATTTATATAGAACTTAAAAATCCAATGTGCTAGAAAGCATGCACTTACGCGCCTCTAATGTGCACTTTGTAGAACAACAAATCAGCCAACATCACAAATCCTGTAAAACATGCACTCTTCATAGTACATCAGAGGAGAATTCAGGAGGAAAATTAAGGTAATGAAAAGTACAATTTCACTGCTCTGAATCCTGTAATAATTCTCTTTTGGTATACTCTCTTTCTTGATCAAAAGAAAACTACTTTGCCTTGAAGAAATTATACATTCTTAAAACACTGCAGGTTATTTTAGAGAGACTGATGTGTAACTTTGATTGTTTCTGAGGATTTTAGCACCACCCTCTGTCATTTAATCTTTTCTTCGAGACCTTTCCACACCACTACTGTCAGCCTGCAGTTTCTCCCCTGCCTTTCTCTATACACAAGCACTGAAATGGATCTTCTGCCTTTCTGAATGTGAGTAACAGCTTCCTTTCACCGGTATCACAGCAATTCTCTAAAATGTAAAATGTACTTGAAATGGGACCGTACTTAGTGACATTTCTTGAACTGCAGCATAGCAATGGAGTAACTGTAACACATCAGAAGGTGAAGAGTCAGGCATTTGGTTGTTCACAATCCCTTTCTGCCATGTGGTGCTTGTGACCCAGCCACAGCAAAGCTCCCAGCAGGGTAAGCTCACAGAGGGTGGGACACAAGCACTTCAGTACTTCACTGTTGCCTTCTGCAAAATGCCCACTCTCTGAACCATTCCTCTTCTGCCCAGGAAAATGTCTTCAAAAATAAATGTCCTACTAGCTTTGTGCCCATACTTCTCCATTCCTTGACAGGGTAAGCTGGAGGAAGATAAAGGGGTCATGTTGTTCACCTGGAGCCAAGACCGTCCAGCACAAATGGCATCCAGGCTCTCCCAGCATTTTCTGCTCTCTGTCATGTTAAGCATCAGAGGACCATTTATCTGTCCTCCTTCTCACTCCCCCTCCACAATCACACAGGTCAAGACATGCCACTTGAAGTTATGTCACCCTACAGAAATGGAATTAACGTCAGTCATCTTTATTCAGTTCCCAACAGGAGCACCCATCCATTCCTCCTGGCCCAGGCTCCCAGGCAGGGTGACAGCCTGCTCCACCTGCCTCTCCTTGCTCTGGCAGATTGGACTTGTGGGTGGGGAAGTGTAAATCTTTGTGGCTTCATGCCACCATCCTTTAACAGGAATAGAGCCTGTGTTCTGCAAGAAGAGGCAAGGGCAAAACTTCATTCCATTCATTTTTCCATCCATCCATCCATCCATCCGTCCGTCCGTCCATCCGTCCCTCCGTCCATCCATCCACAGTTTTACTTCCCCTCCTTATGCAAAAGGATAATAAGCTCTGGGGAAAGCAGACTGAGCCCAGCAGAAGCAAAGGGGAAGTGTCTTGGTTTTACCTAGTGGAGAAAGGGCAGAGATGTTCAGAGACACCCATGAAGGAGTGCACCCTTGTCCTCATCTTCCTGCCACAGCACCATCCAGGTAAGCAACTGCTCTGCTCAGGAGATGGAGATTTCCCTTTGGTGGCTAGATTTCTGTGCTCCTGACTCTCAGCAGGAATACTTAACAATACCTACAAGGCAAAAAAAAAAAGAGTACAATATTTACATAGGTAATGCATCAAAGGAGGTGAGGGCCCCTTTGATTCACAGCCTGCCTCACTGCATCTCGCAGTTTCTTTCCTAGTGCCTGCAGCATCTTCCCTCTAGCACACCCACACAGCACCTGCACAGCTGTACACGACAGCAGCAGTGAGAGGAGCCATGCTCAGGGCTGGCACCACCCTCTCTGGGTGTACCTCCAGAGACTGGAGGACAAGAGGAGCAGCACAAGCTACCAACCACCCAGACCTGAGCTTGTCATTAACATGTTTTTGCTGAGTGTACTGATTGTGGGAGGCATCTTCCGGTCTGATGTAGTAAGGAAATATTACTAACTGAACCAGTGGTGAAGTCACTTCTTTTTCTTCACCTGCTGATGATGACTCTCCAGCAGCAATGACTCCTCATCCCTCTGGATTTCCCAAGCCCACAGGACAAACCTCCTGAGCCAAATGAACAGTTGCTTCAGCAACAGACCCCTCAACAGAATAAAAATCAAGTTAACATTTTTATTCACAAACTTTATGAAGTGTGTAATTTAAAATACCAGTTAAGAAAGAAAATAAATTAGATTCTCTTTAGCTGAGGAGAAATGGAGAGGGAGTCTGTGGCAAAGGCAGATTAACATCAGCTTTTTAATTTTCCCAGAGTTCCAGCTTTGACAGACTAACCCATTCCAGGGTAAGAGCAGATTGTGTTTCCATGGCAGCCAAATTTGAAGTCCAAAGTACTGATTGCACCCAGTGAGAGAAGATCACGAGCAGAATTAGGCTAGGCTGTGAAATCCAGCATAGAGCTCATGTAAGTTCATCTGATACAACATCTGATCACAACATGAGCAGTGTGGCTAATAATTTACAACATTATTTGTAGATCTTTTATCACTTAAAAAATATAAATAGTCATACTATCTCCAGAAGTTTGACAGGACAGATAAATCACCAGTCACTTAATCTGTCATCAGATTATCTTTGATCAACTCTCTAGTGTGATTTAGGCATTTTCTCCAGTTATCAAGGTAGTGGAGTGGCTGGACAATGTTAGGTTTTACAGCTCTGACCCTGTCCTGGTTTAGCCTGGAATAGAGTTGGTTTTGAGACTAACGTTGAAAACACAGTTCTGTTTTAGTTGTTCGTAGTTAGTGCTCACCCTAAATCCAGGACATTTCAGTGTCCTGTGCTCTGCATTGCTCAGGTGCCCCAGAGGCTGGGGGAGCAAGGCCAGGAGAGCTGACCCGACCTGGCCAAAGGGATGTGCCCTACACAGAGCAGCATGGCCAGGATGGAGCTGGGGGAGCTGCAGCATGACAGGCTGGACACCAGTGAGCAGGTGGCGAGCAGTTGTATTGTGCATCACTTGCCTTTCTTAGGTTTTATTCATCTGTTTCTCTCCTTTTATTACAATTATTAATGATGCTGTTGTGGTGGCCGTGGTGATGATGATGATGATGTGTCATTTCAATTATTGAACTGTTCTTACTTTAACCCAATAACTTTACCATTTTCTGTTTCTCCTTCCCACCCCACAGGGGTCAGGGCAGTGACTGAACATTGGGGGCATCTGGGGTTAAACCCCAACAGACCCTCGGCCATTGTGAACAATACAACTCACTGCAGCTGTGCTTATTTTTGAGTTAATAGGGAAAAGAAACATGAGACTGTTTCTGACCAACAATACATATCTAGAGCATTTTACCATTACGTCAGATTTGACTCTGCACCCAAAAATCTAGTCTTTTGACTCCTTGATTTAAGAGGTTAATAGTTCACTTGAAGCCAAAGGAGGTGCATACATGTGGAGCATGACATGACAAGTTTGAAAGGAAGTGAAAAGGAAAGAAGCAAAGAGAGTCTTATTTCTTTAGAAAGAAAAGCCTGAGGAATGTTCCAGAACAGGTCCTGCAAGGCATCTGCTTTAAATAATAACTCACACTGTAGCTGCCAAACAAAATAAACCTCTCCTGGCTTCCAAGCAATAGTCCACTTTTCCTTTTTGCAGGAATTATCAACACAAACCATTGCTGCCAGAAGTTTACTCTCCTGAGAAGAGAATTCCCTTGGATATTACAGGGAAGTGAAAAGCCTCAGTCTTCTGACTGGTACAAGGATAACACCGAAATTGAAAACACCTGAGTCCTGATTTCATCCTATCTCATAAAAGTGCAGCCAGAAATATTATGAGCTAGTTCAGTTATTACATTTTTTTTCAAGTCATGTTACGTTAGTATGATTTCTTACAAGAAGTGGAAACTTTCCAGAATCTTTCTTAAGTACTTTCAGTGTCTATGTTTGAAAGTTTTTGGAAGAAGTTATGATGAAAACTAATTTTCAGATGACTAACAAAAACCACAGTGCTGTTTAGATACACTTTGTTCCGCCCCAAGTTACACAGTCATTTAAACTGAGTGAGACAAGTGTCATTATTTTTCCTGTTTGTCATTTGTGCTTGCTCTCTCTTTGCTCATGGATGTGCTCCTTGTCTGAAGGTGATGCAGCAGAGGAGATGGACCTGGCTGTGGTTTACCAAGCAGCAGCAAACGGCGATGTGAACACCCTGACTGCAGTGATCCGAGAGGATCCTTCCATCCTGGAGTCTTGTGACAGAGAGGGTAAATGAAGGCCCAGCTTGTTCTCAGGAGATCTGTGGCTTCAGCTTGCAAATTAAACTTTCCATTTTTTTATTCTGATTTTTTAGTTCAGAAAATTATATTTAGTAGCAGAATATGGGAAATTTGAGTTATTCCTTGGAACATCCACTGGAAATACACAGTTTGGATAATTCCTTCCCCCTGTAATTGTAAGATATTTTTATATGATTACAAATAAGCTGTTTTACTATGATTAGACAGTCCATTACCATTTATTTAATTTATCTTATTTAGGGGTATGCTGAGAAACTGCTGACATTTCAGGGGAAGAATATTTTTACCAATGCCAAATGACATACATTCTGGACATCTCTAAAGCAGAGGTTATAGTATGTGTACAGTCACAGTTTGAATGGCTTGGTCAAGTAATTTTTTTGCCAATGGTTACAATGTGCAATTATCTAAATGATCTGTTTTATCTGTCAGGCTGTGCTCATTTTGTGTTCCAGTTACTATTTAATGTTATTACAAATTATTGTACATTGGCTGGATTTTATATGCATCTATTTCCGAAGTGAGTAAGAACCACAGATCTCTGGAAGCTGTTCTCAAGGACAACTTTTTTTGTCAGAAGTATTTTTTTAATAGCAGTTTCTTATAAGGGATCCATTTGAACACTGTCTTTTCTAATCTTTAACAGCTTTTACCAAGCTACCAATTTTTCATATACTTTAAACCAGGCATTCTAACTGATATCTTTAAAACATCTACTGGTTAGCAGAGAAAATTTACTCAAGACAAAATGGTCCCTGTCCACTCGTTAATGGGCGAAAGACTAGGTGTGAATAGTGGGTGGAGTAGGAGGAGATGGACTGGCCAGGAGTACTTCAGCTCTGGAACTAACTTATCTCCTAGGTTGTCCATGCAAATGTAACTAAAGAGCAGTATCGCAGCACAAAACATACAGCTCATATCCTGCACATTTTTTAGGCTCTGCATGACCTCAGGTTGAGTAGCACATTTCCTCAGCAATTCATTGAGTTCAGTAAGAAAAATTATTCTTCAACTATAGATGAAGTTTCTACTAGTCTTATAGTTTCTAATACTCTTGTTTATTCCCAGCCTAGTAATTTTAAAATGCTTTGTCAGATTCTGCAGGAAAATCTCCTGCTGTTTTTCAATGTTTAACAGAATGGAAGGAAGAGGGAGCAATTAAATTGTACAACACTTCATGAAGAAATTAGAGTATTAGGTTTAAAAGGAGATTTCAGGCGTTTCTCAAAATGGAAAATTTTTGCAGAATATTAAAAAGGTTTCTATAAAAACAGGAAATAAAATATCGTAGAGCAAATCCAGACTTCAGATTAGGTTGTTCTCTGCATAAAGGGCCAACTTTTATACCTTTGCGAGGGAAACAGCTTGATTTTGTAAGTCTTTTGAATATACAGACATAATGAAGCTGGGGTTTGAGAAAATTAGACAAGCACCATCTGGTTACTAGTCATTCTGAAGGATATCAGCCTCCAAAATGGCGTACAAAGCCAAAAGTTCATTTTGGGAACTTATCAACAGAAAAGCACTTTTTCCTCCAGAAGCAAGTTAATGAGGCAAAACTTTTGCTAATATGGTCATGCTCTTTTTAAAAACAGCAGTCAGCGACTGTCATAGAAATTACTTCCTGACTAAAAAAAGCTGAGTACAACTATTGGACAGTTGTCAGAGAAAGGATTTGTTAGTTTGCCAGTGTTAAGATTAGAAAATAAGAAACTATATCTTATAGACATGACACAACAAATGTTAAAATAAATTTGGCTTTCTTCCCCAGGTTGCACACCTTTGATGCATGCTGTGTCAGGACGCCAGGTTGACACAGTGAAGCTTCTGTTGAAGATGGGAGCTAATATTAATACTCAAGATGCTTGTGGACGTACCAGTTTATCTCTGGCAACTTATTTGGTACCAAGACTTGGGGGACAAGGATGGAGTGAAGGGAGTAAATGTGCAGACCAAATAAGATTTCTGCTTATACTACAGAAAGAAAAAAAAAGCACAAAACATTTGGTTCTAGACAAGAGTGGAATTGGTTTTGAAGCTTTACTACAATGCAAAGCTGAGCAGTTATTATTACAAGAGGATCAGGTCTCCTGTCAGGCACTCCTGTCAGAGTGTCCTTTCTCTTTTGGCTTGTAAAATCAGTGCATGATACGAGGATCTCACAAGAAAATTGCTTTTTTTTGTACACTGCAAGTCCCCTTTTGTTGTTATTAGGCAGATTGACTTCTCCCCCTTGAATAGCCAGCATTAGATATTTATGCTCTAGTGAGGGCTTTCCTGTCTCAAGCTCTGAAGATCAGCAGGCAAGTGTTACTGCACATTGTATGAACCAGGGCATTGCTTCTTTTCACTGTGATGCTGGACTTTGGATAGCCAGGTTGGGGGCTGAAGTTCTAGGTGCTGCAGGTGCTGGTGCACTTGCTCAAATCATAAACAATGCAGCCCCTGATGTTCAGTCTACCTGCAAATTACAGGAGGGGCAGACATCCCACTCAGACATTTGGGAAAAGAATTGTACTTAAGAATGTGTCTGAACTGAAGCAACAATAGTCTTTTTCTCCTTAGTCTTCTACTCCTTGCAGGAGGTAATTCAGGTTTCAGAGAGAAGGTGGGGACCAAGTTAGCTGAGCAGACTGGGTTTCCATCATTAATTGGACAGAAAGGAGGAAGGAGTGTGCAACCATGGCTGCGCAGTATGAGTTAAGCTGGATGACTGCCAGCTCATTTAAACAGACACTGTGGCAACCTAATTAAATGACATCCCTTGCACGTAGTTTCTTCCTGAAAATTTAGGACAAAAACAATGTTCCTGCTTAGCTATGCAATATTCAGCCAGAAAATAAGTGTAGAAAATAACAAAACAGGCAGTCTCATCCAGTGCAAGGAGCATGCCCAGCTTACTTGACAACAAACATTTCCTCTGCAAGATATTTTAAAAAAATCCCATAATAAGTGTCACGCTTCTTTTTTCCTTCCTCTTTTCCCGGAGGGGAAGAATATTCTTTGGAAAAAAATAAATGACTGGAAAAGACTTAAACCGCCCAGGCTTCTAAGTTTCCATTTCTGTTTCTGTGAGGGATATAACGAGAGGTCCAGAGAGAATTCTGCTGTGATGTCTGTCCAGACAAATGGATTCAGGAGCGTTGCACAGTCAAAGACTGTGTGTGGCATTTGGAGGTCTTGTACTTCCACCAAGAGCTCCAACAGGGGTGTTTTGACCCTATCATTCCACACATTTTCCCCAGAAATGCTCGTAATGCCAATCCAAAATAGCTCATACAAGAGGGAATGGTCTTTGTCAATTGTCTGCTGAAGTTTTAACAAAACACTTAAACTCATGCTTGGTTTTCTTCCGACAAGTATATGCTGAAAGATTTATGCAGTCACAACCAGACTGTTTACTTGCTTTTATGTTGAGGTGATCAATAGAAGGTTTTAGTCCAAGAACTGATTCATCCCATCTGTTTTGGTGCTATTTTCAGTCTAACACTGCCACTAGTACAAACTTCTGCAACAACATTTATAAGACTGCACTCTAAGGCTTTTTACCATTGATTTGCCGTCTTTGCTAAAATCTCACAAACAAAATCAGATTGAGTGCTCGTGTTCTTGGTTTAATCCAGCATGATTGAATTCACGTGCAAGAATATGTGTAGTATCTGCTAGTGATACAGGAATTAGCAGGTTTTTAATCACTGTTTGTGCTTGCAGGGGGAAAAGAAACAAACCCAAAAAAAAACCCAAAAAACACAGTGTAAATGAAACACTTCATCAGAGAAATTAACAGCTGAGGTAGTTTGAGACCCAGACTCCAAAGAGGAACTACTCCTAGTGCTTAGAAGCCTCTACTGAGGAAAAAAATTCCAGTTTCTCTGTTGACAGAAATGGCTGCAGTCACATGTGAATCCCATCATCAACAAGAAAAGATCTGGCCCTATACTTTTCACTTTCCTCTTTGATATGGTCCAATTTCTTTTTTAGGGCTGGCTGGAAGGCTGTGTCAGCCTGCTCAGGAATGGTGCTAAGCAGAACATACCTGACAAGAACGGGAGGTTGCCACTACACGCTGCCACCGCAGAGCCTGACGTGAGGTATGTGCCTGGCTCCCCAAGGAGAGCCCACAGCAGGAATAATAGTTGTGACAGCTATGCTTGTGACCTGTGTCTTTGTTTAGTGGTTACCGTGAAGGGAGTAGAGAGGAGGAAAAACATTGTGCAATGCTTGTGTACCAGAGATCGATGGCCGGGTAAAAGAGAGGAGCCTGTTTTAGTATTGCAATAGCTGGAGGAGGGAAAATGATTAGAAGAGAGATTGAAACCCTACGTTTCAATCTCAACTACCAACTACCTTTTTGTCCTACCACATGAAATAGTACAAGACTCCTTCTCTGGATTTCTCCTCTGAGTGGCATGGCAAATGTGAGAAAAGTTTTCCACAAGACAACCTCTCTGAAAATCCCCAACCCTAAAGGGGAAGTTAAGGACTGGTGGTCTGGCTCATTTTTAACCACTTTTACTGAAGGTAGAGTAACAGCTACAGAGTGTCTTCACAGAGCTCCTAAGAAAGATTCTCTTTTTCTGATTCCAGCTTGTGACAATAGGACAATTTAATAAATTTTGATTTGTATATCTGAATAAATTCACTCAAAAAACTCCCCTAAGTCATGCCTGAAGGTGTAGAATGACATTAGAAACAGGTAAAATATTCAGTACATGCAATATGTTCATGGAACTTCATCAGTGAGTCCATAATTTTGTTGCTGTAGCCATGTCAGACCAGGTCAGACATCTGGCCATTTCTGCTGGTCTTGTTCTCCAGCCTTTTTTAACAGCTTTATTAGTTTTCCACATTGTCTTTGCTTTTCATGCATCACTTGGAGAGAATGATTTGAGGTTTCTACAGAAAGAAGATCCCTATCATTAAACAAAGCCCACACAAGAAAGAAGACAATGTTTGTACAGCACCACACATGTTGCTACTTGAAGGGAACACTAATCTCCTCTACCAGGAGCACACTAGGTCCCCTGAATGTTTTTCACATTCTCCAAGGATACAGACAGACCCTTCTTTGCTCTGCATGGTTTTCTTTTTCCTCTGTCTTCCCACTGGGTTTGCTCCATGCCCAGACACAGGCCTGTAACACTGAGCAGAGGTTTTCCCATCATGGTCATTGTCAGTGCCTTGTCATCCTATGTCATTGCCAAAAGAGAATATGCAATGGCCAGTTGTGAAATGCTTTTGCAGCTAAATTTGAAAGCTAGCAGTCTGCTGCTACAACCTCACATGCTGAAGGCAGCATGGAAAGACAAGAGACAATTATTGTATTGATTTGATAATTGATTTATGTGCTCCAGTGCATTCCACAGAGCCTAACAGGCAAGGTGGAAAGAAAATTCATTCCTGATCTATGCCTTTAAGAGTAGATAGCCAAGAAACCTCAGCTGCTTGGGTGGATATCTACATATTTAAATGTAGCACTTATGTTGCCATAGTGGTCTAATGGTGTAACTGAGTCAAAGTTTGTTCATGATAAGCATTCTAGGCAAATAATTAGATTTCTTTCACATACAGTGGTATCATTGATCATATCAGGAATTGAACCACAGAGTCCTGTATCAGATGACAAAACTATGTGATAAATGGTTTTACAAGCATACTATGGTTATTTCACTTTGGTTTTCCTCTCTAGCTGGTATTTACCAAGACGTGTTTTCAGACACGGAATTTCTGAAGTTCTGAGTCATTTTGCTAATCTTTCTTAACTTTTACAAACTTCTACCCAACCACTCACAACAAGCATAGTGTCATCCTTTTCAGATTTCCTGCAGTATGACTCCATTTAGAAACGGAGATGTGACCTCTTTTCTACAAGAATTTGTATCCATATGCAAATGGATTTGAAGTCAAAGCAAAATCCCTGTGCTGGAATCTGCCCAATCATCACCCTTTGGGGACTCTACTTTAAAAAAATCCTAAATTTGGACTTTCAACACCTGAGGATGATGTTACCTATAGATAAGATTTCCACCTGCAGAATTGTCAAAATCATCCCTAAGCAACTGTAAATATCTTCTTTTGAATATTTTATGTAGCTAGTTCTTTATTACCAGTAGGGAAGAACAAAGTTGACATGAAACGTTAATCTGATGCACACACTGAGCACAGTTCAATCCAGAAGATACACTAGAAGTGGTTGAAGATAAAAAGTAGCAAAATATTTTTATTCAGTCTCCTCTGCATAGAAATAAATGCAGGGTTTTATACATTTGTTTCTGTGTTATCTTTACATTTATCAAATTTCCTTCCTTTACACTTCATTATTTTTTACTTTCCTTGCTAAACAGTATGTCTTCTTCATGTCCATGTTCTGAAGGTTTCTACCAAATTCACACCTTTAGATGAGCCACAGGTTGGCACACTGATCCACTGAGGTTATATCCTTCATTTTGCTATAATCCTAAGAACTGCTCATTCATATTAGGATTGGCTTTGCTGCAGCATGTGAATGGAAGGAGTTTTTAATTTCCATGGTCCACGTACATGATCTAAACAATTAGCATCCTGCTATAGAACACAGCCAGCTTTGCCAAACCTGTAGTGATTTCAGAACATCTTCACAAGATTGCAAAAGGAAAAGATGTTAAAATATTATGGTATTTGAATAATATTTCATTTAACTACGTTATTTTTCCCACCACCAGACAGGAGTGCTTGTAGTCCAATATTCTATAAAATGTGAACCTATGCAGTGCTATATTTTAAGCCATAATAATGGCCCTATTCCAGCAGACATTCTGTATGGCCTTGTAAAATATTGGGGTTTGTGTGTGTAAACATTCAGCAAGCATGCATCTACACACGTATGCACACAAATGTGTGCACGACATCACAGTACTCCGAGAGTTAAATAGAGTGAAAAATCCTTACAGAAGCTGGCATCTCTGTTACTTAGGACATTATAAAATATGTTGGCAGCAAATTTCTAAGCTACCAAAACCTGCACACATGTACAGTATTTTACATTCTGATTCTAGCCCAGCAGTCAGCATAAGAGTTATTCTGAGTGGATCTTCTTTTAATTCCAAACTCTAAACTTGTGTTGTTACCATAAGCCTTAAAGTCCAATTTGTTTTGCTCATATGACAAAGCTGAGACCTAAGATTCTGACCTGTGCCAGTCGCTAATACTGATTTTTCATGAAATTGCACATTTTGTTTTTTAAAAACTGTCGGTTTTTCAAGTTTAGTCAGGAATACAGAACACTGATTATATCATTGTTTCCACAGGCTTCTGAGCTTGCTCCTGCAGCAGTCAAATCTTAGTGAAATTAATCACCAGGACAATGAGGTGAGTGAGCTTGTGCTACAAATCGCAGTCCTTGGCACTGGAAGCATAGAACTGTTCAATTTTACAATAAGGCTAAGTCAAAAATTTCTATAATGCTTTTGCTAAACTCTGCAAAGTATTATCTCTTTCTTCTTTCTATGTACTATGCACCTGTAGGCTAATAAAGCTTCCCTCTATTGAGGTAGCTATGAGGTACCTTGAATCCATCTCTTAATTATTTGTCAAGACAAGAATTTCCCTTTATTCTTCTGAAGTTAGACACTGGACCAAGTCTTCACCTTTACCAATCCTAAGTGTTCAAGGCCAGGCTGGATGGAACTCTGGGCAGCCTATTCTAGTGGAAGGTGTCTTTGCCCATGGCAGGCAGGTTGGAACCAGATGATATTTAAGATCCCTTCCAACCCAAACTATTCTATTATTCAATGACTCCTTGATCCCACCATTCAACTCCTGTTCTCAGGAAAAGTATCAGAGAGCTGGCATTACACAGAACAGTCACGGAAGCACAAAAATTGGTGCTGTTTTCTTCTATTATGGAGTTGTGTCCTGCATGTACATGCATTGTACATAGGAAAGAGTTAACTTCCCACATCTTTTTCTCCAAATAGAGAAGCCAAAACACAAGAGAAATTTTGAGTGTATTTTCATATGTTTCTGTTCATTTTGACAGTTGCTCAAGGATGTGTCTCTTTTCCACAGAGTCAGAATGGCCAGAGGGCTGTATATTTTTCTCTTTCTTACCCACTGAAAGGTTTGCAGACCCTGCTCACAACACTCTAAACCAGACACATGCATTGCCTTGATGTAGAACTATGTTACTAATGAATTGCATGGAATGGTGGATCATCATTTCAAACCAGAATATTTTGCTGTAATGCACTGCTGCATGCAATTTGGAACTTTTAGTCCATCTCATTGTCATTTGGCACTGACAATATATTTGTTCAAGTGTCAGTATTAAGCCCTGAATACTCATGTTTTTTGAAAAATGTGGATCCTAATAAATGATTGCAGCTAACAGAGCTGTTCTCTTGGCATAAGTAAAACACTTCAGTTTTCGCATTTGACTCTTGAGAAAATCACCCTGATGAATGCATGAACACATAAACAATAAGAAATACATCTGGAGGTTTCATAGCTTCCACAACCGTGTCTTTCTGTGTGTTTATTAGTGAAGCCTGTGAGATGATAATGTGAACAAACATTCCCTGTAAAGCCTTGAATCTGAGCAAAACAAGTATCCCACTATATTTCTCACAACCATTTATTGGGGTTTGTCTTTTTATGTCCCATATTGCTTCTTATTTTTTATGAATGTGCAGTTGTTTGTCCATCTCACCTCTAAGACTGTTTTCTGCTGGACCTTCAGCTGTGGCAGTTCTGATACCACTCTCGTGTTTCCACTTGAGAACAGCAGTTTGTTTACCTACAGATGCCACTCCAGGGTGGTATCCCCAGTGCAGATGGGGTGGGCAGGGCTGCAGAAAGCCCGCGGGAGCGAGCTGCTGCGACAAACAGCTCAATGCTCTTTGCTCAGCTGGGTGCTCCGAAAGGACGCGCGGAATGCACAGAATATTAGAAAGGAAACGGAGAAGAAAACAGGAAGCTCTGTTTGAATCCTTTGTACAGCCACAATGGCTACAAGAGTAAGCTGAAAAAGGATGTACAAGAAAAGGAACAGAAAAAGGACTACAAAGATGATAATAGTTACAGAGCAGCGGTCTCACATGGGCAGGCTAACTAGAGCATACTAACTGTAACAGGACTTTGAGCTTGGCAACTACATCAGAGGGATGATATAAATCTGTGATATCATAAATGGCATGGAAATGAAAAGAGAATTATTATTAATTGGTCTGGAGGTTTTGCATATAAAAAAATGGACACTTCTACAAAAATTACCATTTTCTACAAAAATTACCAAAAATTTCAAAGAAAATTAAAATAAATATTTTTTCAGAAAATGCATCATTACCTTTTAGAGGGCGGGATTTCATATGTAGTCTTTAATCTGATTACCAAAATATTAGGTGGCAGTATATTGTCAAGCCTTGTTCCTTATATTTTTGCACTAAGCATCTGCTACTGACCTCTCTGAGTTTTGTCGTTGTACTATAGCAATTTTTGAAAACTATCCACAGTTTTACACTCTTATCTTACAGCTGATTTTGCTGGCTACCATGGAAGAAACAGAGAGAAAGCTAATTTTTCAAGGATTTTTTTTCTTGGCCATATCAACACAATGACAGAGGATAACAGAAAGATGGCCTAGTACGCTGTAGTTTCTCCTTCTTCAGTGATTTGCATGCTCCCCAGGACCTGTACTCATTTCCCAGCTGGAAATCACTTCTCTGATGCCTCAGAGATAATGTGTGTCCATCAACAATGCTAGGCCCCCATGCCTACTGACATAAATGGCAGAGCTCCCATTAATTTCAGTTGGTGCAGGAGTTTACCCTCAGTTTTGGTTTTACAAAACCGAAACCCCCATGATTAAGCTTTGCAAACCCTAAGTAAAACCAAAACTGCTCTCATTCAACTGCTTTGTTTTGTTATCACCCATACCTCGGCCACAGGGGAACTTAAAAGTCTTATAAGATGTGTGATGAGTGAGAGAAATTAATGCCACGGCATTCAGGCTTTTAGTCAGAAAATCACTGCAAACAGCTTCCACTTTAATGCACTGATAAGCTGTCTGCATCAATATAGCTCATACTTTACCTGGATTGTTTCCAACTGGCTTTACTGGGGTTCTAGTTAAAGTTTTAATTGTTTTTCCACTCAACTTTTTTTTCTTTTTTTTTTTTTTAATACTTTTTATCCTTTTGGAAATCAGGCAAGACCCTTGAAATGCATTTTTTCTCATAAGAGAGTAAACAGCACCTACCGAAAGGAAAACGTTGCCACACCTGAAAATATTAGAAACATAATAAATTACTCAATTTATGCAGGAAATTCTTAATTATTATGGATATAGAGTAAAATACAAGTGAGTGTAAGAATGCTGAAGGTGCAAATATAGGCAATGAATTCTCTGATCTATCTGAAGGTGCAAATATAGGCAATGAATTCTCTGATCTGTTAAAACCGACTGGATGTAGCTAAGATGGAATAGAAATGCAGCTGAATAACCTACCATTTGCTTTGTTTTCTCCCTGAAGAGTAAATATATAAATGTTTATATTGTGACTTTTTTGTGGGCATCACTCTGTCAGTTCTTTAGCTTGCTGACAAGTGCCAGCTGCAGTAATAGCTTATAATAATTTTTTTGGATCGAAGATAAGACCAAGCACAAACATCATACTGTGTAATGCCAAGGCACCAGCCTAAGCCAGGCTTTTCTTGCAGGATTCAAGCTGAGCAGGGAGGAGCTGTCCCCCCAGCCATCATGGCCTTGACCACGTGTTACTTATAACAGGCTGTAGGCACACATGGAGGAAGCATTTGTGTTTGTGTCCATTTTCTGTAATAATTCCAAAAAGCTAATTGCTTGGTTCCCCCTCGTGACTCCACTAATTCAGAAGCTGCTACTAAATATTTCAAATCAGGGTGAAGAGGGAAGAATGTGTCCACCCTGGATGGTTTCAGGGCTGCCTACCTTATCTACATAGACTTAAAGGGTGCTCCTATGAGTGACAATAATTTGCCCTCTGGGTTTGTGGCTTGCAGGGAATGACTTCACTCCACTGGGCTGCTTTCCACAACAGACCTCAGCACACCCAGACTCTGCTGCACAAGGGAGCAGACCCAACTCTGGTGGACAAGGACTTCAAAACAGCTCTGCACTGGGCAGTACAGGTGAGCCACAACACGGCCCCAGTGGGATGTTTATTGAAATGAGTTGGCTATTGCCCTGTTCTAAATACTCTTAAGGAAGTAGTTTGGGCTGTGGAACAAGGAAATGGGATGCTAAAAATGCCCACTAAGCCCCAGCGTTTTGCCAGTGAATATAGATCAAGGATCTAGCATCTTCTTTGGAGACCAAGGCATACCTAATAGAAGCATAGCCCTGTTGCCCCAAAGTTTTCATTTATCTCAAGTGGGACTACGTGTATGCTTTATGTTGAACTTGTGCCTATTTTATTTTCACTAAATCAGGGTTGCATAAACTAGCAGCTTACTTGCCAAAGGCCTTTGGGAATAAGATAGCATAAGCACAAGTGAAAACATATTTTGAGAGCTACAGCTATGAAAGAATTATCTGAAGGGCTGAGACCCTGCTTCTCTGGAGACTGGAGAAGACATGGAGCTAAACACATTTCCTGTTGAACTGTGTGTTTCTATCTCATGTGCAAAAGAGCATTGTCAAATACTCAGGCCATCATTAGAGAAACAAACCATAAAGGTTTAATATGGTATTAAAAACTGTATTATGTAATTGTGTTAATAAGTGATAAGTCAAATACAGCATAATATACTGGTATTCCTAGTTTAGTGCAGAAGACTGCCCGGATGAAATTGCATGTTTTCAAGTGCTCTCTAAGCATAGCAAATTCAGGTATCAATGTTCAAAACACATACACAACAGGTAAACCAAAATAGAAATCACATAAAGATCCAGCAACCTTTTCATACAATTACCAAATGTTTGCATTCTCATCTTTTGGTCTAAGTTTTCTCTTCTTAAAAGAAGTGTCACCAAGGAAATTTGAAATTCTGAACTGCCATATACAATATTACAGATAAGGACATCTGAACAAACAATCTTCAACCACAGCCTCACAAAAAGGATTAACATATAATAGGCCTAACTTTTTTTTTCTGAAGGATATTTTGAACAGGTATATTTTGACCTCTGAAACTGGTAATATTTCAAAAGTTTTGTTCTTCTTTAATCATAATCAGTCTTAAATTTGACTTGTTATTTGCATTAGAAGATTAAAGATATCTACTCCCTGTTGTGCATTTTCACCAGGCTTATTCCAGTTCTGTCTGCTTCCAATGGGAAACATCTGAATCCCATGCCAACTCCTGCATGATAGCCAGTGGTCTATATCATAGGTCTGGGAACAACCTGTCTGACAAACAGAAAGACAAAAGTGAATCCACTTTATAACCCTCAGAGTTCCCCTCCTTTCTAGAGGGGAAAGCTTTCCCTGATTCAGTTTTTTGTATGTTTCATTATTTAATTCCATTGTTAACTCTCACCTCCACACTTCTTTCACAAATGTGCAGAAAAAGTCTTGGGGAAAAGAAATGGGGAAACGGAAACTGCACAAAACCCACTTGGCCTCAGGTGGAAGGATCTCACAAATGCCCTCTTTTCCTTTAAGCTGCTCCCGGAAATCAAGAGGAAGTGTGCAGAATGACACACGCACACCCCTTTTTCCCTTATTGTGAGATTTCTGCTGTGAAACCCTTTAAGTTACTTCTTCCTTCCACATGCTTCTCCGCTTTCTAGGTCCAGAAGTGGCCTTTGAAATGCCAGAGCATGAAATAGATCTGTTCACATTTCTACATTTCTCTTACTCAAATAAGAAAACTCTTGGCCAAGAAAACAACAACTTGTAGCCAGTGCTCTCTGCTGCCCATTTAGGCCCAGGAGATTTGGATACTGTGGACAGGCACAACTTTCTCTGCTGTTGCAGAGAACAGAACAACAGCTCTCCTGGATGGGATCATCGTTATGTCTAATTGCCTCCTCTCCTCTGTGACTGCTGGAAAGGAGATATTTTTCCTTTAAGAATTGTATAAATATCTTCAGAGAACAAGAGACTCACAGAGCTCAGGCAGTACAGCTGCAGGGGTTATTTTTGGCTGAATAGGGCCCTGTGTTTAATTTCTTTTTTTTTTTTTAAATGTGAGGGGAAGACCAGACACTGCACAGAAACTTGTTTCAGAAGTTGCAGGAAAGAGGCACTTTGTTCACACTGGGCTGAAACACACAGTAGGACCATATGAAAATCATTGCCCACCATTCAAACCCAAATTCATGAGCATGAGGCATATTTCATATGAAATCATTGTTCCGTGCTGACTCTTTCCAAGACTGCATGTGTGTGACTTTGTCTTCCATCAGGCATCGTGGGATGATCAGTCCCATCCATGTAGCCAGACTGACCTTGCCCACGCCAAGGCCTGCTCTTTTGAGAAACTCAAGTCTCCTGCCGTTCAAGTTCACATCTCAAGTGCAAATGTATCAGTTTCAAAAACACTGATCATTACTGTTTGGTATGAGAGTATCTCATGCCAGATTTTTTACACATGCAGTGTTTCTATGTGCTGGTGCAGACAGGCCTATTAAAAGTGTCTCAGGAGGTATTTCTCTCCTTTCACTTCAGCCACCATTAATTACTGTAGTGAAAAGGAAACACACCTTTGAAATACAAAACTGTAAATGATACAGGGACAAAGGGTATAAAGCCATTCTAACAATTCTACATAATGTTATTATTGAAATCCTGGTAAAATATAATATAAAATATACCGTACAGCATGCATTATGATGCTACACAGTTCTGTACTATAACAGTATTAGTACTACCTTGGAAACCGCCTGGGAAGATTTGGAATCTTGCTACATTGCCTTGCCAGTTGTAATCATTTTTACCAGAATTTTCTTTGTCTTGTTCTCTGTCTCTGGCTCCCAAAGTCAAATGATTACATGAAAATACCAGCTTTCTACTAAAGGAAACACAAAAAAAGACCAGATTTTTTTTTTTTAAGTAAAGAAATTCAAACCTGTAGGAATAAAAAGAATGCAACTAGAAAGAAGCTATTAAAAATAACAATCTGCCATGGGGAGTCGTGCCTATGATTTTTAAATAGGCTGATTTGGAGTGCAAACTTTTAAAAAATTGGAAGCCAGAGTATTTGTTCCATAGCAACAATGCAGTTATTTCATTCCTCTGTTTCCAGAGAGGAGAGTGAAATACCTGTATATATAAAACACACTGTAAAGGAAATGCATAAGTAAGTATTAATTTGTGTTTGGTTGGCGAAGCACCACAGTTTCTCTGTAATTGGTTGGAAGGTGAAAGCACACTTAAATGCCAGGATCTCTAGGAAAGAATGTCTCTGTTGCTGCAGGACATCTTGAGGACACAGCTGGCTATCCAGCCAGAGCAGAGGAAGGGGCCAGAGAAATGAGTCGTGGCTCAGAATCTCTCCCAAGGGATCACTTCTCTCCTTCTCTCTGCCCAGCATCCATTTTTTTCATGTGGGCTACATACAGTGGAAGAATTCAGAGAGACTTCCAAAGCCATCTTAAAACCCAGTGAGTGTTTCTCTGCTGCAGATATGTCTGTTGTTGGACTGACCAGAAAAGGTGCATTTGCTGGGCATGGTTCACTGTCTAGTTGGTTTCAGGCAGATTTCTTTCCCTGCAAAGTTGTACTTCATTTCTCCTTGTTTCATGCAGTTTTCTAAAGATGGCTTGAAAGGAGGAATAGCGATTTCCTTTTTTATGTCACTAAGCTTTAAAGACATTTTTGACTATTAACAAACAAGTCAAAAAGATATTCAACTTCCATTTTTTAAATATGCACTTTTAAAATCACCTTCTTTTGTAAATATTGTCATTCTAGCAATGGTACAACTCTTGCTTGCGGAGCCTGGAACATTACTTAGCAGCAGGGATCTACAGAGTGAGCTGTCAAGTTGCAAAACAAGATAGAAGAATTTGCAAATAGTTTTGAGTAAGAAATAAACTTGCTTTAATACCAGCAGAAGCTTTTTCCATTAAGTGCCCTAAATATTTGTGACACTGTCTAAAAAAGCGAATTAAATGTGCTTGAGTGTTGGCTCTGGCACTGAGGCAAACTATCATGGGACAACCTGTGTCCCTACTGCTATACTCTCTTACCCAAACAGGGTGTTCATACACAGACCACTTACTGGCAATGATCTGGTACCCATTTTAGCTCCAGCAACTGGTAGGGAAAGTATTAATTGACCCAGGCCTAAAGAATGCCAGGGAGGATTTTAAGAATTATTTGGTACAGACAACTAAATTCCAGTGCTGAAGGATGTTCATAAGTGCTGCTTCATTTTTTATGTAGCTGCAAACTATTTCTTCATTTTAAGTTGTCACAGAATAAGCTGAAGAGACTCACAAGGATCAAGTCCAACTCCTGGCCCTGCAGAGGTCACCCCAAGAGTCACACCTCTGCCTCAGAGCATTATCCAAACTCTTCTTGAGCTCTGGCAGGCTGGTGCTGTGACTGCTTCCCTGGGAAGCCTGTTCCAGTGCCCAAAAACCCACTGGGTAAAGAAACTTTTCCTGATATCCAACCTAAACCTCCTCTGACACAGCTTCAGGCCATTCCCTTGGATCATGTCACTGGTCACCACAGAGAAAGAGGCCTGTCTGCCCCTCCTCTTCCTCTCATAAGGAAATTGTAACTGCAGTGAGGTCTCCCCTCAGTCTCCTCCAGGCTGAACAGACCAAGGGACCTCAGCTGTTCCTCATACAGCTTTCTTGAAGTCCATTCACCATCTCCATTGCCTTCCTTTGGATGCTCTCTAGTGGTTTAGTGACTTGATTATACTGTGATATCCAGGAGTGCCCCCAGCACTGGAGGTGAGGCTGCCCCAGTGCAGAGCAGAGCAGGACAATCCCTCCCTTGCCTGGCTGCTGATGCTGTCCCTGATGCCCCCAGGACACGCTTGGCCCTCCTGGCTGCCAGGGCACTGCTGGCTCATGTTCAGCTTGCCATGGACCAGAGCCCCAGGGCCCTTTCCATGGCACTGCTGTCCAGCCTCTCATTCCCCAGCCTGTCTGTACATCCAGGGCTGCCCCATGCCAGGTGCATAATTCAGCACTTTCCTGTGTTGAACTCTGTATGGTTGATGGTTGCCTCTCTCTCTAATTTATCAAGGTCTTTCTGCAGAGCCTCCCTGCCTTGGAGGTTGTCAGGAGCTCCTCCCAGTTTTATATCATCTGCAGACTTGCAGTATTGATATAAAAACTCACAAGTACAGCCAGATCATCAAAAAAACTCTTACTGAAATAATAAACTGTTAAAAAGTAAGTCTTTCAAGTATGAACATGCCATAGACAATGTAATTGTTCACGCCAATCAAATGTCTGAGGTAATCAATTACAGAATTCCCACTGAGCTTAGCAGGAATTTGTCTTGGGCAGATCCTGTAGGTAGGTACAGAATAATTGCCAGATCTCTTCCCAGCTCACAGTCTATGTGTAACTGCACAGTGGATGCCAGAATATGAGTAATGTATGTGCCACACACTTCTTGCATATCTATACATGTCCTGATTTCCTATGCCTGACAAAAAGGCAGCACTTGAAGACAAATACTTCCATTTCTCTGATAGAATAAATCCTTATTCTTCTGCAGATTTAAAAAATTACCTCTTTTCCAAAGCACGCAAACAGCTCATTTGGAGAAATCAGTCCTTGCAACAATGCAATAGCAGGGGAAAGTTGCCAAGTGATTTTAGTCATAGTCATAGTCATTTACACAATAAATCATATGCACTTAGACTCCAAGGGAAAATAAATTCTCACAGAAACTTGGCCAGTGTTTCATGCAGGGTTTTGTTTGAGCAAAGAGAGGGCTAGAGAGGCAGGGACATGTGATAGCCGGAATCATGCCTCCATGACTGCCTTTGTCATTCAGTACTTTTTTCCAACACACATGAAGGCTGCTAAAAGGAAAAATATTTTTTTAAATATTTTAAATGCCCTAGCTGTACCAGAGGCAGCAATGCTCTGAGGACCACAGGACTTTCCTGTACAACAACACATTCTCTTTCCCACAGTGCCACAAAGTCAAGCCAAGCTGGGTTGCTCTGACTCTGCAGAGATGCTGTCTCAGTGGGTGTGTAAAGCTGCAGCGCTTGGGTTAGGAGAAGACAAATGAGCTTCTCTCTAAGCTGACTAAGTCTCACCAATATATCTACAGTGGTGTCAGAGTTGTTAATTTGTATTGGTTTGCCATAAGAAACACACTCTGTGAAGTGCCTGGGCTGCATTCAGGGAATCTCTGGCACAGTTTCCCTGGCAGGAGGTAAGATGAAGATGGTATTATAACTTGCTTCTTTCCTCATCACAGAGACCAGTTTTCTGTGTCCTCTCAGGGTAGAGAATCCACAGGGTGCTCTGAATTTTTGCTCACTTCCCCACTGCCAAGTTCAGCCATCTAGCAGCCAGGAAATTAGGTAGAGTGAAGATGTTTCCATTTCTTAGCTTTGTCTCATCTTGGGTGCAGAAGGGGGAGGTGCTGAAAGTCCTCGATGCATGGGGGAAAGCACCAATGTGTGCAAAACTCTTCAGTAAGCCAAACTGCCAATATAAGGACATTTCCCACAGCACTGTTTGCTGCAGACTAGAAGCAACATTATGTCTCTGTTTTTGAGTTCTGGCATTCCCCATCCTTAAAACAGCAGACACCGCACCTACCACAAGATAGATTTCTGAGAACTGCCTTAATATCTCATTCCAACCTGACTTATCCTCACAGCTGATGCAACATTCATCTTGCTCTGATTCTAGAGTGAAGTTCTAAATCATATTACAATAAAAGTAATGATGTGATGCACTGCTCCAGTGCTCTGCCTGTGAACATGAGGAAAATGGCACATCGGTGAAATTAATCACATAAGGGAAAAGAACGAATTGGAAGAACAGCTGAGTTTTGCCAGTATAGCTGTAACTAAACACAGTTTCTTCCAGAATAGCCTTGAGTTAAAGACCAAGGCTTTTCAAGATCCAATCAAGAGAACCATGTGGAAAATAATGTGGAATGGCTTCTGCTTTTGGTAAATACTGAATTTTAGAATAAAGAAAAAGGTTAAAAAGTTATTTGAAGGGAAAGATGTATTTACCAACATAATAGTTTCATCTAGGGTTATAAAGGAAAAGTCCACAGACAAGTTATTTGTTCAAATTTTGCTATAGGTTGCTCAAAAATACTTTAAATGGCTCATGTTTCCTTATTTCAGCAACGAGAAAAAGATTTTTATTTCATTTGGCTGTTTTATTTCTAATGGTCCTGCTGGTGTTACAGTTGATTTCAGCTTAAAGGATACTATGTGTGTTTGTTTGTGAAGGATAAGAGGAAAGACAAAAGGAATTCTCTAACATAATAATCAAACAGCACCCAGGGATAGTTTCCAGGAGGAAGCTAGAAGTATTTATGTAGATGTAATTAATTTTGCTTTTTTTGTAAAAGTGAGTTACCTCCCAGAGTAGTGCAATGGTGACAGTATTTGTTTGGTGCTGCAGAAAGGAGTGAAATAATGCTCAAAATCTCAGGCTGTTCAGGGGTAGCTTTGTGTTCATAACTGAGAAATCAGAAAATGACAGAATGGAAAAGAGGAAAACAGGAAAACACAGGCAGACCTAAAGTTCAGTGCTAATGATAAGAGGCAACATCAAGAGCTTCTAGTGGGGACTTTCCTGACAAAGATGGCTGTACGTATAAGAAAGCTTTAAACTGCATGCTAGTACAAACAGACAGGAAATATAAGAGAACTAATACAACCTAACCATATAATCTCCAGAGGCATTTACTTGGTAGAAAGGTATTTTATCTGGGTTTCATGAGACCAGTTTAGTGGTCCATAGCTTGTTCCTCTACCCATCCCATCTCTCCATTACTGGTTGAAGGCTTAGCAGACTCCTTTCATATGACTCCTCTTGGACAACCCATTATCTAGTTTACTAGAATATTCTGAAGAGGGGAAAAAAATAGCCATCTATACAGTGCAGTGTAAACAAAAAACAAATTTCTCAATGTTTATTGACACTGAAAACCTGGCAGAATAAAATGTAATGTTATGGTAAAATATTATGAAAGTGGCAAGAAACTTTCTAAGTAAAATTATTGTTCTGCTTATCAGTTGGACATAGAAAGGGCTGAAATATAAGAATCATGATTGTAGTAACAATGAGGATAAATTAAGTAGACATAGCTGAAAGAAGTGTCGAAACTGGAGAAGTGTCACAGAGATTTGGGATTCTCCTCATGGTACTTCATTAGATAGATACTTCCTGAATAATTATTTTCTTATTTGGATAGCACTGAGAGACGCAAGTCTCAGAAGTCTGACTTTCATTAGCCAACTTATAGAAACCAGAGTTGTAATCAAGTGTCAGAGTTAAATATCTGTTAGTGATTTGGCTGTTCGCCATTGTCTGGAGATGATACAAATCTCAGACAAAAATTTGCATAAAGCGCAGAGTTTTTCTTACAGGGGCTCAGGGATACAGGCTTTAGGAGATTTCTTCTTCATAAATATCCTGGTTTGAGACAAGTAAAGTCACCCTGGAACAATAAAGTATGTTTAATTGAGACAAGGGATCGAAGGAAGAAAATTTCACTGAGGAGAATCAATAATGGGTGGAAGCAGATAAAAGTGTGAGATGGAACAAAAGTCCTGGGGGAGGAGCAGGGGAGGGGTGGGAAAAAGTCCTGCAGAACTATTTAGAAACAAAAAAGCAAAAACAAATAGCAAAAATGACTGATAATCTCTGAGAATATTTTAATCTCTGCTGTAAAGAATTTGAATACAAAAAGGGAACATGAAATTTAGTGATGCGTACAGTAAGGTTACAAAAACACATAATTTTCCTATGGTAAATTTACCAGAGAACATCCTGGTCTAACAATAGTACTGCGGTAAATTTACCACAGGAACACTACATTTTTGGTGACCACAGCTCAAAGCTATCAATCTCAGAATAAGGGCTCTGTAAGCATTTTTGGAGAATTTTGAGTGCAATTTCAAAAGAGCCAAGAGGAATTTAAAGATAAGAAGGCATTCCTAAGAAGAGAGAACTGGAAAGCCACCAAGCAATCGCCCAGAAATCTCATGCAGCAGAAAGTTCAAATATTAGGAAATATTCTTGATCACTTAGAAAATGGAAGTAACAATTTGATTGAATTGTTGAAATGAGGCAGAATTTTTATAGCCATCTTCAGAGCAAATACTGCTTCCTCAGATAAGAGGCTTCTATACCTAATAAGGTATAGTATTGTAGTTTATATAGTTTGAATGTCACTTAATCATTTTAATCCCATGTAATAAAACACAAAAACTCTGGAAAAGTGACAAAATAATGCTCATCACATGGCACAGAAGCCTTGCTAAGCATGTGGCAAATACAGTGGTCATTAAAAATCTAATTCTTTGTTCCTTTCTCATTTGAGAAGTTTAATGCAAGTTTAATCACATGCAAGTTTAATCACATTGAATAACATCAATAACACAATTTTTATAGGCACAACTTGCTGTAATAGACACAGAACTCTCTCCAGGATGTCCCACAGGGGAATAAGAAGGAGTGATGCCATCAAAATCAACCAGAGACTTGTATCACACATCATATATTCTCTATCAGACACATTCAAGACAGTTCAAATAATCTTTGGAGGTGAATATCTCATAGACTGTCCAACCAGGGGTGTATCATAAGAATGTTTTTTATTTGTTCCATAATGAGGTGTCAAAATACAGCACACACATATAACCCACAGTGAAAATCAAATTACAGGGACATCAAGTACTTCATGGCTAAGGATGAAATTCAAAATGATTTTGAGAAATTGTAGGAATTAACTGAAGTTAATAAAATAACACTGTATACAGAATTGTGAAAAAATTAAAGGGTTTTGTGCAAAATTAAGAGTAATAGACTAGCAGATTACAAAAGTGATAAGAGTTCAGGTTATGGTGTTGATATAAATCAAACAAACATTATTCTGGGACGTATTAACAGACATATGGTACATGTGGGCTGCAGGAAGTCATTTTCAGTGTCAGGAGAGAAGCCTCTGCTGGATAATTGTGTTGTTTGGAGTGCCATGGTTGAAAGAAACTGTAGACAAACTGGAAATAGGCCAAAAGCAAGCACCAAGTATGATAAGTGCATTGGAAAACATGACCTGCACAGGGAGGTTGAAATTGTTTGTTTAGTCTAGAAAACAGAAGATTGGTGGGAGACAGAACAGTCTGTAAAAGTATAAAATGCCAGTCAGAAAAGTGGGAAATTTCTTATGTGGATGCTAAGAGTTGTGAAAGAACATGGAGGGACTGAAACTGCAGCTGCAGGGTGTGAAATTTGGACTTAGCAAGACAGCATGAAACTGGAGGAATAGTAACTAGAACATGAATACAGAAGTAGTAAGGTACTAATGTAAATTATTTTTTGTATCAAAACTGACTTAGAGAAGGATGATAACACATAGATATTTATTATGGTAGTCCTAGAAGTATGTAATAGATTCTAGATTTAGTTAGCCTTGAATGTGACTAGGGATTTCACTGATGCTAATGATGAAAATATGTAACTGGGAATTATTACCAGTATGGAGGATATTGGTATCTGGCATAAGGACTGGACCATAAAAACAACAGTTATTCATAGGACCTCAGTATTCCTGAATATGGGGATCAACAGTCCTCTTCACTAGATATTCAGACAACTATAACTTAATTTGGGCATGGTTAATCAGGATGTTACAAAATGCTGGCCATAGAAGATAAGCTTGGATTACATTATCAAGATTAGACTCTAAATTAAGCAAAATACATGTAAAACTAAATTCCTGATTTCAGAGGGACATATTTTGATAGATTAAGGAAATTCTCAGCTGGACTGAGTAGTTGTGAGATCACAATGTTCCAGGGACCTGGAATGTATCCTCTCAATGGTTCAAAATATGGCAGGAAGCTGAATCCCAAGAGCAGAGAGGAAAATTGTATAGTAGAGTCTTCAGATAATGGATGTCTACCCATTTTTAAAATATATATTTAGAATAAGTAGCTATCTTACAAAAAAAGATACAAAAGTACAGAGAAGCAAAAGAAATTGTATCTTAAAATTCAGAAAACAAGAGTGTGATTAAATGTTGAATAGAGGCTGGAAGGAAATTACTTTCAGGGATAAGACTTGATATTACTCTTGTTTAATATTTTCGTAATAACTTGACACATAATATAGGAGCTTTCTGATGAAATCTTCCAATAATAAAAAACAGAAAGACTAACAGGAAGGAAAGGGGATATCATACAGGATTATGGATCACCTTTAAATCTTGAGCAATACAAATGGGACAAAATTGGATAGGATAAAATGTACAAGTCAGGCACTTTGGTGTTAGTAACAGAAGGTCCTCCCCAAAACTAGAAACTCTATGCTTGGAAAAAAACTTAAGGAAGTACTGAGGTGCAAAGGGTCATTCCAAAATGACTAGGAGCTTCTAATGGGACGCAGCTGTGAACGAGGCAAATGCTGTTCTATGACATACTAAAAGAGGTATTTCTAACACAAATAAGGAAGAGCAGTGTCACTGTAAAAGATCTGGCAAAAACATCTTTGTATGACTAGTACAATTTTAATCATCTCTCTTCAAGGAAACATAACTAAAACACTATAGGAAATTGGTTACTAGGTTAATGAGAGAAACAGAAAGCATATTTAAAAAAAAAAAAAAAAACTTTAAAAGACCATGATTGGTTAGAGCAGCAAGAGAACAATGCAAAAGAGATGTGATGATTGCCTATAAATACATCTGAAGAACAAGTACCAGTAAGAGGAAAGGAGTATTTAATCCAAATAATAATGCTGGAACAGAAACAAAAGGATATAATCAGCCCTGAGTGTGAATAGAATTTAGAGATACAGATCATAAAAACAAAGAAGTTCTTGAACTGTGTTCCTTTGAGAGTAATGGGGGCAAAAGTAACCTAATTGCCTTTAATGGACAAAGTTTATAAGAGGAATGATGTAACATAGGTTCAAGTGATTGCATGGATTGAATTTGATGATACAGAAAGACCTTTGCAACCTTGTGTTTCTGTTGTTATAAAAAAGTAATGAATTCTTTTGCTCTGTTTCCACTAAGGTAGAATATAAAATGTTCAATTTCATTTGCAGGTTAGAGAACAATGTCGACTTTCTATTAAGACACCAGACACCAGAGCAAACTAGCTAAGAAAGTTTTCAAGAAGCACTTGAACAAATATTTGACATGGCTTTTCTAAGTGTACTGAGACAGACTTACAGATATGGGTTGGTTTTCTGAGGTTCTTTTCAGCCCTAAATTTCTATTGGAAAATATAAGCTTGTATTTCTGGACTCTGGCTTAGCAAAACAGGAAAAACCACAAGTAATTTCTGTTAAGTAATTTACACTCTACAACTTCTGGAGATATTTGCAGTGGTTCATTATTTATTATTTTTCCAGTGTTCAGAGTGTTTTAGAAAATTCATAAAGTAAGTACAATTCCCAGCTGGAGATTGGAAGATTTTGGCTTTTATATCTTGAGATTCTGGTGTACACACAGAAGAATACCATTACTGTATTTAGCATTCTCTAGCAGAGAAGATCCAGCCTGGTGTGAGCTCCATTGTAAAACACTTTCCCTCTCTGAACTTCCTTCCAGAGTGGCAACAGGATTCTGTGTTCCATCATTCTGGACCACTGGCAGGGACCATCAATAATAAATTGTGATGATGAGAATGGCAAAACATGTATGCACATTGCTGCTGCTGCAGGCTACAGCGATATCATCAGTGAGCTGGCTAAAGTCCCAAAGTGCAACCTGCAGGCCCTTGATGTGGATGACAGGTAACCATGGAAACTCTGAAATTGCTGCTCCCTTTCTAATAACCTGATACCAGCTCTGTCTTGTAATCATGTTTCCTGTTTCACAGGCCATGGCCTAGTAATGCCCTGCACTCCACAGAGAGCTGTGCTTGCTCAGAAACACTGTCACCCGTCCAGCTCACATGTATTGTACTTAGTACCATAACTGACTAGAAACAATTATATGTAGCTTTCTGTTTGTTCTAGAAAAAGAGCTTATTTCTGTAAGGACTTTGCCACGACTCACCTAAGTTTCTTTCAATCAAAAATGAACATTCTTTTTAAGACAATACAATAGGATCCTGCAACTTGAAGCCAGGATGCTGCTGTTATTTGTATTTAAGAAATGGCAGTGTTCTCTTATGGTATTTAAGATGAAAATATACTCCTACAGGACCAGAGGAACCTCACCTTCTATTCTGAAAAGACCTGTGATTTCTTCTGCAATTAAATCTCTATTTCATAAGTACAGAAGAGTCATCTTTCCTCTTTTTCACCCCACACCTACCTTCCTTGGAACTTTACTCATAAATGTATTTAATGCAAAGAGAACCAGCTGGCTATTCACATTGATTATTCTGCTCAGTGAAGCAAAAGCCAAGGTTTTCTTGGCTTGGGCCTTTAGGTACTTTAAAATAATATCATTCTTCATGGAAAAGTGCAATAAAATGGAACAGAAATAAAATGAACAGGGTTCTGGAGCAGTTTCTAAACATCATTAAAATGTAGTTGAGCAGGCAGTGTTTCTATGGAAAGAAGAGCAAAGGGAGCAAAGCCTACATTTCAAAATTCATTAAGACATGACCACCTATTCCATGTGCTCAGATATTTCCACAGAATGTATTACACTCAGAGAGGGAAAAGGTAAGCTTTTCACTACAAACACATCTATAAGATTTTTATTCTACAGTGTTTCTGATTGCACCCAGTCTGAAATCACTGGGACTGAAAAGGAATAGAAAGAAAACTTTCAATTTTATTTTTTTTATTCTTAAACACTTCTTTTGTGATGTTGTCTGTGCTTTCAGGTTTTTCACAAGAACAATTTGGAAACAGGACAAAAGTTTCTAAATACAGGATGCAGATTTTATGCCAACAACAAAATCAGTTTGATTCTTCTGCAGAGATTCAAAGAAATTATATGTGCTCTGGTCTGTGCCTGTACTAGAACTCAGAAACTGGCAAAGTTGCAGTCTGCTAGATGTGTTCAGTCCTTGTCATTCATCTGGGAGAGGCTTCTCTAATTACCTTCATGGAGAGTCCTCTGCCAACCATGGTTAATTGTGGTTGGTGTGAAGATGAGAAGAGTTTGCCCCTATGCAGTGGACAATGAAGTTTTTTTTCAAATTCTACTCTGAAAACTTCAGTCACTTTTCCTACTGTACAATTCCATATGTGGAAGAGATGCTGTTGTATAAGGTATAGGCATTTTGCAGCCCCATGTCTACTTTATCTGCAACTAAATAAATGCAGCTACAGCAGTTGGCTGGAGAATTTCTTAAAATGTATATTATTAATCTGCACAAGCATATCCTGTGCACACCTCACTATGTCATTAATAGCTTCAATTGTAAATCTATTCATGTATTTTAATGATACTCCCCCTTTCCCGTAGGACTCCTTTGCACTGGGCTGCAGCAGCAGGGAAAGCTGACTGTGTGCAGACATTGCTAGAACTGGGGATAGACAGCAGCCCTCGAGACATCAATGAAAACACTCCTCTGACATATGCAATATACTGTGGGCACACAGCGTGCATCAAGCTGCTGACTCAGGAGAACAGGTAAAAAAACGTCTTGCTCACATGTTGCCACTGACTGGAAAACAAATTTGTTGGGTTTTGAATACTCCCGAAGGGTTTGGGCCTTCAGTGGTGTTTCCCTGATCCATAGGCAATATTTGTTTCATATTCCACCAATGCTGAAACATTACAATCAGTTCTCTTCACAGAGACTCTTCGCTCAGGTTGAATACTGCTCTAGCAAGCAGCAGAGGGCTATGAAGAACAAGTGTGTATAGCTCTTGCTCAGTCACCTTCATGTAGAAAACTTGTATAACAGAATAATTTCAACCCTCAGATATATGTAACTTGCACTTCTTTGAAATCTCTGCATGCTGTCTGTGTGCTCATATAATCAGATGGACAGATAGACTGAATACAAAGGCAGATTTGACAGAAAATAAAATAAATCTTAAGTTTTCTTTCTCAGAGTAAGGGTTTGGTAGTATTATCCTAGCCTTCTTTAGTTCTTTACCTTGATGTGTTTTTTTATTCTGAGTTCTTGTCTGTTAAAAAGTATAACAAAAGACTTACCGGTTACAGTCTTCCTTTCTTTGTATTCTTCCCTTTTCAGCAGCTGTTGTCTAATTAGTTTCCATTCTTCTACTTCAAGTATGCACTTACATTTATCTCCCCATTTCTTTGCACTTTCCCCTCCTTTCCAGTCAGAAGTTAGTATTATGTGAGACACGGGTAATATTGCCTCTCCCTTTTTCCTGAACTCTGTGTATTAGAGAAGGTCAGAAATTAACAAAAATCTTGTCTCAAAACCACTACAGCAATACTGACGCCATTTTTGTATTTGCTTTTTTTATATGGTCTCTGTATTCATCATGCTTATATTTGTAGCTCTGTAGCCTATTGTACTAGTGGCTAGTTTTCCCAGTAATTTTCCATGGCTTTTCCCTAGGCAGAAAGACAAAATAAATTCCAGAGCTCCAAGTCCCATGGGGGACAAGGGCCCCATGCTGTCTTGGTTCTTCCTGGCTACCAAGATTGAGAACAAGTCTATGAGATACATTCTCATGGACAGAGTACAGCTAGTACCAAGAGAGGGGCTCCAGAGAAGGGGCTTGATCTGGGGCGGGGGTGAATTCCATCACCACCCATCCTCCTAATTGGTTCTTTTTATTAATTTTGCTAATTTCCTAAAACCTATAAAAATGTACTCACCCTTGTGGCGGTGGGCTTTTGTGGACATCTTTCCAAAACTGCTCCTGAAGACCTTCAACAAAGGTCCACTTTTATATTGCCTCCCATACTAAAATTCTCTTGAGTTTCATTTCTAGTTTGGAAAAGGCAACAACACTAGTGTAGGTAATTATCTTGACCAATCTGAAACTGTGCTGGACCTCTATAGCATAAGCAAGGCAAGGGAAAGGGCAAACGGGAAAGAGGAAAAAGGAAAGGGGAAAGGGACAGTAGGAATGGAGAATTAGTGCCTTTTTTTACAGTGTTTGCAATGACCAGAAATACCTTTTTCCAAGTATGACATAATACAAATACCTGATTTAAAAGATCACAGCATGTTCTTCTCATTATCATTAGATCTTCACATCTGGTAGATACTGAAGCCACAAAAATGTGTTTGTTTTTTTCCCAGATAGCTGTGCTAAGTTACGATCATTAAGATGATTGTAAGATAATTCACCTATAAGAAAGAGTGAATTAACCCAGTAGCATTTTCAGTCTTTTAATTACCAATTGGGATCCTAATTTTCTTGAACCACCCATGCAATATTGCTTCTTTAATGGAGTAACACAATTGGTATTTTCTCATTGTTTGTTAGTATTGACATCACATTTTGTTTTGTATTTCCAGTAGATCTGAGTCAGTTCATCAGTTGCACTCCCAGAACAACAGACTTATAAAGAAAGAAGGACGATTCAGCATGCTGAACCAGATCTTCTCTTGCAAAAAGAAGAAAGATGATCAGAAAACCAGTCAGAAGGAGAGAAGCAGGGATCGGTATCCTGGAGAAGAGACCTCAGAAGTAGATGATATCATCACCCATTTTGATGGCATTGTGAATAAAAATTGCAAAGACATTCCAGATGCGTGTAAGACCACCCCTGACTTTGAAAGAAAGAGCACAGACACTAAGTACTTCATAGCAGAAAAGAAGAAATCAGTATGTCAGGGACTCCCACCCATCACCACCCAGAGCTTCCCTCCAATCACTGCAGGCAATTCCTTCCTAACTGCTTCCCAGAGCAAAATGTCAAGCTTCTCCTCCAGCTCCAGAACCCACCATTTTCCATTCAAATCTCAAAAGAGTAGTGGTGAGCACAACTTGCTGGACAACACAGACAGCTGCCAGGCTTTGCTGGATGGTCCCTGGAACACAGATTCTAACCAAAGGCTCTCTTACAACATCTGTACTAGGACTTCTTCAGACAAACTGATGAATGGCTTAGACTCTGATAGGTCTCACCATGTGCTTTTGTGCCCTCCCTGCCTTCCCTCACTTCCCAGTTCTCCATCAGGTAATTTTTTTTTTCTTCTCTATATCCTAAATCCTATAATATCTACTCATGTAGCAAATTGAGCCAGAAAAAAAATAGAGATTAATAACTTTTCTGTTTTAATTTTTTTTTCAGTGTCTCCTTTATGTGGCCATCACAGATAGCATGTGGGTGGGACATCAGTTGGAAGCTGAAGAGAATTAGGAGAAATAGGAGATTTAGTAGGTCTGATGAGCAAGCAAAAATGCAGGTATCTAGGAAGTATATTAGGCACGTGAGCAATAAGGGCCTCCACGTAATATGTATGTGCTTTGTGAATTGCACATTAACACCCACTACCACACCTGCTGCCTTGTGTCCACATCTAGTCCTGGATGTAGGTGTGCAAGGGAACAGTCTTGCCCTCAAATCTCTAACTGTGCTGAGAGCTGCCTCTGGATCCAGCCAAGTCTGGTGCCATGCTGGACAGCTTTATGCCATGCCCCCTTACCCATATAGTTATATTCTGACTCCAGGCTGCAGTGGCACCTCTTCCCACCCTAAACACACCCTGAGTGCCAGCTCTTTGGTCTGATGTGCTGTTCTTATGGTTTCTCCAAAGCTGAATTAAGGTTGCTAAATTTACAGAGCTGAGACAAATGCTTTTATGCTGTGGTCTGGAAGTTGTAATGCAGCAGTAATGAAGCAGAGCATTAGAATTCTAAGGTGAACTTGATACCAGAGTTTGGCTGGATTTGGGATCTAGTATTTTGTTTGACTCACGTCCATGTTTAAATGAATCTGCCTGGCTGGCCTGCATTCTGGAGTTTACTTTAACATATCAGTGTCTCCAAATTCATCTCCTTTGGGATTAGTCCCATGCCAAAATTAAACACATCTAGCATACCTTCCAACCTCTGCAATATCTAACTGAAAATGAAGCAAGCAAAAGCAAACCCCAAACTTCCAGTATACCATTAAAAGGAGTAAAAATTTTACAGTAAGTTAATCTACACTTAGCCCAAGAGACGTGAGCCCTTACCCTTCAGTGGAAAGAGGAGTGAACAGAAACCCTGAGAAGAGCCCCAGTTAGTTGCATGATAGTGCAAACTGTTCTGAAGTCTAAATTAAGTGAACTACAAAAAAGCAAATCTTTGCACACAGGTCTGACAACTAGAGCAGAGACAGCAATTTCAGAATGACAGGCCATTATACATGCAATGTGCAAATAAAGGCTGGAAATAGCTTTCTGGTGTAAAAAGGAACTACTTTAAAAGTGCCCCTTCCTGGATGCCAGGCCACATTCCTGAAAGCTTAATAGAACTGCTCCAAAGGTGTCACTACTTTTTTACTATGCACTCTTCAGCTGCTTACTCAACCATACAAGCCCCAGACTCCACATGGCCAGCAATGATTGCTCCTGCACGACTCCTTCCACACCGCATTCTGCGAGGTTCAGCTCACATGTGGAACACACGAATACCTGCAGGGCTGCTTTACAGACTCGCTGTAATAGGGTACAGGGAGGCTAAGATATTTGAGATCATTGAACTTGACAGCAGTAGCAGAAATGAGTTCAAGCTGGATAAACCAAACTGGAGGGCAGCTATTTCTGGGAAAAATTCCTGTTGGAATTTGCTAGACTATTTATACATTTGATATGGAAGTAACTATCATGTTATTTAAAACGTGATTATAGATTTTTCTTAATATTGTAGTATACTACAGTGCTAAGAAAATGGCTAAATCCTTGTCTGCTCTGGACAGGATAGGTGGTTTTCCTGGAAAAAATGTTTTTGTGGAAAACCTTTGACAAAAATCTAGTTGTTATAATGAGAGCCATCTTTGAATGCCCAAATGGAAGGTAAGTTATCTTATTTTGGACAGTTTGTTATCTCTCTCAGAAAATAAAAAGCCTGAATCTTCTTTAAGTCCAGTTTTCTTTGTACCAGCTCCATTTTAAAATTTAATACCATTTTCCAATAATGAAACTATGCCTGTTGCTGGCAAAAAGGACCTTCCTCTGAAACATGAGAATTAAAATTCTCTAAGGAGGAAGAGAGTGTCTGACAGGAATGCATTGCGCAACACAGATATTGTCTCACATTTCTTCATGATAAAAAGATCTCCTTATCCCTCTTCATGCCTATGTGTGTGGTTTAAATCTGTCTGCTCCTGTAATTAAAGCCACCTGACTTTCTGTGAATTAGAACTGCATTTACTGTATGAGCTCCAGGGCTCCCAGGTCTCCAGTGTGCTGTGCCTGCAGGACTTACAGGGATCAGCAGGAAAGTCTGGTTCCAGCCCAGCCAGCAAGGCTGTGCAGGCTGCCCTCTCTCTGAGGAAAAATATCTTTTGTTGGTTTTTGTTAGCTTATTGTTGGTTTGGGGGGTTTTTTGGGGTTTTGTTTTGTTTTGTTGTTTTGTTTTGTTTTGTTTGGCTTGGGGGTTTTTGGGGGGGTTTTTTGGTTGGTTTGGTTTTTTTTTTGGTTTTTTTTTTGTGATTTTTTTTGTTGTTTGGTTGGGTTTTTTAATTGACTTTTCTTTCTTTCTGCAGGAGACTTAGCTGAGGGGGGAAAAAACAACATCCGGTTTTTGAAGACACTGAAATGTTAATACTTCATTTCTCAATTCATGACTGGGGGGGACTACATGTAATTTCCTAATCACTGAATATCTAGGCCAGGATTGTGGGTATCAATATTCTAAGAAAATGCAATTTTAAAATTCCTCTCTGTGTTGACACAAAATGTTGATTGTCTTGCATGACCATGTCTATTGTCAAAGTCAAAGCTAATTTTTGTGCTCACTTGCTACAAAGGCATCTGGCACATATATGTGTCAAAGCCTTTGGAGGTTTTTTCTTCTATTATCTGTACTCCTGGGAATGAAAAATTAGTCCATTTACTAGCTGAGCATTAACACTCACACAAAGAGGAGAGGTTGCTGTGTGTAGCAATGAGAATTGCCTTACTACTGTGCCATTGGTTTCTCTCAGAATTACTGCCCTCCACTGAGAAGAGCAAAGACAGTCTATACTAAAAACTGTCAAAATTCCATGAGAGTTGGCCACCCACAGTACTGAGCTAGCATCAAAAATCTGAAGCATTTACTTATGAGCTTTGCAATCATCTCTTTTTGCAAAAGGTACTCCCATCTACATTCTACAGGGAAAAGAGTGGAAGTAGAGAATTCCAAGTGATATGGGTAACAGGAGCCTGTCTCAAGTATAAGACAGCTCTGAGACCCCTATCACCCACTTGTCTTTTGGGTTACTAAATTTCCAGATGTAAGATGATACTTTATTACAGATTTTATTACAGTACCTTCTGTTTACTTGAATAGGTAATGTAAAAAATGGGCTATTATTAAGTTTATGATGGTATAAGCAGTATGGTATAGTTCAACAAGAAGCATTTTTTGGCTAGGAAAGCAGAGCAAAGCTGATCAGTGTGGCTGTCACTTTCTCAAATTTACTCTGAGACATTCATCATAACATTAACAACTTTTACGCAAAATACATTACTATGTGGTTCACCTTCCTAAGTGCAAGGAAAAATTAAAAGAAAAAAATACAGCCTCTAAAAAGACCCAAATGTAGTCCTGCATTTTATAAGAATGAAATTGGGTTTTTTCCATTTATTCAAAAATAACTGCAATCATAAATGTGCTCTTGGGGACAGCAAAGATGATGTTTTAGAGAGAGAAAAACTGCTTTTCCAGATGTTACATGAAACAGATAGAAAGGAAAAGTAGAAGAAAACTTCCACTTGCTGCCAAAACTTTTAACAAGGATTCTTTTCCAAGCATTCATATAATCCTTGCAAACATGATTATGTTTTGTACCATTGTTTAGCTGACAGATATCCCATTTATGAAATGAACATATCTCTTGATAGCAACAACTACCTCCCATCATCAAGGCCATAATGGTACATACAAAATAAGCCATTAGTTCTCAACATAAGCATTACAGAAACCAATATAACTTGAATTGCTCTAATGAGAGCAACAAACGATTCTCTGCTATATTGGAATTGATATATTTAGTCCTTTGTGCAAAGTGGATGCAAGGTCTATAGAAGAAATTTACCAACTAGACACTAGAGATATTAAAAAGTAAAACACAGGGAAACCAGGCTGAAGTCTGTTTCTGTTAAGCAGTGATTCTTCATGCAAGATTCTTCATACTTTAGCTCAAACACATCAGCTTAACCACAGGATCCAGCAGACTGCCCCAATGTCTATCAACTGTTGTGGCTTTTAGACCAGATCCTTGCTCCATGCTGGGCTGAAGGCTGCACTGTAACATGGTGGTTTGCCTGACCAACACCACAGTAACTCCTTGCACACAGAATCTGTTTAGTCATCCACACAGTTACAGCAGCCATGACAGATACTTCTGTGCACCTTTAGAAAACTTAGAAAACTGTTTTTCTACAGCTTTATCTTGCACAGCCCAACAACACATAGGTATTTTCAAGTACCAGCTGCAAAGCCAGAAAGGCAATTAATGTCATTCCATCTCTTCCTCCTGCTTAGGATGCCTGCTACATCCACCCCATGTCTCCCCTTGTCCCTGTGTGCTGACAGAGCATATGCCTGCTCTTCAATGAGCTACGTTGCAAAGCCATGCTGGATGAGCAGCTGCTTGCCAAGACATCCCATTACATGGCTCATCACAGACTTGGTGATAACATGAAAAATAATTTGAGGGACTCAAGCATCACAGAATAAGATCAGCTCAGGAAAAAGATCTGGTAAAAATGTTAACTTGGTGCTTGAGTTCCTACTTTTTTCAGTATTAGACGTGTCCTTTATGCAATGAAATGCATTACATCATCTAACTTACTGTCTTTTTTAATAGTATTAGACCTAAGTTAACTTTAATCTTAAATAATGACGTGCCAGAATTAACCAACCTTTCCTTTACCAGTATATACTCTTCTTGATGAAAATGGTACTGCCATAAACATGATTTTATAAGGATCAGTATAGCCTTCTGTCAGTTATGATATGCTTTCATCTGCAAAAAAACCCTTTCAAAGCTCATCTTTACTGCTAATAGCTTTCAATGTCCTTTTCCAACCAGCGATTGAACTCTGGTTTTGTTTTAATACTTATAAAGGCTGAGACCCTATCAGGACATTTTGAAAACTAAAGCTTCAATTTTAAGATCAAATCATCTATTTGAATAATTTTACAGGTTTAGATTCCAAAGATTCTTACAGAGACCTAGCTAATAAACTGTGCCCATTTTAAGACCTAAAGCTATATTATAGGAGAGGAAACTATAAGGGTATATGTGAAGGTTGTACTCAATCAATCAGCCCTTTTTGTGAGTTAAAGTGAACTACGCAATAGCTTCTTTTTTTTTCAGTCAGTGGTTTCTTGTTATTACATATTTCTGAGAAATACTAAGTAAGTTTTCTTTTCTGGAAGCCAGAAATGCACAGTTCACCACACTAGTTACAGTTGTTTCCATTATGATTTTCTTTTTCTTTCACAGGTAGAAGTTTTCGACAGATGTCCATAGACCAACACAAAATGAAAAATGTTATACCTCTACAGAACAGCCTAGCTCAAATACCCAACCACAGTGCTCACAAAAGTAAGTACAGACAAGTGTCAGTTACTGTATCACACTGCATGCCTCCATCTGAGTGCTTGAGAGAGGTTTCATGTTTGTTTTCCACAGCATCATGGAATGGCTGAGATAGGAAGACACCTTTGGAGACTGTCTGTCCATCCTCATGTCCACAGAGAAGTCACCTACAGCACATTGCCTAGGATCACACCAGTTTTGTTTTACATATCTGAGAATGGAGATTGAGACTACACACTTTATCTGTGTCATCTCTCAGTGTTTGACTACCCTCGGAGGAAGAAGTTTCTTAGTACTGATTTGTGGCCATTGATTCTTTTCCCTCCGTAGGACTCCACTGAGAAGAGTCTGTCTCCTTCTCCATTACTCCACACAATCAAACATTTATACATATTGACAAGATTCTTTGAGCTGCCTTCTCTTCTTGGCACTGAACAGCCCCAGCACTGTCAGTCTCCCTTTTAAGGCTGACACCCCAACCCTTTAGTCATCTTCATTGCCCTCCACTGGATCTGTTTCAGGATGTCCCCCTCCCTCTGTGTACTGGGAGCCTCAGAACTGGACTCAGAACTCCAGATGTGCCTCAGCCAAGCTGAGTGGAGGGGAAGAATCACTTGTCACAATCTGCTGGCAGTGATCTTCCTGAAATACACCCACAGATGCCGTTGGCTGTATTTCTGCATGGGCACATTGTTGGCTCATGTTCAGCTTGGGGAAGCAGTGGTCTCAAGGAGCAAGAGAGCTTCCTGCTCTCCAAGGACCACTTCCAGAGTCCCAGCAGAGTGTCAAGACTGAGATTGTTCCAGGCTGTAGTTTTCTTCATACACAGACATCAGCCCTACTCCCAGCAGCATCCTAACCTCACATTCTTGTGCTCAGTGGATACTGGATGAGGATTTACAGTTTTCTGATTGTCATCCTGTGGATCAGCCAAGTCCAGAAGACATTCAGGTATAAATTTAAGATTCCCTGCAACGTATAATCTGAATGTCAGAAGCAATTCTGCAATAATGACAATATTGCTAGAAAATGGGCAGAGACAGCCTTACAGGGACCATCAGATTGGGTGGGGATATACAGAATCCTGTGCTGCTGCTGTTTTCTACATGAGACAGGAAGAAGAAAAGGTGTTTGAATTACTGAGGTGGTATTCTCTGTCTGCTCAGAAGGAAGAAAATAATTTAATTGCTTTTGATTGCTTTTAAAATCCCAAGTCAAAGCATTCTGGTTTTTAAGCTTTCTACTCCTGTTTTCTGTGTCTTCTAGTTAAATCAGAGTTGTAAGCAAAATCCTTAAAAAATCTTTCCTAATAATTGTTGTTCTTGCATTAATTCATACAAGTAGTCAAGAATTTAGTTCTAAAGTCATGCCAAAAACTGTTTTACAAATAAGATACAATTGTCACAATTAAAGAATCATGTTTTTTTAACTAACACAGCACATTTATCCAGGTGCTATTACTGCTTGAGCATTAGTTCAAGCCAGTAACAGAAAAGCAAAATTATTTGAAAAATAGACTGTATTTCTTGTTAACACAAATGGCATATTTGCTGATGAAGCTTTCTAAATTACTGTTTCAGAGTCTCATCTCAGTATGAGATTTCACACTCATCCTCCATCCAGCCCTAAAAATATTATCCTTTTGGACATAGCCTTTATCCAGGTAAAGTGCTCCAGCAACAAAGTCTGAGTATAAATATTTGTGTTTTCTCTAGTATTTTTAATACACAAGATGTGTGTTAAAAATACCCTAAGGAAAAAAAAAGAAACCAAAAAAACCAAAAAAAAAAAAAGGCTACCAAGAAGTTGGAAGAATAAAATAAGCAAAAACTAGAATGAGAACTGAAACTACTCAGAAATAGAGAAAGAAGAAGTATCTCCCCCCAAAAAGGAAGGGCAATGAAAAAAGAAGGAAGAACTTTTTAATCTCTCAGTAAAAATGTTTTAAAATACACATTAGAAAGAGGAAAATAGGAATGAAACAGTAGCCTGGGAAGAGTACTTGAGTGATTTTAAACAATAAATTCTCACCCTTCAGATATTCCCAGGGCCAGAGATCCCTCACCTGACTTCTTGAGTAGCCTCAGCACAGACTGCATCTCCTATTCTGCAGGCTGCCTCTTCATCCCCCACACACTCTATCTCATCATGCAACACTTCCAATAATCCCTGGAAAACAGACTGTCACACACTCCCCACAAAGTGCCAGAAAAAATCTTCAAAAAAATATGGAACTTCTAGATGTAGTTAAGAAGGTCAGATATTTCTGGAAGCATCAGAGGAGACAACATGTGTCTGATAACCAAAAAGGTGACATTATTAATTGCTGGGAAAAATACCACCACAACAACAAATTCAAAAAACAAACTTAAAATCTCTTTCTATAGGTCATTTAACAATATTTTCTGGAGATCTGTGGTTGTTTTTTGACATTTTTCATCGTGATTTGACATTTCTTCTTTCCCAAGTTAACAGCAAAGCATTCCACAAAGCACCCACACCACTGCAGAAGGCCACTGTTGTCCAGTGCTTGCAAGGGAGGGGAGTCTTAAGACCCATTCTTCTGTTGGACTCCATATTCTTTGGGCAATGCCTTTCTGACAGCCTTGTTTGTAATAGCAGCCACTCCAGAGTCTCTGCTGAGTGGAAAAGGCTTCCTGAACCAGTAGCTCCTGCTGTTCAGGTCTTTGGTGACCAACTCTGCCCTCTGTGTGAATCATTAATGATGCTTTTCCTGTGTGTAGCTCCTGGGGCCTTAAGGGCTCTGCCTCCCACAGATGCCAGCTCTGGGTCCAGGCTCGTGTGTTTCAGGACATGTACTAATACTTGTCATTATATGCATTGTTTCAGAGCCATCCATGTACCAGCCCTGAAGTCCTAAATTGAATATCCTAAACTGAGCACAGTATGTGGGACAGTGTGAGAGGCATTGGTGTTTGGGTTCTTTGAATGAGCATGAGTTTGTGATGGCTGCTCAAATGTTTATGATTTGCTGTCATGGGGCTGAAGTTAAGCTGCAGTGGTTTTGGCCTACTTAAGTCCATCATTTAAAGCTTTTAATGCGCATAATGCATTTAATGCTTTATAGAGCGCATAAAGCTTTATAGATATTTTTCACACAGATGTGAACTTTGAATATATTAACATATGACTATGTTCCAAAGAGGGACACAAATAAGCCTCTCAACATTTGCTGAATGCACACCAAAATTTCAGTGAACTCAAAGTATTCTACCACATGCCAGAAAACAAATGGCTCATTTATTGTATATAGCCCTCCCAGACTCACACAAATTCAGCACCAACTAAAGCAAAGTACTAATGATTTGGGTGTTTTTTTATGGAAAGGAGAAGTGATTTACTGAATTTCTGAACATGAATGAATCTTAAATATGACCAGTGAATTACAGTACACTGCTGGAGGCCAGGCAGCTGTAGTAAATACTGTCTGCTCAGGTAATCACAACTTGAATAGTAATTGAAATTAGCTTAAAAAGAAAAGAATCTGCCAAGTTTCTAAATCCTCTCTATAAAGATCCTGCTTTGGCCTAAATGTATACCTGGTAAGCTTTAGAAAAGTACTGCTCCTGAAAAATAAATAATCAGTTATTAAATTAGTATAAGGTGCATGCCACAGTGGATTATGACAAGAACTTTAGCCTCTTTTGTACCATGTGTATAGTTAGATAGATAGATAGATAGATAGATAGATAGATAGATAGATAGATAGACAGATAGATAGATATCGATGATATAGGTAGATAGATGGACAAATATATGCAGTGAGGGCCACAGCCAACATTAGAGAGGTAGCATTTATTTTCAGTGGGGCAAATTAAATGAAGCACAAAATTTCCAGCAAGAACACTGAAGAGGAAAGTGTTAATAGCCTTTCAGATAATTCATCACAAATACACAGATGGAAGGAAATCACAAATACAGTGAGAACGCAACCAACAAAAAAATGAATGTAAAGAATTGCAAAATTCTGTTGCCAAAACAGAGACGATGTAGCTCCAGGAAGGACTCTTTATGTGCTTAAACTATAAAAAACAAAACTGTTTGTATACAAAGAGCTTGTGAATAAAATAGAGATCAAATGAAAAGAAGCTAATGCAATTCACGATAAATTGACAGCACAGAAAAATAGGTCTACAATTATGGTTTTGAATTCTCCTTTTAAAAAAATCAGGGAATTAGTGAGTTGTCTGAAAGAAGGATCCTGATAATTTCAATTTAAAGAAAATACAGAACTATATTAGCTTAGAAGCACAAACAATGTTACACTGATGACTGTGAGCTGGAGATTAGGCATTATCTAAAGCCACAATTTCTTACAAGACAACAAGAGAGGTACATAATGGGTGTGCCTCTCAAGTGTTTTGGTGTGTCTTGGTGTGCTACAGGGTCATGGGCTACTTTTGTGGCCCATGAATAGTAGAGCATGTGTGGACTTTTGTTTATGATTGACTGTGCCTAGAGGAACCCAGACACAACATCCCACATTCTACATTTCATCTTCTTTAGATTATGATCAGCATTTACCTTCAGCAATAGAGCATTTTTGTTAGAAATAATATATTCCCATGGAACACTTCTGTTGCAGTCAGTCTGTGATTTCTAATGAAAAAAAATATTGTGAAGATTTCTGAAACGGACCAATTCTCCTCCAGACAAATGATGGGTTCTCTGCTTATCAAAAGTGAATTTTTGAACTTTTCAAGACTTACTGGTCACTAAATCAAAAGTAAATCACTTAACACTGGAGTTGTTTCCTTCAGATGAAGATAACTCTTGCCAGGCTTATCTTCATCTGAATACAAAAATACAATATTTTATGAGTATTTTGATCACATTTTTAAAGTACAGGCTTGAGTACACACAGTAAGAGACAACAGTTCAAAGGAAGTTGCAAAATCATTTGTAAAAATGCCATGCTTTTCACTTTCTGTGCACTTTCTCTTTTTTCCTGTTTCCTCTAGTTCAGCTGCCATCTCAGGATGCTAAGAAGTTTAAGTCCGTACGGACTGGTGCAGTTATTTTCCCACCAGCTCCAGTCTCCAGATCTCCGAAAACAGGATATTCTCAGAGTCAGATCCTCTATTCTCTCCTGCCTGGTCTATCAGGAGAACATCTAAAACCAAGCTGTGTCCTACCTGCTATCCCAAACCAGAAGAAATCTAATCCTGAAGAGGAGCTTGAGAAATCAGTTGCCAAATCAGATGCTGGAAATTAATTAATTACAGTGGCCTAAATTAGTTGAAATATGTCCAAGTGGCTGCTTAAAAGATAACTTCACAGCTACTGTTTAAAAGATAACTTTACAGTTAAATCTCATTAATTTGCACTAATGATGGAGCATAACAAAAACCAAGGTAAGGTAGCACATAACAAAAGCTGCACTGCGTGTGTATCTATATATATGCATTTGCATTAAAAATTTCATTTATGATGAAATTACTTAATCAACATCTAATGTGTAGTAAATTTATTTTGTGAATGGAGCCCACCCTCATAACATGATTTTGTTGCAGCAATGTGCTGTTAAGCCTTTCACAGAAAAAAGGAACAAAGAGTAAGGTTTTCTGCATGATTTAAAAGTTGAAACTAGGGAAACAAATTGACAGGGCTTCTCTGTAATTCGTAAATGCAAAGGTGCTGATTCCGATGCTGTGTGCCATAAAAAGAATCTTTTTAAGACTGAGAAAATAAACTCAAAATAAAAGGCAGCTTTAGCAGTTGAAGTCTTTTGTCTCTTTGTTTTTCACACATTTTACAAATTGTAAGTTTGTGGGTTTTGTGAATTCAACAAGTTAAAAAAGTACAACGAAACACTAATTACTGTGGAACAGACAGACCTTTACCATGTTCTGTTCAAAACTGTTCATTTCACAGACAGATTTACGTCTTATTTAATTCTCCATACTCCTCAGTGACAAATATGCAATTGTGTACTGTTATCTTTATAAAACAAGGGTTGCACAGTCCTGAGTTTTAGGCATTGTTTCACTTTGATCACTGAACTGGAGGAAATTTTAACTAGACTGCTGTTCAGTCAAGAGCCTTTACAAGTGGTATAAGCCTTTAACTAAACATTGCACAAGACTGTCCTTTCCTAGAAGCTAACAAAGGGGCCAGCGTTTGCTTGCTTCGGGGTTCTTATCTAAATCTTGCTGCAATTGCTTTAGAGGCTTCTCTCCTGATTATAGAGGGGCTGTGGGCTGGGGGAGGTTGTCCCTTTTTGTCACACTTTTGTATCACCACTTCTAGTAAGCTGGTCCAAAATTAGCTCTACATCAGCAGCTCATTCAGCAAGGACATGGCACTTCTACTTATCTCTAGATAAATGTCCTGTTAGCTGTACAAACATTTATTTTGCTGTGTTACAGTAAAACACAAACCTGACATGAAGCAGAAGATAATCATATTCCAGTAGCTGCAGTTTCCAATTTCCTTGCGCTAACGACTGTAAACAGGATGGCTGGTGGCTGTCACAGACAGTCCCAGAAAGAAAAAGCAGAGCACAATAACAGCTGCTCTGATGCAACACAGGGAAGAGGGAACTTTTGCACACAAATAAAATAATGTTTTATTTTTAAACATCTCACCCAAATGTCAGGGTGTAAAGCTCAAATTCAACAAGTGATGTAAACATCTAGCTTCTTGATGCAAAACATAAGAGTAAAAAGCTCATGTGCTTGGACCTTCCAGACAACCTATTCCCTGAGGCTAGATGCAAAAAACACTTCATGACAGATGCATGCACTTTTAAAAGAAAAATCAATTTTGGCATGCTCTATCTTTGCACCTGAGCCATCCTGTTCAGGCCAGCCTCGCTGAAAAGTCCAGAATTTCTCCTGCAGTATAGCAGACTGGTATTTGCTCCACAAGATCAATGGCTTAGCTGCTCTCTCTGCGCTACAGAGCCCCTGACCTTCTCTGCTAAAAACTCCACCTTTGCAAATCCCAAAATCTCTGTTCTGACTTACTCCACTTTGTACCTGTGTGGCCTCACACAATAGACAAAGGGTTCATAAGTTATTTCCTAGAAACATTAAAGCTTCAGCGCAGACTTTATGCCACTACTTGGTAAAAAGAAAATGGTTTTGGTTTGCACAGGTTGCACAGATTGCACAGAAGAGAAGGGAAATCTAATTCCTACAGCTCTGGCCATAACAAGAATGAGGTTTGTGTTCACAGAATGAAAACCTAAAGTAACCATTCTGGCAGAGATAAATTATCTTTAGTTCAACAAACTGATTGGGAATGGGTACAGCATGTGGAAGTGAGGGAAGACCAAATGGCACAACAAGGAAATCCCAGTGAGGTCAAACATTTGTAACTCTTTTGCCACATTAGCCCTTTTCTGTGGGTATGGAAACCATGCCTTTAGCTATCTACTGGAATGCCTCAAAAGAGTGCGGTCACATGTTGCAACTCCAGATTTTCCTGAATAGAAGGGGATCCTCATTGTTACTGCTGGATTTGAGAGAAGAGGTGGATCTCTCTCATTTCTTGCATTATCCTGCATATCCAGGGTCCAGGAGTCCTGGGCTGCCTAATAGCTACCATGAAAGCTGTGGTGGCACTCACTTTTTTGCCAGCTGCTGTTCTGTGCTGGAGAGGAAGATGGTCTGTGTTGGCTTCCCATAGAAGTTTGAACAAATTTAAAATGTTTCCAGTATTACAGCAAAAAAGAAAGTGAGAGAAATTCCCCTGTGCCTTAGGCTAGACACTTCCATTCCCAGAAAAGAAGCAATCAAATTTCTGGTTTTCCTGTTCAGCAGTGTTTTGTTAAGGCAGCATGGGTGAACAAAGCTGAATAATGAACAATTTCTGATCAAAGATAACACTGTCTTTAAAATTAAATTCCTTTTAAAAAATGTAAAATTTCAGGTACAGTCACTTGTCACCATGCATGTTACCACTGTCTACACAATATACTTGTGTGACAGAAAGCAGGTGCTAGGTGAATTTTTCCTATCATTTACCCTTTTGTTCCTCATCTTCTCGGAATTAATTTTTTTTGGGGGCGTATGCCACCCAAGAAAGGTTTTTTCAGGAAAGGAATGCAAATCCAATTGCCTGTTCAAAGGTAAGCATAGAATACAGCTCTTACCTGAACAGAGACAGTCTTAGGAGCTGGAAATCTGAGTTAAGATCCAGCCCACTTTTCTAATGTGTTTTTTCTGTAGACTGCCAATGAGGAGGGAATTTGTGATTTACCAAATATAGATCTCTCAAAAATTAATTCTCATAGAAAGCATTAAAAGTTATTCTCAGAAACGTTCCCACCAGAAAGTATTCTTATCTTTTGAATTTTGTTGCCAAATTCTACAGTAAAGAAACATGACAAATTAAGGTGAAGTATTTCACCTTCAATGGAGAGCAGACTGTTGACTGCAGCATACTGCATGAAAGATAACAAATGAACCAATACCTACTTAAGCTACTCTGACCTCTTGCTCAGACCTTTCCTGGAAGATAATGGCAGGGGAGACAATAAAAGGCTAACGGTGTTGATTAGCAGTTGCCAAGAAATGTCTGGTTGGTTTTTTCAGATTTTTTTCCCCTCTGTCTAATGATTAAATAATCCTGGCACATTTTTCTCTGACACTAGCTGAGTGAAGAGTGTGAAGTATTCAAGTGTCTGCAGAGTTCAGCTTGGCACAGGGAGCTAAGAAAATATATATGCACAAAGGATAAATTTTCTGAACAAAACACAATGTATCTCCTCACTGGCATAGGCTCAACATTCCTTATACCATTCCTATAATTTCAAAATGCTTTTAAAAGCAGCCTTTATTCCAGTGGACCATTTTCTTATACACTCATACTGAATGGACTGGTCCACTCTACCATTAAACTGTGCAGGTGATAAACCTTAATCCATTATTTAAAACTGAGAAAAATATTCACATGTATTACAGAGGATCACCCACTTTTAAAAAGATTTTTCAAAGGCTGTTCTATTGCTGAGCACAATATCTGATGAGCAGGCTAATTTTCTTGTACAAATACCTACAGAGGAAGCTATGTCCTCTAAAATTCAGCCCTAATAAAGCATTTTAAATACATCCACCACTGGCAAAGGTGGAGATCTCTGTTCCCTCACCACTTAACAGACTGCATTCTGCTACCATCACCAAAGGATTGTCTGCAAAATCCATATATTTTTCCACTGCAAAACACCAGAGGCATCATACACTTTAGCTAGGGACATTAAAAGAGTATCAACTATTCAAATAATTGTCAGAGGGCTTAAAGAGCTCATGTGGTCATCCTGTCATCATGGCTCATCACACCTCTTCCTCTGCATAAACATCTTCATAATTACTTAGGAGAATACTGCAAGTATACATTTTTTACCTTTGTATTTTAAAGGTGGACAGTTTTTTCTCATTATTTTCATAGGATTTTCTGAGGATTCAGAGATCATAGGAAATTCCTTAGATTCTGAGATTTTTCTTTGCTGGCCCTATTTGTGCAAAAGCTCACCATTATAATGGAAGAAGTTTGGACCAGTTTGTCCAGTGTGCAGCCTCAGAGCCACCTCAGACCAAGGGCACAGATGAGTACTTGATGTAAAGCAGTTAATACAGAGACAAAAATTAACCCCATGCCTGTCAGGGTCCTAAAGTCCAACTTGTCCTCACAGACAGCCAACACTGGCAAGGGCCTGCCTGGTGCAGCTGATACTGAGCTTGGCAAGGTCACATAATCACAGAATGGCTGAATGGACCACACTGGGTCATCTGATCCAGCATCTCTGCTCACTTACATTGTACAGCTTTCTGTAGTTAAGTTTCCATTCCCTGTAAGTGATGCTTTAGGGTACTTGGCATCATGGTGTGAATTTCTGTGGCTCTCCAAACACTAGAAGAACCTGCAGCATCAGTGGTATGTTCATACCTGTCTAAGAGTACTATTTGACTCTACACACATGTGCCTTCTTGCAACTTTGTACAGGTTTCTATGCTCAGCATGTGGAATTCCATCCTCTGGAAGAAGAATGTGCCAGGGCTCCTTGTATCACACAGGAGCAGACTGAAACTGTCTGAACGCACTAATGCACTAAGAAAAGGCTTGGTCCAGCTCTGCCAACATGTCTCTGTAGCCATCCCCACCACTACAAAAGACCCCACAGTCACAGATTTTCCTTTCAAGATTACCTCAGGAAGATTAGCCAGTAAGAGTAGAACTGAGGAGAAGGGGCGGGAGAAGCAGATCCCCTACTCACACACAGCGCCACAAACTTCAGCTATACCTTCTTACTGTCCATCTATTGCCTTCTGTTCTGTTGGGGAGGGGGGTTTGCCATGTAAATTTACATCAGGATTTTTTTGTTTTCACTACTGCATATATACCTGCTATACAGTTAATCAAATGCTGCATTTATAGGCACTTTAAAAGAAAAGCTAAAGCCTCTCCTATACTGTTCCTGATGCAGACCTCACACAACTTATTTTCAGAAATGCAAAAATCAATGTGTAAAGACTTTCAGCAAAATTACTTTTACTGGAGTAGTTCTTAATTCAGACACCACCTTCTTTACTGAGGCAATTGTTACACACAATAGAAAGAAATACTTTTCCAAATTCTTCTTCACAAATAAAATTTCATTTTACTGCCAGATACATCAACATGAGTTTTCAATATTGTTTTTGTAAGATCAGCACATGTCAAACAAAGGTAAAAAAGAACACTGTAAAACTGGCAGGAATCAGCGTAAGTTCCTCATGCAAATAAAAAAAAGGCAAGTACCAGTTTTTGCATGCCTCTGGTGTTTTCTGGTAAGGTGACAGACAGGAAGATAGTCTGCTTTCACAGGGGTTTTATTTTCCTCTCAGCTTTTATGTGATGATAGCAAATGGTTACTAAAATCCATAGAGATCTCATAGCCAACTGGAGGATATATTTATATGGTCTAATGAAATAAGCACTTGACAAAAAAGGAATCATTCCATAACTGCAAACTTCCCCATAGGTTAGTAAATAGTATTAGCCCACTGTCACATACAAAGAAACTAAGGCAGAAAGATTAGACAATAAATTTTCAATAGTGGCTTCTTAGAACTGTGGCCAGTGGGAGCTAACTTTAGTGTTAAACCTCCAAAGTGTGGCTTATATATTCCTTTCTTACGGGAACTTGCTTTGAGTGCTCTGTATTTATGACAATCAGGTGGAGGAATGCAGGAAGCAATTTAAGGGCTCAAACATAAAGATGATAAATTATTTTTCTCAGGATACAGTGCAGGGAGTCAGAGTCTGACAGCAGAGCCTGACCACTGGCTATGCTTATTCTTGACCAAAAGCCACCTTGGCCAGCTCAGCTGCAGGGCTTCTGCTGGGGAATACATGGTAGTCACAGACTGGAAAGCAAAATGGCTACGGACAGTACACTCTGGGAATCTTACTTGGAACCACAACTTCAGAGCAGTAGGAAAGAACTGGAAACAGCCTGTATCTTCAGAAAAATTAAGTGGAACTTTCTCTTGGCAATTACTTTGTGTGATTACTCTCTGGGCTAGGAAAGGCACAGAGCTGCCAGCTGAGACTAGGTCTTTGTCTCCTTAATACTCCTTGTCCTCTCCACTCCATAATCTCCTTAGATGATGGAAGAGAGTAGGCAGGGTTTTTGGAGTCACAAAACCACTCTGCCCTCCCAAACTACAGAATACAGATTCAACAAACTAATCCATAAAGAGTACATTCCAGCTGCTCTCCTGACATGTTTTGTGAACCCTAACTGAACCCATCACATAACACTCATCATCACAATGGATTGGTTTTTTTCACATTCCCTAGGTGATCCAAATTAAAATGCTGCTGCCTTGTAGTACCAGCCATTAAGGGACACCAGAAATGGTACTTTGGTCAGCACAACCTCTCTTGGGCAGCACCCTTTGGTAAGCACCTCAGCACATCATATTTTCATCCAAAAAAGATGCTGAGTGAACAGCACTTGAGAATGCACAGCTGTATAGACAGCTTCACTATAGCAAAGGGTTAAGGTTGTCATGTTCTCTATTTATACCAAATGGAAAACCCTCACAGTAAAATCTAATCACAAGTTTATTTGTTCTTTAACTTGTCTTTAAGATTAAAAAGGCCAGCACTTACAACCGGCTTCTGTAAGCTTAACCAAAATCATCAATTCAAACACAGAGGCCACTGGAAAGCTGTAGGATGAGTTCAGTTCTTAATGACACACTCTACTTTAGGCAACAGCCTGATCTGAAAATTTTCTTGTGTCACTGTGCCAACCAAATGATATGAAAATAAAATTCACGTTAGCTAACTCCCTTGTTTAACATTCTAACTCCATAATACAAGCTTGCTAATGCAAATTTTGGGCTAAACTCAATAATTGGACAGTTCAAACTAACAAGTATGAATTGCTTCAAGTGATGATTTAAACTATCCTAATTTAAAACATGAACTTTTTCTCTGCACTAGATGTCACTTTTTTATGGTTTTCTTTCAGTACACTCTTACACCAGTAGAAGCTTTAGTTGCCTCCTAGCCCATCTTTTCAACTCTGTCAATCATATGCATTTCTGCAACATTACAATCTGCACGAGCGTGATAAATTCTGCATTCCACACATCAGTTTGGGTGAGGGTTTTCTGTCAGTTGCTATGCATAACCACATTGTATTATTTGACTAAGTAACAATATTACAGTGGTAGCCAAGCTGAGGTTTTTTAAATTCTAAACATTTTTCAAGAAAAAATTAAATCTCTCAGCTGACTGAGGATGAGAGATGTCTGAGATCTGTGTCAAAATGTTCTCTAAATGAGGAGACCTTCAAAGAAATGCCACCACAAGTGTGAACTACTTCCTTTCAAGCATGTCTAGCAAGAATTTCAAACCTAGAGTTAGTCTGAAAAATTGTCTTTTAAGCTATTTTTAATTACATTTTCATAACAGAAATCGAGGCTCAGGTCAAAAGCGAATTTTTACAGAGAAAAACATGCTAGAGGGTGGCCAAAGCTCAAAGAGTGTTTAACATGCCTACTGCCATAAAAGACAGTAAAAAATGTTTCCATAAATATATCAACAACAAAATGAGAGGTAAGGATAATCTCCATCCTTTACCGCATATGGGGAGAAATATTGTGACAAAGGAGAAAACAGAAGAGGTACTTAATGTCTTGTTTGTGTCTGTCTTTAATAGCAATTCCAGTTTTTCTTTAGATACTTAGCCTGTTGAGCTGGAGGACAGGGATGGGGAGAAGAATGAAGCCCCCTTAACCCAAGGGGACATAGTCAATCACCTGATGCCCCACAAGTTTATGGGATTAGATGAAACCCACCCAAGGGTATTGAGGGATCTGGCAAAATAGCTCACCAAAACACTTTCTGTCATTTATCAGCAATCCTTCTAACAAGACTGGTCCCAGTTAATAGGAGGTGAGCAAATAGGATGCCCAAATACAAGACAGGTTGGCAGGAGGATCTGGGGAACTACCAGCCTGTCAACCTGACCTTGATGCTGAGAAGGTCATGAAATAAGTCATCTTAAGTGTCATCACACTGCACTTACAGGACAACCAGGAGATCAGGCCTTGCCAGCATGGATTTATAAAAGGCAGGTCCTGCTTGACCACCTGATCTCCCAAGGAAGAAGCTGTGAATATTGTCTGACTTCTGTAAAGCCTGTGTCATCATATCCCAATATTCTTCTGGAAAATCTGGCAGCCCATGGCTCAGACAAGTGCTTTGTTCACTGGGTAAAACCTGCCTGGATGGCTGGCCCAGAGAGTGATGGTGAGTGGAGTTACATCCAGCTGGTGGCCGCTCATCAGCGGGGCTCCCCAGGGCTCAGCACTGGGGGCATTTGTTTGATATCTTTATCAATGATCTCGATGAGGGGATTGAGTGTGTATCCTCAGTGTTGCAGACAACACTGCTGGGTGTGAGTGTTGGTCTGCTGGAAACAGGAAGACTCTGCAGAGGGATCTGGACAGCACAGATCAAGAGGCCAAGGCCAACAGTGTGAGGTTCAACAAGGCCAAGTGCCAGGTCCTGTCCTTGGATCACAACAGTCCCAGGCTCGGAGAAGAGTGGCTGTAAAGCTGCCCCATGGAAAGGGACCTGGGGGTGCTGGTGAGAGCAGCTGAACATGAGCCAGGCTGTGCCCAGGGGGCCAAGAAGGCCAATGGCATCCTGGCCTGGATCAGCAATGCTGTGGCCAGCAGGGCCAGGGCAGGGATTGTCCCCCTGTGCTGGGCCCTGCTGAGGCCGCACCTCCAGTGCTGTGCCCAGGGCTGGGCCCTCACTGCAGGAAAGGCCCTGAGGGGCTGGAGAGAGTCCAGACAAGGGCAATGGAGCTGGGGCAGGGTCTGGGGCACAAGTGCTGTGAGGAGCAGCTGAGGGAGCTGGGGCTGTTTGTCCTGGAGAAAAGGAGGCTCAGGGGGGACCTTATCACTCTCTATAGCTGCCTGAAGGGAGGCTGCGGCCGGATGGGGGTTGGCCTCTTCTCCAAAGTAACAAGAAATTGAATAAGAGGAAACAACTTAAAGATGCACCAGGGGAGGTTTGCATTGCATACTAGGAAAAATTTCTTCATGGAAAGAGCTGTCAAGCATTGGCGCAGACTGCACAGGGAAGTGGCAGGTTACCATCCCTGAGGATGTTTAAAAGCAAAACTTGATGTCATACTTCATGACAGGGTTTAGTAGTAGTACTTGGTAGTTCTGGGTTAATAGTTGGACTCAATGATCTTAGGGTTCTTTTCCAACCTGAAAAATTCCGTAATTCTAAAACATTTTTGATTAGACAACATTTTGGATTTCTTCAAGAGTCTGAATTTTGCAGGGGAGTATTCCTTTTTAATGTTTATGGGTGACTCCTGAAATCTGGAGCACTGATTCAGGAGATCCTCTAGCTGTTATCTACGTGGTAGGATGAAGAGTAGTAAGCCCTCAATGCCAACAACACAGAGTAATAGTGATGAACTGCTGGAAATTATAGCATGTGAACTCTGTAAAACAACCATATCACAACATTAGGCACCTGCAATTAGTTGCAGTGTACCACCTCACTGTATTGACATACATTTGTTCAGGCATTATATTTTTGGACTAAAACTTTCACTTTGTCATTTTTAAACTGATTACCCAATCTTCCTGGGCAGGTCTCCCAGAGTGTGTAGTTTTTTCTATGCAATGACTAAGAAAACATTGAATGTGAGTATCTGGTGATGTGGGGTAGTTGGGTGTGGTTTTGTTTTGTTTTAATGGTAAAAGAGTGTCAGCCGAATGTTGAACATGCATCTTGGAAAACAGAAATGGCTATCTCAAATCAGCACTTAATTTCTGCTGTGTACACTGAAAAAAAGTCACTTAATTTATAAAAATGGCATAATTACATTCACTTATTTTATTGGTGTTTTCAATAGATTTGTAAGATACATTAAATTGAAAACAGAACTTGCTTCCTGAAGCTTACACTTTTCACCCCAGCCTCTGCAAAGAGGAAATTGTAGGGCCTAGTTCAAAAGAATAGAGAGCAGAGCAACAAAATGGAACTCTGTGTGATGAAAGTCCCATGTGTCCACACAGAATCACGCTGGAAAGCTCTTGCAGGGGGGAAGGAAGGAACTGAGGAACAACCACATGATGCTCTGTTTCCAAGGTGAACCTCAACATGTGATTTCAGTTAAATTAAGAATTTTCAGGGAGGTATTCCTGAAAGTAGGAAAGCATTCACAGAGTAGTTGTGAGAGCAACTATTGCATGGATCCTAAGGGACTAGCAAATAAAACTGAATAAAATCCATAAGAGATAAGCAGCATGGTCTCTGACTTGGTCTGCTTGTTTTTCAGTATCAGCAGGGTTATGCTTCCTACATACAAAGAAACAAGCACCAGAATCAAGTTTCTGTTTCTGTTTTCAAAAATGGGAACCTACTTTCCAGGCAGACCCAGAGAATTTTACTGTTTCTCTTCCCATTGTCATCCTAATAGAGTCTCTCCCGGTGGATTCCTGGCCAGGAATTCCTTCTGCAGTGATCTGGATTTTATACCACCTGTCCATACTGGCCAGCACCAGGATAGCTGGCGCACACACCACCCAGGAGAGTTTTCTATTTACACCCAAGCTGTTTAGCATCATACAACTATGCCATAAAATGCCAGGACAATGCTAACTGTTTTGACTTTCTGGGAATATTTATCCAGTTTCAATTAAGATCTCACCAGTGAGTACTTTAAATAGTCTCTAGCAGGAGTTTAGGAAAGTAAGCAATTAATACATTATGAAAGAGCTCAATGTCACAGAGCAGCAGGGCACATGACAGTAGTCTCTGCTGTGATTTATAAAAGAGCAAACATTTAGGGTGTGGTTCATGCAGTTGGTTTATCCAGAAAAATAATGCGAATTCCATTATGCAAAATATTCTTTCACTTTGCTGTTGGCATAACTGGAAATACAGCTTGTGGCGGAAGCCAGCATTGTCTCAGATTGCATCCATCCTCTCCCAAGCTGCAGGCAAATATTTTGCTATTCATTCTTGTTCCATTAGGCTCCAATTGCACTAAAGTGCATCCTTTATACATAAGATGTAACTACTTATTTAACTGTTTGTAATTTATTCCCTCATATCAAAGTACCACCTAGGCATTCCAGTGAAGATTTAAACCTCATTGTGCTTCTTACTTTGCAAATATGTTACAATAAATAGACCCTGTAATGCCAAAATTTATGACAAATAAGCAGGCTACGCAGAGGGGAAAAACGAAACTGTTTTGGTCAAGGTGATACAGCAAAGATATCTTAGTTGGTTTCTCGATTCAGCCATGCATGATGCCCATTTACAGTTAATTACTGAAAATTGTGGTATTCTCAAGTTGTCCATTAATATCAGTCACTGGTTATCAAACATATAGAATCCTTGAAGTGCTGACAAGCCCTTTTGAACAGTCACTATTTCACCCTAGGAGGGGGCTGCATTTTAGCAGTGGATAAAGCATATATCACATATGCATGATTCCTTAGACTTTATCAAACTATCAGCAATTTTTAAATTAATGGTAATAGCCCAAGCTCCTTGAAACATATCAGCTATGTATGTAAACTAAGAAATACATGTACTTTCAGCTTAATTCTTTTGAAGACTCTTTTACAGAGTGCTCTTTAGTCTTCCTGCAAAGCATCTCTCACCCTTCACCTCATTCCTGTTACCTTTTTTAGAAGCCACAGATGTAAACATATTGTCTAAAATGAGAGGTTGAAAAGTACAGCTGTTGGAATTCTTGCATATGCTTGTGTAAAATGATTGTGGAGGAACATGGGGCCAGTCAGAATTAAACACTGACTTAGCGTCAGATGTTCCAGTCAATTCTAAAACAATGTTTATAGCACTCTGGGATGCAATTGCACTGCAAAATATATTAGTAGATAAGTGCAGCAGGACTGTCAGAACCCTTTGTGTCTTGTGTCACAAGAGCCTCGAGATACATTGTGTATCATGTTTGTTAGTAATTCAAAACATTTTTTAGAATTTTACAATCTTTTTCTGAGCTCATTTACACTCCTGAGGTGAAGAGAAAAACTAAATACATGCAAGACTCATTTGCTGTAATGCTTATAAGGGTGTTTCTCCTAGAGAGGAAGATTACAAGAAGTAAAAAGGAAATGCTGTAATCAGCATGCACAAGCTTTGAATGATTTAATATGGAAAATGAAAATACAAATATCTTTGTCCTCAAATATTTCTTGTCTTCTGTAAAAGAAAGTCTAATTTGTGTCTTAACAGTATTTCTAAAGTAGTTCAAATGTTTCTATTTTTTAAAAATAACAAAAAAATTGTATCTTTATGGTGTCCAGTGCTTTAGGGAAAAAAAAGTTTCTCTGTCATAGGGTTGGGGGCCTAAGGCCAGCTAGAAAGTGTGGCAGCTGCTCAACAACTATTTGAGGTAAATTGTAGACAAAAGTACTTTTATACATGGAAATTCACTCCTCCCATTTCAAACCAGAAAAGCAGGCAAGATGCCAGGAGCTACAGGCTATGAGCACGTTTTGAAGGGGGAATTCACCTGCCAAATCATGAGCTAGTTGAGCACTGCATGACTTTCTACAACCACTCTTCCAGAATACACTCTGAAACAGCTTCTGCCTGTGTTGCAACCTGGAAAGATTAGAAACCATAACCTACTCCCAAGATCCTTCCCTGGACTTTTCCCACCAATGTTATTTGAGTGTGTTCTGTGTCTTGTATAATAACTTTTTCATTCATAAAGACACTTCTATCACACTACACTGTCCACAGCCTTTCTTAACATAAGATTGAAAAGTTTCAGAAACCTCTATGACAGCTTTCTAAACTACACTGACTTCAGTCCATTCAAAACTAATTTAAGGCCTGATTTAGATGAACCAGTGGATCAATAAAATGGGAAGGCAGACTTCTTGCTACCAATAATTATTTAGCCACAAAGTTTAGATCAATGTTTCTATTTCATTTCTTATCTGTATTTCATGGGCTTGGCATTGAATTGTTTCAGTGAAATGTAGTAGTCTGTCTGCTGAGAATACTACCTAGGTACAACTTGAGAGTGGGCCACAAAGTACACAAGTAGAAAGCACCAGCTTTTCTTCTTTCTGACAAGACATTAAACAGGTGGAGGAAAGCACCATCCTCATAACCTTTAAAAGTAAACCACATCAGTATAACTTCCCCTTAGCTTCACTGGTTTCCCAACACTGCTAAGTGCATGAACAGTGTGTGCTTTCCAGTCTTGTAGAGGTATTAATCAATATATTTAGAATATAAACTCTGTACATTGGACAGAGGCTGGAGAAGCCATGTCACTGGCATAAAGCACTACCAAAACCGTTGTGTTTGTCTCTGTAACTCAAAGCTTCCACAAGCCTCCACAGCATGCAAATATGGCACTCTTCCAAACCAGGAGGAAAACTACAGAAAATGTTGCAGTGGGGTTTTTCCACTTTTTTAACAATTCTTATCTTGGAATTGAGTGTTATTTTGCTCTTCCTGTAATCTGAAGCAGCTGTTTGTTTTCTCAGTTGTCAGCCACAGCTAGCATGAATACAGAGCTGCAAGAAGCAGGGGAGAAGGCCTGGAGCACTTCTTTAGAGCAGATTCATTCTTCTGCTTTTATGCCATAGTCAAAGCAACACAAAGCAAGGTAAACAGTGGCATCTAAGAGGTCTCTATGATCATCAAGAAGTGCAGCCATGAAAGAAACCCCTTTTGAAACATATTATTCCAGTGGTATCTTGTTTCATTATAGCTCTAAAAAAAAAAAGGAAAAAGAAATCGGCATTCTTTGGAAATGTGCTGAATGTGAGGAAAATGGAACATTCTTCTCCATCTGCTGGAAATACTCTAAAGTAAACAAGGGTGCTAAGTACTGGGCAGAAATACTGGAAGTAATTTTTAAAAATAACAGAAAGGCAGACACCAATGGAGGCCCCTGGTCATCCGCCTAGGCTTAGCACTGGAAAGAAATAACGGTTTGGGAAAGTAAATCTACAGATAGATGCCAGATGGCTAATCTTGGTTAGTGGAGAACACAAAGGGCTTTGTTTGATGATCAAGTTTAGCAAAATAACAGAAGTCACAAAAAAGTGAAAATTTTACAGATTCTGAAAAGTCTGGAGTCTGTGAATTTATACAGTCTGGCCCACAAATTCAAACCTTTATTTAAATGCAAGGCATTGCTTAGATGTTGACTGTTGTCTAGGAAATACAGGCGGCTGGGAAAAGCTTTAACAAACTTGTACCTAAGGAGAATGGTGCAGAGTTTGACTCTACTGCTAGTATACCACAACCAATTATACTAAGATGATAAAATTATCCAAACTCCTCCTAGTGTCATTAGATGGGCTAAGAAACATTTCCTATGCCTACATTAGACAAAATAATGCTTGCTATATCTAAAATGGTCAACTAATATACCTTTGAAAAGCCACCAAATACTATCAGCAGTAAGAATCCAAAGTGAGCTAGGTAACATAACACATTCATGACAATTAGAGAAATATCTTTGGTTTCACAGAAGAATCAGTTATATGTCCATTGTACTAATGTAACAAAAAACACAACAGAAATCCCAGAGGTCCTGGCATAAGAAATAGAGAAGGTAAAGTTGAAACTTGGTGGGGTTTTAAAGAAATCTATTGCTTAAAGCAATTTATTTGAAGCATTATTTGTGTAAGGTAATAATAAATTTCCTTCTTCTTGCAGTAGCTAAAATTTATACAGTAACCTAATATAATTGACAGAGGCACAATGTCCTCTGTATCTCTTCAATAATCTTGTTACTTGTGTTTTCCTTCTTTTTACCTTGACAATTTTTCGCCCTTTTCACATAACCTACTTTGTTGTTATTATCAGTGATTCTTTTTTTAGAACTAGGGTTTGACTCAAATAGGAAGTGGATTCACTGTGCTTCCCTTCCTTTCAAGATGTGTGTCGGCCAGCCATGCAGTTGGCATCCTGTCTTTCACCATTACACTGCAGCTTCATTTCATAAAGAAACTGACACTAGTCTTGTCATCCCTGTTTCAAAAATCAACAGTAATTGAAAAGACACACCTTTTTTAAAATGTACCATTAAAGGCTGAAAATGTAGAGGACCTCTACTACTCTATTTGTTTACAGCTTGGCTATATTGCATCTACTCACCTGAATAGTCCATTTTTGGAAAACTGAAGATGAAAACTGACCTTCTACAAGACAATGGAAAAATAATTAACTTCATTGAGTACAGAATTTCCCTTTACTTTTTATTTTATACATTAAGCTTTTCCAAGAAAACACCCTTTTTTTCAGTCTCCATTTGTACATAAGCAATATCACAAAGCATTATTTGGGCATTTCAATTTTTGTTCACAAAACAGATTAAACTCCCTTGCAGAAAATCAATTCTGCCTGCCAGAGGTTACTTTTTTTGTGTGCATTTGGGCTCATCATCAACAACAACAACAACCACAACAACAAAGTTCTACAAACAGGCACAAATAGATCCAATTCATTCAACATAGATATACTGCATTAACAATATCAAGCTTTATACAGCTTAAGAAGGTTCCTGCTGAAGTAAAGGCTCTTTTACCTGACATAGGCTGTATGTATACTAGAAAACTCTTCCTCCTCAGTTAATCATAACAACTTACGAAAAGGAAAAAACAATGTCATTGTGTCTTGAAATAACCTTACTTTTGTACCAATATTTTATAAAGTTTCTGAACAGTTCAAGGTAGTTTCACAATGATCCTATTTTTCTGTAAGCAACACAAAATGTCTTGATTGTTTTAACTAAAAATCAGTATTTTCTTCTTATTGATTTCTGAGTACCAACTTGTCTTAAGAGCATAGTGACAGGTTTTTTTATTTATTTATTTATTAAGTCTGAATTTCATCCTCCTTAAAGCTATTTTAGAAGGCAATACTAACATCACTCTAAGTATGGGCTATAACCTCTAAAATCTTTTAACTTGTTTATTAAGTCAGATTTGAAGTTTTAGATTAAATAAGATAATTCTCATGAAAATTCATTCTCTTGAGTATTTTCTTGAAAATTTTCGCCCATTTATGGTACTGATACTTTAGGCTCCATATAAATAAGAGGGATTAGCAGAGGTCAGCTGAATTTTGCAGAATTCAACAAGGGAGTCCACACCAGCTGTTATTGAACTCAACAGCAAACACCTATTTATTTAAGTAGAATAAGGATTAGGGTTAATATAAAATCATACTTGTGTTTAATTTTCTAATAATGGCTGACAATTTAAATCCTCAGAGAACATTCTTTTCCTACAGGGTCACTAATAAAACACTCATTAGGTTTGCTGGTCTAGATTTTCCTCAGTAAGTTTCACTTCATTGTTCAGGAACCAAATCTGCCAGCCCTTAATGTGACAAAAAATCTAGCTGTGATTCTTCAGAATAATCACATCACCAAGATAACATCACATTACTACTAATGAGAACAATGGAAACATACTGGTCATGTTGACCCTGAGCATTTTGAGGGGAAAAAAGCAAAACCAAAGAATTCTAAACTATGACCTGAAAAGCTTCTACTTGGATTTTTTTTTCAGTAAGTATCGGGATATTATGTTAGCTTACATTCCTTTTCTCAAGAAAAGTGTAATTGAATAATGAACAGATAAAAAGTTGCTTCTTGAGCTGGCTGCGGAAACACCTTCTTACAGCATTGCACATGCTCACAATGATTTAAAAAAAGTGTGTCAGTTACCACATTAGAGCTATCAAGTTTACCGTGTTTGAGCCAATAAAGATCAGATTAGTCCTGATCTGGATCCAGCTTTGAATAATTAACTTCTTCCTGCCTGCAAAAATTCCTCTACAGAATCAGCTGGATATAATTTAAGACTTCACATTTTTAAACAATTGTTAACATTCACTCCAGACAGGGCGGAATTCAATCATCTGTAAAAGGGACTTCTTACACAGAGAAATGAGACTGAACTTTCTTCAGACTTTCAGACTTTTTTCTTAAGGCTGAGGACAAAGAATTGCTGCTTATAGAGAAAAGAATTGCGTGAACATAGATAATAGCTTCCTCTCATCCCTCAGATACAAGGGTCAGCAATTTGTCAAGGATTATATGTCAGATTGTGTTTTTCTTTTCTAACTCAGTAGTTGAACTTGCTGGAAGGAACTCAGCAGGAGCCAGGAACTGCTGCTTCCCAGGGGACAAGATCCCACCCCCATACTGTCAATAGCTCATCTGTATGTGAGGTACTAGTTTCACATAATCACAGAATCATTTAGGTTGGAAAATGCCTCTAAGACCATCAAGTCCAATTCTTTGACCGATCACCACTAAGTGTCACATGCACTGAGTGCCATTTCCAGTCATTTCTTGAACACCTCCAGGAATGGTGACTCCACCATATCCCTGGGCAGTCATCCCAATATTTATTAACCCTTTCCATGAAAATCTTTGTCCTGCAGTCCAATCTGAACCAACCTAGTCACAGCTTGAGGCCATGTCTTCTCACCGGATGCTTGGGAGAAGGGGCTGACCCCCACCTGGCCACAGCCTCCCTTCAGGCAGCTGTAGAGAGTGATAAGGTCCCCCCTGAGCCTCCTTTTCTCCAGGACAAACACCCCCAGCTCCCTCTGCTGCTCCTCACAGCACTTGTGCCCCAGACCCTGCCCCAGCTCCATTGCCCTTCTCTGGACTTAGGTCAGCACCTCAATGTTTTTCTTGCAGCAAGGAGCCCAGAACTGGACACAAGACTCAAGGTGTGGCCTCACCAGTGCTGAATACAGCCACCATAAATTCCTAACTCAGGCACTGAGAATAGCACCTTGTTATTCACTGCTTCCTTTTCTCCCCTGTCTGTACCTGCACCTAGTACTTCTGTCAGCAGCAAGGGTTCCCCACAGTCACAGGCTGTGATACCAATCTATCTAACCAAATTTGCCTCTGGATGGGGAGACATGCCCAGGACAACACTAAATAAATTCAGAAGCAAAAGTCAGGGAAAATAAATGTAGTGGAAAAAGATATAAAGAAGACAAGGCAGGAAAAGGACAGCCTGTCACTTAAAACACTGCAGGAGATCAGGCAACTATCAGGTCATTCCTGAGAACACCAAGTGTTCTACAAAACCCTGAGCTGCCAACAATTTGCAAAGCAACTTCAGACCATGGCTTAGACAACATTTGAAGAGCTTTCCCAGAACTAGGAAGGGTAATGCAAAGGCACTTATAGGGCAGCTTTTTTCAAAATGATATATGGAATACATCTTTACACTAAACATGGAATCACTCCAACGGAGATGGTGGGTTATTACAGTGAATGTATTGCTGTATTTCCATGCATTAATGGTCATCTAAGTCTGTGTAAAGTAGGTATGTTATCAGTGATGCACATTTAAACTTGTAATAAGGTATGCATAAATGGAACATTAAAAAAATCAAGAAGGTGTGTTGAATACATTTCAGTAATTCTGTAAGTAGTAAATGCATTGCACAGCATACGGGCTAATAGCCTGATTTTTAGTGATAAGTTATTGATTACCATAGAACTGTAAAATAATTTATTAAATAATTTAGAAAGCAAACTCTGCAAGTGCTGTGGATCTACCCATCTCTCAAAGCTTGTATTAATCACTTTCCAGCTTGTGGGGGAACAGTGAACTCAACACATCCAAAGATGAGGCGATCCAATTCCACACTACAGTTTTTCAAAAATTTTGTTTAAAAGAACCTACATATATCTTCCATACCAACATGTTGCATGTTGACATGCATGCAATTTACATTATGAAGCTGACTAGAGGAGAATATCAACATAATCTGAGAAATTTTCATCATATCCAATGCATTAGGAGTAATAATGAGTCCTGTTGAATCAAGTTTATCAGAAAATAATGAGTGATATATGAATTTATAAGCATTTCTGAAATACATTTATTCATATGGTTAAGGACTGCATACAAATTATCCTGATAGTAAAAATGTTAATGCCTCTTCTGATTGATGAATGAATTATTATTTTAGTTGATATTGATTGTCACAGATAGTCATAAAATTCAAGCAATATGTAATAAACTGTAACTTTGGAAGAAATATTAGCAAACAGTTTCATAAAGGATCTGTTTAAAAAATGCACTGAAATATTAAAAGTCTGTATCTCTCAGGATATACTGATGATGGTGTGACTTGAACCTGATCTTGAGTATATAGAACTCTTCAAGAGGATTCTCCCACTGCTTAATTAACTACAGACAAAATACATTTAAGTAAACCCTTACAGAATGAATGACAAGTGGCTCCAATTACAGAATAAAGGAAAGGCAAAAGGAAAAAGACAGGAAAGTAAAAAATAAATGAGCCGACAATGATAAAGTAAAGAATGATGGCACACTAGTCTATGTTTATGCAAATAGTTTGGTGTGTATGTTACATCTCTTACCACTAACGTTTTTCTGCCATTCTCATTTATCTTTTAGGACCTCTGATTCTGGGGAAGATCTCCATTTTTTCCATACTTTCGCACACCAGCAAGACAATGTACTCCTACTCCAGTCTGGGAATTGTGAGTGAGAGAGAGAACAAAATGAAAAAGAAATCACAAAATATACCAAGCTCTGCTCTTGGAAGTTAAAGTTTGATTACAAATATTCATAACAGAATTTCAAGTAACAATGACAATTTCTACACTGAGGCCTTGGCTCTGAAAAGAATGCTTCACAGATCAGTGAAGGAGATGCTCTCAGGCTAGGATTTGTATGTTTCTGGCTTATCTCTTAAAGCAATCTTTTAGTGCTACTGGCATTACGGAAGAGTTTCAATACTGACAAACTGGGCTTGATTATGCATGACCACCATTTTGTTTGCTAAATTTTTAATACAAAGCACTTGTTGTGCCTTGGTGGTGCCAAGGAACTCTGTCACTTTTGATTTTTGGCAGAATTTGATTTGTTATATAGCTGAGTTATAAATTGAGAACAAAAGTACTTTTCAGCTAAAATAACTCTTAAAAGGAATTATTTTGACAGACTTAAGCTGGAAAACTTGTAAATACAACAGGTATTCTGCTAAAGGGAGCAGAAATAACAGGAAACAGATAGGAAAGTACATGAATGTGAGTTTGGCAATGGCGAAGGACAAAAAGAGCAAAAGGAGATAAAAGAAAGGAAAAGCTCTTAACAAATGGCAAAGAATGGTAAATAAATGGTAGGGTAGTGGAAGAAGAGAAGATAGATCAAAGGCAGTGAAACATATGGGGCAAAGATCTTTACCTGTCTCTTTGTACCATGAAGTGACCACATGAATTGGCTAATACAAATCGTTACTATTTCTATTTCTTTGGCTTTTTTTAGTGAAGTTGCTAGGTACTTTTTAGTCTTGTAGCTGATGGAAGCTATACTCTCTCTCTCTCTCTCTCTCTGTATATATATATATATATATATATATATATATATACACATATGTCTATAGTATATTTTCTCAGCAATTAGAAATTATTACCAAAAACCAATATTCTCCTTTGTACTCCTTCATTCTGTGGTTTACTTTATGTGCTATACAATTTCATGTAAAAAACCCTACATTACTTTCTGCATCTCTTAGTTGCTCATTTACAAACTGGTATATTGAATTTTGTTGCTGCTTTTTCAGTTTTTCTTATTCTGAGGTCTTCATTCCTTCATCATACAAAGTTGCTACTCTTTCTCACAAAGCATTCATTTTGGTGACATTATCAGTAAAGTGCTTGGGACTGAATATATTTTACCATGTCTACATTGCTCTGAATAGCATTAGCCAATTTAACAATAAGTCAGCAGTCAGTGAGGAGTTATCTAATACTAACTTAGCTTCAGTGTTCAGTGTTAGTGATGAGAATGTACTTCCCTGTGAATTCCTCAGTCTTTACTTGTAGCAACAGGCTCAAGCCTTTTGTGTTTTCTAACAGCTCAAGCAGAAAACTTGAAGCTGTCAAGGCCTCTTTTTTAAAACGTGTCACTTCAAGACAATTACCTGTCTCTCACTGATGATAGCTCTCTTCCTGGCAATCAAGTGGTATCTCACTGTACTGATTTCAGTGGCATCGTGTAGACCACTAGGTATAGCATGGAAAAATACAAAAAGGACTGATCAGCAGCTTGCCTGTAGCATACTTTCCTTCTGTAAGGTACATGTACACTGTTTCTTAAATATGTCTCCACCATCCTTTATTGAGAAGTCACAAGCTGTAGTATCAGAAAGCCAACATTTCCAACCTCAGCTTAACTCATACACACTCCTTGTGTTTAGAGTATTCCACTAAGACCAGCTCTCAAACATTCAAGTTTTAGCCTTAGTCTGGAGTGGCTACGGCTAAATGGAGCAACCACAGTGTGCTGCACAGATTTAGGCACCCCATGCTGTGCCTGCTACACTCTGTAGTTGAGGACCACGAACAGGAGCTCTATTTGTGATTCTACACCTTGCATGCCAGTCATCATACGACCTGAAAAAGCACGTCCACGGTGCTGCTCTGCACCAACTAGAATCTTGTTACAGCCTGCCCAAAACTCAAGGGAAGGCCTGGATAACCATGGCCAGTGCTAATTTGCCTGACTAGAACTCTTCCCTTACTCACTGGAAAGGACAGAAGCGCCACCCATGTGTTTTTCAAGAGGTCGATATCTGAAAGGAATCCACAATTACACTGATGTAAGACAGACTGGCTTCCCAACACAGAGCAGACTGAACAACAGCCTTGGTTTCAGAATGTCTTTTTCTATTGCTAGCATGCCTTTTGTCAGCCCAAATAATTAGGCCTAGCTCAGCTGTTCTTCACACATAACTTTATTCTGTGCATGGAGTTCATTACTTTGACAAAAAAGTACTGACTTATATTTTCTGACATATTTTTTATTGGCTAAACTGCTCATGAAAGCCTTTGTGGCCAAGTAGGAAACATAATTCCAGTCAATCTGAGATGTCATTTTCTTTTCAATCATCTTCTGCTACTCTTTGTTGGGTCTTCTTACTTACTGGCCAAGAGTTCTGCCTTAAGAACACATCCACATTCTTGTCTGTGTGTGCAGAACTACTCCAAAAGCATTTTAGCTCCAGCAGCTGCCAAAAGTATACTAAATTCAAGGGCAGCTCTCTCATGTGGTGTAAGAGACTGCAGCATAACATCTTCACCTCACCCTAGTTCTGAACAAGCATTTCTTCTCAGTGAAGTGCATTGCTCATTCTGACTTAACCATTTTCCATGTTTGATCAATTTAATCCTTTACAGTATTTTTATCTTCATTGAAATTTAATATTTGTTTTCCTTTTTCTGATCTCACCTTTGGTTTTGTTCCTCCAATGAAGACCAGACCACTTTTTTTCTGATTATCCTACCCTCTATCTTTTCATAAAAATCACCCCCTAGCAACATGTTCCATCAGTTAAATCTTCCAGTCTAGGTCTAAAATGTCATTAGCTCTAATTTCCACTGCAGAAAAGCAAGCAGATTGCTAGGCACATTTCTCCATGAGATGTGCCATTAATTTAAAGTGGGCTACAACCATTCTTTCTTCTATTCTATATGCCAGGCTGTATTTTCATGGTGTTATTACTCTTATTCTTGAGAATCAGAATGAAAGAACCAGGTCAAGCCCTCTTCAGCAATCCAAAGCTTTCCTATCACACATGGAGGAGTCAGTTATCCCCATTCCTAGCTTCTTCCAATGACCACAAGATTCTCCTGAATTTCTGAAGCTCTTCTCCTGATGAAGCTCTACAGACCCTGGCTGAACTTTGCAAGGTCTTGTCCAGAGTCTCAGGTTTTGTGCCCTTTTACTGGGCACAGCAATGCTAACGAATGAGGTCAGTCCTGTTGCAATATGCATCACTCACTCTCTTGTAAGAGATGCCATCAAGCACCCAGCTGTACATACGAGGTTGCCATGACTGCTTGTGGCTCAGTGAAGTTTACTTGTTTGTCACACAAATTACAAACACCTGCGTGCTCTCAAAAAAAAGCAATATGCTCACATCTTCTTCAGGAAGAAGTAATGAATTACAAAGTCCATTTTTTGCTGCCACTGAGCTACTTATGTTTGGTAAGTTAAAAGGCTGCGAAGTGCTGTAACTGTCACTAAATAATTTCCACAAGTTACATCAGCCTTTTTTTTTTCCTTGCTGATGTCTCCTCCCTACATCCTCAGAGGACATCACCATGACTTTTTGACCTACAAGTCTGTGGCTTCAATGCAACAGTCTGCTACTGTTCTGACCACTCAGGGCAAAGGGGGAAAAGTTAAGTGACTTTTCTTCATGTTAAAGAACGTTAGACATTGGAGATTAGAAGTTCAAGCTCAGGAGAAGTGATACAAGCTGAGACAGCATTATCACTTAGGCAAGAGGCTCAGATGTTTTACTGAACCTCCCAGGCAAACAGTTCTACATAGTGATTCACTCATCTCACAGAAAATGTCTGGGCATGGGTCAGAACGCTGCCATTAAAGGGTGTTGTTGTTCAGCTTCTCCCTTACTGAATCTTTCCCAACATCTCTGTTCTGAGAGTCCTGAATTACCAAAAAACCCCATGTGTAGTCAGAGTGAGGAATCTTTTCACACCCCTGATGCTCCACATCCTTACACTAAGATAATAATACATTCCAGAAAGATTTTTCCTCTCTGTGGCTCACCTATTGTAAGATTCAATGGATTATGCAGACTGCAAATTTTTTCACAACTTGTTACAAAACCACTGAAAATATCCATAATGTGGTACAAGATGGTTCCTCAGCAATCTCTAACAGCTTCTCCAAAAATATCTCTGCTCCCACAGTTGAACAGCTATCAACCTTTGCCAACAGCTACCTGTTTTTCAAGTGTCAGTGCCCATCTCTACACTTCCAGGCTGCCTCCTTCTTTCTGGGACTGAGAAAACAGAGGATGTGCAGGCATGCTTCACCAACTGATATCCTAACTGTGTATCACGAGAGCTTGGAAATATCCCACATAGCCTGATGTGAGTACTTTGCTGGAACACAAATTGCAGTGTGAATTAGAAGAGGGTAATTGATAACAAAGACCTTCCAATTCCTGACAAACTAGCTTTCTTTTATTCTTGCCTCATATATTTAGGGAATATATGACCAAACATTTAACTAAATATATAAAACAAACATTTCATATAATGCTTTATTCAATATGCATTATTTTATTAAATATGTGCAATATTTTATTAAAATGCTAGCTGGCAGGAACATTTTTTAAATGTGGTCAGAATTTTTAATTTCTCTCAGTATTTGGAAGTTTAAATAACTCGTTTTTATATTACCTATACACCAGAACTATACTACATACACAGTACAGTATAAAGCTATAAACAGTAGGGAAGACTATGAAGCAGTAAATCAAACTAAACAGTCTTTCCTGAAAATCATTCATGTGCAGAAAAGCCACTTCACAACATGCTTGAATGGCTCAATTCTCTTCTTTAATAGGGATCCCAAATGTCCTGAATCCATCCAGTGGCAGTTGTAATGCTATTAAATTTTACCTGCTTGTACCAGAAAGTGGCTGATGTCCAAGAACAATCAGATTTTTGGAAACTAAATTGCTAATGAATAAATGGTACTTTGTGTCAACACAGAAAAATTAACTACTGTTGCAAAGAAATGATTTTGTTTCTGGATATAACATCAGATACGTGTACACAGTTTTACACTGAGTTCTAGACAGTCTGTGAAATACACAATCTTTTGCTTATTTGAAGAGCTACAATGCATGTCATATGTAAGTGAAGCCTGTCACAGGACTGGTTTTGAAGGGAGATGGAAGGCGGTTCTACAAGTTCTGGCAATATACCAGGAATCGCTTCAGGCTATAGGATTTCAAAATAAGAATGTCATAAGAGGCTTTCTGTTGGCTGGGGGAGGGACGAGAGTGAAGAGTCTACTTCTGGAATGTCTACTTAGCAGCAGAATACAAGTGAGCGTACAAGAGACAGAAGACATGCTAAAACAAGAGGAAAAACATTATTTTTTCGGTCCTTCTGGTTAGAGCCTGGTCCCACTTAAAGCTTTGTTGCCAAAAATTGATTTTTTGAGGATGCTGAAACAGGCAAATCCATACACACTGAAATTCACCAATTATACAATCAAACTGTACTTGTACAGTCCCAAACTGTAACCCAGAATCAATGTAGACACAAATATAAAAACCATTATTTGGTGGGAAAGCAAAAGTGACCAGCTGTTATGCTTTTGTCATGCTGAAAAAACTGTGAAACCTATTCTGCAGATGCCATTTGTCCTGATACTTTAGGAAGGGTTTGAACTGCAAAATTGCTGTAGGAGGAAATGGAAAGGACTGAGTTTATTGAGTGCAGAGATCACCAATGGGATAAAACAGCAGTACCTACAGCATCTAAGGTTACTAGACAGCATCAGCTGCAAGCAGGGACATAAAGTAATGAATTTAATCTGCAGCCTACATAAATAGCCTATCAGAAATTATGTAAATACCAACAAATTTGTTGATAGGAAAGCAGAGCAACTAAATGACTGTTGAAAAGTGTCCATCCAGCTTTACTCTGTTACATGGAAAAAATACAGCATTTTCAGAATTAGCAAAAATATTTTTGTTGGATATTAAGCCATCTGAGACAGTACACCAAGCACAATCAGAGACTGGTACTAAATCTGTGAGAAACAGAATATGTCCCACTGTCTTTCTCCAAAATTCCAAATCTTGTCTTATTAGCAGCTCATGTCAGTGCCTGAAACAGGGTATTGAACTAGATATCTTTCTTATCTAGCCAATCTGCCCACTCATCTAATGATATAACTACTAGGGTAATATACCTCATATCCTACTTGAGCCCAAATATAACTTAAGAACTAAGGAGGCAAAACCCTAAAGCATTCAGTAGAAAGAAACTCGGACATGCATCAGTGATGTCTTGTACTTTTCTCATTAGGAACAGCCTCTTTAGACACTCTCAGCACCAAGCTTGTGGCGTGGCAGTGTTCTCTCTTACTCATGAACCAGAAAAAAAATTAATCTGGAACGAAGAAAGCATCTTAGAGCACACTATTCTGATTTACACAAGTAATTTTTCAGAGTTACTGAATGAAGAAATGTCCAGGGATAAGGTGAGTCATGATCATATTAACGATCTATATTGAGGACCATTCCTCAGCAACCTTTCACAAACCCCTTTCTCAGGGACTGGAATCCTGACCGATTTGCAGGAACTGAAACATCGAGACTGCTCTGGATGGCAGCGCTTTACTCGCACGGCAGCTGTTGACAAGAGCATTCTCCAGCCGCCCGTACTCCCAGGGGAGTCTTGCGAAACGCCGGGAAGGCAGCTGGCTCCTCAGGCCTGCTCGGGACAACTCCCCCGCCGCGCCGCCCGCGCAGGCCGGGCCGGGCAAGGGCCGGGAGAAGCTTCCAGAGGCCTGGCCGGCTGCGGCCCGGGTAGGGTCCGGCGGCTGCCGCCCAGAGCTGGCACACACCCTGATGGGGCAGCCCTGCGGGGGGCGGCGGGCGCGGCGGGCGGAGGGGCCGGAGCGCCACGGGGGAGGGAGGGGGGGAGGGCCCCGCCGCCCTCAGGGCCCCGCCGCCCTCAGGGCCCCGCCGCCGCGCCCGCCCCCCACGCGCGCCCCCCGCGCCCCCGGGATCCTGGCACCAGCCGCCGCGTTACGGGAAGCCCCGCCCCTTCCGTCAGCACCGCCTTCTGTGATGACGTCACTGGCTCCTCGGGCCAATGGCGGCGTGGGTGGAGGAGGAGGGAAGGGCGCGCCGGGGCTGAGGCGGGGCGGGAGCGTGACCGGGCGCGGGGCCGCGCGTGCGGGACGGCGGCGCGATGGCGCGAGGCGGCTGTGCCGCTATTTAGGGGCTGGGGCCTTGCAGCGCGGGCGGTGGCGCCGGGTAAGAGCCGGGATGTGCGGCCGTGTGCGGGGTTACCCTTCCCGTCCACCTCCTCTGCGTCCTCTCCCTGAGGGACGTCCGCCGGCGGAGGCCGTGCTGGGCCGTCCTTTTCCTCGGGGCCGGGCGCCTCGGGCACGGGCAGCGGGACATTCGTTCAGGGCTGACCTGGGGACGGGCCGGGCCGGGTTGGGCGGGCGAACGGCAGTCTTGCGCCACTCGGCTCCCGGGCCGATCGCCAGCCGTGCCCCGCGGCGGTGTCTCGTCTCGTCCAGCCTGCCCTCGCCGGCGCCGGCGGAGCTGCCCGGCCGTGACGCTCAGAGCGCAACATGGCCTCGCCCGGGGCCGCGGCTGCGGGGCCTGGGGGTGCCGAGCCCCGCCGGGCCCCGTCCGCAGCCCTGCCCCCGCCTGGCGCGGACGGTCAGGCTGAAGGTTATCTGCGCCTTCCCCGGAGCGGCGGTGGCTGGTGCCGGCCGGCCCAGTTGGCAACCGTGTCGCGACCCTCGCGGGACTCGCGTCTTTCGGCCTTTTCGATTGTCACACAAGCGTGGCTGTGGCACCGATACCCATTTCCTTGATGAAGAGATTTGCGTTTTGTTGCCGTCACCGCAAGTGGTCTGCTCTTGTTGCCTGTAGATGATAGGAAACTGCTGCCCTGAAAGATACGCACACTTTGTCTTATTGCTGGTCCAAGTAATGGAGGGGATTCCCTGAGGAATTGGGGAGGAGCGGGTACAGTGGCCGTCTGGTTACTTCCCATGTGGTCCTGGGCGCCAGTCATCCCTGTAGCGGGGCTCTGATGCTTTCCCTAAAAAAAAAACCGGCATCATTATTTTCATCTCTCGGATGATGAAACTGAGGCACAAAGGAAAGCAGGCTGCCAAGTGTTTTGGCAGGATTGAGGGGAATAATTCCCAGTCTCAGTTTTCATGCTTGTTTTAGGCTGACTAGGGTTTTGCCAGCTGGTGGCTGCTTGTTACGGCTGAGGCATTCTGAAGGCATAGTTCTACACGAACTGTGTGGGATTATAGTTCTGTCGTTAGTGATCTGTTCTGTCGTAGAGGGGGAAAGGGAATCCACAACCTTCCCAAGAAGCTGGATATTATTGGGAGTTAAGGTCTTGTTTCTTACACCCTCTTTTCTATAGAAATATAACATTTGTGCTTCCTAAATGCTGTTACTTTCAGAGGCACGTAGAATATTTCAAAGCATGTAACTTCTGAACAGATTTATCCATGTGTTGGTGTAGCTCAATAAGAATGTAAATGTGGATGATTAAAATTTGAGATTGGTTCCTAGAAGCTGAGCATTCAAAGTAATTGTTTGGATGTTGTTTATATGTCTGGAAATGTGGTGCTTCAAGTAAAGTCAATAATAGATAAATATTTTTGGCAGAGGAGAAAGATAGGCACCTCTGTAAGTGAGTACACCAAATGGAGATACTCTTCCCATGCTGCTTGTCTGGAGGATTAGCATTTGCACCGTTATGTGAAATTAAATAACCTTTTGGCCATTTTTAAAATCAATTGTTTTGTTCTTGTATTAGCAAGAATTGTCTAGATTAGAGAAGCAGCACTGCTTGTGATCAGTCTGGAAGGTTTGATTTCAAAATGCAACCACTGAGTGCTAAGACATTGCTTTGTATAAATTAATTTGATTTTTGAACTAAAACTACTTGCTAGCTGTGAGAAAATTCTGAAGTATTCCAGAGAAATTGATTTACAGTTTTAAAAAGGCACCAGAAATAATTCAATTATTGCAAGCAAATATTTGATGCCTCTAGTTAGGTATTTCAGTAATTTTAAGCTTTATGCCTGTTTTGGTTTTATTTTTTTCTTTGTTTTTTGTTATGAGTGCCCTACCAAAACTACAAGGATAAGCCTCCTTCTAGAGGCAGAGGAATAAGTACAGTAGAGAAATTACTTGCTTAGATGGTGAAAGGGATAGTGATGTCATTTGTATATAGCGATTTTAAATACAAAAATGTATTTCAGAATATTCTGTTCATATAACATTACATAATATTTTCAAGTGCTTCTCTTAGAGGTGTCTGGTGTTTTTTGAGTCTCATAAATATTTCCAAGAAGGAAGTAGCTTGGAGGAAGGAAGGAAGCTTAGAGATGAAATACGCTTAATTAGAAAGCAGTTACGGTTTGAGTAATCAAAATTCCTTGAGGATAGCTACAGCTTTTAGATGGCTTTAAGTACAGTCTGGCTTGTTATAAAACCTCAAGCAGCAGCTGCTTTGTGAGGCATCTCTGGATCTGTCTGCCTGAGCTATGTGGATTCCTAGTGACAGATTACCTCTTGAAGCTATAAACATAGGTCTTTTTTTTTTTTTTTGAGGAACTTCTGGAAATCCATTTTCCCGAAACCTTTGGTCTCTTGCGATTGATGTGATAATGAGCTTTAATAGACTGAACACCTTCCTGTGGTGGTTGTGGTGTTATCTATACTTCCTGGCTTCCAGGCTGGCTTTGCTGGCAAGTACATGTTATTTTAGCTATAGTTTTTTAAACTGACATGGTGATTTGTAGGTCACTTGGACAGGAATCGCACCTTCTCTGAAATGGAGAGATAACCCATTTTGTAATGGCATATCCCTGTGTGCATTTTGGGGCAGGTCTTATGATTTATGAAATAAAATGCATTTTTAAGATTTCTCTCTTGCTCAGAATAAGTAGTGATACCTGTTTTGCACAAAAGCCTGATACTTCTTCACAAACTATTGGTCACAGGTTGATCTTAAAACTCAACATGTGCTTCTTTGTGCATATAGGTTGTGATTTTAGGGTTGTTAGTAGCTTTTCATTGACACTGCATGAAGCATCAATTTATGGATCAGACATAAAGGCTTAGTGCTTTCCTTTCAAAATGGCTGCAGGATGTGAAGGATAACAAAAGTCCCATTTGATTTGGATATTAAATGGGATGATCTTGTGGCATATGCATTTTAGAAGTCTGTCTTTACAGAAATAATCAAAGCATTTTAACTTTTTTTTTCTCCTCTTTGAGTTAGTTTCTTTTCTGTGAGTTAAGGACTGTCATCAGCAGTGTTCTAAATTGACCATGTTGGTTTTACTCAGTATTTTGATGGATTTTGATCTTTGGCCACTAAACCATGTGAACAACCTGGCATACTTCTAAAGTCAGTTTCTTTCCCTGTCTCCCTTGCCTCTTCACTTAGTGATCCACAACAACTTCATAGTATAAAGTGTTGGTTTGGCTTTTTGGTTTTGTTTGTTTTTAATAGAAGGCGTCTGAACTGGCCAGCTGTTTCAGTGTTCATTCAGCATTGGGTTCAGCTTTCACCATAGATGTATATATATACACTGTACCAGTCAGTAAAACATAAAACTTGCGTTAAGCCGTCCATAGTGATTGAAAAAAACTGAGTTTTCTGTTGTCTAGACTAACAGCTTAGTCTGACTTGGAATTGTGAATTGTGTACAGTTAGTGTTTAGCATCACTGTTGAGTGATGGCACTGTCTTTTAAGGTTTGATGTTGCTTATATGCAGGGTTTCTGTACTGTCTTCACCTGAGCATTTTTACACACTCAGATAAGAAAACAACAGTTTGCATAGAAGTATTTTCCTCATTCTAATATGAAGTGTGGTTCCTTGTTTTGTTAGTTTTGTCCCACCATTTATTTTGATTTTTTTCATTTCCTTTATGGCTTTCAGGTAGGAAGGATGGATGGAAGTGTCTAGTGTAATTCTGGATCTTTCCCGTAGAACTAAATTTCAATTAAGAATCAGTCTTGTAAAAGCCAGAGACACTAATGTTTTTAAAAATAGCGCACATTAGAAGGGATTGTAATAGCCCCTTTGTGGGTTTAGAGGTGTGTAGCTTCAGTGTTCTTCAAACCATGTTGATCATCAGGGGTGGGGATAAGCAAAATACGTCAGAGCAGCCAGAAGCAGATACATGCTGAATCCTGGCATGGCTTTGACTGCGGTTTCAGCGGCTTCGTTCCCATACTGGAGGGGAGTGGCTTTCCACTTTACTGTCCTTTGCAGGTGATGGGGCATGAAGCTCCATTCTCTTGCCTTTTAGGAGCTGACTGCAGTGGAATTGAGTAGGATGATTTGTGGAGGGTTTATCTGCTCCCTCATAACAATTGCTAAACTTTCCAAAGTGCAAAATAGCAGAGATTTGAATTTCAGTCTCTTACATGTGAATGAATCTGCTTGGAGCAACTGAAATGTTGTTTTTCAAGTCTGGATGACAGTTGAATATAGAAATGGCATTTATATGAAAAAAAATAGTAATTTAATTTTCATTTCCAGTGGAAAAAATCATACTTTAGAACAAAATGTGTGATAATTATTTATTATTGTTTACTTATTAAGTTGGTTATTGCTTTTTATTTTCATTTGCTTTACAGTATGTTTTTAATAACCTGAGCCATACTTAATAACTGCTGGCGTAAAAATCAGTGAATAGTTTTGTGGAAATATTGTTTGACTTTAATTAATAATGACCCAAAAGAAAATCAGTAACTTTGTAATGATGTAATAGCTTAGGTGACCCTGCCATTACTCTAAGGTGGCATGAATCATGATGGCAAATGAGAGAGAAATTAAAAACTTTAAAAACTTTTCTTTTTACATCTGTTTCATTCTTTCCCCTTCAGTGTGAAAGGTGCTTCTGCTGTTGTTTTGCAGCTTTTGGCAATTAGCAGTGAAGCAGAGCTCCTGTTTCTTTCCACTTAGCTTGTAGTTGCCCTTAGGCTTCTGATGAATTTCAGATCTTCTGCAACTCAAATTGTTCCAGTTAAATAATTTAAATTAATCGTGCTTGAACTAACAGATCTGTCTGTAGTAGAGCTCAATGGGCTTTGGTTAACAAGCAGTATTCTGGTAAGTGTTAGTGCAAGTCTAGTCATTAAAGTAGATCTCTGAGCTGGTTTTATTTGGTGATTTAAACTAAAAGAGACTACTCTTTAGAATTTGGTTGTATTCACCTTGCAAATTTATAAAAATGTGTTAAACTAGTTGTTGGTTTTTTGGTTTTTTTTTTTTTTTTTAATTCAGAAATTCATGTGTGGGTAGAAACCTTATTTTTCAGATGTTGGACACTTTACTCCCAAAATAAGCAAGAATCAATTGGTATAGTTATTTCACTATACCCTTGTAATAAATGTCCATTGCATTTAAAGCAGTATAGTGGTTCTTATATCCAGCCCAGTGAGAGTACTTAAGTAGAACATAGAAAAAATTAATAGCTTTTTGGTTCTCAGTGCCATATAGCTATAGTCTGATGACGAATGACTTGTTATTTAGTCGAAGAATGAACTAAAACTTTCAGTGACAAACAAATGCTTGTTAGTATATTTGTCAAGTCTTTCAATCAGCAGTGTTTCTACTGTAAAGTTTCTGTACAGGAAATGTCAAGTCTTTCAATCAGCAATGTTTCTACTGTAAAGTTTCTGTACAGGAAATTTTGGTGGACTTTGGGTAATGAACTCACAGGTATAAAAGCAAATAAAGACGCCTGGGTGATTCTGATGGCTTTTATTTTAGTTCTAACTGAAGGACACCTAGGTTGGCAAACCCTGCATAGACTCTGCTATAAATGTTTGAGATCTGCTTTCATTTAGTTGTTCATGTGAATAGGGATTTTCTTTATATTACACTGTTTATCTTGATTTGTAAAGAAAAAAATGGCTTAGTTGTGTTGATGTGTAAGGAATGAGGTTCTCGCTTGGGGGTGTGTCTAGTGTGTCTAAATGTGTCTAGTTTTACTTATATATGTGTGTGTGTGTGAAATACCTTGTGTGTGTCGCTATTATGAGGTAAATTACATGCAATCAAAATAAAGGGATGTTAGCTGTCATAAATTGAAGTTTCTTCTGATAATAGTAAGTGGAGCTTATTAGATTTCCTGTCTAGAGAATAGTGTGGAATTTCCTTAAAATTTTTAGTGACTTTCCTTTTATGGGACAAAGCTAAGAATACTAGTTTCCAGAGAAGTTCTGTCAGGTTAGTGAAAATAAAGCTTCAGAAACAGTGTTGCTGTAGGCCATCTCTCCTCGCGTCTGAGTAAACATCCAGAGCCTGTGTTAAGTTTCTAGGTGTAAGAATAGCATGAAGTCTGCTTCTAGAAATCAGCTTGTGAACTAAATGCCTTATTTCACTGAGCCAATCTACCCGTTCCTGTAAAGATGCCTACATGTGGCTAAAAATAATACAGCTTAGTAGAGAGTGGTCGCTTGCTTTTGGTAGTCTAGGACTGCTTTAAAACTGTTAAGTTGAGAAAACCAGAACACATAGTGTCTTCATAACAATGGGGGCGTGTGAATGCTGTGTGAATGCTTCAGTATCTCTAAAGTGTGTTCTAGAAATGTCAAAACTTGAGAACGAGTGGGCTCTGTTGCAATACAGAAATAAATATGGTATTATAAAAAGTGCTTCAGCTTTTGGGAAATTGCAAGCTCCCTTGTAAAGTTTTGAAGAATTAATTAGTGCTTTTTCTATAGTAGACAGCAGTTCTTGATATTGAAACATTGTGCTTTGTAATTCCTGAGTGTATTTTAAGTCACTCTTATGAATGAGACACATGGTTTTGTGGTGAGTTGTTCTGAACCTTGTCTGAACCTTAAGCGCCTGAATATCAGTGCCCTTAAAAGTTAGGTAAGTATGAAAACCATAATCAAGTTCATAGGGTTATGTATAAAAACCTGAACCACACTGTTACACCCTGTATTCTAACTGAACCTCCTACAGAGTTACCAGTGAAGTTTGTTTTTATATACAGTGTGAAAACCTAAAGCTGATGCATTTCTTAAACTAAACCTAAAGCTGATACATTTCTTAAACTTGTAATTAAATCAGCTTTAAACAGCCTTAGTGTTTTTTTTAGCAAACATTTGATTTTGTTTTATCAGTCAGGAAAATGGAAACAATTTGCCCATTCTAAGGTGAGAAGATACAAACGCTTCCAGTCAAATAAATGTGTGTATCCGAGATATTATGTTAGAGCAAATACAAATCTGATTTTGACATTGATCTAAAGTAAATAGTAATGGTTTAAATTTAAAAATATATATCTTTCTCTTGTTACAGAAATTCTGTGCAGCATGTTTTCTAGATGGAACTGGGTGGCCTGTGGCTTCTGTCTGGTGTTGAGTATTTGTTCTCCTGATGGTAAGAGTTCTGTGTCTCAAATACAAGAGGCTATAGAGCTAGTTACATCAAATGTTTGAAGCAGCTGCTAGCTTTTTGTCTAGATACTTGTTGGATGAGGACAGAAAGTAAGGTGTGTTAGGATAGACACGCCTAGTCTTCTAACACTAGTTCACCATAACACAGGTGCACACTTACTCCACTTTTCCTATGCTAACTTTCTTAATAAAAAATACTTTTTTATCAAAAGAGTGACCTCAAGTACAACAACTTCCTCCTTCAAAAGATATAAACATGCAACCCTTGACTCTCCTCTCTGTCTTATACCTCTATTTATTAATAGAGCTTTCCTAGCTTCATGAAATGCTCTTGCAGAGCCTAAAGAACATGATGCTGTTTTTTGCCCTTAAATCTTCATGGTAGTCTACCAATGCATTTCAGTTTTATTATTGTCAGGTAACTATTTAACTTGCTGCTTAGACAGATGTAGTGTTTTTAACATTGCACTAGTGATGTATCAGCAATATTGGTTAGGGGATGTTGTGTAGTTCTTAACAAATGTGAAATTTGTTTTCTTTTTAGCTTCAAGTGGACTGGTGCAGTCATGTGGTCACATCATCCCAGAGTCACCTGTCCTGGCCCTTGGTTCCAATTTCACAGCATTATGCATTCTGAATGAGAGTTGTCTTGACTTCGGCAATATCTATGCCAGTCAGATTATCTGGAAGATTAAAAATAAAGTGGTACCCAAAGAACAGTATCGTGAAATAAACAGAACAGTTTCCAGTGTCACATTCAATGACACTTCTACACTGGCTACTCCTCTGACGTGCAACATTTTAGCAGATGGACAGATTGAACAGAACATTTATGGAATTACAGTTACAGTAGGCTGTGAGTATCATTTTTTTTACATTTTATTTTGGTCTTAAGAAAATTGCTTCTGAGAAATGGGAAAATGCAAAAAAATAGAAAATGTGCATATCTTTAGGCACTTCATTTTTAATCCCTCAGTTCCTGGATAATTGAGTAGAAAATAATCAAATTACATGCCACCACAGCTGCTCAATATGCACTGAAGAAAGTTTTCTGAAAAGTAGAAAGTACTCTGGAGTATTTCAGTGTTGAAACAAGACAAATGAAACAACAAAAAGCAGCAGATTTTACTTACAGAATAAAGTTGTGTATTTAAATGAAATAGGAAGTAAGAAATTAATTTTTCCTTACTTCTTGATTCTGTATCAGAGTTGGAGGAAATACTTTTAGGTGACATGTCCTGGTTTCATACTAACATTTTGGAAATAATGTTTTCTTCATTAATGGACTGAGCAACATTTCGTTCATCTGTATCACTAAAGTTAACCTGAATTGTCTTAAGGATGGAACATATTATTTGGATTCCTTTACCTCTATACCAAAGAAATTGCTTTTAGCTAGTTATAAGCTTCATTTATTCTAGAATGATAGCACTTGCATGGTTCAGACCAAGTGCTTTTAGAAAGACTGACTTGAGAAAGTCACGTGAATAAATGCTACTTCTTAATTACTTGGTATCCTGCTAATAATAGGACAAGTGTTGTAGTGTCCTAAGTATCATATGATATGGCTGATTATCCATTATCATATGATATGGTTGTCTCCTAGTGATGGCAAAAGGTACTGCAGGTGTGAATGGTCTGCATGCAAAAGGCCTGCTTGAGTTCACAATTTAAAATTATATGCTTCTAGCATGACTTAAAAAATGCTATCACAGGAAAGTAATGTTTTCCATTTCTATTTCTGAGGAATAAATACTGTACTAGAAAAGCTAAAATAAATGTTTTAAAAAGGTAAAATATATGGAAAGGTGAGGACAGATAAATTATTCTAAGATTATAATGTAATGACAGTGCAGATGACATTCCACACGTGTAATTCATGTTACAATTCTTGAGATGCATTTTTATTTAAAGCTATTGTATTTTGATGCTATCAATTAAAGAAAACTAAATAGTGAGACTAGCAACAGATTTGAGAAGAATACAGTCATTCAGGAAGAAAGCAATAAGGTTTTTCTATTGAAACTCACACTCTGCTTGAAAGCAAATAAAATTCTCTAAGTACACTATACTGTTGTAAATAGTGATATTATAGGAGGTAGAAACAAATTTGTATGTTATAATTTGAGTTTATGAAGGGAAGGAAAATAGTTTTGCTGCATTCTGAATAAGTTCCTTACACACCACAGTGCATGGATGAAGATCTCTTAAGCTTTCCTGCATGGGTTTGCAGCTCAAGCTTCTTCCATACCTCAGCTGGGGGAAAACAGACCTATGAAATTGCTTATACTGCTCAGGTTACTAGCAAAGTCAGTATGTGCCAATTCAGTAGTGGTTATTAATTTTTCTTATGTGTGAATTAAAATATATTTAGATGAGAGATGGTTAATACAAGGTTTTCTGCCTCAGAATGACAAGTCTTTGTTGTTCCTTACTAGCAAATGCTTAATCCTTCCATAGCCTACTGTTTGTCAAAGCAGCTATTTAAGCTTCCTTACTTTGATTGCAGGATGGTATCCAGCACTTTTTGCCACATCCTTTAGAGAGAAATTAATTAGATACTTCTGATGTTCACAGAAATCACCCTAGTGGCCCAGTTAAAAGGATTCCAGCTGGATTGAAATGCGTGTATAGATTAATTATTGCTAATTTTTTCTGTACAGTGCCTCCAGAGAAGCCTAAGAACTTAAGTTGCATTGTGCATCAGGAATCAAGATTCACATATGCTATGACTTGTACCTGGAACCCTGGCAGGCATACATTCCTGGATACTCAGTTCAGGTTGAGATACAGGTGGTAAGTAGCGCTCCACAGAATATCTGAATTACTCTGAAGAATATTTTTATGCTAAACCAACAGTCCTTGAAATTCCTGATTCTTTGGAGGAGTGCTTAAGGTTAAGTCCAGTTTTCTGAGGCATTGCTGTCTGTCTGGTATGAGGGGGAAGGGAAGAAGCTGGCATTCAAGAAATTCTAAGTCAGAAATTCTAAGTTTTGTTGCTGAACTTGTTTGGAGTGACAGTAATGTCATATTTTTCTATTCTTCAAATACATGATTAGTATGGCTTTAGTACAATACATCTCATAATAGGGGGCTATACCCAAACTCTTACACTTTTCTGGGTTGATGCATTTGTAGTTACTGGTCATACTGCTTTTGAGTGATTGTATCAGTTCTTGTTCTTTTCTTTTTTAAGCCAAGTCAGGTTTTTATACAAATTTGACAGTGCTCGAGCTTGTGCTTTTGAAGATATGTGACTGGAAGTCAAGAGATGTTGTTTTAGTTTCAGTTCTGATGCAATCATGCATTTCTGGCTGAAAAAGCCATTCCCACTTTTTCTTCCCCTCCCTCTGCTTACAAAGTTAAGGCAGAGGGGAAACATACAAGATAAACCAATTGCTCACTCTGATTTACTTTAAAATATTCTCTAATGGAAACCAAACTTACTGCTTTGAATCTTGTTTTTTCTTTCTCTTTTATTTAGGCCAGAACAGATCTTTCCTGACTGTATACCAAAAGATGTTAATAATTCTTGCACCATTGATGATTCTCAGTTCTTTGTTAATACGGAGATCTGGGTGGAAGCAACAAATGCACTTGGGAAGGCTGTATCTGATCCTCTTGTTGTTGATCCCATTGACATTGGTAACTATATGCCCCTTAAAGCTTTGATAGAACATAACTGCTGCTTCTGTATATATTGTTGAACTGGTATGTTAGTGTTTCTTCACTATAAAAATTATCACTTCATAAGTGTTGTTGACTAGAGCTTGAAATGTGCTAGACAAGGGTAGAGATGGTGAGAGATTTTTTTCACAATTCAGATAGCAACTTTGTGTTTAGTAGTCTTGTTTAGAAGATATTGTAAAGTAGCAGCCATTTCAGGTCCTGAAAGACTTTAATAGTAGTCCTGCAATATCATGTGCAGCTTCTAAAGGCATGGTAAAGTACAGCTGTTGAGTTAACTTCAACTTCTTTTCTTTTAGTTAAACCACTGCCTCCACAAAATGTATCAATCACCTCAGGATTACTACCTACTGTTCTGCAACTTGTCTGGGAGAATTGGATTTCAGACGCTGTGATGACGCTGAAATTCAATATTCGCTACAGAATTGTTGGCAACACAAACTGGATGGAGGTAATACAGCCAATGTTCCTTGCCATGATTCTGCCGTAATCCATATGTCTGTCAAACTGGAGTTCCCCCTGTTCCACTTCAGATAATTCAGTTTCATTTCAATATGTCTTACATGGCCACCCAAGGAAGTTTATCTGGCCTGTTTGTGGAGGCTGTAATCTAGGTAATTTTTGGCACAGTCTGAGTGTGGTGACCTTTTCATATCTTCATGGACTTCCCTGCTGTCCTTCCTGTCACAGTGCAGTATGTTTGTTTTTTAATTTTATTTTGCACAATGTGTAGAACATCAATGAATTTTCATCTTCTCATGCATGTGCAGAATGGGTGATCATTCAAAACTTGGGTAAATACTGTATCATACTGGAATGCTTTTTATAACTCAGTCTGTCTGCAGGTGGGCTACAAAAGGTCCAGACAGGGCCACAGGCTGGGTCAGAGTGGCTGGAAAGCTGCCCAGTAGAAAAGAACCTGGCAGTGCTGGTGACAGCAGCTGAACATGAGCCAGGCTGTGCCCAGATGGCCTAGAAGTCCAGTGGCATCCTGGCCTGGATCAGCAATGCTGTGGCCAGCAGGGCCAGTGATTTGTCTACCTTTATTTGTCACTGGTGAAGCTGCACCTAGAGTCCTGCCCTGTATACATGCCTCAAGTGTGAGGCAGTCAACAACAGGAAAAGTGTAAGGAGTAAGCCTTACCTGTAATGTACTATATGTTCCTGTCATCAAGATCTGTGAGGGTTTTTTTCTTTATAGATCAATCTTTATACATCAATCTGTTAACATATTTTTAATAGCTTCTCAGTTTTTCCTTCCTTTAATCCTTTTCTCAGAGCAGTAGTACTCCAGCAGAGGCCCAAATGTATTCTGAATTCTTTGAGTTCTTGGAAGGAAGACTGCTTTCGATTTTACCAGAATGCTCTATTTGGAGCAGGTAGCCTTAACACAGGTCTTTGTGACTAATGTGGCTTTAGATGCAGAAACTATTTGTTAAGATCTCCTGTACTGATATTTTAAAAAACACTGGCTTGCACAATCTAGTTTGCAACTCCTGGATTATGTGTATGTTGTCCTGATAGGACAGTAGGACAAGTTCTTCTAACTTGTCTTGCCCTTTTAACATACACACAAAACAAATGAAATAGTAGCTTTTAAGTCAGCTGAACTTGCTTAGCTGTGGTTAAATTGGACTATTTTGATAATTCTTTACTCTCAGGATTAACCTCTTAAGTGTTCTTAATCTGTAGTCATTCCTTGCAGGGGTCTCACTGTAAAAAGCCCTTAGTTGCAAGTGGAATAGTGTGAGGAGTCAGTGTGTTACCTACTTGCATCCGTTCTCCACTCCACCCTGCTTCCCTACATACATACTAAGAATACTCTTCTGGCATTTGGTTGCTCACCTAAGAAGAATAAAAGAGCTTATGAAAAGAATTTATTAACACGACTATAAGCTCCTCCAAAACTATTTTCAATTTCACTCAAGAAGTACTGTTCTGGATCAGTGGAAGCAATGATCCTGGACTTTTAACTTGTAGTAATCAATAATTTTGCAGTCAGTAATCAAACAGGTCACCTACCAAAGTTCTGAATTGTGAGACAGGGTACTACAGATCCGTAAGCAGCAGAATTATGTGGAAAGGAAGGAGAGAGATGTAAGCTTATTATCAAATAAAAGATGAAATTGTCCTGAAATAGTTGCCTAACTGTTCTAGTGTACGTATCTTCTTATACCTGGTCAAGACACACAACTCTGACTGAACCTTTACCAGACACTGTTTGAGAATTGAAGTTTTTGGAAATGAGAGGGAAGGAAAGCTTGTTTTTTTATGTGTGTGGTGGGGAGCCTGCTTGGATGACAACTGAAGGAGCGTGGAACTCAGCTCTACAGTATTTTGATCATTGCTTTTAAAATCTTTGTCACTTTTGCAGGTTCCTCCTGAAGATACTGCTTCCCCAAGAACTTCATTCAGTATTCAAGGTCTCAGACCCTACACAGAGTATGTCTTTTCCATTCGTTGCATGAAGGAAGATGGAGTAGGCTACTGGAGTGACTGGAGTGAAGAAAAGACTGGGATTACCATTGAAGATCGTAAGTAGTACATAAAAGTAGGTCACTGACTTCTCAAGTGTGAGTGCTCTGCAGTTTGGCGATGGCCACCAGAAATGGTGTATCCTCGATTGAGCTGCTTGCTTGTATAAGCAACAAAGCTCTCCTGAGTTACTTTCAGCACTAACTGACTTGACCCATGCATTCCAAGGAGCATAAGACTAGCTTCTTGTTAAGGTGGTGTAGAGGAACTCCCTGAAAACAGCTAGAACAGCAGCAGGGGAGAAGAGCCTTCTTCACAGGAAACTGTGTTCTCAAGGTCTTCTGGAAAAAATCTAGGCTTTATGCTGGTTTTTTATTCTGAAGGTTGTTCTCTGTAACAGAAGTTATCCTGCCTAGAAAAGGTTGTCTTAGTAGACCAACTGCCTTAGTTTATGAACAACTTGATGTTAAGGAGGCTTGTAAAAGTCATAGATGAACAATCATCAACAGTTAAGAAACAGAAGATCTTAGTCATAGGGTGCACAGATTTCTTCACAAACTTAATAAAGCAATAATATAAAATAATGTGCACGTGATAAGTGTAGCCTCTTATGCACTGAAGCATCCAAATAACACATCTTTTACATTTCAACAAAGTATTCATTTTGATTTCTTTTCCACTTCAGTAGCCTGCAAGGTTGGCTTTGTTTTTGGCTTATGCTGATACTACCCCATAGAAAGCCACTGTTGTGTACTTAATACTCAGTAGGGAATCTATTCTTGCATCCAATTGCTATAAGTAATTTGTAATAGCTATTTAGCTTCAGTGTCAAGCTGATTGGTATTTTTCTGGTTTTTAAATGTGCTTTAGCTTTTCTTGCTTACATCTTCATAATCTTGTTTCTGTAATATCCTGTATGTCCCAAGGCGTGTCTTTTCTGGGCAGTCTGTTCACTGCAGCATTTCAGTGCACATAATGTTAAACCAGTACAAGTTCTGTTATTAAAACAGATGGAAATCCTTTTTTTATCCTCATTGAGTTCATTTATCATCTTAGGTAAGGAATAAGAGGGATTATTGTAGTTTTTGTTTAAAACAAGTGGAATTTGTATCCATGTTTGCATTGCTTCAGTTCTGTTACTTCAGCTACTTTCTCTGGGGCAGATACTGTAAAATATGTCAATATACTCGTCTCTGATTTTCAACTCCTAATGATAGTATGACTGCATTTTCTGTTTCCTGTCTCAGGCTGAGCAATGATGATTTCAGGACTGCCTGCCTATTTAGATTGCATTGCTGTTCTGCTGTGGTGACTGGCTTCGTAAAAACACTGCTAATACTAAGTACCCATGTGTTACTTTAGCCTCAGAACAAAAGTTTTATAGTAGCAAATAAACATCAGACAGGTCATGTTAGAGTCATGATCTCTATTAGGCAAGATGTACAATTGCTTCTCTTTAATGTGAATCAAATTTGGATACTCAAATGAGTAGAAGAGCTCCCTTTGCCTCAATTCATAGTTCTCCTCTCACGATGTAAAGTATAAAAGATGCATGCTGTACACTTGGTACTAAGGGGTGTTTGAGGTTAAAAGTCAAAACTTCATAATAGACTAAATGCTATGAAAGAATTCTGAGAAGAAATAGGCTTAAAAGATTAAAGATGTAATTCATTTTGAGATCAGCTTTCTCTTGGGGCTAAGACCCTCACAAAAGATTGGGCACTTTTTATCGCTTTTTGCATTGGTTAGTTCATTTTACTTTGAAATGGAATTTGTTGTGGAGGTACCACTTTTTCATAGTACAGATGCCAAAGTGTACTGTAATATTATACAAAGGTACTGCAGTTTTGTTATCCTTTTAGAATCAAGGAGTCTTACTGCTAGGAGAAATTTGTCTCCTTGTTTTTACTCTTGTGCACTTTCCTTTTTTCGGGTAACTTGATATTGAGGGGTAGGGACAGTGTTGGATGCAGGCTGTAGCAAGGTTTGCAGGGTGCAGGGCTGTGCCTCTGGATGCAGGCTGCGCGGTGTAGGTGTGATCATGCCTCACTCAGCGTTGTCACCTTTAGTCTAATCTTGCAGATGCCCACCATTGTGATTCATACTTTTTTTGATACTGTATATTTAAAGCAGAACTGATGTCTTGCTCATCTCTTCAGGAAACTTTCCACTTAATATGCCAAGCATTATTTTCATTGAGAAAGCAACAAATGCTTTTTAATATGCTTTTATTTTTTTAAGAAAGCAAGCATATAATGATAATCAAAGGATGAATTCAAACAGATTAAATAAAAATGATTCTACTCTCAAGCATTGTTTGTTTCATCAGAGCCATCTAAAGGACCACCCATATGGAGGATCATTGATACATCTCAGTCACCAGCTTGCTGGACTGTGCATCTAATATGGAAGGTAAAGCAAATTGAAAAAAATTGAGCATTCTTTTAAAAACATGTGTTTTTAAGTGGAAGAATCTACCCAATAGCCTTGAGAGATGACTGGGATAGTATAGGGTTTTTTGATATGAGAAGTGACTTTAGTATTCTTATGCTAATACCTATGAAAAATTCAATGTACAGATGTAAAGGCCATCATTTAACTGACACCTGTGACCTGAAATACCCAGAATATACTCATATTCCTCATTTGTTGACCTTCTGTGGGTTTGGAGCTGTCACTTGAACAAAGCATAGCTTCATGTCGTGTCTTCTGCTGTAACCTAAAATGTGGCAACGCTGTCTGGACAGTGATACCCCAGCTGCAAAATCCATTAAGTCTTGAGGTACTGCGGAGGCCAAGGTTATTAAAAACAGCACTGTGCATTTGTGTGCAGTGAGGCTGCTGTGTCCAGCTGGATGACTAGTCCAGCTGAGAAGGGGAATGTAATTATGGTCACTCCCCAAACCCTGCTTTGTTTTGGTCCATAAACTGTGCCATGTTTGTCATATTAACACAACCAAAGGTGAGATTTCTTTTATGTCATTGTGTTGTAAAGTCATGTAAAACAGAAGTTTTGTCAACAACTTCTGCAGTCCTTACAGAATAGCTTTTATTAAATCACTAGGTATGAGCAAAGAAAAAGAGTATTTAAACAAGAAATGGACTTTGGAAGGGACTGCTTTATAGAAATACGCACTGGTTATTTTCCTTAAATGTGCAGGTATTTGATCTATGGAACTTGCCTTGTTCTCATATTTTTTAATTGTACCATAAGGACAGTAAGGGTTACATCACATTTGTTCAGTATCAGCTTAATCAAAGATGTTTCTGACAGGCACTGAAGCCATACGAAGCCAATGGAGTAATCTTGCAATATGAATTGACTGTCAGAGATAAATCATCCCTTTCCAGTCCAGTGAAGAAATACAATGTTACCAGCACCAACTATACCTTACAGCTGCGGGAAGGAACCTACGAAGTGACTCTGATTGCCCGTAACAGTGTTGGGCCATCTCCTCCTTCAGTTTTACTTATCCCAGCAAGTAATTCAAAAGGTGAGTGTCCTAGTAATGTTTCTGTCAGGTAAATCTGCATAGCCCTTTTTATAAGAAATCTTCAGTGTTGTAAAATAATACCTTTTACATGGGCACATAAAGTATTACTAAATTATCAGTACAGTCTCATGCCTTTTGTATATACTGCCATTATGTGCCAGGGAATGTGTGGATTTGTGTATTCACAGTGTCATTTGAAGCTGTGTGTGTTGTTCTGCTGGCTTTTGATTCTTAGAGCTTCTGTGTACTATATTCCTTGTTGTTTCTTTTCTTAGCATACCAGGCATTTTTGTGTCTTTCTTAAAAAAAAAAAAAAATCAAAGGGTTGGTATATGCTTACATATATACCATTCTGCCATTGTTCCTCCTTTAATTTTCTGATGTCCCTCCCACTCCTTTCCTTGTTTGTCCCAGTCTTCTCCTACATTTTCAGTATCTTACCTGGTTGTTTTGTCATCTTCTTCCACTATTTCTGTACTGCTCATGTTCTGTTTTATGTTTTGTTCATTACTCACTATAGTAAGGACAGGCTGGTTTATCCTTCTTTCCGGCCTTTTCTTAGACAATCCCAACACTACCAGGATAGGAAGCAAAAAAATAGGTATATGGATAGGTGCAGGTAAACTACCAAGGGAGAGCAACTGGTTCTAAAGCTATTAGATGAATTAGTGAAGAGTATAAATTCACACAAAGTAGTTTTGCAGCCAGGAGGAAGTACTTAGTAAGGTATAGATGTGTGGTATATAAGCATATAATATGTATAATAAGCTAAGATGGGAGGCACACACAGGTATCTCAGAGGCCAACTCCTGGCCCTGCACAGGTCACCCCAAGAGTCACACTGTGTACCTGAGGGCATTGTCCTAGTGTGTACTGTTGCTACTTGAACTCTTTCAGACTTGGTGCTGTGAACACTTCCTAGGGGAGCCTGTTCCAGTGCCCAGCCACCCTCTGAGTGAAGAAACTCATCCAGCCTAAACCTCCCCTGGCACAACTTCAGGCCATTCCTCAGATCCTGTCACTGGGCACTCAGAGAAGAAATCAGGGCCTGCCCCTCCTCTTCCCCTCTCAAGGAGGTTGTAACTGCAGTGGACTCTCCCCTCAGTCTCCTCCAGGCTGAACAGACCAGGTGACCTCAGCTGCTCCTCCTGTGGTTTCCCCTCAAGGCCCTTCACCGTCTCCATTGCCCTCCTTTGAATGCTCTCTAGTAGTTTAGTGACTTGATTATACTGTGGCACCCAGAAGTGCCCCCAGCACTGGAGGTGAGGCTGCCCCAGTGCAGAGCAGAGCAGGACAATCCCTCCCTTGCCCGGCTGCTGATGCTGTCCCTGATGCCCCCAGGACACGCTTGGCCCTCCTGGCTGCCAGGGCACTGCTGGCTCATGTTCAGCTTGCCATGGACCAGAGCCCCAGGGCCCTTTCCATGGCACTGCTGCCCAGCCTCTCATTCCCCAGTCTGTCTGTACATCCAGGGCTGCCCCATGCCAGGTGCAGGATCTGGCACCAGCCCTTGTTGAACTTCACATGGTTGGTGATTGCCTGGCCCTCTGATTTGTCAGGGTCTCTCTGCAGGGCCACCCGCCTTTGAGGGAGTCAGCTGTCCCTCCCAGATTTGTATCATCCGGGAACTTGCTTAGTGTCCCTTTCAGTCCTGAGTCAATATCAGACCACAGGGCTGATGATGGAGCCCTGGGACCACCCCAGTGAAGTCCCTGGAACAGGTCCCAGGTCCCCAGTCTGGTGTCACTGCCTTCCCTGTAACCCTTTGTGCCTGACCCATGAGCCAGTTGCTGCCCCATCACAGGATGTGTTTATCCGGCTCTAGGCTGGAGATTATATGTACTATTTACTTCTGTATGTGCACACTATACATACAGTATAAGTGCTTAAAAAGGTATTAAGTGTAACTGTTTGATACACTTGTAAATTCCCATTTTAAGTCTGATTTCTCTCTTGAAATAAAGCATTTTTTCAGAAGAAAGAAACATAGTGTCTGTAGGAATAGAGAAGTTGAGTCTAGCTTCCAGTTTTTAAATAGCCTGATACTGCTTTTGGTTCTCTCATACAAAGATCCATGTGTAAATCTCTGAATTTCAGAAAATGGCATCTACATTTACTTTAGTTTTGTCAAATTGCTACCATTACCCGAAAGTATCAACCTGAACAACTCCTATCATGAAAGAATTGTCAATATTCATCACTTTTTTCTTTCATTACAGCTCCCGTGAAGAATCTCAGAACATTACCTAAACATGACAAGTTGTGGGTAGGGTGGACTGCTCCTAACAATTATGTTCTTAAATATGTGATCGAATGGTGTCTGATGTCCAGCAGCTCAGACTGCAGCATAGAATGGCAAATTGTACTAGGAGATGTTCAAGGAATTGACTTAAAAGGTATTTAGCTCATAAATCTACATATAGTTTGTAGAACACTCTAAAAACTGTTTAGTGGTTGGAAGATGAGAAACGTTCTCAGTAATTAGAATTTTATGGTAGAACAGGGTTAGTGCTGAGGGTTTCAGTTAGTTTATTGGGAGTGGATGGAAGTATTTACATGTTTTTGTCAAACACACAACTCTATCTGATATTGAATTTTGAAATTTATATAATGTAAGAAGGGGTTTATCTCCATTTTGGTTATAGTATTGTCATTCTTGGAAACTGTTAAAATAGTGAAAAGGCTGAGTTCTTTCAAAATCAGTCAAGTTCTTTGGTTACTCAATTCAAACAGTGAAACTTGATCAGCTCTATTCTTTTGAGATTATGGTCAGTATCTAAAATCAGTAATCTAGGGACTTAATGCTGCACATAACTAAAGGCTTTCTATTTAAAATAATGTTTAAAAAAACCTGACTTGTCTAAATTCTACTTTTTAAATTTTACATTTGAATGTGAACCATTATATTGTTCTTTTAATTAATATTTTGAAGCAGTGTTTTTCCTTTAGTTAATATTTTGGAGAAGTGTATCAATGAGCTCTAGAAAATTCTCAGCTGCACTAGGCACTAGTCCTAGTTAGACAGTGCTCCTTTGAGAAGCCTGCATTTGAAGTAAATGGGAAGGATAGTAAGCAGTTTGACTGTCTGTGAAACACCAACTTTTAAATTCCTTTTATTAGATATATATTTCTTCTTTATTCCTTTTATTAGGTATAAAGCCTTTCAAGTGTTACTTGATAACTGTGTACCCTCTGTATGCTGATGGTCAGGGAAGTGGACAGTCTGTGAAGGCTTATCTTAAGCAAGATCGTAAGTATAAAATTATCACCTTGAAGCACATACACTGACCCTTTTTGACAAAAAAACAAAGAAACCTTTGCTTTGATGTGGACTGTGTAATGAAAAATGGTTTAGTGCTTGAGGGTCAGGTGACATCTCTGATCTTTCCCCATCTATTATCATCCATTGTGCTCCTTTGCAGTGTTTGAGTGTTTGGGAACTAGACCAATAGCTGACTATGACTGGCTCTTTGTTTTTCCAACCTTTATATAATAGATAATTATACATTAATTTGTTCTTTTAGTGATACATTTATTTTATATAGATTTTTTTATTTATTTATTATATATAATAGTGATATTTATATGCTGATTTATTTTAAATTTCAAGTGTAAAATCAAGACTTCATTTGAAGGTTTCTTGCAATGTGCTGATTTTTCTTTTCATATGTGTTTCTGAATTGTTTTTTTTTAATCGTCTTTGTAGTTTTTATGTTATTTGAAAACAGTACTTTCCAGATGAGTCAGTGAAACTATTCCATTGAAGTTTTTATCCTGTTACAGTTCAGTGCTTGTTAATATGTTGCTTCTGTGAATGCAAGATTGCCAAGCAGAAACTAATCTTCGTCTCCCATTACAGGTCCTTCAAAAGGACCTACAGTTCAGACAAAAAAGGTTGGAAAAGCTGAAGCTGTTTTGACATGGAGCCATCTCACAGTTGAGGAACAAAATGGATTTATCCGAAATTATACCATACTTTACAAAACTATTGATGGAAATGAAACAGGTACTAGAAAACAGAAGTGTTTTGGGGCACTGAAGTTTTTCATCTGTTTCCTTCCTAATGTTTGTTCCTGAAAAAATGCACAGAATCGGTTATAGCTGACAATCTGTTCTGAGAATGTAAAGCAGGTGTCTGAGCCATAATTCTCCTCCTTACAGAACAGAAAGTCCCTACTAAAGAATTCAGAGCATTCAGTCTATATATAGCAGGGTACTGAGTTAGTTTCTCAGAGCTGATTTTTGAGTATTGTGCTCCCATATTGCATCTAAATACAGAATGAAATGGTGGTATATCAAGATGATGGCAGACTATCAAAAGGAGTTGACTGCATTTAACTATGGTAAAACCTTAAGAAAAGAAAGTGGGAAGGAGTTTTTTTAACCCTTCTGGAGCTGTAGACCAATATATAATTATGTAAATGATCTTGTTTGAAGTGCATCTTAGTTTTCAGTAGTGTATATGACCTGCAGGCATACTACAGGCATCTGGCAGTATCAAAACTTTAATTTTTAGATTTGCTTAAATTGGAAGGGCCAGGTACTTATGCCATACCTATGTCTTACTATTCCTTGCCTTGTTTTTTTTCTAGTCGGTACTAGCAGTTCCTCATTAGCACTATCTATTTGGCTTACGAGGCAGACTTTAAGCCTCAATTATACTACTAGTTTAGTTTGTAGATGCATTCTGGGGGAAGAAATTTCAGAGGAAATGAAATATAGAAAGAGACTAAATTCAGACACCTAAACAGAAACAAATGAATCTCAGCATTTCTTGTACAAGTTTGTAGTCTTTGATTGTTCCGTTTTCCATCTGCTACATGTTCTGTTAAAACTATCTTTCACATCTGCAGTCTTGATGCCTTAATGTTGCTGTTTTTGTGGAGATGCAATTTGTTTGTAGTTTATAGAAAACTACAATTTCTTCTTCTCTTTAGTTGTGACAGTGGATCCTTCCAAGACAGAGTACACCCTCTCCTCTCTGACCAGTGACACGCTGTATACTGTGCGGATGATGGCATCCACAGATAATGGAAGCAGCACCGGTCCTGATTTCACATTTACTACACAAAAATTTGGTAAGGCAGTGGCACAATTGGTAGAAGTAGGAATTAATGTTGCAGCAGTACAGCAGGGCTCTGTGAAAGATGTGTTAGAAGGGGAAGGTGATTTTATTTTAGAGTTTCAGTTAGAGTCAACTTGCAATGTTCGTAATACCTGGGTGGTTTGTCTAGTGCTCTTTCACTAAGAGGTAGTTTAGTCAGGATTTTTCTGAATATATAGAGAACAAGATATGCTCTGCAAATCTCATGAATTGCAATTTTTATGTTATTAAGGATGCTGTTTTGGGTGTGTTTTATGTATATTCAGGTTATAATGTTTTGCCCTGACCTTTCAGGAGTCATTAGGATTTATCCAGTGCCCTTGTTTCTTTTGGTGTCCAATGGCATCTACCCCTAGTCAGAGTCTTTGTTTTAATCCTGAGAAGGTGTACTGAAGAAGCTGTAGAGATGTGTGCTTGTATCTTAATCTGCTGATGTAGGTACCAGTCAGCATTCTCAGAGCGCTTTCATGTTCTTTCATATCACTGTGAAAGTTTTCTGCAGGTCTTTACAGAGACTCATTTTCAATAGTTAAATTTATTGTATGTTCAGCTTTAGAGTGCTTCTTATATCTAAGGGTAACAGCAACATTACTAACTGAATTTAATTATGGAAGACACTTTAAATTTAGTGGAGGCTTTTTTTTCTGTGTAGTGTTGCTCTTCCCTAAGCATTCCCCAAGGTTTACTTAAGAATGTGTATTACATTAGAAGGAATACATAACAATAATGCAAACTTTGGTGTTGGCAGGCTGAGGAGAGCTTCATGTAGAGAATAAAGTGATGGATGAGTAGCAATGTTGTTTACTTTACTTATTTGAGTAGGACTGTGTTATGAGAGCCATGGGGCACTGAAATACCTTGGCAGCAGATGAATTGCCAAAGATGTTACTGTCATACCTGCCCAGCTACAAAATTATTTGTTCTGTCAGTATTACAGCTTCTAGATCAGCCCAGGTTTTTTGTTGATGCAAGGCACTAGATTGTCAGGGCAGATCTTTTCATGTTTCCATCAGAAGACTTTTCGTATGGTGAAAAAGTTCTTCTGAATGTGAAGCTTTAAGACTGAGCATTGACATGATTCAGGTCCTCCCTAATCTTTTGGAAATATGTACTGCTATTGAGTTTTATGAATGCCAAAGTGGGCTGTAACTGCTTCTTTTTGCCTCCTTCAGGAAAAGGAGAAATTGAAGCCATAGTTGTACCTGTGTGTCTAGCATTCCTGTTGATTGTGCTCCTGGGAGTTTTGTTTTGCTTCAACAAACGTGACCTGTAAGTACAAAGGAACTCTTCCTCTTATATTTCTGAACATAACAGAAATGGTAGTGATTTATACCAACTCAGTTAAGTACTCCTCAGTTAGATCAGAAAAATAGTTAAAACATGCATATATTGATTGGTTTTAAAAACTTCTGTGTTTTCCATGGGAAATCAGGGCCTCTTCTGATACTAAGTTTTTACTGTTAATTACACACATACTAAATGTTCTATGATTCAATAGTGCAAGAAATGAATGCTTTTCTTGCTGGATATAGCTAGGATTAGCTTTGTTAGATTTTGATCAGGATAAATTGTTTCTTAGTCATCCTGTGAATGGAGTTATGGTCCCTAGGTGTGAAGACTTGGAAATATCTTCCTTGTATTTGGGCTGTTTAATTACAGCATTAATGAACATGAAGCTTTATGACAGAAAAAAAAAATTAGGCAGACATCATGATCTGCAGTAACTGTGCCTGTTTACAGACTTCTGGGAAGCAACCTGCCTCCTCCTGCTCCCCCACCCCAGAGCTCTTGTCTGTGGCTTTAACCAGAATGTCATTGCTGCAGTGTTTCCCTTGCAAGGCGTTGCACCTCTCCTATGTCCCCTGCCAAGTTTCCTTTCTTTCTAATTGAAGACAGCATTTTATGCCCTTTTCCTTTTGACCTCCCTGCTGCTCCTAAAATTAGTACTTAATGGCTGTCAGTTGGAAAGCCCATCTCGAATTGTTCTTCAGAGTTCTCCTCCTCAACAGAGGATCTGTTGTTGGATCTGTTGGTTATAAAGAGCAGGATAGGTGCGTCGGTTTCAAAGCTGGTTTGCTTGGGGGTGATTTATCAACAGAAGCTCCTGGTTCTAAGTAACAGTACATTCTTAAGAGTTACAAAGTATGTTTTTCTTCTTTTTTTTAGTTGTGAAGTTAGCTTAGTTTTTGACCTTTGGTATTCGTTGTTATAGTGAAAGAAGTAGGATTGAATTTTCATGCATCATAAACTACCTAAGTAATAGCTCTGTACATTCTAGAGTGCTATAAATTTGAAAATCTCTCACTGTTACCATTAGTTGTTTTGTGTTACATTGATGGCCACATCTGATGTGTGGAGAAGTTAAGTGCAGTGCTGTGCTTTGCTAAGTATTACAGCCTCATACAAAGATGAAAAGTAACCCAGACAGCATTCTTATTTCGAGTACAACATTTCTATGTAAGGGAGTGGTGTTCTGGATTCTGCTGTAGTTGCTATGAACAGGGAATTTGGGGAGTGCGTCTTATGACTTTATTCCGTTTTTAATCCTTTACAGAATTAAGAAACATATCTGGCCTATTGTACCTGATCCATCCAAGAGTAACATTGCTCAATGGTCTCCTCAAGTTCCAGCCAAGGTAATACTCACCTTTCTGCATCCTGTATCTTCCTGGTCTGCAAGGTTTCAGATAAAATAACTGGTGGGAATCTTCTGTCTTTTAGCAGACATGGATTTCAAGGAAAAACTTGAATATGAAGTTTTATTGACATTGTGATACAATATGGTTAGGAGACATCTTTGCATCTGTAGATTCTGTATTAGATTTACATGGCTGTTAGCGCAAATTCACAGTCCAGCATGGGCTTTAAAGTTGTGAGTTGGTTTCAGCTTACTAGTTGGAATGGTCGAGTACTCATTTCTTTGCTAATTCATGGGAAATCAGCATTAAGTAAACAATTAATGATTCCCATTCTTAAAACCCTGAAGTGGCTTGTTTGCACAGTTCAGTCACAAATGAGAGAGAAGACTATAAACAGTTCCTCCTGAATAAGAAGATGGCAGCTAAATTTATGCCACATGTGGGATGAATGACCAGGCAAACTCTTTTCAACAAACTGTGGCTAATATCTTTAAAGAAATATTCTGATGTTGAGGACATTATTTGAAGTAATGTATGGTTCTCAGTATGCAATGTTCCTGTGCTGCACAACAAATGCTTCCTTCTTTACAGCTCTTAAGAACAATTAAAATGAGAGCAAAGGCTTGCTCACATATCCACTATCACTTTAGAATAGCTGCATAATTAAGACTCTGTATTGGAAACAAAGCTGTATCCTTCATTTTTTAACACATGCTTTGGAGATATTGCTGACTTAGTAAAGAGAAAACTTAGATGAAGAAAATCAAAGACATTATGAGTAAAAATTCACATTTATTGGGGCTTTTGATTTGTAACATAACCTTCCTCTTAGGCAACATCCATCTCTTTCTTTCAGCATAACATCAGTTCCAAAGATCAGATGTACCCAGAAGGCAGCTTTACAGATGTAAGCGTTGTAGAAATAGAAGCTGATGACAAGAAGTCTTTTTCAGAACAAGATCTAAAACCCTTTGACTTGCTTAAGAAAGAAAAAAGTACTTCAGAAGGACACAGCAGTGGTATTGGAGGATCCTCGTGCATGTCTTCTCCTAGGCAAAGTGTCTCTGACAGCGATGAAGGTGAAACAACACAGAACACTTCAAGCACTGTGCAGTACTCGACTGTGGTGCTTAATGGCTACAGAGACCAGACACCTGTACAAGTCTTCTCAAGGTCTGAGTCAACTCAGCCCCTGCTAGATTCAGAAGAGAGATCAGAGGATCATGCTGGAGGAGCTGACAGTACACCACAGAGGCAGCAGTATTTCAGACAAAATGGTGGTCAGGATGAAACCAACACAGACAGGCCATGCTTTGAAAGAACAAAGCAGATTACTCATGCTAATGAGGGAGATCTTGTTGGATTTGTTCAACTGCAGATCTCAGGTCAGAGTTCACAGCCATTGGGACTTGGGATGGAAAAAAATACCCAGGAAGCTGCTGTATCAAATGTTTTACAGACATGTACTGAAGGACAAACTGTGAGACCTGAAACAGTGGAAGAAAATCCACTTTCAGTTGATGAAATGCCAAAAAGTTACCTCCCACAGACTGTGAGACAAGGGGGCTATATGCCTCAGTGAGAGAAAAGACTGGCTCTGTTTAGGCCTTCCTTAGTGCCTGTTCACATCTTCCCCTGTGTTTCTGATAAAGTAAGCTAGGTATTTTTATCTTACTGCAGATAGAAAAACTGAAATTAAGCAAAGAGTAATTTGACAAAATACAGTAAGGACTGTTTTTGTGGAAAATTTCCAGTCCAGACCTACTGGAGATTTACTTTAATGCACTACATAAAACCTTACATCTGGATAGCTGAACAAGCCTTTGTGCTACATTGGGCGTTTTGTATCTCTTCATAACAGAATTTCACATGATTGAAAAGGTCAAGTTTTAGATATCCACATCAGCCAATAGACCTCCCAGAAGAAACACTTTGATGCGTGGCAGTACAAGCCTAAAAAGCCAGCTCTAGTTGCACAGTGCAGCTTTGTGCAAAAGTAAGACTGAAGCTCAGTATTCTGACATGGAAGAATACTTGTGTGAAACACTTCTCAGTAACTTAATTGACTTACTGAATTTTGACTTGGCCCAGTGTCTCAATTTTCAGCTTACCAGACCTGCAAATCATGTTTAAAACCCATAAAAATTAAATAGAACTTGCTATGTTGTACTAATAGGAAAACACCAAGATCACTTGAATCTGAATTCTACTATAGTAACTGATACTTTACCTACATTTAGATATATGTACATATGAACTATAGAGTAATTTGGCCTGAAAAATGTGCCTTGCAACTTGACGCACAGCAATTCAGTCTTATAGTCAAAAGTTTGGAAATCAGATGACAACACAGATCAGCTGTTATTTAAGGCTTTGTACCCGAGCCACTGTTTGATTATAGAATACTTCTGTGATCATCCATGCCTCTGTTTAATAAGTGCACCTTTGTTGTGTACAGCTCAAGTGACAAGCTGTAAGCTTTTACCATTTTGCTCAGTGCTCAGGAGAAAGGAAATTTGACCTTCTTCCTGACAGACTGCAGCTATTAGTGTGCTGTAACCTCGCTGCTAATACTGCAGGACATCCTTGAAACTAAAAGCAACCAAAGCATTGAAGTCATTGGTGCTCTTGGAGCTAACACCAAAACCTATATTCTGAATTTGAACTTTGCTGGTAGTCCATCTCTGTTAGCAATCATGAGCCACAAAACACACTTCAGTGGTTGTTAAAATTCCTGACTTTTTTCTTAGTGTCTCACTTTTTCCCTGCTCACATAGTTTATATTTTTTGAGGAAGCTACATTTCTTGGAAACTTCCTCTACCAGTGTTTAAACAAAAATTAAATTACAGGACAATAAACCCCTTTTCCCGTGATAATGAGAAATTTTATGGCATTCTTTAAGATTTTTTTTAATTAATTCTAAATCTAATATAGGCTAGTCAGCTTTCTAATCTGACACTAACAAAAATGTATTTCAAAACACTAAATGCTGTTTTGTGAGACTAAAACAAGTGTTTTATTTCTCCTTCAGCAAAATAACTATGTATTTAAGACCACCTGAAACCTTTTGTGCTGTGACCTCTGGTACTGCTGTTCTGCAGAGCACTTGCTAAAAGCCCTTGAAAGGCCTGTGTCAGTATCATTTCATCTTCCCTTGTCTGCCAGCTTGTGTGGAAGGATGGGTGTACATGTAAATGTCCACATGTGAATTATGCTTTTGTTACAAAGAAATCAAGTGCAAGAGTAAATTTGTAAGATTACTTCTTGGAGTTTGGAATATTTAAAATAGATAAAGAATGCAGAGTCTTTAATAGCATTTCAGTATTCCACAGTTCCTTTCTCCTGACAGTATTTTTCTGTATCTAGGCACTTTTTTTTAATTAAAAAGCTATGTTTCAGCTTACTATAATTAGACCTTTCTTCAGACCAGTCCTCTACCTTTTCATCACACTGCACCTCAGACAGAACCTTTAAACTCCCTCTCAGAGGGCAAAGGTGTAATGAAAACTGCTGTCATGAGACAGCAGAGAAACCATCTTTCATTTTTCAGAGGTTGAAGAAGCATTCCTTTTTTGGAACACATTCCTCTTGGAAGAAATAGCAGTTACTTTACTGGGGGACGAGTTCTCTTCTCTATGCAAGCTTCACAGTGACTGTAGAAACTACAAGTAAAAGGGAAAGTCTCTGTTGGGCAGTGTGCATGCTTATTAGAACTGCCCAGCAGCCAACTGCATTCAGTCCATCTTCTCATCTCTGAAGTATTATGGGCCACTACCTGGCTTCGTAGTTGTCCTGGTTTAGGGCAAATTTGAGAAGAAACTTTCAAAGGGGTCCCTCTAAAAAGCAAATGCAAGCAGCCCCTCCCCCTGCTGTTTTGGGAAAAGATTTCCTTGGAGAAAAGTGGGGAAAAAAGCTGTTTATTTAACAGGCAAAGTATTCACAAGGGTAAAAAATTAGTAATATTAAACACTAAAACGTCTCAGTGTTCTGAAGAGATGGCAAATTCGGAAAGTCCTTGTTGTGGCATGTACCTTGGCTTGCTCAGTCTCTTATCAGTCCCTCCTATGCTGGACAATGCCACCTCCTGCTTCCCAGTAGCCACAGGTGTGAGCTCCCGGTGTTTTTCTGGGTTTTCAGTTCAGAGCAGGGCTGAACAGCTCCAAGAAAAAGAAAAGCCTCAGTCTGGGGAACTTGTCTGCCTCAGCCAGCTAAAAACTAACTAAAAGCAAAGGAGAGCTTCCTCCACTGTGCGTGCTGCAGAGAGTGCAGTCTGTGAGGAGGATGCAGGGAGCAAGGGCAGTCCCTGAGAACAAACTCTGTGCTGCTTCTCCCCCCTCAGCTCTCAGAACCAGTCTTAAAGGTGCAGAACTTATACCCAGCATAAACAGAACAGACAACTGGGGATACAAGCATCATAAAGTCACCATAGGACAGTAGTCTAAACAGTGCTGCAAAGGTCTGAATGTTTTCAAAAACATGTTGATGAGTTTTTAAATATGTTTTTGTGATTCAGTAATACTAACTTTTGATAGCATATGTTATTTGAGGGAGAATGTCAGGTAGTCCTTAAGTTGCTACTTGTCTTTCTGTAAAGAGAAAGCATTTTCTTCTCAGTTGCTGTTAATCCCAGACCACTCAAAACTTTGCTGCTGCTTAACAGCAGCAAGAGATTCTGATTTTTAAAATCTGTGCTAACAAAAGTTCTGGCTGTCATTTCTGGTATCTTTCATTTAGGGGCCAGTGGTAACAAACTCAAAGAATTGAGTGGGTCCTCGAGATAGTTCTGGCTGGCTGGCAGTGACGTGCTCTCTTTTGAGATAGAGCGTTTATCTAGGGCTAAAATACTAAAGACTAAGCAGGAGCTCCTAGTGGGTGAACAGCTTGTAGAAGCCACAATACATATGAATAACAGGTATACAGCTAGTTCACAAACCTATGTGCCAAATACATTGTGCAGTGTTCAGGGTTTAACACGATTTTATCCTTTGGACTGTAAAAATCTAAGTGTATCAAACAGTTGCATACAGGTTTTTAAGGGTATCTGCATTGTAATTGTAGCAATCCACTGAAATTTTCTGAGCTTGGCGCTAACATAGGAGCTCAAGAAAAAGTTTTTTCCCTACCCCCTTCCCCAATGGCCATTGGCACACATAACAAAATAAAAGCATTAATAAAGTCACATTTCAGTATAGTCATGTCCATCTTGATTTCTTGGACTGGAATTTTTCAGGTACAGGTGGAAGACTAGTTGTAAAGACTGTTAATTTGGTGGTGAGGAAGGGAGGCTGGTAGAAATACATTAGCATATTTGAAAAACCTCTTAAATGCAGGCTGGTTAATAATGCTCCTCTGTTTACAAGAGAAGTGAATATATTACCCTTGTAGTTCTATTGTGGTGGTTCTGTTAGACCAGGAGATGATTGGTATTGTTTTCTGGAGTGTGTTGGCTCACTTTTAGGGCAGATAGTCTAGGAATGTCCTTTCCTGCTTGGGATTGCTTCATATGTGCCATTATAGAAAATTAATCTTCCTGTTCCACATTAATGTGGCAGTACAAGCACAGCAGAGTAAAAATTTTTTTAAACTTTGTTCTGGAGAGTTTATGACAAGTATGTGCTTGTCTGGTACAGTAGCAAAAGCTGTGAGAAATCTTGGCCCTGGGAGGATGAGGGAGTTTGCATGCTAGGGCTGAGTCCCATTCTTGGGCTCTGGACAACTCCTGTAACCTGGGTGGGAGCTTCAGCTCTGTAAATCCTGAGCTTTGTCAGGTGGTTAAAACATACATCAGTATGCCCGGTATGTGGGGTCACCTCTGCTGATTTAAATTAACTAATAGTTTAATTAGAGACAGGTCTCAGATACCCAAGATCCACATTAGTGTATGCTGCAATGGAATTGACTTCTCAGTGGGATCTGAAACTCCAGAGACTGTCAGATTGTTAATAGTCTGCCCCACTCCAGGACGTACACATTTTGCATTGTAATTGATGTCCATTAAATGGGACTAAATACACTAGTTTATTTTCCCCATTAGACAGTGGCTGTAGCTGAGATTAACTGTTATTTGAGTGCATTCCTTTAACTGAGTTTAAAAGTTCTCTTGACTGAGACTGTAAGAGTTCCTTGATCCCCATAACCTCTTGTCTGTCTGCAAGGATGAATACATATAACCATTTTTAATTCCAGGAGTTGCTTGTAGTATTATACAGGAGAAGTTTATATAAAAATGTTGAGTGTTCTGTCATGAAACAGCTGTTAGGGAATTGCAGCAACCCGAGTCTTCAGCTTTGCTTTTGATCCAGAAAACTGCAGTAAAGTGGAGGTATAAGTGCAAAAATCTGGAGGAAATTGAAATTAAGTATCTTGTATTGGATTCATGAATTTCCATTTCTCTTCCTTTAAAGTGAAAGCATCAGTAAAACAAACAAAAAACACCTAAAAATCATGTGAATTTGCTTTCACTGTTGTTTCCTTTGTAGGACTTGTGCAATCTGAGCCATTCTTGAAAATAAAAGCAGTGCTGACTTAATGCACAAGGATGCATTTCTAAGGCCACAAGATTTGATAAAACAAACCTAAAAATAGTAATGAAGGGCCAGATTTCAACAATTGTCTGCTTCCCTGCCTCTTAACTGTAGTGCAGAGAGAGGGTGGGCAGCGAGTGCCTCCCAGAATGCAGCCTTAGCCAGTACTTCTATTTATTTGCAAAGACAACCTGAAGGGGATATATGCAATAATGTCATTGCTACTCTGCAGAAGCACACTTCTGTAACAATAGATGAAAAACACTTATGGCACAACTGTTGACTGATGGCTGGAAAGCTCCACATCCACATCCTCCTGCTCAGACTGAAGTGTCAGCTGTTCTTCTCTGGGGATCACGGGCGTGGCAGATGGGCATTCTCTGCAGTGTGAAACTGTTAACACCTGTCACTTCTCATCATCAAAGCACATTTGTTAATGGATCCAGTCAACTTGCCGTGTTTTTTTTAATACACCAGTTTTGTTTACAGTGTCACATCTAGCCTGACACTTTGATACAGCCAGGGATTGTCTAGTAACCAATTGCTTTTATTTGGGGATAAGAAGTTACTGGTCACCCAGTTTGCTGTGCCAATATATGCATCTAGGTGAGCGGAGGTGTGGGACACAGGAACAGATGTACCAACAAGGAAAGTGCCTTGATGCTGGATTGGATGGCTAGTGAATGTAGACATTAAGTTAAATTTTGCTATGTACTTAAACTAAGTATGGCCGATTAAGCTAGTGGTAATTTGAATGCCAGCTTTAAAGGGCTTGCATACTCCGGCCAGAGGTTAAACTTGTAAATTGCTGCATAAGCTGTCTCTGTATGGAAATGTGTTTTAATACCTGTTCACTGTCTTTATTCTTTTGCAAGCTGCATGTGTATTGTCATATAAAATCTGCTTTCTACAATTTATTTTGATGGTCAGTTTTGAATGGCTTCCTCTTTGTTACCCGACTGAGCCTGAATGTTGCATTTCCGTAGTACATAATATGTAGAAAAAAACAAAACAAAATGCCACATTTACCTTTTGTGCTGGAGTCAGTGTTTTTCTAAGGCTGACCAAGTAGTAACCACAGAAGAAGGGTCTGGGCCACTGCTTCACACACAAGAAACAGAGAGACATGACCATGACATTCCTGGGTAAAAGGCTCTCTCATTGCACCTGTGGCCACGTTCAGCAGCAGGTGAATGCTCTTTAGTCCTGCCTTTGTAATTGCTCCTGGAAACAGGAACAATGCTCTGCCCACACAGTCCCATTTCCATGAAAGGCATCCCCGATTTGGCTGGGTCTGGCACTGCTCTCGGTCTCATGTGGGTTTAGTTCTTTTGTTTCTCATGGGTGGAGGATTCTCACAGATTTATATCTCAGTATTAAAAAGTACTAACGTATCACAGTTCTGAAAAAGCAGAGTTGGGTGTTCAAAAGCTGGTCACCTTCACAAAAGGCTTTAAGGTGGGCAGCTGGGGAAAGACTGCTCCTCCTTCCTGGCTGAAGTCCTCATTTGAATAGACAGATTCCTGCAAAGCTGAGGGGGCAGTGGCGTGGGAAAGGGGGTGTTCCATTACATGTCACCAGAAATTATTATTGCCACAGAAGAGCCATCCCAGATGTGTTTTGCATGAGTTAATGCTTGGTGGTGCTAGATGCAGACTCCTTTTCCAAAATGATGGTTTACTGCACAGTTGTTCCCTGACCACTGTTTCACTTAAGGCCCTTCACCTTTGTAGAGAGCCGTAGCATTTCTGTGTGTCCCGCTGCCCTGTGCTCACAGCTGATGAGCATTGGTGCAGCTGAGCTCCACAAGGAGCACAAAGTGTGTGCAGAAGAGGAGGCAGCAGTTTGTCCTTTACAGGCTGCTCCCTGCTGCCAGAACAAGACAGGAAACGTGCTTGGGCTCTGTACACTCAGAACTCCAGAAGCAGCTCGGTTCCTGGAAGGAAGCAGTTTTCCATCCGCATGGCAGAGTCTGGAGCACAGGAGCAGCAGGTGTGCCTAACCATGTTCTACCTTTGCAGCAGCCAGGGTGGGCACTGGACAGCAGCACAGCACCCTGAGAGGGCACAGGGCCCTGCCAGCCCAGCCCCAGCAGTGCAGCTGGGCGATCTCTGCCTTGTTCAGCAGCACTGAACCTCTCTGCAAAGTCATCTTACACGTATTTTCCAGTTATTTGTGCTATTCATGGCAAGGTGATCCAGTGCCTTTCTGACTTCCCAGCAGAATCCATCCACACAAAATAACTAGCAGAGCCAAAATATTCCTCCCACTCCCTACAAAACAGCTAGGAAATTCCTGGATCAGCCAAGGAAGCTGAGCACTAGTGACCCTGGTGACACACATCTCCAACTGGGAGATGCAGTATGACTTTCCCAATGAGTAATCTAACTCCAGGCTGGCCTGGAAATGGAAGTGTTCTGTGCACTGGTGTCCTGGGCGTTGCCCTGGCTTTCCTTTTGTGATGACTCCCGAGTCACGCAGCCGGCCTGGGCACTGAGCTGGGTCGGGGCCAGCAGCAGGTTTCAGTGGGAGCCACAGAGCTCCCGCAGCTCTCGGCTGGCCCTGCGCTGCTGGCACAGCCTGTTACCCGGCTGCAGTGTCATGCAGCAGGTTCTGGTGCCAGAATCCCGAGTGAAGCTGCTCAGGGAGTGTCCTGTAGGGCTGTGAGTGCCCGGGCACGCATTCCTGGGGTGCAGCTGAGCAGAGCCGTGCTGGGACCAGCGAGGGAGCGCCGTGGGGCTGGGGCAGTGGGGCAGCCTGGGCAGCACCTGGGGACCCAGAGCGCTGCAGATCCGCTGCTCTCAGCGCACAGCATGGCCCTGCACAGCACACCACGACACGGCACGGCATGGCACAGCACGGCACGGCACGGCACGGCACGGCACGGCACGGCATGGACAGCACAGCACAGCACGGCACGGCATAGCACGGCACGGCACGGCACAGCCCCACTCCTGGCCTCTCCCGGCACTGTGGCCCGTTCAGCCCGCCAGGGCCGTGCCGGGAGAGGGCAGCACACGCTGCCCGTGACAGCCGGCCGGCTGACGGCTCCAGCCCGGCTCCCGAGCGGGTGTAATATTTGTTACATTTATTTTCCGGCAGCTCAGCAGGTCCCCTTGGTTTCTCTCGTTCCACTCCGCTCCCGCGCAAAGCCTTGCTCAGGTTTTCCATCACCCTGAGTCACAAATCCCGGTCAGGGCAGGCTCATCGCCCGCCTGCTGCCGCCCGGATCGGATTGCCCCCGATCCCGCCCGGCACACCGTGCCCGGATGGGGCCTCACAATAGCGGCTCCGCTTGAAACAGCCCCAATCTCCGGTTCCTTGTCCCCACGGGGCGGACCTGCGATGGATGGGCTGGAATTGCTGACAGGAAGCCTGTTCTCATACTCGGCTGCAGCCTGAATCGCTGCCCTGCTCCGCCCAGATAAGCAATCACCGCTTTGGGAAAAAACTCGAGGCTCCTGAAGACCATTTCTGGACTAAACCTGTGGCAGCACAACTCTTCCTGCTTGATCAGATAAAGCTTTTTCCCGTTCTGAGGAGATGTGCCATTGGCAAAAAAACACACGTGGCTGAACGTGCACCAAAGACCCCCGGGACCACCTCCCCATGCACACTGCCCATTTTGGTACTAGGCAACTTCCCTAAATGGAGTCACTGTAATAAACTTTAAAAAGTGCTCTGGCTGTCCTCTATCATGCATTACACAGAACTTGCTGCGTTCAGCCAGACTCCTGAAGAGGGCCCCTCCTTCCCTCCCCAGCTTCTTGTCTCAGACACCAGAGTTTGCCGAACAGCCCCAGGGCAATAGCAGATGTCTCCAGAATATGCTCAGGGCACAGCTCTTGTAGCACATCCCCATTATGCTCCATTTGCTGCATGTGTTTTTACTCCTCTCTCTGCTGGATATCTTCCTTAAGCGAAACTATTAACATTCTTGCATGTGTCAGAAAGCCTCTCCATTTTACTTATCTATATAAATTAATGCCATTTAGATAGATAATGCAGAGATACACATCTGTAAATGGAAGCAAATCGAATCATTTTATGAGCTTGAAGAATAAGAGATCTTGTATCAGTCTTTAGAATTAGGTTGTCTGTAATGTAGGAAAAAGGTCAGACTCTCTGAAAGTGCAACATGTGGAATAACTTAAATAAAAATGTCAGCATAGAAACACCAAAAATAAATAAACATTGACAGAGTAGAAATTCCTTTAAAGGCAGTGAAACTCAGACTTGGCCACAAAACCCCAAGTAAACAGATAACCTTGCACAACATGTGGCTCTAGAGAGAAACTCTAGTTAGCCCTATCATTAAAGAAAAAATCAATCATTACAAAATTTCCCAAGACTGACCTCAGTCATGGGAAAAGAACAACCACAAGCTGGAGACAATGCATACAAGAATTTACCTGAGGAGACAGCAACAAAAGAACCTAAGTCATCACAAAACAAGCAGGGTTGTGAGGGATTTACACAGCTCTGTTTCTGTCTGTATTAGACAGGGCATTGCCAGCTCAGTTCCTGAGAAACGAGCTACCTTGCTGCTACCTTAGATCAGGAACCTGGTCCATATCCACAAATGAGCAGACCTGCTAATAAACCCAAGGCTTAGGTAATTTCACAGCAATTTTTTTGATGGTTTTGCATCAAGACAGCGGGGTTGGGGAAGCGAGGATGTGCACAGGAAAGGTAAAAAGGAATGGGAGCAAAGGATGGTGTCAGCCCCTATTTGAGCTCAAGCAGCTCCCCTCCCTCTCACTGTGGAGCATCAGGAGATGCAATGCACAGCTTATTTCCAGGATTCTCCTTTGCTTAATAAAGATAGTACTTACAAACAAAGAACCAGCCCTTTGTGCTGGAAGAAAGGTGAAAAATAGCAAAATCTAAACTCCTCTGTGTTCTTTGTCACCCAAAATGATTCAACACTCCCCTGCTTCCTTCCTTCCTTGCAGATCAGATGTTGGGAAACCTTGTCTGACTCAAGAACTGTAGAAGACTTTAATCAGAAATGTAAAACAATTAAGCTCCCAGAAAATAAAAGCAAAAACAGAAAAGAGATGCAGACCCTAAAGACAATTAATAATCCAAGCCTCTTTGTGAGCCAAGCTATAAAACAAAACCAAAAAAATAGCTAGAGATGAAAGCAAATGCATGGAGCATGTTTGAAGGAGGTGTAAGGTCATGGGAGAGAGAAGCAGGCAGCAAAGGGAGCAAGCCATGAACACAGCTGGGTATGAGCATTTCTGGGCAGTATTCTGGTGACAAAAATTCTTTATGTTCAAAGCAAAGACACCATCCACCACTGCTCAAACCTTTTTGTGTTCAGATGATTTAGAAACATATTTTGTAAATAAAAATATCTGTAGCTCATAAACTATTGATGCTGGCATAAATTCCTACACTAAAAGAGAGCAAAACATAACCAAACAGGAGAGAGAAACAAAAACTAAACACCTCCCCCAACTCAAACCCTCTCAGCTAACTTTTTAAGACAGTAACAGTAATACAGCATGGAGTCCATGTCCAGACTTAGCAGACACTGGCTATGAAAAGATTCACTGCAGAATTGTACTAGGCTCATTTGGTATAATAAAGGAATTTCTTACATTAGGACCTGATTTGCCATAGTAACATTTTAGAAAGTCTTTTGTGCTCTTTTACTTCAGAATAAAGTGTTCAGTTCAGATTAGTGATGGTCTAAGTGGACATCCAGAGCATTAACTGTGTTTATAATCTTATGCTCATTGTCTCTGACACCCCTAGATACTCTTGCATAACATTTCTGTGGTTATGAAAAGTGTTACTTCTTTGTTAAATTCCATTAGACATTCAGTTGCTCATGTAGTCGAGAAAATTCTGCAGAAATTAGCCTTGGCTGGGCTACTATTGCATTCTGAGCAGAGCAATGACAAACCCAGGAAATATAGGGCTACTTTTCCAAGAAATAAGTACTCAGAAACTTCATTATTATCAGGTCATACACTGAAACAGAAACAATGTACTAGTTGGCTCAGCAGACTTACTACTCATCAGTGTGGGGTTGAGCAATGCCTGGAAATCAAGGCAGCCCAAGGGACTGAGAAAAATGTTGGTAGCAGACATTCAAACTCAAAAGTCTGGACCTCACTACTCAATTGTAGCACTAGTCAATGCTAAAGCAGCACTTTTAAAATATAAACCACCATATTATAGCATAGTTTCTTTGACAGCTTGAATTGTGAAACAAGCCCACTGCAGCCTGAGATGTTCTGTTCTGTTACTGAGCTCCCACGGGGAAACTCTCCCAGAACCTTCATCCCCCAGTGAAGGAGCTGTGGGCCAGCCCTCCACCCTCCTCCATGCTCCCAAAGCTCACTTGAATAACCTGAGTAATTCAGGACCCTGGGAAAGGACATCCTCGATCTGTAGTTGGGGCATCTCAGGACAGCCTGCACCCTAGCATGTTAACCTCTCAGGTAAAGTTAGATACCTGACTGGCTTGAAGCTGTGCCCCTTTCTGTCTGCTGAGAGCATTTTCTACACTTTTCTCTTTCAAGAGCTGAAGCAAGTAGAGTGTGGGAATGGTGTTAGGCCCCCTGAACTCACTTGGTGAGTGTTTGAAAGGGCTGCAGTATTTCAACACCCTCAGCAGAAGACAACAAACTTCTCAGGAGGTTGAATAGATTTTATTTGCAAATTTTAGATAATAAAGTACTTGGCAAATTTTAAAGCAACATCCAATTAAAGCAAGGCACTTCACAAAGCACTCCCTTAGCAAACTCCAATTTTAAGTGACGCAGATTTTGAGAAAAGGAAGTCGTGGGGCTGGGGGCTGGGAGGTGATGGCTCGGCAGCACCACCTACCCAGAACTTGCCCTGCTCCCTGCTCTGAGCTTGCACTTCTGCTGTTTTGAGCCATCAGTCTTTTGTCCATTCTGCTACAAATGGGCAGCACTAAATAATCACACTGTTTACTTTTCAAGTGTCCTGTTAGGATACTGAAAGGATAAATTTACAGCATAAGTATGCACATCTGTTTCTATTAACGTTTTGATATTCTTGAACATCAATCTATTTTTAAAATATTGAGTCACAGAAGAATGTGTTAGTCAAACATCTGTTACAATTTTTTTATTGTTACTCTTCATACTCATGTTCTGAGTTCAAGAGACCTAGATAAAACAATAGTTCTTAATTAAACAGTGAGGCAGCAGTAAAATGACTATTTATTCTTGAGGAAAAAAAGCAAACAAAATAATCATTAGAAAGCCCAGTAAAAGAGAAGGCAAATTAGTTCATGTTCACCAGAATAACAACATTTTGGTCAAATACTAAGAAAAAAAATTTATGCAAAGTAGAAGAAAGAAAGACATAACCAATGAAATTGACACTGTCTTGCTCAGACCCCTCTTCATAAATTCTCAGACTGCAAAACACATCGTGTACACTAGAAGTATTTTGGAATTGATAATAGTATTTTAGAATAAATACATCTAATAAAGAGTATGACTAAGAACAAGTCATGGTGTAAAAACAGTAAAACAATGCTTAATGATTTTTTGTCAGCTCTATTTACAAATGCCATCCTTTGTTCACAGGACATATAAATTCCTTTATTTATGCAAGGAGGCAAGAGTAACACATTTTCCAGCCTGTCCACAGAAGCACCATAAGACTGCAGCATATTTTATTTACATTGTGCTGGGAGACAGAAGAGACTATACTTGCAATAAACTCAGATTATTATGGGCTCAAGACTCACCTGCAGTGAGATTATGAGACTGTACCTTGCTTCCTGTTATTGACATGCCAGACATTAACACAGAGCAGTGGAACAAAACTTTCACTGGCTTTGCAGCAGATTGATACAAGAACAAAGCAACATAGACATTAGCTTAAATTAGTATCCATTTCAACTGTTTACAAGAAGCTTTCATATAGCCTTAAATAATTTAAGGTATATAAACTATGTGTGTTATTTTCAAGTGATCTTTAGCAGGAGATCTTATCTGACTGTTTCAGAATAGCTACTAGCAAAAGAGAAAACTATTGAATAAATATTTGCAGATTACCTCTTAAAAGCTTAAGGAGCATGATTTTTTCATTCAAAACACTGTTTTGTGTGACCACTGAGATATAGAATTGCACTGCTTGCTATACAAACTACTTCTCAAGCACTGTGATCTTTGCTATTTTGTACTTTGACATCTAGATAAGCAAAGCTAAAATATTACAACCCAATACACAAAATCTCTGTTACAACAAAGGTGTCTTACTCTGATTCATCAAGGGAGCATTCAAAATTAAAATCAGATATTTCTCTGAGGTAGAACTTCAGCTGATTCATTATCTTGTAATATTTCTAATCCTTGGCAATGTAAGGGCAAGGAACATGGTACTGTCCAACTGCAAAAAAACACGAGACAAACCTTGCCTTCATGACCCCATCCCAATGTGGGCACCACAGTTCATCTGAGGCTGCACAGAGCGTGGTCTCTGACATTTGTTCCACCCAGCCCTTCAGTGTCATTTAAAATGTGTGATACCTAGCTCAGCATTAATACCCTGTGGTGGTTGCTGTGTGTGCACAGATCTACTCAACTTACCCCTGAGAGCTGCCTTGCCTAGCACAGCTGCAATCACAAGGCATCAAAGTTATCATCTTACTACTGATCTTAGCAATTACCTGTATCATGGGAGCAATGGGCGATATTCCTACCCGGTAGCTGTGGACTCCAGCCTCCATGCACCTAAAGCTTCCTGAGCATCCAGATTGTCCTAGTGTGAATGGAGGGAGCCAGTCACCTCCTCACACACTAAACTCAGCAGCAAGGAACACCAATCTGAATCAACAGACACAGCCCAAACATGGGCTAGGGCTTCTGGTCAAGGGCCAGGACCTTGTGGGCTGTTATGCCAGACTCTGTGCCCAATGCAAAAGAGAGGATCCCAGCAGTGAAGCATCCTGTAATGCCTTCTGTGCTGGTGATTGGCACTATGCAGCAACATAAATCACATAAACAACTTCCTTCTCTGCTAGTACTCCTGCACAAACTAGCCTGACGATGACACCTCACTGTGTCTGGGCTCAGGCACGTGCACACACGAATATGCTCAGGTGTACACAAGCACTTCAGCAGCCAGTTCTCAAAGGAATCAGTGCAGTTACACAGATGCATCTATGTATACACACATGATATATGTGTGTGTGTATATCTGCATAACTGTATCCCTTCTGATGAAGCTACACCACCTTGCAGCAGTGACAGGGCTAACTCCTCTCCTTTCTACATCCAGAGGTGGTCTGCTTCTGCAAGTACTAGGAAAAGAGAGTGCATTTCGGCTCCCTTTAACTGTGCCTTTGAAACATATTCTCACAGCAAGGATGCCCGAACAGCTGAACAGCTCCTGATTTAAAGTCTAACCACAACTAGGGAGACAAGAAAGAAGTTGGAGGGGAGAGCAGATACTAATAAAAGTAATGGACAACTAGCTGAAAAGAAGCTCTGAACAAGCAAGAAATCAGTGTGTTGAGTAGGTTAGAATGGCACAGAGGTAATTCTAAGGTAATCTTTGTATTTAGGAATGGTATGCATGGGTGCACCTACAAAAAGTCTGTTGACATTTCAGATCTCATTAAGTTCTCAGCTCCTTTCTGCCTTGGGGAAATACATAACATCAATAAATTGGATAATGTTTTGAATGTGCCCTTTATAGTCACAGGCTTCTTTAGGTTGGAAGGTACCTGTAAGATCATGGAGTCCAACTATTAACCCAGTACTACCAAGTTCACACTTAACTATGTCCCCAAGAGCCACATACACTCATCTTTTATATACCCCCACATTGGTGACCTCAACACTTCCCTGGGCAGCTTGGCCAAGTGCATGACAGGTGGAGAAATTTTTCCTAATATCCAATCTAAACCCTTCCTGTCACAATTTGAGGCTATTTCCTCTTATCCTACCATTTGTGTCTTAGGAGAAGAAGCCAATCCCCATCCAGCCACAGCCTCCCTTCAGGCAGCTGTAGAGAGTGATAAGGTCCCCCCTGAGCCTCCTTTTCTCCAGGACAAACACCCCCAGCTCCCTCAGCTGCTCCTCACAGCACTTGTGCCCCAGACCCTGCCCCAGCTCCATTGCCCTTCTCTGGACTCTCTCCAGCCCCTCAGGGCCTTTCCTGCAGTGAGGGCCCAGCCCTGGGCACAGCACTGGAGGTGCGGCCTCAGCAGGGCCCAGCACAGGGGGACAATCCCTGCCCTGGCCCTGCTGGCCACAGCATTGCTGATCCAGGCCAGGATGCCATTGGCCTTCTTGGCCCCCTGGGCACAGCCTGGCTCATGTCCAGCTGCTGTCACCAGCACCCCCAGCTCCTTTTCCATGGGGCAGCTTTGCAGTCCAAGGCTGCAGTGCTGCCTGGGATAGCCTGCCCAGAGAAGCTGACTTAAGTCGTGAGGTGGATTGTGGTGCTGCATCCCATCCTCCCTCACCAGCCACACCATAAGCTGAGAAATGCCCGTTACTCCAAGGCTCATTAGTCCTTGACAAACAGCACCTGGGCTGAGCTCCTCTTGATTTTTTTCAGACCACTGTCTGCTCCCAGGAATTAGTGCTGTCTAATAAGTACCTGTTTCATTAACAAGCTGATGTGGAAACTTATTTTTCTTGCCTGAATAACAACGCAAGTGGAATAATACTTTTGTGGTTGAACATTCAAAGGAAGTTACCAACTCAAATTGTGGCCATAGAAAAATACTATGATTAAAGCCCACTCTCTTGCGACCCTATAAACAGCAGTCCAAAGTGAGACCTATTCTATATGAATATGAAAATCTAAAATGTCTAAATGATGCATTTAGTAAAAAATCAATACAATAAATTTACACATTTTCTCAGTTTTAATTTTTTAATGGTTCACAGTGTTAGTTTGAAAAAAACATTGCAAAAAGTCAGAAAGAATACAACTCTCCATGCAAAATAAACAAGTACAAGAAGCTTTCTTTCCAAAGCATGTGCAAAAGGCGGCCTTCCTTTCTGGAATGTATTGAGCCCACTTCCAGCATTTTGCTTTTTCTGAGAAAATAATGGGGAAGGGAAGCAGAAAAACAAGGAGAGAAAAGCAGCATATCAATAGGGAAGAAAATAAAGTGGGATAAATAAGAAGGACATACTTACCCTCCAGAACCTAAGAATTTTTACAAAGATAACCTAGCCAAGCCACCCAGCAAGAACCTCCCCTCTCTAATGATCCCTTGAAGGTTGCATTATTTTCACTTTTCACCTGTCTCAAACACATAACTCAGAATATACAGCTTTCATGTAGCTGCTAACCAATTCCTAGAAAGGCCCAAAATATCTCTCCATGTGTTTATTTTTAGATATTGTGATATTAAAACAAACACTGAGATTTAAGGGAAAAAATTGCTGTGAATTGGATCAGTGATCTCTGAGCCCAGAGAGACAACAACATCACTGTAAGTGAGAAGTGTAGAACCAACTGAAGAAGCAGGAAAAAAGCACTGACCTAACCAAAGCTTTGTCCTAATTTCAGAGTATGACTCACCTAAGTGAGCAAGGGCTTATAAGAGCAAGCATATATGCATTTCATCTTGGAGCACTGTGGTTGAAAAAGTGATCCAACAAACAGGAGAGGTGGAAATCAGTGTTGCTGGATAAGGAACATTTGCAGAAATTGTTTTCCCATCCTTTCTTGGCAACTAGAGGAACATTGTTCTAAGTTAAAGCAGCTTCCAAACTACAGAAAAAGATCCTAAATGCAAAACTTTACACTGTTTTCACCAAAACAATACAAGTAATAGCCACAGCATCCAGGGAAAGGCTCAGCCTCCTCATTCATGCTTACAATATATTTTCCATTCCTACACTCCTCTTCCTGTACAGAAAGGAAATGCTTTCTAATCCTATTCACATTTGTCTCACGTTTTTCTATCCCCATAACTCCTGTATTTTTTTTACCCTGAAATAAATCTGCAGTTGTGCAAACTACAATCTTGTGTAAACAAGACTGATAACATCAAGTCTCTAAATGCTGTAAAAATAGCTCAAAGTCTTAAAATTGCCATATACCCCATATGTGGGGTATATGTTCAAACTGAACATCCCCTTCAAATACAATTAATTTGACTCTATCTTTTTAAACCTGTTATTTAGCAGAGTATTCACTAAGAGCTTTACAATAATGGCCTCTTTCTTGTTAAAAAAATTAGTGTGATCGAGTGTTTTACTGCTTAATTGCTGATCTGTAAAATGAAAACTATAATTAGATTTATGACTTAACAAAATCACAAAACAAATGACAAAAGTGATATCTTTCATGTAGAAATACCTAATCCTAAATCATTTACCAGAGAATATCTCGGAAGATTTTACAGACTTAGTGTTTTTTCATTACCTCCCTGAAAAATAACTTTCTAACTCAATGCTTATTCTAACACAAAGTGACATAGTTAGTTGATATTTTTTTCAGTTCAAAATATCAAAACCTCAACAGGGAAACACACTTTTAAATTGAAACAAATTAGAAGGACAGAGCAAGAAGATAAAACTGCATATTGAAGGATAACTTCTTAAGTTTTGTTTCTCCTGTTGGTTTTTAGGAAACAAACAGTAGAAACAAAAACAGCACAAAATGCTGAGCACTATGAAAACCATGAGAAAGGAAAGGAAGCAACATAGCAAGCATAAAACATTTTCCAAAATGCGGGTAACATAGCAAATATACTCTCATTAAACATAAGAAACTATAAGCCAAATTATTAATTCAGGAGTCAGGATACAAAAAGACAACTCCTGAAATGTAGAACATATTTGTAAAACAAGAGGAACATTATATATAAAACCAGATGAAAAACAATCAGGGGAAATAAGGACAGGAAAGTAGCTCTGCTCCATGTAACTGAAGGAAGGATTTGGCAGATTCTGACACTGTTCAAGTCTGTCCAGGTTTCCCCATCAGAGCTGAGCCTTGGGAACTGGTTGTGTGGGGAGCAAGAGAAGAGCTGCTTGTACTGCTGGATGCTCCTGCAGCAAATATCAGTTTGTTGAGCAGGTTGAAACAGGAGAACTAAGAAGAAATAACAAAAGCTATTTCTTTTGTCTCACTACTGGCATGTCTGGTAAAAAAAAAAAAACAAACCAAAACAAAACAAACCAACAAATACCTCAAACATCCACGCTGAAAGTGAACTCTGACATACACACACAGCATAACAAACTAATTCACAACTATTTGAAGGAAGAGGGTGCTCCCATCCAAATTAACCGAGCTCAGCCACCTCAGAACATGTGACTGCCTGTGAGCAGCAGTGCCCAGGGATATCTCACAGGAGGATTTTATAACGGAGCCCTCTCACACTGCTGACCTTTGGCCACCCTGAACATGTCCACTGTTATGTAAGACTGTGCCAGAACATTTGGTTGAAAAGGAAGTAAGGCACCTGACTGGCTTCTGCATTCTTCTGTACTGTGCTCTGGCAAGCTCTCAGAAATAAGAAATTCCCTTGTTTTAACTGAATTTTTAAGGTACGGATTGAACAGTGTCTTTTCATTGAAATCTTCCAGGTTTAAAACTTCCTCATTGTCATTTTCTTCATTTTTAATTGGATTCTGCTGGCATCCACACAAATCACTTGCCACCATTTCTATGGGCTGGACTTCCTTCACTGGTATGAAAGCTGAATGCATTTGACTTCTGGTAAATTGATCAGTAATTATATAAGGCATGGATGGGGAAAAACTTTTAGCAGCTTCATTCTCTTCATTATGCAGTATCTTTTCATCTCTGTTAGTTATGCCTTTTGTATTAATACCAGTACATTCAGAAACATGGTTGTCATAATTTATTAGTAGGGACCCTTCCTGACTTTCTTCAGGAAAACAGTATTCCAAAACATTTATTTCTTCAAAGTCTACGGTTTTGGTCTGAGATGACATTCTCTTCAAAAAGGAATTATTCTGTCAATACAAAGAGATAAATTGGAGAGTTACAAAGGGATACATAATGTATCAGTTCATTTTTCAATAAATAAATTATTGCTGTTTGAGCTCTGTTTAACTCAGAATTTCAGACGTGCACCAGTGAAGAGTTTAGATGCTTTTCAGATGGGAAGCAGTTACATGTGAATGAGTACTAAAAAAGGCAATGTTATTCTGTCCATTTACTAAATGCTTTCATATTAGGTTTTCTGTAAGTAATGAAATAATGAATTTCAGTGAAGGCTCAGAATCAGGTTTGAATTGTGTCCATGTTTTCTTGTCTAACCAGACATTTTGGGAAAAAAGCTTAAATCCCATTATCTACAATTTACACTTTGTGCAATGTGCAAACCTGGTCAACTCCACTCCATTCAAATAAACATTGAAACTTTAATAAGGAATAAATATTCAAAAAATAAAAGGACAGAACTGTTAGTACAACTATATACCAAATCTTATTATATGTTGCAATACTGTTTTTGTGGAGAAGAGAGGAGGTGTGGAGATGTGGAAACCTAATTTAATAGACTCAATAGCCTGTGCAAATTTAATTTACTGCATTAAATGAACCATAGCCACCAACCACTTTGTCACTTCAAAACATTATTTCCCAATATCCTATAATAATTAGATTAATACACTTTATGAAGATGCATCTTCCCTATTATTTTGGAATACTACAAAGAGCATTTTGTAGCACTGAAGAAGAAGAATGAAACTCAATAAAGGTGGGGGGGGGGGGTTGGCTAATGAAATGACTGCCAGAAAAGGATTTATTTTCCCTTCATTTGATCCCTTCTTTAACACATAAAATTTCAACTACTACCACAGATGAAGCAAGAGGCCATTCCACTGCAAGACTTTCTTCAGGATTTGGTATATCAGGCCAGCAAACCTTTTTAAACCTATAATTGAGAAAGGAATTTTAGCCAAATTATGAAATAAATAGATTATTAAAAATTTAAAAATCACCAGAAATTCCAAAAACTGCTGAAGTATCAAACTTTCAGAAAGGAAATGTTTTCTATATCAACATAATGCTTTTCAATAAAACTGTTTCCCTATACACTGTTTTTTATTACAAAAGATCTAAACATGATCTCTTGGGTTACAGAGACATTGCAGAAAAGCCATTTTATATTATATATTATATTATGTTTTATTATATTATATTACTCAATTAAATAGTGTATGAAATAAGAGCATGCCAAATTAAGACAGTACACAAATTCTATTATCATTTTTCAGGGTGTTTCTTCAGTGAAAATCCACCTCAGGTGTATTTGTTCATGGAAAATGACCCTAGCACTATATCACATTAGAACTACACTGAGTTCCGAAATCAGCAGATAAAGGATGCTCACTCATTTAATCACTCACTGACACTGGGTAGTGGGGCAAGGGAACGAAAACCAGTCCTTAGCTTGACTTTTCTCATGGCAATTTTATCTACACAAGAATATAAACATTCTACTGCATCTGAAGTATTCTTCAGAAAAAAAATTAGTTTTTGCTATTGTAAAAATTCATTATACTCAACACAAATGAAGATGTAAAAGGGATGGAATTTATTTCTTGAGTTGTACTTACTACCTGATGCTTCTCAACTTGACAACAGTATTGGTTCCAGTAGCTTAGAATGCCCCAAAATTGTTCAGGTTTTTAATCTTCTCATCAGCCAAATAACACAGTCACTTTTCTTGTGAAAATATTTTATAACCTTAAAAACACCCTCACAGTCATCTTTGCAATATTACTGGATCTCCATGCCCAGAAGAGAAAAATTTAAGTCTATCAGGGGACATTTGTGACAGCACATGAAAGGATTACGAATCATGTGCAGATACGGATCCACACTCAAGGATCAAGCATCCAAAGATCTTCACAGAATGTAATTTCTAGGTTTTTTCCTCATTCCTTTGCAGCTCAAGAGAGGCATCATCAACTAGTAAGAGTTATAGGTAAGACAAGCAATAGGGCCTATGTCCTAGTACCATCCTAGCATTTTAAAAGTGTCTAGAAAGCTTTATTTCCTGGAGTTATTAATTTTTCAGAAACTGACTTTAAGTTTGCTCCCCTCACTTACATGACCATGGAACTGCAAATGGCATGTATGTAGCATTTTACATAAACTGATGTAGGTGATACATAAATCTGTTTCTCCCATTTATTTTGTTTCAATTTACTAAACTTTCTAAAATTAATACTTATTTTTGGACTACAGCACATAAACTGCAGTCAAAGTATAACCTGTACACTTATTTGTTACTTTAATTGCTTGTCTTCTATTTAGACCTCGGTTTTGAACACAACAAAGGCATTTATAAAATAAATAAAAATCCAGTAGGAAATATACTCACACGTGTTTTTTCAAAACACACGTTATCCAAAGGCCTATCAGACACAAAATGCTTATCTCAACAGGTATAGCAATAAAAAAGATATCTTCTTTATCTTTGGACAAAAACAAAGAAATAAAAACCAAAACACCAATTAGTCCACATTGTTGTTTCTTCAGGTATTCCCTTAAGACAGCTAATTTTTAATATCCAAGTCACTTAATTAGCACAATTCTAAAGAGCTCTGTCAAAACCAGCCAAAATTACTCAGAATACTGTAGGATACCCATTCTATGACAAGTTAAAAGACGAGTATTTAGAATCCAACAAGCCACAGTTACTGAGCCAAAAAACCAGATTGTGATGAGATTTTTCAGGATGTTTCAGGAACAGATTTATTGCATTTTAAAATTTCCTTTATTTAACAGAATCACACAATAGGGGGTATCTGTAGATCACTTCATGCAACTTTAAACCTAGATCAGGCTGCTTAGGGTCATACCATGCCAACCTTTGACAGCAACCTAGAATGAAGGCTCTACCACCACTTGGTCACCACGTTCACCTAAATCTGCTGGTCCATGCCACTTCTGCCAGTTACAAAAGGATAAATAGCAAATTGAGTGCAGGAGATAGATTTAAAACTACAAAAAACATTAGTTACTCTGGCTGAAACACTGCTGATTTCTGAGCTAATTTCAGAGTACCAGAGGCATTTAGGAATATACTGAGAACATTCTTCCTGAAGTTGAAATGAGGAAATGTTATTCTGATCTGTTGTCAATATACCTTGTCAAATCTGGCTAAAACAAATAGTCAAAGATAGGAAAAGGCATTTCCCTACACACTCGCTGGCCACAACTTCTGCACTCATTTTCTAGTTAAGCTTATATACCAGAATAGGTGAAACACAATGTGTGGTTTTTGTAAATCTCTCAGATGGAAAAGTCTACTTTGTAATGGACTGTTAGGCATCCCATCCCATAGCTGCATACACACTGCTGCTTCCACAAACAACCATAGTACTCCACTGCTTTACTGACAAAGAAATAAAGATTTTTGGGGTTGACTTCTAATTCTGAGGGTTTTTTAGTCTGTGAGATTGTCAGTGAAATTAAGTTAAATTCAACTACCAATTTGCCAGTTCTTCCTTGTTTGGTCCAACACTACTTAAAAAACAAACAGAAGTTAACAAATGCCAAGACAACAATGTCCTGTATTTCTTATTTCCAAGCCCATTTTTTAAAATAGAAATAAGTAACTGGATTATTACTTACCCAGTTTTAAAGTCTTGAAGGTTTTTGGCTCTCCAATGGTTCCCCCAGCTTTGTTGCTTGCCATAATCTGAACAGTATATTGTGTATTAGCCTGTAAGGACTTCAGTCTGTATTGTAGAACATCAGAGTTCACTGTTTCATCTTTTTAGGAGATTTATGTAAACACACAAAAGTAATGTTATATCAGGGAGCTGTACACTTAGCAACTTCAGCAATAACAGATCACAAACTATTTTAAAGGTAACTTGAAACACAAAGCATCCTTACTAATCCTTTAAAAGATGAAACCTAAATTACTGAACAATATTTATCAATACTACTTAAAAGTTTGAGGCAAAAACCTGAACCATTACGTATTTAGTTTTAAAAATAAATACAAATATTTTTGCTAATATTAAAGGTAGGTGAACTATATTCTCCTGCAGATTATCAATGAAAATTGATAATCTTCAGGAGAACACAGAAAAGAAAGTGCTTTGAGAACTTTATTTCCTCAAAATAGTTGGCTCAGAAATTAGGAACTTCAAATAATTTCTGTAGCTTGTGAAATTCAACTATATTTCTACTACATGCAGTTAGACACTGATCATCCAAAAGGATGTCATCTATCAACACTGGGATACCACCCCAATAAAGTCAAAGGAAAGTCAAAATCAAAAGGAATTTTTTTCCAAGTTTCAAAATGCTTTTATGAATAGAACACTGTTTCCAGTGTATTCTCCAGTATTGAAATTAATGTAATGTGCTTCACCTGTAATTTTTTTTAAGCAGGACATAAAAAAATCCTACTAACAGTACCAAATGCATCTTCATAAAAAATCCTACTAACAGTACCACATACATTTTCATATAAGAAATTACAGTCACTAAAATATTTCCTGGTGCATAACATCAAAGGCAACTCATTTCCTCAGTCAGTTCTATTGAGAAACACCCAGGAAATAGTTATGCTGCAATATGTCCCAAGTTAAAATAAACTGAGTTTCTCTTAAGTCAAGAGTGGGAAAGTGAAGTTCTAGTGCTGGAAGGCCATTAGTGAAGTCACCTTGGCACACACCCCCACATCCTATTATTATCAAGAACACATGACATCAGAGAAGCCTCAAAAAACATCAGTACAGCATGTTTTGCCATTTAAATTTCACTCCCTTGCGTTGGTATTTACAACTAATTTTCTAAAGAAAATAATCTGAATTTCTAAAAGGGACACAGCCTGCTTCACATTACGAGTAATATGGAGAAATACAGCTCTGTACCATGAGGCTCCGTGTCTCACAGATGATCCTGCACAAAGCAGTCAGCGTTAAATTACACAGAAACCAACATAATAGGAAAAACTGTGTGCAGATGACTAAATCTCACAGAAGTAATTAGCTTTCTCTTTCACATTTAAAAATTACTGGGAATTGCCATGGTCTGAACTGGATACCCATAAGAAACAAGCATCACAAGATTTGTAAGTCTGAAAACTTTGCAAAAGAGATTGTGTTAGGTGCCTGATTTTTAGACAATGACGTCTAAAAAAGGAAGAAAAAACCCCAGTTCTGAAGCACTGAATGATCCAACAGCTTTCTTCATAAACTATATAGGAAGAAAAGTTTAGGTCACCCAAAAACTTTTCATGAAAGCTTCTGCTGAAATTTAAACTACAGGAATTTTGAACAGATACCGTTACACTGCCAGATTGTATGGACACTATTCCTGAGGTAGAGATTAGGAGTATGCTCAAATTTATGCTATCAGCCTCCAGACCAGAAAAGCCATGGCAAGCACAGAAAATCAAACACATCTGAAGAAACTGATCTAAAATGATGTCCATATAAACTATTCCTTGACAGCTTATTTTAGTGTTATTTCCAAATTTGCTTTTAATATAAAATTGACACTAAAAATACTTTAGCAGAAGATTTCCACCATACTTTTCCAGAAACTGAAGGCATATCCTTCCAAGGACAATTATGAAACCTATCAATTCACTGAACCCTTATGATCTATGACTTCACACAGAATCTATGATTCTCCAATATATTTCAGCTTCTCTACTCCTGTCAAGACTTTTTTCATTGACTTTAAAGGTGCCTCAAGGTAGAAGAGAGATTGAAAATTTCATAACCCTGTTGGAAGTATTGTTGTTTAATCTGTACTTACTCAATTCTTTTCCATTTTTGGGTTTATAAAATATTGTATAATTAGTGATAAATCCATTTCTTTTAGCCTTTGAAATCTCATTCCACTTTATTGTAACTTCATTTTTCCCCAGAATGCCTGTATCAGCCACAGGTCCTTCTGATGGCTCTACAGAGAAACATTATGAAATAGCAAAAGTAGTAAAATAGTCATTAGTGTTTTCTGCCTATGTTATTTTACACATATCAGTAACATAAGAGAAAACACATGCATGAGAAAATACGCAAACTTAGTGCTCTGACACTGTCCTTAACTTTCCTCACTCTCTTTAATGCAGAAATTCTTCTGATAAAACTTCCCCTCGCCTATTATGGCATTTGCATAGTTTCAGATGTTATTGTATTAAAATATTTAGATGTCATTAAAAGGCTTTATTGTTACAACATCAGGGAGAGCTCAAGAGGAAAATTATCCTTTCTCCTGGGGGGGGACTCAGGCGCAAGGCCAGTGCCTTTGCAGGAGATCTCTGGCTGAGCTGGGATTCAAGTGGCATCTCCTGATGCCTTGCCCATCACACTGAACAAAGCCTTTCTGCTTACACAATACCATCTCAACACCCTGCTCATAACTTTGAGGAGACTTTCTGAAGAAAGAGTTCTCTGTGATGCAGTTTTAAAACTTCCTTCCCCTTCTCTAATAACCTTGAGTGTTGTCACAGCTACCTAAAAACAGGAAAGCACTCAAAACCCATTTCTGACTGTGCTAGTAATTATCACTGAAACAAAAAATAATCCATTGCCTCCCCCCAGTCATTAATGCTCTTTAGTGGTGCATTGTACTATGTGTGCCTGCACATTTGCATAGACACACACACCAATCAACATTTTCACATGGAATCTTAAAATTACTGGTAAACTACATTCTTACAGCTGGTTGTATAAATCACTGAATTCACAATAAACTTCTACAAATAAAGAAACTTTACCCCTTCCTCTAGCAAAACACTAATTCATCCAAAGTTTCTGTCCAATTAAAAGCACCATGTCTTAACATTTTTTACATGCAAGAATACAAATGTTTTATTACATTATAAAATCTAACAAAAAGTAGGCTTTTAAAACCAGCCATTTTATTTTATGAGTAGAATTTCCTCATATATTGACTGACAAATGTAATCAAGCATTAAAATCAAGTATAATTACATATCTAAATGAGCTTTTAAACATTGAAGAGATAGCTAGTTTAAAAAATTCTTTCATGTTCGTAGTTACACTTTTTCCAAATGCTTTGTATACAATATGTAAACTTCACAGAAAATTAGTGGGTGCAAGCAGCAATGTACCTGTATCACAAGATGAATACTTTCTTATAGACAAATTTTATTGCTGAACAGAACAGAAATTAGGAACCCTGAAATCTGGGGGTCTTTCCACCACCTTCACCTCTTTTTCAAATAACAGTAGTACCACATCACTAAAAGATAATGCATCCTGAGAAACAGACTACAACACACATTTCACAACGTGATTACTTTAAAATACCTACTTTTTTCTTCAGCATAGATTTGTGTGTAGGATGGAGCTGCTACATTACTTTCATAAAGAGGATACACCAAGATGTTATAGCATATAAATGGTTTGAAGTTTTCTATAAAGGAAAGAAAAGAATATTTACATACAATCTCTATGTGATATTACTACAATGAAAATAGACTAAATCACAAGAGAATTCTAAATATTGTGTTACTGACTATTTGCTTCTACTGTCTAGCAAGCACAATATGCAATTATTGACTTGAATGCTCATTACTAGCTTTAACACACTTTTTTCATAGCAGTATTTGTAAGACCACATGGTTTCTGCATCATTTCTCACTAAAAATACTTTGAATGGGAAATTATACTTCAGCATCATACAACTTCTCTATATAAATCCACTTACTCATCTCTAAACCCTCTATGGTTTTAGAGGAAGTCTCTATTTTCAAATCACCAGTACAAAATTACACTTGAAGGTAGCCTTTTTAATTTCACATATATCGATGTTTAATGTTTTGCAAGAGACAACTTTGTCTCATACATCAGATTGAAAAGCAGTGGGGTCCCCCACTCTTACCACTCAGGACCTGAGGGAATGACAAGTAACTGTGTCAGGAAGGCTTAGGCTGGATATTAAAATGAAAGGTTCTTCACCCAGCGGGTGTTTGGGAAACTGGAACAGGCTCCCCAGGGAAGTGGTCACAGCACCAAGCCTGGTGAAGTTCCAGAAGGGTTTGGACAATGCTCTCAGAAATATGGTGTGATTTTTGGGGTCTCCCATGCAGGGCCAAGAGTCGGACTTCAGTGATTCTTCTGGGACATTACAACACAGAATATTCTATTATTCTTATTTCTACACTGATGTTCTAGTCATGTCAACTGCAGATCTTCTGACCAGCCTGACTCAAGGGTACAGTTGTTGCAAGTGAGATCTCTCCAGCAGAATTTCATGTTTCAAGACATAGTTCCAGCTTCTGGACATGAAGTTTTGAACTCTGAACAATCCAGGAGCCAATTAATCAGCTAGGTGTACCCACCACTTACAACAGCTCCCATCAGCTCTGAGAGGACATATCTGTAGCTTTACATCCCCTGGCATGAAACCAGTGTAAAGGGATTCCTAGATCATTCCTCTCAAGCTCTGCACCTTGCTAAACAAGAATAATGGCTACCAACAGATCCCTGCATGATATCAACTTTCTGCTGCTCTTTCAGTCTATTACACCTATTGCAAATTATATATACATTACTCCAGCTGGTTTTAGCTAGGGTAGAGTTAGTTTTCTTCCCAGCGGCTGGCATGGGGCTGTGCTTTGCATTTGTGCTGAACACAGGGCTGACAATACAGAGATGTTTTTGTTATTGCTGAGCAGAGCTCACACAGAGCCAAGGCCTTTTCTGCTTCTGCTGCTGCCGTGGTGGTCTGGGAGGGGACTGGGGGTGCCAGGGAGGCTGGGAGGAGACACAGCCAGGACAGGTGACCCAGCTGAGCAAAGGGACATTCCAGACCGTGTGGCATCATGCTCACTACATAAAGTGGGGGAAGAAGGAAGAAGGGAGGACATTTGGAGTGAGGAGTTTGTTTTCCCAAGTCACTGTTACATGCAATGGGGCCCTGCTCTCCTGGACTCCTGAACTCCTGCCTGCCCATGGGAAGCAGTGAACTCACTCCTTGCTTTGCTTTGCTTATGTGCAGGACTTTTGTTTTCCCTATGAAACTGTCTCCATCTCAACCCACAAGTGCTCCTGCTTTTACCCTGTTGATTCTCTCCCTGTTCTCACTAGCAGGGCAGTGAGCAAGCAGCTGCCTGGGCTGGGCTGTTTGCTGGGGTTAAACCACAAGAGTCAAACTGAGGTGATGACAGATTTGATTGGTATGTACTAGACTGAACTCACAGCTGTCAGTGCTGTTCAGCTAGTGATAAGCAGGCTCCTGCACTTGCCACGGGGGTCATTTGCCCGCCTGGGTATTAGAGTCTGTCAGAGTTTTGCTTTTGCTGCTTGCGGTAGTGCTGCACTACTTAACACATTACTGATTTGTGCCTGAGAACATTTTGATAACAGCCATGGGGATGTGCCAGGGCAGTGCTGCTGTTTCTGTGCTGATGTTGTGGACAGGCTGGAAGTCAGCGTGAAATTGAGCTGAAGTGTGATGTGTGATGGCGTCCACAAGGGAGCCTGCATCCTGTGGAGGACTCCACACCGAAGCAGGTGGATGCCTGAAGGAGAATGTGACCTCAGAGGGGAGCCATACTGGAGCATCTGGGGGTAACTGCAGCCAGTGGGAAGGACCCATGTCAGAGAAGTTCAGTAAGGACTGTCTCCCATAGGTGGGAAGAGTAGGGAATGTAAAGATTCCTCTGCAACCTGTGGTGAAGATCATGGTGAAGCTGGCCGTCCCCCCTGCAGCCTGTGGAGGAGAGAACTGTGATGTTCTCTCACTAAAACACATGAAAGAGCATGAGTTTTTCCCATATTCAATCTTTTTTTTAAATTCTAGATTTCTCGGATAGAAGAGTCACATCAGTCACAGGCCTCCCTACTGGCAGAAAATCAAGCCACAGAACTGCTTTAACACAAATTCTGTAGCCTAATCTCATATGAGAGCAAGCACTATCTTGGATGTTGCATGAAAATTTGTAAGACTAAAAAATGCTATTACATTAGCAGCAGAGATTTCAGTAAAGTATGTAATAATACTCTTATGTTTAAAAACAGCCTGAGGAAAGCTGAATGAGTTCATCCTTTCCAATCTACCTATAAGTACATGTACATCTGTACATTGTTACAGCTGTAACTGATAAACATACTTTTGTTAATTTTCCACTTTGTAGAATTTGATACATATTGCCATGATCTACCAAAAGGGTCCATCTCCAACTCCTCATACCACTCAACCACGTATTTGGTTATTTCTGGTTCAGAGGTTTTCCACTGCACCACCACTTCTTCATTTGTTGTAGAGGTCACCACTTTTTCAATCATCTGAGAGGCTAAAAATTTAACAGAAAATATCAGCAATTGTCTTCAGAAAAACTTGAAAAACACATACAGAATTCAAGAACCAGTCTCTCTTTCAGAATCCAAATTTTGCAGTGTGTAAAACTTTATAAACCAAATTACTACCAATTTTGCAGGTAGCTTATAAGTAATTTTGATTGAGATGACAAAGGCAATGGAACAGGAAAACAAGTCAGCAAGGTCAAGAATGACACTGAAGCAAAGGTGAATTCTGCATCAGCCTGCAGAATAGAGGTAATGAGAGTCTAAGTGAAAATCCAACTTGGCAAAGCAGAGGCAAAAAAGACCTGATGAAGCAGAGAAAAAAAAGAGATGCATCTGGTGGGGGGAAAGCACATCACAGCGTGGAAAAATCAGAAAAACCTTTGTGGTGGGATGCAAAAGTGGATAGGGAGGTAGTCAGCAACCTCTAGGACAAAATTACATTAAATCCACATATCCAGTTTTCTGATTAGAAATGGAATTTGATTGATTGAGTTCCAGGGGGACACTTGCACTTATATCATGAACAACTCTTGTTAGAAGTGATTCAAGAGTGTCAAATACAACCTGTCTGTCAGATCATGGCTGGCAGCAGAATGTTGCAACACAAAGCAGCATCAGAATTAAACATAAGAGCCAAAGAGCAACTCTTGTGCTAGATCAGGCCAGCTTCCTAACCCTGGCAGTGGGTGGGATGGGTTCTCTGGGAATGTATATGAAATGAGAATGAACACAAGGCTTCTCTCCCTGCTTCCACTAACGCAACGTAGAGACTTCTATTTATCATATCTTTGAGTGATTGTTGAACACTCTGCAATAGTGCCCTGTGGTAACCAATCTTCTGAGCTAACAAAGGGATCCAAAAGAGTTGGGTAGCATTCCTGTCACCCTGGTTTTTTAAGATTTTCTAAGCCTTCTGATTCTTGTAGTGAACTTTCTCACACACTTTCTGTAAATAACTCATTGTTTTGCATTCCTTTATGGAGGAAGAGAGAGTTGATGGACTGTTGGTTTGACCAGTGTCATTGGAGAGGTGTCATTGTCACCCTCCAATCCGCTGTCACTTTTGTAAAACTATAAATATTGCAGTCAGAAAATAAACTTCCCTTTTTTCCTTCACCTTGAGAGGAGTGGTGTGCTTGTGTTCTTTCGTGTTCTACAGCTACACATTCCATAAATTTATTTGGGAGGTGCAAAGTTAGGAAAAATACTAAGCCAACCAAAAAAAACCCTAAGAAAGTAGTACAACAGAAATTCAACAAGACATCACAAAGTATTCATGTCTTAACAACTGTATTTCAAAACAAAAGCCCCAACAATAATTGTCTGTAACAGAAATATGATACATGACAGCAAAATACAAGATACATATGACAGAAGCCCTTAGCATAATTTTGCTTCACTATATCAGAACTTAAAAAGATGTAATGAAAATCACTTTTTCATTAATGAGAAAAACATGACATTGAAAAATCTTACATTTTTCATCAGGGGATGGAATCCTCAAAATAGCTTCAGGAGACTCTCCAGCAGAGTTATAAGCAGTGACAGATATTATATGTGCCTCTTCATTTAAAAGTAAGGTCATTTTCGGTTCAGTAGAATTGTTTGTCCTTTTATGTGCAGCCTTGTTTTCTGGAAAATACTGTATTTTGTAGCCTAGAATTCTCCCAGAAGGCGGAAAGCTTTTTAATGGCTATTAAAAAAATACACAGTAGTAAGTGTTTCGCAGTGTTACCTGCACAAGCAAAAATATATGCTGTATTAAAGATCAAATTACAAAACTATTATACTGTATTTAGAAAAGCAAGGTATTTTTTTCAGGCCCATCTTCAGGACAAACAGCCACCAGAATTTCCTTGATGGATTTCAAAAGTCAAATGCTGAGATTTGAAATGTGAAGAGCCTTTAGACACTTTACTAGAAGATTAAAGTGCATTTAAACACGGCTTTGGCAAACTGGATTATTTAAATGCAGTTTAACAACTTTCAATGAGATTTTCCAGTGATCTGAACACAATTAAATGCTCCCTTTCCACACAGATTACAAAACTCCATTCATCTACCATTCAGTAAACAAAAGCCTTTTCAATTCTAATTTAGTTCAGTGAGCTTTTTTTGTTCTGATAACATCAAATGCCTCTGGCAGTTATATGTCCTACAACACAGAAATACTTAAATACAACATCAGCTACAGGATATCAATACGATTACCAATTCACAAAAAATCGCATGTACCTTCCACATAAGATGTACAGATCTATTTCTAGATGAGCGTGAAGACTTAATTACTCTCCACAAATCCACTTTTCCTGAAGGAGCTGTTTTAAGAAAAAAAATCCACTTGCAATTTGTTGCTGTATTAAAAAGATTGTTTAATATGGTGAAAACAATCAAAAGGTTTCTCTAATATGGTTAAAAAACTCAAAAGGTATCAAACATAGAGTCTAAGAGAAAGAAACTTACTAAAAGTTTTATCTTCTGTAGTACAATGCCTTTTTTTCCCCAATTAGGTACTTCTTTCTTTCTATAAGTTTCCTGCTGCTTGCTTTTATTTGTTCAGTTCTAGAGTCTCTCAGAAGAGATTTTCTAGTCTTGTTTTAAAACTGGTATTTTGATTTCTCTATTTATAATTTATTTCATTGAACACTCATGCTGCACTACTTTTCTGCTACTATCTTAATTTGCTTTGTTAAATCTTCATGTACACTCTTAATTTTCCCTCTCTTCAGTGTCTACTCATCTGCTTTCTTCCTTAGTCCTATGTTGTTTGAATCACTTTTCAAATCTCCTCCAATACTTGCTGTTGTCGTTCAGTTTTCCTCTTCTATCTTTAAACAAAATACACATGTTCTGTTTAAGCAACAGGATTCTAAATTCAATAGAGGATAATAGGCTGTAACACAGTTTTTCCCTACTAAATCCTAATGCCTCCAAGTATAATAGAAGAAAACTTCCACAGGTAGGCAGCTTACCATTTTCTTCTGTGCTTCCATTTTTCTCTCCACTCCATCCACTCCAAAATGCTGACTCATTATTGACACACCGAATGGCAACAGAATAGTCTGTGGAGTCCCACAGACCTGTGAGATTACACGATCCTACTTTCTTCTTAGAATTCAGTGAGACATTGACAAATTCCTGGAAATAGGTACAAGAACAAAAACTATTTGATATAAAATTTAGTGCAGATATATTACTTATTTTTTTTATTACTTAAGAAAACACAGAAGATGCAGCTTTTGTGTATACCACCTCACTTCTCTGCAACTCAAGATTCCTTGTTTTAAACTCCATTTTTCTGTGCAGCACCTTTGTTCCTCCTGTAAAACTCCAGGGTTTGAAAAACTTGATCCCAAACCTGTGGCTTGAACAGGGAACAGCTCACATGTGATTCCAGAGCAGCTGTGCACAGAAGCTGCTGGAGGGAGGAATGCAGTTCCCACTGGTGGGAAGCAAGTGGTTATTGCTAAAGCCATTACTACAATAATGTCCCACAGCAGCATCCTGGGGGACGCAGTGATTCCCCCAGTGATTCCTCACAGTTTGTGAGTCAGCTGGATACTTGTCTCCTGTCTTGTGCATCTTTTCTGAGTTACAAGGCCTTCTAGCTGTTAGCCATAAAACAGTGTAGCTGTGGGCTGCCCCAAACATTATCAGCACAGGATTAAAATGAAAAGGTAAACAAAAGGACAAAAAATTCTGGTACCAAGAGGTAAAAAATAAGACGAAGCCTGTTAGTGGTGAAGGAAGATGGGAGTGTAAGAAATAAATTATGTGTTATCTTTTCAGAAAAGTAATGACAATGAGAGTCATTTCTTTGTCTTGAAAGGAACTTCACTCCAACACCCCCAAGAGGGCTAAAACACAGTGAAGAAATTCTTGGCTTCCATCAGTTGAACCTTCCAATGAAAAATGAAACAGTCTATAACAATGCAGAGTGTACTATAACAACTATAACAAATGCAGACACTCACTCATAAGAACAACATAATGGGAAGTGCCTAATGTAACTGAATATTTTGGTCTGTTCTGATCTCAAGAAACTCACTGTCAAAAAATACCTGCTGCTAAGGGAGTGAATTCAGGGGTCTCCAAACTACTGTAGGTGATAGATTCTGCAACAAATCTAAAATTAAAAAGGCTCCAAAATTATTATCAGCCTCTGGCAGAACCTGACATAGAACTAGAGACATGTTGTACTAGGTTTTAGTTAATTGCCAAAAGGCTGTTAATGATATTGCATTAAAATCAGAAACTTAGAAATTTAGTATATGCAAGAACAAAAACATGTCACATGTTTTTCACTCAGTAAAAACAGTTCACACCAAACTATTTAGACTGGTTTGGTCAGATAACTTTAAAGGCCAAGAAGGTATTTGTCATTTGTGCAAACCATTTTTCCTTAGGTTTTTCTGGGGGTTAGTTTTGGGTTGGTTTTTGTTTTTTGGTTTTTTTTTTTTTTTTTTTTGCCTATATGTGCTGGCAAAGAAAAGCTCCTAGGCCTTTACTAGTCATGGATAGCTCCTGCTTCTTCTGAAATGTCTGTGTGAAAATGCAGGTGTGAGCTGAGGAAGCAAATGGACATAGGCTGTATTTGATAGCAAAAAAAACAGACAGGTTTTCTAATGCAGGTGCTGAAAACTAGACAAAATACACAATCAAGCTGTAGCCCTCCAAGGACTATGAGGTCCTTTCCAAATGTTGAAAACATAAGGACCTCACAGAATGTGTCACAAGGATGCCAGTGCCTTGGTTCCAAAGAGATAAACATCTCAAATAGGTCTTTTAAACAATCGTTAGTTCCATTCCTACTACCCCAACTGTACCTGAGCCATACTGCCCATCCAACTATCCCGAATCCAAGAACCAGTATGTCATATTTACAGTAATGATGCTTGAAAATATGAGAACGATGCTAAGTAAGAAACATCTTTAATCTTATAAATGTTTTTAAAGCTCCGATGACTACTTTGATGAATTTTTCTCTCCCAAAATTATACATGTGGTACAAAAAATAGTAAGATCAAGGCAGAGATCTCAGTTCAATGAACTTTAAAAAACAATCCAAGAAACTTGGGCAGTTCTTTAATCTGGAAGAAGAAACAGTAAAACTACAAATACAATCCCTTCCACATTGAAGACCATAGGAATAGATAATCTGAAATACGCAGATACTGGGGGTTTTACAACCATTCCATTTAAGTGCCAGAGAGACAAACTATGAAAAGAACTTCCCATATTTTTCATCTTGCAAAATTTTTATTTTCATTCACTTGAAAATAAATTTAACATCATTCCATATTAATCAGATTCAAATGCTGCAGTTCTAAGTGAGTGCTGTTTTCAACACCAGAATGCAAGGGAAAAAAAAATATTGTTACTGACTGCATGTGTAATCCCTTGGCCTAGGGTCATGCCTCATCCTTCCACAGAGTAATACTGAGAAGCACAATATGTATCAAAACAGATAATGACCAAAAGAAAAAGGACAAATAACCCTAGAAAACCAAACTGTGTTCTTAAGACCATGCACCTCTGATAACATTCCAGTAAAATAACAAGGTTATTATCATTATTTCAAACACTTGTTCCCTTTTTTCAACTTAAATTCTTATAATATTAAGAAGTTAGTCACAAAGAAGTTGCCATGCAAAAGAAAAATGACATAACTTACGGTAAAGTTTGAATACAAGTTTCTGTATTGAACCTGGCAAATAATATGTTTTAAAGGGATAATCTTCTCAGGCATTTTCCAGGTTACTGTAAGTAACTGCTTTATACCAGGGATTTTTTTAACTGAAATGATTTCAGGAGGGGCAAATTTCTCTAGAATGAAGAAACAAGAACATTAATAGAGGAAAATGCTTCTATAAAAGTTCAGAATTTCTCTGTCTGTGTGTGTTCCAAGAAGTTAAATCCTTATCCCAGTAACACACATCCTATTGGAGTATTTATGTGATGGTTTATTTTATAGGCATAGTTCTACATATGGGAAATTATCTGTAAGAGAAATTACACATTAACTGATTTAATTACACTGAATTTTGAATAACCTGGTCTAATGGAAGGTGTCCCTGCCCACCCAAGCCTTTCTATGATTCTGTGATTCTATTCACAAACCTGCTCTCAAATAGATGTGCAGACATCTTTCATTTGTATCAGCACTGAAAAATATTACCCAGAGACAACAGCAGAGAAAACAAATGAAGCAGAGCTGGGGCGCCAAAGACAAGACTGAACTGCAGATGAGGAAAGAATTCAGCTGGAAATTATCTGATGGGGAGAGAAGCGTAAAGCAGAAAATGGAAAAAGAATGGACTAGCAACAAGAAAAGACATGTCTGGCACAGAGAGTGTAGAAAGTGATGAAGAGTCACAGTAGATCACAGTAGTAGAATACAGAATAAAGGATGTGACTGATGATGAGTGCTGCAGCAAAAAGTATTCCATTATAAGGGTAACTGCTTAACTAGACCACCAAAATGAACAGAGGAGAAGCACAGGACAAACGGAGAAGAGGCAGACAAAATATTATTATTGATCCTGTGTGCAATTATTACTGCACATAGAACAGGTGGGTTTTTTTAACAGAATGTGGAATAGCTGAGCATATGATGGGTGGAACTTGAGAAATTATAATACCACTACCCACTGCAGCGAGGAGTTGCACTGATACTTGGTACCACTCAGAATTATTAAAGTAGAGTCCAAGAACCAATTAGTTTGACAAAAAGTTTTAATATATGGCCTTTACTTCTCAATAATTAAAAATTAGTCATTTATAATGGATATATTAGACATTAGCCTAAAGAAATATTGTTGCAGTTAGATGTTGCCTAGCATGAAAACAACACTCTATCATTTTTCACCACCTCACAGTAAGATCAAGAAACTGTTGTAAATTACTGCTGTAACACCAATTGGAAGAATTTTACATGGAAAGGTCATAAATTAAAACTTTATTGATTCTTTTTTGATTACCTATTTTTTGCAAAGGTATAGGGACACACTCTGTTAAGGATGCACCCAAAACATTTTTAGCTTCCACTTGAAAACAAAAATCATTGCTATAAACATTGTCAGCATAAGAAAGTGAACACGACTCTGTTCCAGCCGGGCAGGGTTTAACTAAATCTGGAGAAGACATCCTGAAAAAGAAAAAATAAAAGCAGTTAGAAATGAAAGGATTTTCTTAGAATAATTCAAACAAATTATTCAAACAAATATAGGCTATTGTTTATATATCTTTGAGGATGCAAGACTTTTTCACCAGGGAACATTTTTAGATGACATGTTTGTGCAAACGAATACCCTTAGCTAATTTCCCTGTCCCCTTGGTACCAGTGCTTTTGTAGTCACAGGCTAGGGAGATTACTCAGCTAGGGAGACACTGGATTAAAATTTATGTTTAGATTTGGCTGCCAACAGTTCTGCAATACAATTCACTTTGTGGTTAATAAGAAGTCTGTGCTTATACAGGAAGGAATAATACTGAAATGTGCTTTCAATGGCTGTTTTAACTTCTGCTTCACAAAAGCAGCTAAGTTATAAAAGATAGAAACACCAGAAGTAGTAAGAAAGTTCCACATTAAAAAGATGGAAGCTTAAAATGTCAAAGCTAAAATGGAGATAAAACTAAAAAGGTTTTCCTAATCTACCATTTAAATTACAAAGAGAGTATACGCTAGTAAAATATTAAAAAGTACCCTCCAGAGTCTGAATTCATTGCCACTCTCAAGAAAAACTTTAGGCATTTTAGAAATCTTTTCATGAGACAATATTACCTGGAGTCTTGGATAGGCAGAAAAAGAGCACCACCAGAAGCAGCACTATAAAGGAGAGACTGATAAGTGCATCTGGGACAAATCTGGACTATCACCTTCAAAATCCTACCTGAGATCTGCCTTGGAACAACTCTGATTTCACCATTTTCACAGTCACTTATGAAAAAGCAAGTTCCTAACCAACATTTAAAATCTAACTGAAATTGAAAGAACTAAGTATCTGTGCTTCTACACTGGAAAGCATGAGACCACTAATTTGTATTTGTAAATAGAAATCCACAAGCAATCCAAAAGGACAACTCTGGATTTTTTGACTGAAACCTTATGACTCCAAGGGTCACTAGGTTAAATGCTACTGGAGTTAAGCAGAATACTGCAGTAAAGCAGTGGCTTAATGAATTTTGATGGGAATTTTTTAAAGCAGATGAGGAACCAATATTTTTTTATGCCCCCAAAATTAGGTTAGTTCATTACATAGAAAGTTTCTGGGAAACTGTCCCATAAAATGCCTTCATTCACCACGGTCACTCAACCTTCAATCTTATTAGTAATGTTACTTCAAAGAACAAGTGAATATCAGCTATAAATATAAATATTTCTCTACTGAATATTGGTTGAGAATTATTTCTTTTGGTTGAGGCTTACTTCTTTTATACAGCACACTAAAAAGGTATCAGACTGCAAGTATTTTCAACAATTACCAACCCTGGATTAATCAATTAAAATTACCGACAAACGCCAAGACTCCAATCTCCATGATGATTTTAAGTTTTCTTTAAACAGAAGTCAGGGTGAGAGAGAAAGGGAACTGGCTGCCACACCCCAGCAACCCAGTGCCCAGTATATCCAGTACTTACAGTTTTCGGTAAAGAGTATAGTTCGTCATAAGATTTGTTTCTCTTCCTGCATTCCAGGAACAGGTGAGGTTAACATCATAGAAATAAATGCAGGAAATATTTTCTGGCACGTCTGGACGAACTACAGTGACAAAGGTTAAAAAAAGCCAGTAAAAATAAGTAACTTTACGCACACCTGATTCTGTTGGTCAAAAAGCAATTATGGCAAACATCAGTGTCTTCATAGTGCTTCATTTTATCATCCCTCACTGCCCTCAGAACTCCTCACATTACAAAAATCAAAACCATTCTTTCTTACCCTGAGGAGACAGCAAGATTTTCTCCAACTATTTCTCAGAAATACTTTACTAAGTGTGCCTAAAGACAGTAATTCTAACTATCATATATCAAACCACTGCATACATTGTCTTGAACACCTAAGCATACACACACCCCGTCTCCCCTCTGCAACACACCTGTAGTTTGAGGGGAGTCCAGAAAGTAAGAGGTAAACAAAAAAACAGCAAAAGCACAAAAAAAAAAAAAAAAACAAAAAAAAAAACCCCAACAACAACAACAAAACAAAAACAAACAAAAATCCTCTCACAGACAGAACTCCTTTTGGTTCTCTCCCAGAATATCCAATTTTTTACCCTATGAAAAATCCAAATCTGAGAAACATGCACAGCCTAAAGAGTGCAGAAGACAAGTTCCTGGAAAACAGATCTGTGTGACCCCGATGATATCACTAATTCTGGACTCTCTTTATCTTATAAGCAAGATAGCACAAAGGAAATAATCTTCTGCAATCTCTGTAGTCTGAAGTCATCCATAAAAATTTAACACCCTAAAAGACTTTCTTGTTACAGCTCAATTTCTTTACTGTTAGAAGAAATTGGAGTGGAAGAAAACTGTGTCCAGTGAAATCAACTGGTTGACAAAGCCCTCTTTTCAAAACAGTATTTTTCTGTCCCATCTAATAGAACTGTCAAAAGATCTTTTATCAACAATCTTACAGCACATTAAGCTTTGCAGACATGCAAGATCTTTTGCTGGATATTTTTCAACAGATGTTTTGCTTTTATTGCTTCTTTATTAGAATGGGACACCCCAGGCATATCTTAGTATACTCTGGACTTAATCTGTTCAATAAATTATAAAATTTGTATACATATTTTAATGTTCTTCATAAGAGAGTGGATTATAACTTCTTTAGAAGAGAAGATTAGAGAGGAAATCCTCTCTGGAGAAAATTGAAGTTGGCTAGGCTGGAAAGAAGATATAACCAAAGGAACAGACCCACTACCTTTGGAACTCAACAGAAAACTTCAGCTAGGCAAAATTCAGGGTCTTTTATAGGTTACAGACCTGTATCAGTAAGGAATGCTGGTAATTTCATGCTTTATTTAAAAAAAATATATATGTGTATAAATATATATGTATGTATATATACACTTGAATACATGTAACACAACAAAAAGCAGCTGTTTTAGAAGTAAAATTATTATACTAAGTTGTTAAAAAGAGTTAAGATTATTTTTTCTGCCTTTCTACTTACAGCCAGATTTAACTTCTGTGTGAGCCAAAGGTAGTTCCTTGCCCAAGTACTTCATTAAACATTCCACATTAGCTGTGCTGTAAGTGAAATTATGGATGGTTATATTAGATACAGTCTTATTCACAATGTTATAGTTTTCTGGAGCAATCAATTCATTATTCAATTTCCAAATGATGTGGCTTGCATTTCTCTGTGGCGTGTAGTTGTTTCTAAGAACACAGGATAGTTTCAGGGAGGATCCTCTTTCAATTTCAGGAGATGAAGGAAAAATGTCAGCATCTCTGATGGAGTTTTCATCTAAAAACAAAATCAAAGACATCACATAGCCATACTCCTCTTAAAATACTAGTAGAAAAATAGTAAGTTGTTTTGTTGTGAACAGATAATTAAATTAATTTTTTATATAGAATTCAAATAAAATGCCCAGTTAGTCATTCAAATCAGACATTCCTGTTTGAAAATGCAGTTCACATTAAATACTGTATTACAATAGGTTTTACATTAGAGTGATGTTTCAACAACTTCACAGAAATAATGAGGAAGTTTCCATTCAGATACTTTTTAATAGCCCTAAATGAAGAAAAGAAAGTCTTGTACTTCAAGCCTGTTTTTATAAAACATTCCTATCAGTAACAGCTATGCATGTAATTTACATGCATTTATCACTAATACTTGCAATATCCAAAAATACATTAAACAAGTAAGACTAACATTTACAACTAAGCTGCAATATATTTCAGAACTCTTCAAAATTTCATTTGGAGAATGTTATCTTTTGGAAAAACTTCGTACGGCAAGACAGGTGCTAATAATCCAGAAACATACCTGTTACAGAGATGCAGAGCAGGACAAACATCCAAATCAAATTGCTGAACATTTCCTTCTCAGTAAGTATGGGCAGAAAACACTGTCATAAAATAAAAAATTTAAATGATGTTTTTTATTTTTAGAAGTAAAGTGAAGATGCCCTTTTAATATTTTGTTAGCATTTGTGTCAGAGTTAATAATGTTATTCAGCTTTTCTCACTTGATCCAAGTGAAGTATTGCTTTGTCTAAGTGTTACTTTTCTGACCGATGCAGTTTTACTAAGACAAGTTGCACACATTTACGAAAAAAAAATAGAAAGATAAGCATACCTAAAACACGGCTGAGGGCAATCCAATCCACACAAGTGTTTAACCTTCCAAAGATCATGCAAGTAACTGGTAAGAAATGTATCTCCATTCACATGACATTCAGCCTGCCTAGTCTTTTCTAAGCAGATTCATCCAGTGAATTCTTTTGAAAATGAGGGCTCCTACAGGAGAAGGAATTATCTGCCTCTCTTGTTCATCACCTCCTAGTAAAGAAATTGTTCAGGAAGTGGACATCAGTCCAGGCCACCTTTCACCCAAAAGAGGGTGAATTCATATTGGTTTTTTTCCCATTTTGCCCTGGCAGCAGACCTGAGTGCACTCTGCAAAGACAAAGGAAGGCACCTCTCTTTGCCTTTCTTTTTGAAGAAAAGAACTACTGAACTACTGTGCAGCCAAAAAACCTCAGACTCTGGGTTAAGAAGGAGGAAAGCAAAGTAGTAGACTGATTTCTTCTAAAAGGACAGATGAATCTAGGGTTCCGTATGAAAAAAATTACAAAAATCAAACACTGTCCTTGCCTTGAGTGCTGCTATCAGCACTTACAGAATCACAGAATGTTTGTTTGGAAGGGACACCTACTGACCATCTGATTCAAACTTACAAAGAGCCTCCTACAGCCAGTTCCCCAGGACTGTGTCCAGACAGCTTCTGAAGATCTCCCTTAATGGAGAGTCCACAAACTCCCTGGGTAACCTGCTCCACTACTCATTCACTCTCATAGCAAAAAAAAGTATTTCCTGATGCTCAGAAGGAACCTCCTGTGTTTGAGCTTGTGCCCACTGCCTCTGGTCCTATCACTGGGAGGGTTCTGGCTCTTTGGTACTGCTGAGACTCCTCTGAGCTTTCTCTTCTCCAGGCTGAATGGTTCCAGCTTCCATATGGCAGATGTACCAGTACATTAACCATCATTGAGGCCATTCCCTGAATCCTCTCCAATATCCATGTCTCTCTTGACATCAGGAATCCAGAATTGGGACAAAATACTCCAAGTGTGGGCTCAGCAGTGCTGAACAGAGGGATCATCATTGACCTGCTGGTTGCAGTCCTAACACAGCCCAGGAAACCAGCATTCCTTGTCACAAGGGCACATTGCTGGCTCATGCTCTACTGGGTGTTGGGGACCACCAGAGCATTTTCTGCAAAGCTGGCTGGTGGAGACCTGGACAGGCCCCTGTGCTGCTGTCTGGGGTTGTACCTCCCCAGATGAAGGACTTGGCACTTCTCCTTATTGAAGTTCCTGTCAGCCCATTTCTCCAGCTTGCCAAGGTCTCTGTGGACAGCAGCTCAGCCCACCAGCTTATTTCTCATCCCTTCCAGTTTTGTGTCATCAGCAACCTCACTGAAGTCAGGCTCGGCCACAGCATTCTAATCCAGAACATGCTGAACATGACTGGAGGGCCCAGTATGGCCCACTGGGGTACATCACCAGTGACAGGCCCCCAGATGGACTTCACCACTGATCACCACCCTGTGGGTCCATCTATTTAGCCAGTTTTCAATTCACTTCACTGGTCACCCAGCCTACACTTCATCAACTTGTCTGTAAGAACCTGTCTGTAGAGTGGACCAACGCCACCATGAACGGCAACCCACACTACTCCTTCGGCTAGCAAGCAGATCTGCCTGTAGAAAGCAGAGGTCCCAGATCCCCTTAACCACACAAGGGCCTAGAGCCCAGTATTCCTATTTCCTGGACAAGTAGCTCTAGTTACCATGCTCATAAGCAACACTTGGGCATTAGAATTTTGCAGCTAGTTGGGGTCCATGTTTCACATTAGGTTTGTCTGGAATTTTCAGCTCTCCATCAAACCTGTGTATCAGGAAGGCTCCAGGTGGGAGGCAAGTACTATCTCCCTAGAACAGCCACACCAGTAGCTTTCAGTCCCAACAAAGTATCTCCTCCTCCCACAGGTTCAGATAATGCCACAAAGCAGGTGTGCACCAGGTCACTGGACAGAGATCTAAGTGGGATATAGGCAGTAGGGGTTATGCCCTATGCTATGGTTCTTTCCACAAAAGATTCTTGGATTTGCTAAAAATTTAAACTTTACAGTAATCTAAAATAGAAAAACATGGTAAAAACAATGCATTAAGCTCAGTTTCTGTCAGAAATCAACTTAAATATTATTTTAAGTTTGTCTTGGGAAGCACTTTACAAACTTTAGGGCTATGACAGTAAAAAAACAGGAGGAAAAAAAATGAAAAGCACATGTGGGATACAAAGAAAAATGCGGAGGAGTTTGCCCAGTGACATATTCCTAAAATACAGCAGTAGCAAGATGTGTACCAACAAGAAATGAAGCCAGTCCATAAAGAGAATATATTACTTTTTCATGTAGGGTATATGTTCTTGTTCTCAAAGAACTAAAGATGAATTACACATTCCATGTGGCAATTAAAACATAGCAGTTGTTCCAAGTATTCTGTTCCAGCACAACACCAGAAGCTTTCCTCATTGCCCTTGATGTATCTGGCCAGATTTAATTCTATCAGGATTTTAAGCTTTCCTAATCTGATCCCTGGTTTCTTTTTGCATTCTTCCCAAGCTACCTGTCCCTGCTTCCACTCTGTATAGACCTTGTTTTTGTGTTTGAGCTCATCCAAGCAGCCTTCCCAGTGTTTTTGACCAACTTTCTCTTTGTTAGAATGCATCAATCCTGAGCTTAAGGAGGATGATCCTTGAATACCAGCTCTCTTGGGTCCCTCTTCTCTCCAGAGATTTATCCATGGTGTTCTACCAAGCAGGTTCCTGAAGAGGCCAAAGTCTGGTCCCCTGAGTCTGGGATTATGAGCCTATTGTCCTTGCTGCCCTAAGGACCTCAGGCAAATTCAACATTTCATACTCATGGCAGTCAAGATTGCCCCTGAGCTTCACCTTCCCACCAGCCCCTCCTTGTTGGTGACAACACAGTCCATCACAGCACTTCTCCTCACCAACTCTACTGTCACCTGGAGAAGGAAGTTACCACCAACACATTCCAAAAACCTCTTGGATTGCCTAAACCCAGCTGTGTTGTCCCTCCAACAGATACTGGGCAGGTTGAAGACCCCCATGAACACCAGGGTTTATGAGCACAAGGTTGCTCATATGCAGAGTTTCATCTGCCCAGCCCTCCTGGTCAGGTGGCCTATAGCAGACTCCAGTGCAATGTCCCCTGTCCCCTCCCTCCCTTTAACCCTGACCCACCCCTGTCTGTCAGCTCCTCACCCACCCCAGGCAGGGCTCTGTCCTCTCCAGCTGTCACTGACACAGGAGGTGACACCTTCCCCTCATCTCCCTGCCTGCCCTTCCTAAAGACCCGGCATCCTTCCATTCCAGCACTCCAGCCACAGGAACTGTCCCACCACATCTCCACTGAGACAACAAGATCACAGCCCTGCAGGCACACACCTGTCTCTAACTCTCCGTTTATTCCCCATAATAAGAGCTAAACCTTCTGCTGATATCCTACATGCAGATTTACTATTTTTGAGGGGATATGAGACAGAAGAGGCTGCATTTCAGCCAAAATAGTCCAGCTCTTTCCAAGAATAAAGCAAAAACTAAATTTATCAGATTCCTTTAACTAGCTCCAGCAATTCCATTCTTTCTTAGAAAGGAGATGGAATTCAGAAGCATTGGCAAACCATAAAAACATTTTTGCATAATGCTTAAGCTGAAAATACCACATGACATATCCCATCACAGTGGAGCACAGAACTGCATGAGCAGGCATGATCAAGCTGGCTGCAATGCCAAGTTAGAAGCCTTTGAAAAATTTCAGTTTCCCATGCACACCAGAATGCTTAAACAGTTGAAGATTCCATCCAGACTCGGTGCTCCTCATCCTGTATCCATTCGGTACCTTTTCCCCCTCTTCTAGTTCTACTCTAGTACTCAGCCATACCATAAGTCACTTCCACTTGCCAAAACAGCAGAAGACTAAGAAAAAAGGTATTTGTACTACATTAGCAAATGTAAGGAATTTGAGTCAGTGAAACAGAGGAGATAACTGGGGAGAGAGACCTCCATGACTTTTCCCAGATGTGAGCTGGTTATTTTGTTCAGTCCTCCTGCTTCTACTTTGTCCAGTATCAATTAGCAGCTGTTTATATGGCATGACAGTTACTACTTGCCAGAAACCAAGGTAGCGACTTAGCAGGTTACAGTGCTGCTCAAATCTTATGTGCTTGTCAGGACACTGATAAATGATATGTGACAAGATAGCTCGTTGGCTGTTTACTGAAGAGTTGTATATGTAAATGTGATCAAAGAACGTGCCTGAGTGAAAATTTCACCATATGTGTATAACTGTTTAACTTAAAAAGTCTATAAAAGCTGCCTTCTTCAAGTGATGAAAAAATTGATTCATCAAAGCAAGACTTTTCCCCATATTGCATTTAAGACCATTTATTAATTTATTAATTGCCCTTCTTCCCCATTTCAGGACACGAAACTTTTTTCCCTTCAGATCTTATTCTAGGATTGCTTTCAACTACATGAACTACATGCCTCTGGTATACAGTGTACATGTTACACCAAGAATAAAGAATATCTATAAATGTAAAGACAGCGTGTCATGGAGTCATTGAATCACAGAATGCTAAGGGTTGGAAGGGATCTTAAAGACCATATAATCCTAACCCTCCCTTCCATGTTCAGGGACACCTCCCATTAGACCTCGTTGCTCAAAGCCTTATCCAACATGGCCTCAAACACTTCCAGGAATGGGGCATCCACAACTTCCCTGAGCAAACTTGTTCCAGTATTTCACCACCCTCACAGTAAAGATTTTCTTCCTAGTATCTAATCTAAATTTCCCTCCTTTCAGGTGTGTATTTTGCCCTGTCACTCCAGTTCCTGTCAGAGAATCCCTCTCCAGCTTCCCTGTAGGCCCTTTCAGGTACTGGAAGGTGTCTCTGAGGTCCCCACACAATCCTCTCTTCCCCAGGCTGAGAAGCCCCAGCTTGCTCAGCCATCCTCATAGCAGGGGTGCTCCAGCCCTCACCAACCTCCTGGCCCTCCTCTGGACTTGTTCTAACAACTCCTTGTCATCGTGCTGGGAACCCAGAGCTGGATGCAGTGCTGCAGGTGGGCTCTCAGCAGAGCAGAGCAGAGGGGTAGAACTCCTCTCATCTGCTGGCCAGTGCTGCTTTGGATGCAGCCCAGGATTCCCATGGCTTTCTGGGCTGGGAGCGCTCACTGCTGGCTCATGGTGAGTTTTTCACCAGCCACTACCCCCAAGTCCCTCCCCACAGGGCTGCTCTCGATCACTTCTCTGCCCAGCCTGTGGGTGTGCCTGGGATTGCCCAATGCAGGTGCAGGACCTTGCCCTTGGCCTTGCTGAGCTCCCTGAGGTTTGCAGGGTCCCACCTCTCAAGCCTGTCCAGGTCCCTGTGGATGCCATCCCTGCCCTCCCCTGTGTGGACAGCCCCACCCAGCTCAGTGTCAGCAGCAAACTTGCTGAGACTGCCCTGGATCCCACAGTCCACGTCCCTGACAAAGGTGTGGGACAGTATCAGCCCCAGGACCCACCCCTGAGGGACACCAGTTCTCACTGGTCTCCATGTGGACAAGGAGCTATTGAGCACAACTCTTTGTGTGTGGCTATCCAGCCAATTCTTTCCCCACTGAGTGGTCCATCCATCAAAAGTCTCCAACAAAGAGACAAAGATGGCAAGCGGGACTGTCAAATTCTTTGCTTAAATTCAGGTAGACAATGGGAGTTGTTCTGCCCTTGTCCACCAAAGCTGTAGCACCCTATCAGAGAAGGCCATCAAATTTGCCAGGCATGGTTTGCCCTTAGTAAAGCCATGTTGGTTGTCCCCAAACACCTGCTTGTTTTCCATGTGCCTTAGCACAGTTTCCAGGAGAATCTGCTCCATGATCTTTCCTAGCACAGAGGAAAGATGCTCTGTAGTTCTATGGGGTTTCTGCATTCCCCTTTCTTAAAATGGGTGTTATAGTTCCTCTTTTCAGTCATCAGAGACTTCATTTGACAGCCACAATTTTTCAAAAATTATGTACAATGCTTTAGGAGCTTCTTTCTGCCATCCTCCCCTCAGGACCCACAGATGAATCTTATAGGATCCCATGGATTTGTGCACATTCAGACTCCTTAGATGGTCTCAGACTTGATCCTCTCCTACAGTGGGTTTAGGGTTTTCATTCTCCCAGTCTCTGCATTTGCCTCTTGACTTGATTGACATGGCTGGAACTCTGCTGTTTAAGACTGAGGCACAGAGATTGTTGAGAACCTCAGCCTTCTCTTCGCCCAGGGTATCCATGTCTCCCATTTCCTTTTGAAGAGGGCCTAATCTTTCTCATCCTTGCAACATATCCATGGACACAAGGTGCGCAGTGCCCAGCACAGGGGGACAATCCCTGCCCTGGCCCTGCTGGCCACAGCATTGCTGATCCAGGCCAGGATGCCATTGGCCTTCTTGGCCCCCTGGGCACAGCCTGGCTCATGTTCAGCTGCTCTCACCAGCACCCCCAGCTCCTTTCCAGCCACTCTGCCCCAGCCTGTGGAGCTGCCTGGGGTTGTTGTGACCCAAGGGCAGGACCCAGCACTGGGCCTTGTGGAACCTCACACCACTGGCCTCAGCCATGATCCAGCCTGCCCAGATCCCTCTGCAGAGCCTTCCTGCCCTCCAGCAGATCAACTCCTGCCCAACTTGGTTTCACCTGCAAACTGACTGAGCGTGCCCTTGGATCCCCTTGTGAGGATCTGCAATAAGGATTCTGAACAGGATGAGGCCCCAGTACTGAGCTCTAGGGAACCTCATTAGCAACCAGCTGCCAAGTGGATGCGGCACCATGCAGCACTGTTCTTTGTTCCAGTCATTCAAGAATTTTTAACATCTTTGCTGATATGTGACAGGGAATTCTTCCCTACGAAGTTTGACACTCTTCTAACAACTATGAAGGAAGAAGCTGAATAGACACTCCTCCTTTTTTTTAGTCTTTACCATCCATTGCTACAGCTCTCCCATGGTGGCTGCCACATGGAGAGACAGACCTTGCCCTATCTACAGCCAGAAAATGCTGAAAGACAGGAGCCTAAGCCTCTGCTCTAGTCCACTGGGCCACTCAGCTGCAGTGTTCTGCAAAATGCACCTGGAAAAGCAATAACCATGAGTTTTCAGAACTCCAAGATTCAAATCCATCAGCACTTATACAAATTCTAGAGAGAAAGAGGACATTCAGGAAAATTATTCAAATATGTACTTCAGCATCCTTTTTGGTAACAGGGTGCCTCAGATTCATGATCGGTCAGGACTGCAGCAAAGGTGAGCACCAGTGAGCATCTGAAGAGGAAAACAGGGTTTCCTACATTGGTCAGAGAAGACAATGACATGTGAACATAATAGAAGAAGCAGTAAACTCAAGGGACAGCTAATGGGTATTTTCAACTTTTTAACCCCTATGACCTATGCGCTGACAAGCCCATCATGAGAAAAAAGACAGATACTGTGATGAAAGATCCTGGGCACACTGATTCCATAATCCACAGTCTTTAACTGAGCCAAAAATAGTCAGCTGAACCTCTGGGCAGGATGAATAGCAGTCAAACATTTACCTTTAAATAGAACTCGATTGAAACAGGTGTTAGGTGCACTTTCTTCTGGAAAATAAACCTATATGTATTTTAAATTATGATGGCCTACCAGAAAACTTAATGGTATATCATAATCTACTAACACAATTTATAAATTCAAACACTGCATATCTATTCAGAAAACTACTAAACTTACAGACATATCTGAAGGACCCACATGGTGAGGCTCTGGAAATGCTGTATCAACTGTTGACCACAGAAACTTGTTCAAAAAACACAGTAACATCAAAAAAAAAAAAAAAAAAAAAAGAAAAAAAAGAAAAAATATAAAAAAATCATCATAATGTAAAACGACGTCAATTTAAAAACTTCAAACTAACTGGAAACTGAAAAGCAGGAAAACCATTTTTCCTCTTTCAGTCTCTAAATAGCCAATGCAGGCACAAAAGGATAAGATACATTTGTTCCAAAATTCTGAAGGACACAGTTACCAGGAAAAGTCAGTTTTGCTAATAACTGCTGATAACAGTTATTTTGCTTAGTATATCCTGGAGTTACAGATGCAAAACATCTTCAGAGAAAGCCTTTTCTTTCTTATAAAACAGCACACTGAATATTCATACATTATAATACAAAATACTGTTACATTGGAATTTAAATAAAACTTTTAACCGCATGAGCTTGGTACTAATTGGTAAAAATAGAATATAATTCATTATTCTCTGAACAACCCTAACAAATAAGCCTTTATATAAATCTTAAGGTATAAAATGCTCAGATAGATAAAAGAGCCTCAAAACAGGTGTTCCTCTACTAATCAATGCATTGTACCTCATAAAAGAAAGAGAATTTTTATGCCTTAAGTTACAAACACAAAACAAGATTTACTTTCTTTATCTTTACATATGGGTCACTTTTTAAATTTTAACTATATGATTTCATCCAATTTGCCAATGCTCACTAAAAGAAAGGTCAGGCTATCAGGATCACTAGAACTAAATGTTGGTTATATTACCTGACGTAATTTTGCTTTCAGGCACTATCCTCTCCTGTTCTTTTTTCACTGATGAAGAAAAAACAGACAAGCTAAGGTTTAAAGAGAGTTCCTGTACAGCACTGGTCTTGGAGCAAACCTCCTTTGGCTCATTGTCTGTGTGACTACAAAGCCTATTTGGGCTGCAAGGGTCTACTTTGAGAGATGATTTTGCATCAGATGTTTCAGCAAGTAAGATGTTATTAGACAATGGTTGCCTCCATGCTCCTGTGTGTTGGTGGAGAACAAGCTGTCTCTGGTGTGGCAAGCAACTAGGTGAGCAAAATGGATGGGCAGGGTAGGAGGATCCATGCACTGAACTCTAAAGAAACATAGAGCTCTCACTGAAAAGAGGGTAGCCAGATCGAAATCTTTTGCATTTGACAGATTCAGGTGGCTTCAATCTGTAAAGTACACCTGTCAGAAAATCATAAGGAAGAATCACTCTACTGCTTCAGAGCATTAGTTTACCCTCACCAGTCTTGCCTTTCAAACTAAGAGTGGAATTAGATGTAAAACACACACCTACTTAAATAATGTTAATAAAACATCTTTTGGAAGAAAGCAAATATGTTTCTGGACTGTTATGGAATCAGCTACAGCCTCAAAATGCATAATATAGTTATAATCCCTGTAGTACTGCAGTGCTGCAAGTAGAAGAACACAGAACACAGTGCAGGTAATACCTATGCTCCACAGACATGAGAAGGCAAGAGAACAAAATAAGCACAAAACTTCACTTTCATACTTTCTTCACACTCAAAAAATATGACCATGACCTTGAAATGTACCTGTCCGTATATGTTATATATTAAATATCTGAAAAAGATAGTTGATCATGTTATTTTAGAAAACATTAAAACTCAGATTCATTGCAGCACCATAACCCTGCTGCTTCAGATCAACTCCTAAGGGTTATATATCCGGCTTTTCTTTACTATCTATGCTGTAAACTTTATTAACAATACTTTTGTATCTTAGTCAAAACTGCAAGGCAAAATATGGCATAGTAGTGAGAATCAGGCTTGAAACACTACTAAACACATTTATGTTTTAACTTCTCCTAATTTATGTTTTAACTTCTCCTAATATGGAATTTTTGGATTGAAAATGCCCCCTACAAGCACCAAATCATGCAAAAATCCTCAGGTTTAAACGACTGTTATAGAAAAATCAAGATCTTTAATCTTCAATACTGCAACCTCTATGATATAAGCCCAAAACTTCTTTCTCCCTTTTTCCCCTTTTGAGACCTGTTTTGTTACAGATTAGCCTCTGACAGAAAAATCTGAACTGACCACTCCATTCTTCCGCCCAATACACAAAGCTTCCTTCAAGCACAAAAACATCCTCTTGCCCAATCAGTTTCTTAATTCACAGATAGAGTCCAGAAGCTGCATTTCAACTATTTTAGACAATCATAGAATCATTTTGGTTCCAGAAAACCATCAAGTGCAACCATTAACACACCACTGCCAAGTCCAGCGCTAGCCCATGTTCCCAAGCACCACATCTACAAGCCTTTTAAATACCCCCAGGGACAACGACTCCACCACTTTGCCAGGCAGCCTGTTCCAGGGCTTGACAACTTTTTCTGACAAGAAAGACTTCCTAATATCCAATCTAAACCTTTCCTGGTGCAACTTGCAGCAATTTCCTTGTCTGTTGTTTATAGCCTGGGAGAAGAGACTGACCCTCATCGCAGCACCTCCTTTCAGGCAGTTGCAGAGAGTGATAAGGCCATCCCTGAGCCTCCCTTTCTCCAGGAAAAACACCCCCAGCTCCTTCTCACAGGACTTGTGCTCCAGACCGTCCTTTCCCAAAAGACAAGTCATGCAGTCCATTACAAGTAAGAAGGCAAGTGACACTCCCCCAGTGTAAGCACGAGGGCATGGAGATGATATTCATTATGGATATGTACACAAACACATTACAAAAATATTTTTCTCAGAAGGCAGAAATTGCAAACATTGAAGAAACCTGGGGCCAGTACATTTAGATCTGATTCACCACTTCGAGAAAATCTGTGAGTACAAATTAAGCAGAGAGCAATTAAGTAACAGCTTTTCCTTCCTTTGATTACATACACGGCAATCATTTTGAGAACTGACTCTTAACCATTACACACACAAGGAAAACCACTGCCAAACATCTGCATTGCATTCTTTACAAACTGAGACAAATGAGATAAACAAAGTTTCAATTCTTACTATCTCACGGACTTGAAAGAAAGAAACTAAAAGAATCTTTTCGGCCCGAAGAGACACAGAAGCAAGTCCTGCCCCAAGTCTCGGACGAACGCCTGGAGAGATGCGAACGCAAGCAAGCTTCACTGCTAGAGATCCACGCGAGTAACAGTCCGGGGAAGAGTTTCACACTCTCCCACACTTCATATAAATGAACGCGAGCAGAGACCCCTCTGCTGAAAGCATCTTTTTCACTTACCTCAGCTACGCTTGTTTTAACAGGGGCCTCTGCCTCCCCGCGACCGCGAAGGGACGGACAAAATGGGAAGTTGCCCGGCAGAGCACAAATAACGCTTTTTCCTGTAATTCCGAAGGCCAGAACGCCCCACGCCCGCCGCCGGCACTAGCGGGGCAGGGCTCCGCAGCAGCTGCTCGCACGGCCCCGGCTGCCCGCGAGCGGATGCTCTGCCCTGCCCGGAGCCGAGACGGGAGCCCGCCCCCGGAGCCACCCCCCAGCCCTGTCCGGCCCCTCCGCGCCCTGACCAACCCCGCCCGGCCCCGCCGCGCCCTGATAGCCTCCCGCCGGCCCTGAGGCCGCTCCCAGCTCCCGCCGCACGGGCTGTGAGGGCGCGCCCCCGCAGCCCCGGCGCTCTCTCGGGCGGGAGTGTAGGCATTGGCATTTTGGTGCCCGTGGATCAAGTAAAGAGCGTCTTTAAATCGCACAAAGACGCGCAGCGAAACAAGGATTTTGGGTTGGGTAACAGCCACCGCCGAGGAGCACTCCCGCGTAAGCACCTCATGCATCATTCAGCGCACAGGCAGGGGAATAAATCAAGGGGTGATCCCTTTTAAAAGTTACAAAAGTATTTCACTTAATGCCTTGGAAGAAGAGTGCAGCCAACAACAACATAAGTGACTGCAGCAATGGGACTGAAAATCAGAAAGAACTTTGCAATTAAGATGCTGTGAATTTAGTAAATGGAAATCCAAAGTCCATAGTTAATGTGCCTCCTACTAAGCAGCAACAGTCCTTGCTAAGCAGACACTCCCCAAGAACAGATACTGAATTTTAATAATGCAGTCAGTACATCAAGAAGTCTTGGTCCCAGTTCAGGAAGAGATCCATTATAGACAGCAAGTTGTTTTTCCTGCACCAGTGTCACACACAACAGAAGCTGTAGATAGACTCGTTTCGACTTCCATGATGTGTGCAGCTCAGGTATTTTCAGGCTATTTTAACATGCAAGCTCAACACCCACTCCAACTTCCAGATCACTCATAAGATTCACCCTCTTCAGCCAGTCAGCCCATTTGCTTCCCTTTTATTTTTGAATGATGTTGCCATCTCCCCATCACCCATAACCTCCGTGTGAGGCTGCACTGGAAACTGCTTTAATGTTTTTAAATTCCCCTTGCTATTTAGAAGTATACATTAGCATGGATAGTGTTATTTTGAAAACTTGTGTTTGTTTTGCTATGAGGTAATAGATTAAACAGAAATGTATGTCTGCCTCTGAAGCAGAACCAAACTGTAATCTAAGTGCTCTTTGGTATACCAGTTTTGGTTTTTTTCTTTACTGAGAACATAAGAAAGGGCAGGATCAAACCCTTAATTATGTTTAATTATTGAACCTCTACTCTAGACTTGGTCGGATTCTCACACATTAATACATGGATTTCACTGACACACTGGAAGTTGGCTGCTCAATCTTTCAAATTCATTAAAAGCTGCACGACACCTAAAAGACTAGTTAAACATTTCTTTAACTTTCAAAACCCTTTAGTCATCCCTCTGCTTGCCTTTGGGCTATGTACATGCCTATATTAAGGATTCCACAGTCTTAAATGTTTGGTTGTGGACTGGACAGTAGGCCTTAGGAGACTCCAGGATGCAGAGCGCACTTAATGATAGCATCAGTAACTGCTTCAGCTACTGCCATTTGTAGGAAGTTAACAGTAAAGAGAAAAACATCTTACAAAGGTGGTATCATTTACCAAAAGTGATTTGGCACAGAAGATGGGAAACCTTTAGAGTACAATAGAAATCTTGCCAAAAAATGTGTTCCATATCCACATTTACAGGCACTTTCATCCACTTTGCACATGAATGCTCTAGAAGAACTAACATTTCCATCCTGAGGGTGGGAGCAAAGTGAAGCTGCTGTGGAAGGAAGTGCCTTCCACAGAAACACTCAACTGTTTTCCTTGCTGATGCCTCTATTGTTTGGCCTGGTGATTCAGGGGTAGCTGCTCCAGAGATCAGTTGATCCCAGATGGTACCCCTTCTCAGAGAAGCATTTCCACTGTCTCTGTTGGCAGGGTGAGACAAGAGACTGCAGAACTGCTGCTAAAAATCTGACCTTCATTGCAAATTGATTTGTTTTACCTGTAGTAGTTCCATTTTGAAAAACATTTATATTCTGTATTATGTACAGCCACACCCCCAAAAATTACTGACCACTGTGTAATTACAGTTAGCCTGTATTAGTTAACACACTGGCATAGAATAGAGCATTTTGTAGTTCACTGGAAAAATTAGGTGCATTTTCATTGACCAATTGACCTTGCAGCATTTAATCATGCAGTCTTAGCAAGAGCAGATTCAATGGAAAACATGTACTGAATTTTACCTCAGGAAGTTGCTTGGTTGGTTTTAACCAAGAACCTCATCAGGCTGATTTCTACCTGTACCAATGACTCCAACCACTTCATTCCTCTCAACGTAAAGAGGAGGCCATGACGACAGACTTTCATTGACTTACAGCATTGCTAAACAAATAAAAACCATGAGTGTATTCCCTACTGATTTCACTCATGGGGAAGAAACATCCAATGAAACCAGTCTGATTTTGATATCAGTTTCTAAATATGCATAACTCAATTTTTCAGTGAGTAGCTTGTCATTAGAAATCTACTAGCATCAACCTCCATGCAAAGCTGCATTCAACAGGTAAAAAATTAACTATGCTGTTCTTAAATTTCACTTTAATGCAACATAAAAATTCAACAGCAGGACCCTCAAAACCATGCTCTTGAATTACTGGTTTATGATTAAAGCCTTAGTTTAAATGCAACACATTGTCCAAGCTTATGTGACACATCACTGAATAAGCAACAATAATGGGTGTGACAACCCACTGTTAAGGGGAAGGAAGCACCTAAGATTTGTAAATGCTCACAGGTCAAAAGGAACAACAAGTCAAAGGGTACAAAATCAATCAGAAAGTTTTATTAGTAAACTACATATATGGCATGGGAATTGGTGCTAATCCCTGACCTACTACAAAAGCACACAGCACTGGGTTTTTGATAAAGGAATGGGGAAAGAGAGAAAGAACCACCACAATCCATTGTGCACCTAAAGTCAGCATCCCTACAATGGGCACATATAAAACTCTGTCAAATTAGAGTCAGAGGCAGACTGTACAAACTGCTCACATCTTAAAAATGGCATAAGAAATGTACCAATTACTATGTTTACAGTGCGCAACTACCAACATTTAATACACACAGAAAGGTTTTAATGCCTAAGTGCAATAATGTAAGCATTTCTTTCATCCGTACTCTAGAGATTTATTCCTCAAGAAAGACATGAGAGGTGTTTTGCTTAGAAGGCCACAGAGCCGTTACCAGCTTCGGAATACAGAACTATGCAATACTTCCTGTCACATCTTCCTTCAGAGCATTGCAACATCACAACAGCTGTAATTGCAATCTGATAAAATGCTGGCAAAGAAGGAATGCTTTATTCCCAGAGTAATGTCTTTAGTGGTTTATTACAGAATTTTTTCACATGTTTTCATAATATGGTAATTTAAGATTCACAAGCCTTTTACTACAACTGCAAAAGCAGCTAAACATAATTAAACCCATTTGTACAAACAGGCTAAAGGAATTATTGAAAATCCCATGTGGCTTTAATAGCTGGATGACAAAATGCCATTTCTTGTAATTTCCACTGCAAGACCATAGTGAACAGACTCTTTATGACAACTTCAATCAGCAGGAGTTACTGTTGGCAGAGTCACTGAGAAGGCAGAGCTGCAGCAGTTTGTAGTAACCACCTGCAATTCAGCAAGTTTCTCACAGAAAAAGAATGAGGCTATGTACATGAGAACTGCTTATCGTACAGATAGTCTTCTCTTATACCTACCACTGCCTACTAAATCCTATTGCAAAATGCCATGTTGACTCATTTATTGAACAATGCCAGGGATTGCAACTCCACCACCAAACTGGGGAGCCAGATCCAATTCTTAGTGACTTGAATTTAAAGTTTTTTCCTAATGTCCAATATAAACCTCTCCTGATGCAACCTAAGGCCTCTTCCACTTGTCATAGAACCATAGAATCATTAACATTGGAAAGACTTCCAACATTCAGTCCAACCTTTGATCAAACATCACACTGTCAACTAAACCACAGCACTAAGGGCCAACTCCAGATATTTTTTTAAAATCTTCCATGCATGGTGACTCCATCATCTCCCTAGGCAGCCTATTGCAATGCCTGATCACCCTTTCTGTGAAGAATTTCTCCTTGATACTCAGCCTGAATGCCTCCTGGTATTAAAGCAACTTCCTCTCAGCCTGTGAGTGGTTGCCTGGGAGAAGAGACTGACTCCCACCAGGATACAACCTCTTTTTAGGTCACCCCTGAGCCTCCCTTTCCCCAGGCTAAACACCCCCAGCTCCCTCAGCTGCTCCTCACAGCATTTGTGCCCCAGACCCTGCCCCAGCTCCATTGCCCTTCTCTGGACTCACTCCTGTGTCACAGATATCTTTTCATAAAAATCCTTTCTTTAGGATTTTTCCCCTTTCTGAGAAGCTGTGGCCTCAGCAACAAAATGTAAACAATGGTTGTCTGCTGCTGTGGAATGCAACAGGTGAATCCGTGATTGGTCTCGGGTGGATGTTTGGATTTACTGACTACTCACGGCAGAGCTGTTCTTGCTTTCTGCCTGGACACAGAACTTTGTTATTCATTCCTTTTCTATTCTTAGCTTAGCTAGCTTCTGAGAACTTTCCTTCTATTCTTTTTAGCATAGTTATAATGTAATATATATATCATAAAATAATAAATCAAGCCTTCTGAACATGAGGTCAACATTCTTGCCTCTCTCTTCACCCTGAAACCCTTGCAAGCTCAGTAACACTCCAGCCCCTCAGGGCCTTTCCTGCAGTGAGGGCCCAGCCCTGGGCACAGCACTGGAGGTGCGGCCTCAGCAGGGCCCAGCACAGGGGGACAATCCCGGCCCTGGCCCTGCTGGCCACAGCATTGCTGATCCAGGCCAGGATGCCATTGGCCTTCTTGGCCCCCTGGGCACAGCCTGGCTCATGTTCAGCTGCTGCCACCAGCACCCCCAGCTCCTTTCCAGCCACTCTGCCCCAGCCTGTGGCACTGCCTGGGGTTGTTGTGACCCAAGGGCAGGACCCAGCACTGGGCCTTGTGGAACCTCACACCACTGGCCTCAGCCATGATCCAGCCTGCCCAGATCCCTCTGCAGGGACTTCCTGCCCTCCAGCAGATCAACACTCTCATACAGTCTGGTTTCATCTATGAACTGACTGAGGATACACTCAATCCCCTCAACCAGGTCATTAATAAAGATATTGAACAGAAGTGCTCCCAGTACTGACTGAGCCCAGGGGAACCCCACCTGTGACCAGCCACCGGCTGAAAATTACTCCACTCACGACCACTCTCAAGGCCTGGACATCCTGAAAGTTTTTACCCAGTGAACACGGCACCTGTCCAAACCTGGACTGCCAGATTTTCCATAATGCTGTGGGAAACAGTGTCAGGGGCATTATTACACATAGCTGACACTAAGTTTTTTATGAAACTGTTCAGAGTGGAAAACAGTGAGAGGTAAAACACTTCACCAACAAACCTCTAACCTGCAAATGTGACGTAAATCTTGGGGACTGAAGAACACAATATGGAAGTACAACTGCTTTTTACAATGAAATATCCATAGCTTGGAAAGGAGTTAGTACAAAGCATGACCAACCTGAATTTAGACGTTGAAGGTTCTCACTAGGGCACCACATTTCTGGAATAGGAAAAACACTTTAGGAAATGTTTTAGACACATGCCTTGTTTCCAAGTCTCTGAAATTCCTATGAAGACTCATAGAATGGTTCGAGCTTCCCTCTTTCCTACCTGCCTACCCACAACTTCCAAGGAGTCAGGAGAGCAAGTCTTCACTTTTTTTTGTTGCTATGGTCTGAGGACAGGTCTTTCCTTATAACTCATCAGATGTCTTATGAAGAGCACACTAGTATTTAGTGAAGACTAACATGCTACCTGTTATTTACACCTTCTAATAAACGACTGCTTTGTACTATTAAATTGTATATTGTACTTGCAGTCTACATGCACAAAAATTCTCCAAGTGGTTCAGAGAAGGTGGATAACATATTCACCATTCTAGACAGTAAATGTTAAGAAAGCAAGTATACTAATTTCTAGAAGTGATTGCTAAATGAGCCTATCAACTACTACAAAAACACTTTCTACTGCAAGCTCAGAAATTCATTTGTTCTGGTAAAGAATGTTCCTTTGCTTAGGACATTTGTGTATGCTGCATATGACCTTATAATTACAGAACCTCTTAAGTAAACATAGGTCTTCAATATAATTTAATTTGACTGGCATATTTAGACCAAGAATCCCACAGAATACTGCTACAGGACTAGCTTCATAGTGCAAACTGATTAATGATAATGATCCTAAAGAAGAAACACAGCCTTTTCAATAAGCAGGACTGGAGGGGCAGAGTTGATGAAGACAAAGAGTTATTGACAAACCATCTGCCTGTTTTCATCTCCCTGCTACGACTAGTAAAGGGAAAGACACTAAGAGGCCAAAGTTAGGTAAACTTCTTTCAGTATGAGCCTCATTCAGCTTTCCAGGTCACCAAGTCTTTGTCAACAACCATCCCATCTCCTATGACCATGCATATTTCATTTTGAAGAGTGGAGGATGAGTGAAGCACAGCATTCTTTGAAGTTGGGAGATATTTAAGGATTGGGTACTGAAAACTGTTTTAGCTGACTTGGTTAAAGAAGGAGGGAAAAGAAACAGTGCAAGGAAATCCTGCTTGATAGTATTACACTGCAGGAAGAATGACAAGTTCATATAACACTGAAATTGGACTACAGCCATTGTCCATAGTACTGTAAGACAATGTCAGCAGGCAACGTGTACATTTACAGTGAGAAATTTCTTACTTATATATGGATATCAGGTTCTGAAAGGCAGTCAGATTTATTTAGAAACATAAGGAGGAAGAGGTATTTTCAGCAGTTTGGCTCCTAAACAATTTGTCAACTGAACAAAGAGATGATTCCCCAGTCTTGAATACGTAGTTCCTCTAAATGTCCTTTGGCAACAGATTAATTATTTTCTGCTTAATAAAAAGAAATAAAAGCTAAACTCATTAGCTTCAGAAGTGCCAAAGATTCTACCATAGTTACTTTGAAGGAAATAAACAGCATAAAATAAAAAACACTTAATGCTTATATTTCAAGCGCTACTGAACTATTGCCCTGAATTAGTTCTTCTGATTTCAACATTTTCCTTGAGCTAGCTAGAAAAAAATACAAGTAACAGGTAAATTTGAAGAGAACATGCTAAAATGTAAGATTCCCACAAGATTCCTTGGTCCAAACTCTGTAGTCAAATGATTTCATCTACTGTTCCTTATTAGTTAACAGAGTTAAGACATGGAGACAGTCATACCATAAAACCTTCAGGCAACTGAGGGTTTATAAGAAATGTTATTGCCAAAGACTGACACTAATCACACACAGTGGAAGCCACACAAAAAAGTAAAATTTGTAGTGACAGAGTACTATTTTTACCTTCCACAATTTCTGAAGTACAGGACAATGTACAGACATCCCCTTTTGACAAGACCTGTCAATTTATGGTGTCACTGAAGAAGTTCTGAGAGATGTCAAATATCACCCTCTTGAGTGGCCAGGGAGTTCTTGGAACTGCTGGACAGCACATTAAAATTACTAAACTCAGCTAACAGAAAATAACCTCCTATTATTACCTAACATTGAAGCTTTACACTTGGTCTTAAGTCAAAGAAGACCACAGGTTTTGCATAAAGCCAGCTGACACATTGAAAATATTCAGCAAGCTTGCTTTTTGTTCCCAGTCCTTTAACTGAGGTCAATGAAGACAGACAGGTCCATTCTCTAGCATTCTTAAAGCTAATTTGTAGGTCAATGTAATTCCTATGAGCATTATCAACAATGAAAGAAATGGTTTCAGAATAGACTTTATTCTGTCTTCAGCAGACTGTAGTGTACTTTCCTATCTGCCAAAACACTCTGGGGGATTTTAATTAGTCTGGTATTAGTTTTGTAGACATTCTATTTCCTGTCTGTTTTTCAGACTCTTGTTTACAATCTTTCAATTCCTATGGCCATAATTTTTGAGTTGGGATGCAGCCCTTAATCAGAAAAGTTAAGCATTCTGTGAAAACTTTGCTTTATTCAGCTACTAACTGAAGATTCCTTAGAACTCATCCACAGCACATGAACAGCTCCAGACCAAAGGTTTGTAAACTACTCATTACCATGGTTTGACACCAACCAAACACTAGGCACCCAAGAAAGTTGCTCACTTCCTCTCCCCAGCCACAGCTGGGCAGATGAGAGGGAAAAATTAATGAAGGCTTCATGAGTTAAGGACCAAGAAAACACTCCAAGGGCAAAAACAGGCTTGACTTAGAAGTACAAAGTGAATTTATTACTAACAAAATCAGAGGATGATAACAAGAAGTAAAATAAGCCCTTAAAAACACCTTTTCTTCTCCCAGCCCCTCCCTCCCACCCACCAGGTCTCTCACTGCATCACAGCCTCCTCCAGGCATTCACCTGCTCCAGCTTGGGCACCTCCATCACAGGCTGCAGGTGGATCTCTGCATCCCCCACGGATCACCAAGGGCTTCAAGGGCACCGCTGCTTCACCATGGTCCCACCACAGCAGGAAGAGGAATCTCAGCTTCAGCTCCTGGAGCACTTCCTGCCCCCCTCCTTCTCCACTAACCTTAGTGCTGCCATGTTGTTTCCTTGACACATTCTCACCTTCTCTTTGCTGACTGTAAAAAAAACCCAAAAACCTGTGCACCTACTGTTTTGATTTTCTTAATTCAGAGAGGCATTACCATCACCTCTAATTGCCCCAACCTTGATTCACAACACATCCATCTTCAGACCCATCAAAGACTTGCTCTGCTGGGCACGGTGGAAGCTTCCAGCAGCTTCTCACAGAAGCCATCTCTGTGGCTCCACCACTACCAAAAACCAGGCCATGCAAAACCCCGATGTTAATTTATATTTTTCTTTAGTTACAAGAATTGCACATAATTTCTGCTAAAACTGGCATTAAAAGAAAACACTTTGTCAATGTTGTTTTATACATCCCATAAAAACTGAATTAAGCTTGGGGAAAAAATCTATGTTCATTGTTCAATGAAAAGTTGATGTCGTTTCTCAGCACTAGTCTGTCAAGAACCTTCAACCTAATCTTGAACTGAAGTTCCAATACAAACAGCATCTTGACATAAACCTGGATGTAGATGATAGGGAAAGAAAGTGCTAAACTTGGGTCACTGAATTAACTACAGGCAGCAGAAACACCTAAAAGGAATCACAGATACATGGTTACACTGTTCTTAGGTTAAAATCCCTTGAGCAAAACCTTTTAAGAACACTTACCCTGATTTTCTACCAGGACAACCAGATTCTCCTGAATTAAGAAGGTATTGACAAGGAGTTTTCCAGTAAGTTTTTCAACATGTTCTCCATGTAAGACTACTGGAGCGCAAAAACAAAATAAACAGGCAGCTGACAGTGCACTTCACTCCCCACCCCAACTTCCCTTGGACATGTTTTCCTCCAGCTGAAAATCACATTGAAATATTTTCCAGCAGATTAAGTATTTATTTAAAGAATCACAAAGCTTAAACCAAAACTGAAATACTGTATCCTTCTGCAAATATTGCTCTTCAAGTTTTTATTTCTCCATCCCAACTGACTTGGTCCTTTCAACTCTCACCCTCTCATAAAAAGTAGTAAAGATGACTTTTCATCTTTTGAATTATTTCAATACTATTCTAGGGACTGGTTTGTTGGCTCCATTTTTTTTATGAGAGCATGCAGCTCTATGCTGTAACAGCCACCATTTATTTAGCACCTTTCTGTGTAAATGATTATGAAGAATGGGGCCAGAACATAATTTTATAGAAAATTTAATGACTGCAGAACTCCCTCTGTTGCCTGACCACAACTCACAAGTCATAATATGGGAAACAAAGCAAGAAACACCCAGTGGGGTCCTTTAAACAATGCTAAACCAGGTTCCCTTAAAATGTTTGCCCTAGGTTACAAGTGACTCTCTTCTTTGACTTCACAGAAATGGGCATGCTTTATCAGCTTCTTCTAACAGCTACAGTTCACTTGCACTTACTGCAGCCAGACACCAAAAGCACCCTCCACTTACCTGAAATTCAGAATGGATGCAAAAATCTTCAAGGATACTTCTCAGGAAAAGGAGCCATACTGCCCAGAGTATTTCACTCTGAATTATTAACGCAAAGCTTAAATATATCCGCTACTTATGAGCAGCAATTTAAGTATACTGTCCATTCAGCTCACTTTCAAGTACACAATTAAGACTTTACTCCTTTTGTATAATATATAGCAGTAAAATTACAGTCCACAAAATTAACAGTATTTCTCTAAGTAGATACTTAAGTAAATAGTTTTCCAAAGATATTCATACAAAGAACGACAGCTCACTTCTGCACAATGAGAGATTCCCTAGTATTGCCTAGTCAGTTCTGATTCTCACTAGCTTGGGTACTATGGCTCCTATGCTGTAAGAAGATTTAGATGTATTATCTCCCTAGATTTAGTGGGAAGACTGTACAAGACATAGTGCTCAGCACTGTGTGCTAAATAGCAAGCCATGAGAAGCCTGTAAGCTTGTTCAGCTGTGCAAAATGTAATGACCTTGCTCTTTTCTTTGGGCATCCAATGATATGCATCTTTGTAGCACACTGCATTGATAAGAAAAAAAATTAAATAAAAAAGCAACTTTATGGAAATCTAGAACTGTTAGTGACTGCTTACCTCCTACAGCTTCTACAAGCCTGGGAAAATTCTTGAATATAAGGCACCAAGCTTGTTCTAAAGCAAACTTTTCCAAAAGAGACAGCAGAAGTGTATTTATAACAGTCAAAGCTAAAAACTAATTCTATTAGATGCAACACAGGACTCCATCCTTCTCTTCATCCTTTCTCCGTAAAGAACATGTATTTTTCATGTTCATGTTCATGAGGTGTAACCACTGACCTTTAGTTCCAGTTTGTGAAACTGCAATGACATATAGCTGATACAGAAGCAACAATCCAAGTGCACATCTCAAACTTTTATTGAAGTGCTGTTTAACAGATCCTTAAATCATCTTAAAAAATCTTAAAACACAAGATTCAAACTTTTTAACTGACATGCTGCAAAACAAAGTTTAGGTGAACCCTTACATAAAGCTCCTTCCCAAACTGGGTCTTCACAAGATTATCTTATCATGCAACATTTCACTTACAGCAAAACACAATACAAACCAGTCTGGTATAAAGCAGTTTAATCCCATGACTCAATTTCTCTTGCAGAACAGTCCATCTTTACTTCTCCTGCATTCACGTTGCCTCTGCCTCTGTAATTCTAGGAAACACAACAGGTCCTAGTTTAGAATTATTAATACTTTCAATCATTTAATGGTAAGTCACCACAAAACAATCTCAACTTTCTGCATGCACCTATCTCAATGTAATCTGAACACTCAGGAAGTCTTCATCATTAATCTCCTATATGTGTGGACTTTTTTACCCTGGTGCAAAATTACTGCAGTTTAGCCAACCTCAGATTTTTATCACATGTGGGAATAACACTTCCCACAGTTTACATTTCAACTTCTTTTCTTACCCAACACAAATCAGTTCATACAATTGTGGGAAAAAAACTTCCTTTTCCACTACATACTACAGAATGACTGTGCGCATTACCTTCCCAGTAATGCAAATCCTTTTCATCTGGAAAAAGAATAAAGCTCAGTAATCTCTAAGACTGCCTCAAAATAATCATATAAGATCCTCCAATAGATTCCTCTTTCAAATTCATAATTTGATTATCAAATGGACTTATCAGGAAAAATGGGGCTGATTATAAATGAAGAGTTTCTGTCAGACTGATATGTGAAGATCTCATAATAATTAGAACCTCACATTCTTCAACTCAAGGAGCTGGTGCACTGCATGTATGTGATACTAAGGGTAGCATTCCCAAAGCAAGCAGACAGATTTCACACAAAAATCTCTTCTGTTCTGGACAAAGAGTCACAGTCAAATTTGGTTACTCAGAGATTGTGAAGGCCACGGATGGACTTGGACCTAGAAATTATGGATTTGATGAAATGCTGGGAGACACTAAAAGGCTGGAGACGTGCATTTGGAAGCAATCTAGTGAGATCCACCTCTGAAAGCAATTTAGCAAAAAAGCAAAAATAAAGTGTCCTTGAACTAGAGTATTTCTTGTAGAATATGTAAGAAGGATCCACTGAGTGAAGAGTTACTCTGCAAGAAAAGGTTTGTGCAAGCATACACAACAGCTGTAATGTGAGGCTGAGAGTTTGAGAAGGAAGCAACGTTTGTGTATCTGACATCCCATGAAATCCCCATACTCCCAGAAAAATGATCTAGTAAAGGGACTAGCCAGCCAGGTAAAACACCCAAACCATCCAAAGCTTTCAGTAACTACCATATGGGAAAAGATAATTAATGAAAGGAAGATGAGAGCTTGAAGTGAAGCTTCAGACACTGTGTAAGCACTGAGAGCAGTTATTTCTACTATGGTCTCAAAGTACTATGTAACACCTGGAAGCAACTGATCTGTGATAAAGTTCTTATGGAATCAAGACATGAAGGAAAAGCTTTCAATTTCAAATAGGAGTAAGTACAGAATCTGAAATTACTAACAGCAAGAGACTAGAAGGTTTCTCCCCATAACAGATATGAAGAATTTTGACAGAGACCAGACCAGGGCATTTACCTAACTATAATTAACTGAAGTGTTCAATCAACTGAGTTGCTTGACTAAGTGATTCATAACAAGCAGTAACTGTATAATCAGGAACTATTTGCTCCCACCATACACATGTAGCACAGAAATTTGTGAACTATAGCTTTTGTTTATGTTTGCATGAATGTTTTCTTCCAGAGGAATCCTGACTTTATAGGTCGACTGCAGCAGCTAGTAAGGGGCCACACTGTAACAGCCCAAGTCAGGCAGCTTGTCTGAAATTAGTTTCAGTAATAGTGAATTCTTTGAAGATGCGCAACTAAGTAAAGGGACAAATACAGTCAGAACAGTTTCAGTGGCTTTACTGGATATATACCACTAAAGACAGTTTTAAACTGTCTCAGACAAAGTTCTAATAGCCAGGACTTTCAATTAATTTCCAGACCTACCTTTTGGGTATTAACTGGGAGTCGTCCTCCTTCAGTCTCAAAAGCAACTTCTGTCAACCAAACAGGAACTTCCTGCTGAGCCTATGCAATTAGGAAAACCAATTCAGAGACTTTGACTGCTTTACCAATTCAGATCAAGAGTTCCATAAGTGCACCCAAAATGTCACAGTTGTTCAGTACATTCAAATGAAATCTTAAAGAACAGAAAAAGTTCAGCACTAAGATCTGAAACTTACATCTGAAAGCACTTTAATTAGAGGTTGTGCAAGATGACCATCTGAATTGTTATCAAAGAAGCCAACCGCTTTCCCTGTATTTCCACAACGACCAGTTCGCCCAATTCGGTGTACATACTCTTCGATGGTGGAAGGAAGATCAAAATTAATGACATGCTGAACGTTTTCAATGTCCAGACCTCTTGCTGCCACTGAGGTTGCCACAAGAACTGGACATTTTCCAGAACGAAAATCCTGAAGTGCTATTTCTCGCTCTCTCTGTTCTCTATCTCTAGAAAAAAAGCAAGGTTGAGAATGGGTATCTCTAAAATTCACAGTATTATTTATGATACAATTTAAATGGTTCATGGAAAGAAGCTCATGGGGGGGGGGGGGGGGGGGGGAATAGGGACAATGGATGCAAAACAAAAAAAGACCCAAATAACTCATACACTGCCCAGTTTAGGTTTTCTGCATTTTTAACTGAAGAACAGCAAGACAGAGCAACTGTTTAAACTTAAGTCTCTAGAGAAATTGACATTTTTTAAAAGAACTGAAGATAATTATGCATCAAACTCACTACCTCTCCAAAACAATCCACTTGCTTAACTGATTACAATTTCCTACAGCTTTGTAGCAGGGAGCCAGAATAGCAAAGACAAAGTCTACACAGCCCCCTGCACAGGCCACTTTTCAGATATACTAAAAAAACTGTGGCCAGTCAACAGTACAGAATTTGTCTTCTGTTTATCATTGCAACAAGAAAACTAGATTTGCTCTGGTGTTTCCATGTTTGAAGACTATTTACAAATTATCCAGTATTGAACTACAGTGGATCAGAAATCACTAACGTTCTTTATTGCCCAGGTAAGAAAACAAATTAGTAAGCTAACCAGTGCTCTTCAGGATCTTAACATGGGATATTTAGTGACATCTGGTATGCTAAGCTACACTGCACAGATATGGCCACTACTCCAGAGAACAGTAATTTTACCTTTGTGAGTTGAAGTTAGGACAGTTACTCAGAAACCAGTAACATTCATGACAGTTCAATAGATTCCACTGAACCAGTTATTCTACATATACCTCAATTCACACTACAGTAATTTTACAGAGATGTATTAAGAACCTCCTCTCACACAAGGGGGTTGTGGGTTAGCAATTCAGGCTCACCAAGAATGAAAGGCCAGATCTTCTAAAGAGCTATATGGATTTCACACACCTACAAATCCAACAGCCACAGGATATACACAAACATCCTGCATCTGCTAAGATCCTTTTAGCCCTTCTTCAACCTTGATATTCTGGTGTCTGTCAGAACACATGGCAAGCTAAACAACACAGATATGGCCAAATGTGAGTCCTCAACAAAAGTTCTTTTTCACTTTAAAAATACCTACCCATGGATACTAGTGGCTGGTATATTTTCTTGACAAAGAAAGCAAGCAATGAAGTCTGCTTTTTTCTTTGTGTCCACAAAGACCAGAGTTCGTTCATTACCTATGTTGAACAAAAGTTTGAAGCCATTGTAGTTTGAATCATGACACAATTTTCACTATTTAGAGTAATCTTATCTATATTGACACCTAATGCTTATTTATATTAACACCTAATACAGGCACACATTTTGAATAAAGTCTTCTAAGTATGACTGCAATTTTTTTCCCTATTCTGAGCTAAATAAGTTCAATCCATCAATTTCTGTATCAACAGAGAAACTGAGTGAAGACACATACATTGTTTTTCTCCGCAATAAAAAGAGAAAATGAAAACTGTTCCCTGCAACATGCATGCATTTCCTTTCTACAGCATGTGGCTCAAAGCAGTACATTATCCTGAGCACTGAACAGCAAGACTCCACAGACCATTTTTTGATTCCAAACTCACATTCAGTCTTCAGCATTAAAACAAGACATACAAAACAAATACGGAAAAATCCTAGACACTAATAAAACACAGGCCCAAACATTCACACAATAATTTTAACAACCCTGTAATCATGAGATAGTATCCCCAGATGCTTAAGTATTGTAGCTGATCATATAAAGCCGAAAGTCATCTGGAAGGTTGTCTAATAGTACTTAATAGAGATGAATGATTGACAAATACTGGGCATTAGATTAGATTCAATTATATTTACAAGTCCTTTCCAACCCAAACTAGCCTATGACTATGAAATACCCCTACACAAATATGCCTAAAAACCTGCAGCTCCCCAGTTCTGCTTCAAGCTTCATCAACAGTCTTGTAAAGCATGCAACACACAACAAAATCATACAGCCATGACCCTTCAAACACAATTTTAAAGCCAAGCAAGTTTGAATTCTCTGGTGAACAACTGGCATTAAGTAAAGTTACCTATGCTGTGTAGAATTTCTATCAGTTTATCCCTCTTGAAATACTGAGAAACTTGAAGAATATTTTGCTGAACATCACTACATGCTCCACCCGCATGTCCAACAACAACAAATAAAAAATCGGTTTTCAAAAATTCACAAGCTAGCCTGAAAAAGAGATAAAATTGAACAACATGAAAAATCTTACGTAGTTATTCTTGCTTTAAAAGCACCTATTTTCATTTATGTTTAAGCAACATTCACAAATAATATTTTTATCTTCCATTTAGTGAGGAACAATACAAGTAGTCTTATATACATTTTAAAAAAGCCAGAAGAGTCTGCATAGTTTGGTCCAGTACACAAACCACACACTGGACTGTGTAAAGTGTGACCAGCAGGTCAAGGGATTCTACTCTGCCTTTTAAGACCTCAACTGGAGTATTGCATCCAGCTGTGGCATCTTCAGCAGAAGACAGACATGTCAGAAGATTCAGAGAGGCCACAATGATGGTCAGAGGACTGCACCCCCTCTCCTCTGAATATAAACAGAGAGTTGAGGAGTGGGGATTATTAAGCCTGGAATGACCTTATTACAGCCTTCCAGTACTAGAGGGGGTTTACAAAAAAGAGAAATCATCTACAGAGGCTGATAGGACAGGACAAGTACAGGCAGGACAGAGAATGGATCCCAATTAGACCTGGAGGTAAAGACCTGGGGGTGCTCGTGGATGAGGGGCAGGACAAGACCCAGCAAGGTGCAGTTGCAGCCCAGAAAGCCAACTGTGCCCCGGGCTACATCCAAAGCAATGCGGCTGGCAGGGGCAGGGAGGCAGTTCTGCCCCTCTGCTCTGATATTGTGAGATCCGACCCAACCTGTGTTCAGCTCCGGGATCCCCAGCGTAAGAAAGATGTGGACCTGTTGGAATGAATTCACAGAAGCCACTAACCTGGTAACACACCAAAGCACCTCTCTCCTACCAAGACAGACTGCAAGAGGGATTGTTCAGCCTGGGGAAGAGAAGGCCTCAGGGAGACCCTGGAGCAGCCTTCTAGGGTAAGCAGCTATAAAGTACTTAGTTGCCACCTGTGATTAAACCACAGCCTTTTAGTGGAAGATATAAAGCCTCAAATGCTAAATTAAAGTTCTCCAGTCAACTAGAAAAATGCATGGTTCCCTCAACTCACAGGTACAGAAAGAGCTTCAACTAACAGATCAAAGGTCTATGTAACGACAGAAACAAGTTCAGGTGTAAAACCAAATGTTATGTTAAACCTGATTATATTCACTTAACAGAAATGCAGAACGATCTGAACCCAAGAGGTCCAAAGAACGCACCTCTGTGTCCAACACTACCAAAATATTATACTGTTTCAAGTTCTCCTGGTAGCACAGTATGGGGAAATCATTAGCCTTCCTGACTTCAGCACCAGGAAAGCATTACATCCAGGAATTAACTGACTCCAGAAAACAAGGGTTTTCACACTCTAAAATGTGAACTTTACCTTTAGGCATTTCAGTTTCAAAAGGTTACAAGAATGACAGGGGCAAAAAAAAAAAAAACCACCTCAAAGCTGCACCAGGAGAGGCTTAGACCAGCTAAGGTCTAAGGAAAAAAAAATCTTCCTTGAAAGAGTTTCCAAGCATTGGACCAAGTTGGCCTGGAAGGCAGTGGCATCACCACCCCAAAAGGTAGTTAGAAGATATGCATATGTGGCACTTGGGGCATTGGTTTAGTAGTTCACTTGCCGTTGCTGGGTTAATGGTTAGACTTTATCAGCTTATGGGTCTTTTCCAACCTAAATGCTTCTAGGACTCTTATGTTATTACGCACTTCCAAACCACGATCCAAGCACCCATGTTTTCGAAGTCTTCCACCAGCACTTGTAAATACTGCAGGACTGACAGTAAAAAGGTAGGTCTGTTGGGTTTTTTCATTTAACAGAAGCAGACAGTAAATATCTTCAACAAGGAGCTCAAGGAATCTCTTTTCAGTCGCTGCTAGTTACAGTACTCTTGATTCATCTCCCAGTATGCAAGAAAAATACATAGCAAAACAAAAGCATGAGCAAAACCACGATGATAAGAACAGACCTAAAAGGGACCCAGATTCTTCCTTTAAACCCAAAACCTGAGTGAATCAGAGCACACTGTCTGTGTCACAGGAAGATATACACACCTGGTCTTTCCCCAGGATACACTGGCAAGTGAGACCACATTCTTGAAGAAACAAGTAAACACATGGAATGAACACAAACCATATTTGTGTACAGTATCATCTGAATGCCTGACCACCAGCTAAGCAAACAAGGTCATTTTTAGTTCACTACAAGATTATTCTTCCACACAAAGAACCATGTGAAAAAAGTCTGGACAAGGAACCAAAGCCACAACAAGCGAGTCCTCCTTTAAGAAAGGTGATACATTTCCACATCAGTGGTCAGCACTACCTGACTGAATGGGAGAAAGCAGTCCACTCCCCTCTTTCTTGCAGGACAGCAAGCTACTGAGAAGTATTTTCTCCCTGCCTCAAAAAAGATATTTCAGACTTTTTGAAACCAAAGAAAATTGTCCGGATTTGACTCACTGCATTACCAACACTCTTAACAGTATCCTACAACAGAATTCATCAAAACTGTTTGCAGTGCTGCGACTGAAGTTTGAAGAGTTTTCTGATTTAACAGTGAATATTTAGGTGTTGAGGTCTCAAAAAGCAGAAGTAGTACTAAGAAGTTTCCATCTGCTGGGAATTAGTTGTTTTGTTCTGTTAGTCAGCAACCATACCATCTGTTGAAGACTGCTCCCTTAAGTGAGAAGAACTTTAAAGTTAATGAGTAGTAAACACATAAGATGTATCATAAACCTATCTGTAGAAGCTTTAAAACTACTGAAAATAAACACCAATTATCTAAGTAAGAATTAAGTACTATGAATGCTGGTAAATTGAGCAGTAACTGCTATGTCTCATTAGTCAATGGTGTTATCAGCAACATCACTGGTTTTCAGCTTGCAGAGATGCGGTGGGGGAGGAATAAGAAACCAATGGGGGGAACGTGAGGACTTCTGCCGAAGTAGCATTTAAAAGCATTGAGAAAACTTTTCTAAATTGCTTAGGAGTCCCCACCTAAATTAAGTAGTTAATGTTTTAGAGTACCTGCTTAAATTAAGCAATAAATATTAATATCGTAGCTTTCAGTGTTTTCAAGCCTTTAAAAATAAGAGTGTTCTTAACTCTTCAGATATTTAGTTCTATACATCTTCAGATTTATTTCTATTTTTATTCTACTCACCTCTGAACTTCTTCAGGGAAAGTGGCACTAAACATTAGTGTTTGGCGTTTCTCTTTTTGTGGCATGTCTGGGAAAGACACCAACTTCTTCATATCTGCACCAAAACCCATATCAAGCATGCGGTCTGCTTCATCTAGCACCAAATATTTCACATTATGCAAGCCAATCTGCAAGTATTTCAGTCAAAGAAAAACACTATTGGTTCACTGACAGTATGCACTTGCAAAATACCCTAATTGCCAAAATCCACCTTTTACTTCTTTCTTTAGAGTTAATAAAAAGTGAAAGTTATCACAATTTGTTTACATCTAAACCTCTACTTAGCCTTTTAATCAGCACAAATTCACACACCACGGTGCTTCAGAACTTGGTTTAGCAATGCAAACCAGAGCTTAGAGACCAACTATAATTCAGCCCATCTCTTTTCGAATTATGTCTGAGTTTTCTCAGATTCTCTCATAACCCTCAAAGATTCCCAAAAACCTTTTTTATTTTTCTGAAAAAGAATTACATCAGAAAGCATTACTAAGACTATTACAACTTCACCACTGCTGAACAAGACTATCACTTTTGACTAAAAGCCTGACAACTGCAGAAAACTCATCTCCAGTTTACTACCAAGTGTTTTTCCAAAATCTGTTTGTTCAGTGAATATCACTGAACAAACACGAAGAAATTTGAATATGATTTTATAATGACTGGGGAAAAAGAAATTCAAATATAGTACTATATAACCTGGAGCTTTTTGTATTTTGGATCAGTATGAAAATAGTGTGAGACAGCTAAAAAGCCACTGCAGCAAAACAAACAGGACACTAAGTGAAGATCTATTACAGAATATGCCACAAGAACTACGTGAAAGTGTTCCAGGTACTTAAGCTATAAAATTTTATTGCCATGACCACTGCAGCCACTTTGATTTAGACAGATATTATCCAGCTGTCTCTGAAAAGAACTGAAGGAGGCTACTCCTTCAAAAACTTCAAGGAATTCAGACAGTTAAGATAAACATCACTTATATTTCAGTGCCTGTACAAAGGCAGCATACTGATAGAGCCACTGAAAGCCAATCTCTTCTTCCATTAATTTAAAAGAACCAAAAACAGTATTTTGTCTTTTAGTTAAGGGTATTTAAGGAATTCAGATGAAGTGTTAAGATGTTACCTTTCCTCTTCCAATGATGTCTAGAAGCCTTCCTGGAGTGGCACACAGTATATTACAGCCTTGCTTTACCTGACGAATTGAATAGTCTGTCTGCGTACCTCCATAGATCACAACAGGCCTTATACAAGTTCTATCGTGTAGAAAAGGTTTGGATTAATCATGTAAGTATGCAAACAGTATTGTTTCATCAAAATTCATATAAAATAATCAGATCTACCACAAATCAGTTTAAGAGTGGTTTAACTCCTTCACCATACAGCTCAGTCCAAAAACAGTGCTCAAAACCAGAAACCCACACTGAGTAAGCTTACAGTTCCCCACACGCTACGTAACAGAGGCTGCCCAAGTGGCTTGCTAGGAACAAACACTTGATTTGGCCTGCATTCTCCCCTCTCTTCAACTGAGTCCTACTAACAGTAACAGTCAAAAGAGTGTTAAGACTTTATACAGCATCCTCAGAGAAAGCAGAACCACCACTACAGATGCCTCTAGAGCTTCAGAAGTAATCTCTGCAGACTTTAAAAGGGGCAAAACAATAAATACACACATTGGCCATACACAGTGTGTGACTCAAGGATTAGACAGCAAATCCACCCAAAGACTATACTACTCTGTGCTCTTCCCACCATGCATTTTTGTTAGATCTCTAGTAGATACTCTTCTGTACAAAACCACTTCTCTAAGCAACACCTACCTTATGCAGCTCTGAATCATGCTTACACGCTCATCTTTATCATCTTCTGCTAAGATCTTTACATGCATACAATAAGTATTCTCACACACAAATTCAAATGGTCTTTTACTAAAGATACTAATTCAGTTTCATATGCAACAATGGTAATCAGATAAATGTGGTAAATTTTTACCAAAGTTAAACACATTTTTTCACAAAGCTTTTGTCAAGAATAGACATTCCCTCTGGAATCCCATAATTTCAGTATTTATCCATCATTAGTTGTCCGATTCCCGGCTGTTTGGACGGCCTGGAAAGGCCCGGGGTGGCCTTGGGGCAGCTCACGTTTCAAAGGACGAGAAGAGGCTTCAGTTCTTTTCTCGGTCTCTGTGTTTATTAATTGTTTATCTAAAAGATTTTCTCTCGGCCCGACAGAGGTCTGCTCAGCAGCCAGCCATGAGCACACTCCCTGCCCTCCGGGCAGTCACCTATCTTTATACCCAATGTTACGTATACAATATTTATCATTTTTCCCCAATACCTTTCACCCTTATTGCCCAGTGCACTTTTAGTAATGACCAATCCCGAAGTGCCACCATCACCACAGAAGATGGAGGAGAAGAAGGACAGGACACGCCCCAATTCCTCCATCTTACTTCTCTAAACCCCCCTGTACAGAAATCCTAAACCCTGTGTTTCACTCTCTAATTAACTAATCCCTTCACCATTCACTCCGGTGAAACCCTCCTATCCTCATACAGGTGTCGTCTCCTGTGTAGGATCAAAGTCCAGCCACCAGGCACTTCTGGCAACATTCCAGGACTCCCGAGCCCCCCAAGGGTGGTCTCGGTGACTCGGCACCTCAGTCCTGAGGTGCTGAGATCCCACAATTAGTGTACATATATATTTCATATTCCTATTTGCAAATAAATCAAAGGGCCTAAGATCATGAATCTCAACTGTGGAATACGCAAGCTCTTCTTTAGACACTACAGATTCACATCCTGATACTGTTTAACTTATTCTCATTTTTACTACAAATCAGCTGTAAGAGAAACTTTCTAGATTCAAGTATTATTTTATGATGAAATAATCTGTATCTAGTTTAAAAACAGCATAACAAACAGAATCAGCTACTAAGTTATATAACAGTTTTAGAGATTAAGAAGCTGCTCTTAAGAACTTATTTAGTAAGTAGATAGGCGAACATGATCTTTCTTCCTGAAGGCAGACAGCCTCCAAGTGTAAGTTTGCTTGAATAAAAGCAAGTGTGATTTATCCCACCAGATTCTGCAGTGATGATGCTCTGCATTTCACCTCCAAACAATAACAAACCATTATATAACACAGATTTAGCTCTCTTCTGTACTGGTAAAACCTATTACTTAGTAAAAAGATTAATGACAAATCTAGTACAAATGTACTCTCACACAACATTCAAGGACTTAGCGAGAAGTTTAGATCTCTTGCTCTGTTTTGAAAGCTCAAAGAGTTTCTTTGAGCTACGACGTATCTAAGACCAGAAACATCAGGAGTAGGAGTAATTAGAAACCATCACTGGAAATTAATTAAAGCCCATAACACTCACTTCCATTTTGCCAAGATGAAAGTAAAGCAAGTATAAATGACGTAAGACAAGCTAAAAAGTTCCTTCATATAGAATATATCTAGTGCAGGTAGCTCAGTGTGCAGCTGCAGTGCATGCTGCAGACTGATCTCTGGGTGGCAAGAAATTGCTGGAGCCCACGCAAAAGACCAGGAACCAGCGTTGACCCTTTACTTAACAAAGGCCACATCCACCCGCATCACTAGCTAGGTCATCTGACGCTCAGACTCCGCAGGAGCAAATAACTTAGTAAAAAGACCTCAAAATATTAGGTATATAAACTGTGAGCATATAAGACAGCCCTGTGATTCCATTGTTCAGGGGTCCCTTCAGGAGACACTCTGAGCTGTTACAGGTTGCTGCAAAACAATGAAATTACTTGAAGTAAACAGAGGTCTGAGATTCTGCTACGGGAAACCTGGGGTCGCATCAGTGAGGAAACCTCATCTGACTCTGAGTGGTGTGTGTAGAAGTTAAGCTGGGCAGCAAGCAGCTCACTAGAGCCACCTGCTGCAAAGGGAATTTGGTCCCAACAGTTGAAGTCCCTGGTGGTGTCAGAGTGACTGTCGGAGTGGCTCCTGAAAGGTCAGACAGGAAAACTTCCTTAGCAAGTCTTCTAAGACACTTCACTTTTCTCATCAGTGATAAGCTAAATACTTATCTCCTCTTCAAGGTGGAGTAAGCCTTCCATCCACCCACCTCAGTATCAGAAAGATTAGGCACTTAAATCCCTCGTGGTATAGTAAGAAACCTGCTAAACTGTACTATAATCTGAACTCAAGCGTTTGTAATTTGATGGGCACAAAAAAAACCTTCAAGTATTTATGAAAAAAAACAATCACTGCCGATTCAAGCAAAGTAATCATCAATACCAGGCAACAGTGCAAACACTTACCCATACACGAATTTCCTTGCTTCTAGGAAGATCTGATTTATCAGTTCTCTAGTTGGGGCAGTAATAATACATTCCGGCTCTTGCTGCTCTTTAAAGCTGCTGGCAGTTACACCATCCCTCATCATCTGGGCCACAACTGGTACAAGAAATGCTGCCTGGGGGGGGGAGGGGGGGGGGGGAAACCACAGCAGTATTTGGGCTGTTTAAGATTAAAAGCTTTCATCAGTCCCATAAAAATCTGTGTATCAATCTTAAAAGCTTGAGTGATAGTAATCGCAACGATCAAGAACATCAGACTGCAGAAGGATAGACCTAAATGCACAAGAGAACATTCAACCTTGTTAATCAGTACAAAAGTAGATCTCTGGATCTTAACAGTCCAGTAACACAGGAACACAATCATGCAGTGGCTAACCTTCCATACAGTTCCATACACTGATTACATACCCTGATAATTAAGTAATCCAAGACCAAAACCTACTAGAATGGCAGATGAGTTTGCAACACAGCTACACCACATCAGCACATTTACTTCCAGATAAGCCCAGATAACCACAAACCTGCATCTGTACAAAACCATTCAGAATATTTAGAGCACAGAATCAGATGTTTCCCCTTCTGCAAACAGAAGAGGTCTTTCAAAAGAACTAGCGAGCTACCTTAAAACAAAACTAAGATTCCACACTAAACTAAATAGCAAAAAGTTACATTCATAACCAAACAACCACATCCATCACCTGTCAGTTGTTACATTTTGGTATGTTAGTTTAAAAAGCTGAGACAATTTTCAGCTTAGTATCAACTCTCAGCAGTGTTCCATGATTAAAAGCAAAAAACCACGACAGGTGCACATCAGATTTCATCAAACCAAGTATGACAAACCTGCACACCACAGTTACACTGAAGTGTTAAGTTCGAAAAAAACCCAACAAAACACATGCAAAACTCATCCACACATCACAGAAAAATAAAGAAACAAACAAACATGCACACAAAACAAAAACAGTTTCTAGGACTGCCTGCCTATACTTCTGAATTCACATCTGTATCTCTGAAGGCTGGCCTGCTGTACTAAGATACTAGTTTACTAAAATAAAGGATGATAAAGGCCAAAATGTGACAACCCTATCATCATTCATATCTGTACCTGATACCTGACACTGCTGTGCAAGTGAAATTTCTGGACAACAAGCAGTCAAGCATGTGAGATGTGGAAGAGTGAGGCATCCCTCTGAAAGCTCATGATCAAATATTGTCAGTAGAATAAATACTGCACAAAATGCTTACAGTTTTTCCTGATCCTGTCTGGGCACATGCCATTAAATCCCGTCCCGCCAGTATAATAGGGATGCTGTACTTCTGCACTGGAGTAGGTTTAGAGTACCCGGCTTTAGCAATGTTCACAGTTAAAGTATGACACATATTCGTGTCTGCAAAACTCTGCAAGAAAAAAATTATTTATAGTTATTACACAATCACAGAACGCATAAAGTTTAAAATCCAAAATGCTTACTGTATGATAGAGACATCCAAATACTAAAGTGTGTTAGTAGTAGTAGTTAGCAGTCTCACCAGTCATTTACACTGCCAAGGCTCCAAAAGGTAAAAGCCCCAAACGTCCCTAGAATCTGCTCATGCTAGCAATTCAAGTAACACTGTCTGCGGGACAGTGAATGTTATGAACGCTTTCAGCTGGTCTTATTAGTTTTAAGAGAGAATTGCTCAGAAGTCATATACCTAGATTCAAGCAAGTAAAATCACATAGCATGCTATGGAAAAAACCTAATCTGTAACTTCTGAAATCTGTAACTTAATTTCATGTAGGAGTTACACATCGTCTCTGTACCACAACCAGTAAGGATAGCTAAAACAACATTCCTAGCCAGGACCAAAAAGCAACACAGGTGACAAAAACCAGTTTAACTTCAGTGAGACCACCTTTCTCAAGATGGATGGGGAGAACACCTCTGCATCTTCTCTTTCAACACAGGTACTACTAACCCCTCTCCACTTCTCTCATTCTTTTCCCTAAAAAGAGCTTTTGCCTTTTTAAACTGGCCACCCATTATAGATAAACTAAGTTATATGTTAAACAATGAACTGCAAGCGCAGAGAACAGGGCTACAAATTACTTTTAAAAAACCCCTCTATCTAAACACATACTACCCCAACAGATGTTCATTTACATTTTTGAAGATCCCTCAGCAATTGACTTCAGAAAGGTAATTATACCAGCCTGGCCAGAAACTGTTGCCAAAGACCTCTTTGTTTCAATTATTTGTTTCAATATCTAAACTGGTATTCTTCCACAATTTAATGACAATATATCCAGTATTACTTTCTCTGGACCACTTATGTAGTTTGTTAGTTACTCTGAATTCAAATTTTTATCTTTCAAATGGGGAGCACCTCCTTCCAACATCACACTATCTGCAAGATTTGATATTTTTTATTGCAGCTATTTTCATTAGCTGCAAATATTGAACCCACTACACATCATTGTAAATCATGCTTCACATAAACTGTGATAATAACCAGTTCACTAACCATTAATGCTGCTGGAGGGTCCAGTCCTGACACTTCAACAACATTTTCATCATACTTGTCAAAATTCATTCCTGTCTGGTAACGTGCAAAGATGGCTTGTTCATCATCAGGTGGAGGAGGGGGCACATAAGTCACCTTTGGACCTTAAGAACATAACCACTTAAGTTCGAAAACGATATAAGGAGAAGTTAAAATAAAACTATTTTAAGTATGAAGCTACTGAAGTTAAGTTCAGTGAAATGTCATCTGGATTTCCCTCCATTTTTCCCATTTTCACCTCCATATGAAGTCAGTCTTGTAAAGCATTCATGTCTCACACTCACTCAAGGACCCCACTTTCAAGAGATACTCACAAAAATTAAATTAGGCTCTCCATCATCATCCAGACACATGCTCTTAGAATACAAGGAAGGACATGCTTCCCACACAACAAATTAGTCTTTCTGAAAAACCCTCTTTCCACAGATAGATACAACTGTTGCATACCACTGCCCAGAACACTTTTTAACACACTAATACTTTACACTATAGTAATGAAAAAGAATTACTGTTCTGTGTTAAGGATGCAGTTATGTCCATTATAAGCACTAGCATACTGCCTCTGTAAAGATTTAAATTCCTAAAAATCATTATTTGAACTGAAAACCTGAAAACATTAGTTAAACTGAGTCAAACACAGGCAAATCAATTGTTCTTCAGATATTAAGTATCACTTCTGGACAGGTATACTAACCACTGGATCACAGAATGGCGTGAGTTGGAAGGAACCCTGAAGATCATCCATTTCCAACCCCCAGGCCAAAGGATGGACATCATCTTCCCCTAGACCATAGTGCTCAAAGCCCAACTGAATGTGGCCTTGAACACTTCCAGGGATGAGAAATCCACACGCTCTCTGGTCAACCTGTTCCAATGCTTCACTGCAACTCACCCTCTGAGTAAAGAGCCATCTAGCCATATTTTCTACAATGAAGTTTCTTACGGTTATCACACAAAATGTTCTTACATGGAGAATATCAGCCATCCACTGACCATTACACTGGTTTAATCCCATTCCTAATTTGAATTATGGTACTTCTGTGAATAATATATTACTGTGCTCTAGTAGGACAACATACATAGCCAGGTACAGCAGCATCAGTGGCAGAAGAACACAGCAGGACTACAGGGGAAAAATTCCTAGCAAACAACAAAAAAAACCTAAAAATTAAAACAAAGTTAAATAAGGAGTAAGTGGCCTGTCAGAGCTATACACCATACTTTTCAGCACTGACAACAAAATATTTCCTCTTACAGAGGGTAGAAGGGTAGAAGGCTAGATCAAATCTTTCAAAACTTTTAAATTTAGCAAGTTTAAGGCTTACTTTCACCTTTGGGATCAGCACCTCCCCTTCACCGTGCATTAACCAGCCTCAGCATGACAAAGAAAAAGATTATGTAACATTACAGCTTTGAAAAGCCAGTAACTAAAATTCAAATGAGTTACAAACATGTCTTTCCAGGCACACAACCAAGATACCTAGCATTTGCAGAAAGTTCTTAACAGGAAGAAAAATTAGTGACAGTATCTGCCACAATTAAGAAGGAACTGCTTTGTCATTGATCACCAATGAGGAAATCCATAAAAAGCCTCACCTGCACCATCTGTGAGAATTCCTCTTTCTCTAGAATCAGGAGTTCCAGACTGAGGTACGTCCCTTTGCCTACCTCTACCACCTGTAAGTAACAGATATATAGCACGTAGAGGGTATAAAATTAGTATCATGAAATACTAAAATTGAAGTCAGTACTATTTACTCCAACAAATCTGCAGAGCAACAGTCCCAACAACAACTTCATTAACTCCAACTTGTATTGTATACAATATTTTACATTGTCCCAACCTATACTGCACTATACCCAGTAATATTCATTTTTTAAAGACATCATTCATATTCCACAACACAGCTGAAGAACAGAACCAGTAGTAGTAGTTCTCAATTCCCCATGCTAGTTCTCATGGAGCAAAAACAACCCAGGAAGATCACCAAACATACACCGTACCTATACAAACCACTCCGTATGAAAAAAACACCAAACCATCAAGCTTATTCTCACCTTGTCCAAAGCCACCACGAAATCCTTTAAACCCTCTGTTTTGTGTACTAGCACCATCTACAGCATTGCGTTCTTGAAAACCTGCAACAATACAGCACAGCACACAGTAACTCACTGAGCATCAGCACATCAAGTGCCTTTCACCTGGATGAAGAGAATTCACTTCAACATTTTCACTCCTGACTGCTCATTCTCAGAGAACAAGAAAATCCACAAAGAATGGCAAGTGTATGCTGCCATCATACAAACCAGTCAACAAACTTACACTCACCTTGTCCAAATCCTTTAAAGCCTCTGTTTTGTGTAATGGCATCTTCTTCAATTCCTTGTTGAAAACCTGCAGCACAGCATAGCACACAATCACTGATTGCCTATTTCTGATGTGCAGATCAAATGCCTTATTTCTGGTAATTGTTCTTCTCAGTCCTTATTTTATTCATGTAAAAAGTGCAATATAACAAAGTGATTCTCCTAAATATCTGAATAAAGAAAGATACTTTTTTGCCAGAAAGCATTTAGCTGTTCTATCATAATGTAAAAATAAAGAGCATCATCTCGTACAGGAACCATGAAGTTCTCCTAGCACAGCATCTGTGGCTTCCTCTACACCAATACCTGGTGTATACCAGTCAGTTTGGTTTTTCCACACCAACAAATAAAAACTACATCTTAAAGGTTGACATGTAAGAGACAGTACCTTAAGTATCCATAAATACAAGAGACATTAAACTTGCTAGCAAGTTACTTCACAATTGCTGCTAGAGAGTCTACAGCAAAATGGCTCATCACCAATGCCCTGCATGAACGTGCTGCTGTTCTGCTTAGTCAAGTCTAGCATTCCCCTCCCACAACAGGCTTCAGTCAAAAAGGTGGGAAAATGGTCTTAATTTTTTTGAAAGAATAGAAACTGTGCTGGTAAAAAAGCAAATTGTTTTTTAACAGAAATTAATTGCTATCATTATTAAAGATGCTGTTTTATGTCCTCAATGAGTATTACCACAAGGCCTCTGCAACACTTACTAAAAACAATTAATTGAACCAAATATAGTCGAATCAATTGTTCTTCTGACACGAAGGAGCACTTCTGAAATGCATAGAAATGATAGTATGGTTTGGGTTGGAAGGGATCTTAAAAGTCACCTAGTTACAACCTCCCTGCTATGGGCAGGGTTGCCACATACTAGAAGATCACGTTGCTTAAAGTCCCAACCAAGCGAAAAATTAGCTACACTCCCACCAACTCACCAATGAGGAAATCTGTACAGTTCACCCCCACTACTAAAAAGTCTCACCTGCACCATCTGTTAGAGTTCCTCTCTCTCTAAAGCTGAGAGCTCCAGACTGAGGTATACCTCTTTGTCCATCTTTGGTACCTGTAACACACAGGTGCAAATGATGTATAAAATTACAGAAATCACAGAATCAGCTAGGTTGGACAAGACCTTTGAGGTCATCAAGTTTAACCTATGACTGAACACAACCTCATCAACAAAACCATGGCACTGAGTGCCAGGTCCAGGCTTTTCCTAACATCTCCAGGGACAGTAACTCCACCACCTCCCTGGCAGCTCATTTCAATGCTTCATCACTCTTTCTGTGAAGAACTTCTTTGTGAAGTCCTGCCTAAACCTCCCCTGGTGCAGCTTAAGATCATTTCCTCTTGTCTAGTCACTAGCTGCCTGGGAAAACAGGCTGATCCCCACCTGGCTACAAACTCCCTTCAGGCAGTTTAGAGAGTGATAAGGTCTCTCCTAAGCCTCCTTTTCTCCAGCCTAAACACACCCAGCTCCCTCCACTGCTCCCTGTAGGACCTGTGCTCCAGACTCTTCATCAGCCCTGTTGCTCTTCCTTAGACTTGCTCCAGCATCTCAAGGTCCTTCCTAAACTGACGAAACTGGGCCAGTACTCAAGGTGCAGGCTAACCAGTACCAAGTATGAGGGACAACCACACAGCCCTGGCCCTCCTGGCCACACTATTGCTGATCCAGATCAGGATGCCATTTGCCTTCCTGACCACACTGGTTGATGTCTAGCTGGCTGTTCAGTACCCCAGGTCTCTTTCTGCCTGTCTGCTGTCCAGTCACTTTGCCTCATCCTGTAGTGCTGCAGGGCACTGTTGTGACCCAAGGGCAGGATCCAGCACCTGGACTTGTGCAGTATATCGCTAGATGCACTGGGAAAGCCCATCAATCCAGCCTGTTTGGGTCCCTCTGCACAGCCTTCCTGCACTCCAGCAGATCAACGTACACACCCAACTTAATGTCATCTGCAAATTTGCTAACGGTAGATTAATCTCCTCATCCTGATCGTCAGTAAAGATATTAATCAGGACTGGGCCAAACACAGATTCTAGGGGACACAAGTGACTGACTGCTCACCAACTGGATGCAGCACCATTCACAACTCTGTGGGTCCAGCTGGCCAGCCAGTTCTTAAGCCAGCACATGACAAGCCATGAACTGACAGCTTTTCCAGGTATATGCTATGGGAGATAGTGTCAAAGGCTTTGCGAAGTCCCAGCACACAACATCCACAGCATTCCCCTCATCCACTAGGCGGGTCACTTGGTCACAAAAGGAGATCACATTGGTCAGGCAGGACATGCCACTCCAACATCCACTCTGGCTGGGTCTGATCCCTTGGCTGTACTGTATGTGCCATATAATCACACTCAAGATGACCTGTTCCATAACCCTGTTAGGCACCAAAGGCTGCCTGACAGGCCTGTAGTTCCCCAGATGTGATGAGAAGCTGTCCTTCACAGACTCCAAGAAGCTCCTAGATTCCGTCTTCCCTACTGTGCTGAGCTCCCAGGTTTTGGTAAGTTTGGTAGGTTAAAATCTCCTACATGAACAAGGGCTTAAAGATCTTGAAATATCCTCCAGCTGCTTACACAATAATTCATCCATCTCTTCCTCCTAGTTAGGCGGTCTGTAAGACACCCACCACAATGTCAGCCTTGTTGGTCCTTTGCTGATCCTTGCCCATAGACACACAACTTTATCATCATTAATCATACATTCTGTAGTGTTGAGACTCTCTCTAAAATACAAAGTGAACCCTCCACCTCTTCTCCCTTGCCACTCCCTTCTGAAGAGCAAGCAGACATCCACTGCAACACTCTAGTTGGGTAAGTCATCCCACCACATTTCCATGATGGCTGCTACGTTACAGTTTTTCTCCTGTACAACATTTTCCAGCTCCTCTTGTTACCAATGCTGCATGCACTTCAGCTGGGCTGGTTTCACTGCTGACTCTGGCTTATCACCCTTAGCCTCCTCTCTAGAAAGCCTGGTTTCATCTGCTTCCCCCTTCAAACCTATTTTAAAGCCCCCTCAATCAGCCCTGCCAACTCTGGCCTAGAATTCTTGTTAGACAGATGGACCCTACGCGACCCAAACAGGCCTGCTGCTGTGAAAACTGCCCCATGATCATAAAAACCAAAATTTGCTGACAGCACCAGCCCTTAATCCAGTTACTGATAATGCGGTTCTCCTATTCCTTTCATCATTCATCTCTGCTACTGAAGGATGACAGGAGAGCATCACCTGTGCTCCTGTCCCATGAACCAGCTGAGCTAGAGCCTTGAAGTCATCTTAAAATGCACTGGTGCCCTTCCTATCAAGCTCATAACTGCAGACTTGGACAACCAGCAGTGGGTAACAACCAGAGGGCTCAAGAGGTTAACAGAATCTCCTGGTGATATCCTGTAGCTAGGCCCCAGGTAGGCAGCAGACTTCCCCTCTGGGGTGGGTCCAGTGAACAGACAGGGCCTTCAGTTCCCTTTAGAAAGGAGTCACCTACTATAACCACCTTTCCTTTCTTCTTAAGACCTGAGGCTGCAATCCATCTGACAGAATAAGTACAACTGCATGACTCTCCAGACAGATTTTTTTTCTTTTGTATCATCTGCCTGACCCTCTAGATCTAGGGTCTCATACCTATTCTGTAAGAGCACCTGGGAAAGCAGAGGGGGTTGGGAGGGAGCTCTTTACTCTCCCCCATCTACTATGTCTCCTCCTCCTGCCTGGCAGCAAGAGGGGCAGAGCTCATCTTACAGTTGGAAGGGCGTTACTCCCCCACTCTATTTCTCTTTTGCTTCCTTGAATACTCCTTAGGCCCTTCCACCTCTTAAGCTCTGCCCTCAGACACAGTAAATCACCTACCTGCTTACACCATAGACAAGGGTTTTTTGCATCATCCTCTGGTACTAACACCAGGCTCAGACACCCCCTGCTGCAGCCAGTGGCCAGGACACTTTCTTCCCTCTTGGAGGAGCTCTGTCTAGGTTAGCAAACCCTTGCTGGTGGCAGCAACAGCCACCACTTTTGACCACTTGTAAATCAGTACTGGATCTAGTAAACAGGGGGTGGGGGGAACAACAACAAAAAAAACCACAGCTGAAATATCACACCAACCTAACACACAACCCATCACCAGGACAATGGCTGCGCCCCACCTGCACTAACTGCCACAAACTGCCACACCACAGGTCCCTGTTGTGCCACACCCTCACTGCCCTGCCATGCACCTGTTACCTGCCATGCTACACCCTCTCTGAGGGGCCACACCTCAGTTCGCCCACTCCTGGTCACTAGTGCCACTAGAGCATCTTAAATCACGTGCAAATGGCCTAAACACTGCCCCTCGCTCCTGAACAGCTGGCACAGATGGAGGGTAGCTGCTTGATCAGCTCTTCTAAATCACACACTAGTATCATGAAATGCTACAACTAAAGCCAGCTATTTGCTCCAACAGAGAAATCTGCAGAGAAACAGTGCCAACAACAGATTAAATCAAACTTATACTGTACTATACCCAAAAATATTCATTTTTTAAAAAGACCATTGCTATTCCACAACACAGCTGAAGAACAGAACCAGTAGTAGTAGTTCTCAATTCCCCATGCTAGTTCTCATGGAGCAAAAACAACCCAGGAAGATCACCAAACATACACCGTACCCATACAAACCACTCCGTATGAAAAAAACACCAAACCATCAAGCTTATTCTCACCTTGTCCAAAGCCACCACGAAATCCTTTAAACCCTCTGTTTTGTGTACTAGCACCATCTACAGCGTTGCGTTCTTGAAAACCTGCAACAATACAGCACAGCACACAGTAACTCACTGAGCATCAGCACATCAAGTGCCTTTCACCTGGATGAAGAGAATTCACTTCAACATTTTCACTCCTGACTGCTCATTCTCAGGGAACAAGAAAATCCACAAAGAATGGCAAGTGTATGCTGCCATCAAACAAACCAGTCAATGCAACAAACTTACCCTGTCCAAAGGCACCGCGAAATCCTTTAAACCCTCTGTTTTGTGTAACAGCATCTTCTCCATTTCCTGCTTGAAAACCTGCAGCACAACATAACACAAAGTAACACAGTTTGCTCAATTTCGCATGTACAGATCAAATGCCATTTATCTGGATGAGGAACAGAAGCCATTTTACTGATTTCACCTTTGTACTGGTAGTTCTTAGGGAGAAAAGAAAACCCAGGAAGATCACCAAACATACACTGTACCCATACAAACCACTCCGTATGAAAAAACACCAAACTTACTGTCACCTTGTCCAAAACCACCACGAAATCCTTTAAACCCTCTGTTTTGTGTACTAGCACCATCTACAGTGTTGCGTTCTTGAAAACCTGCAACAATACAGCACAGCACACAGTAACTCACTGTGCTCACTGTGCATCAGCACATCAAGTGCCTTTCACCTGGATGAAGAAAATTCATGTCAACACTTTCACTCCTGACTGCTCACTCTCTGGGAACGAGCAAAGCCAGAAAGAAATGCCAGTGAATGCTGGCATCATACAAACCATACAACTTAATGCTCACCTTGTCCAAATCCTTTAAAGCCTCTGTTTTTTGTAATGGCATCTTCTTCAATTCCTTCTTGAAAACCTGCAGCACAGCATAGCACACAATCACTGATGTTTGCCTAATTCTAATGTGCAGGTCAAGCCCCTCATATCTGGTAATTGTTCTTCTCAGTCCTTGTCTAATGATTTCACAAGAACTTCAATATACAACTGAGTGACTTGCCTAAACATGTGAAAAAAATGAAGACAAGATGTACTTTTTGCCAAGAAGTCTGACAGGAAACAGTACTGCTCTCCTGTACAATTTCAAAAAATAAATCAAACATTAGGTCATTAAGTATTTGACTTTACATGCGTATATGCTAATCAAGCCACAAACTTCAACTCTTCAGTAAGCAGGCAGATCAATTAAGACTTCTGGTTCAAGGGCAACTGACAGCATTTGTCCCTCCACAGTTTTCTTAACCGATACTATAAAGTGGCAACGCCAGTTGCTGCCTGCTATGAAGTGAGAACTTGAAAACATGTCTTTCAGATCTGCAGAGTTCTATTTTTTATTACTCAGAGCCACCTATTCAGTCAGCAGTAAGTATGTAGTGTATTTTTTTATTTTTAATTTCCTTAGTCATTCTTCTGAGAAAAGAAATAAACACATGCATATGTATAAACGTAAGCCATACGCATAACCAAGGTATTCCTCATTTTAGACTTAAGTTTCAGGTGTTATCTAAGGCCCAAACAATCACCTTGGATCATTTACTCCTTAGTCCTTATTTTTCAGCTGAACACCTATTCTATCATATTGTAATGACAAAGAGCATCATCTGATACAGTCACGATGCAGATACACCATCAAGTTCTCCTAGCACAGCATCTGCGGCTTCTCTGCCACCAAAGCTTGGTGTGTATACCAGTATGTCAGTCAGTCTGGTTCTTCCACATCAGTTAGAGACAAAAAAAATTACACCTTAAGGCCTCATATACAAACGACAGCATTCCAAGCATCCTTAAATACAACACATCTTAAATACAGCTTACCAGTTACTTCGTAATTGCTGCTGGAGAGCCTACAGCAAAACTGCTTGACATTAGTGCCCTGCACCAAATAAGCCTAGCATTCACCCACCATAACAGGGTTCAACAAAAAGGATGGTACAGAATTTTTTCAAAGAATCAACTGTGCTGTGTTTGACTCGGATAGAGCCAATTTCCTTCACAGCAGCTGGCACGGGGCTGTGCCCTGGATTTGCTGGAAACAGTACTGATAATAAAAGGGACGTTTTCAGCTAGAGCTGAGCAGTGCTCACACTGAATTGAGGCCTTTTCTGCCCCTCACATGAGCACGCCAGCAAGAAGGGGTGAGGGTGCACAAGACAGGATGGGACAGAGCCAGGAAAGCTGATCCCACCCCATGCGGCATTTAGCATATAAATCCAGGAAAAGACGAAGGAAGAGGAGGGCATTTGGAGTGATGGCATTTGACTTCCCAAGCCACGGTCACGCACGACAGAACTCTAATTTCATGGAGCTGAACCTGCCTGCTGATTGAAAGTGGTGAATGGCAAAATTTAATGTATCACACACAATCAGCCATTAGAAATTCAACTACTACTGGAAGTTACCTTTGGCTGCAAAATTTCTTCCTCTGCCAAAACTACTCACTGGCTGATGCTGTGAGTTCACAAATTCATCAGTACCTACAATTAGAAAAAAATGTAGGTTAAAATTCAAATTGTAAGTTAAAATTCAAACCTATCTTTGCCTCTTTAGTAGTTATATGTGACTATATATTTGTAGTAAATAAAGCACTGCCAGTCCAAAATGAAGCCTAATCATTATGTTATCTATATAATTTGATGCTGCTATTCCATGGGGGGTCCCATGAAAATATCACAATAATATTGTATTTTCCTTTAATCCTGTACAATCCTCAAGGGACCAACTCTTCCAAACATCAGTAAAGTCAAAAGTGCCTTTCACATACCAAATGAGTCTACACTTGAATTAAAGACAGGTGAGGTGTCATTTGGTCTCTCAAGCAAGCTAACCTGCAGAAAGACAAAAGGCACAACAACATGACGACTTCAGGCCTAACAAAGCACGTAAATACAAACACAGCTACTAAATCATGCGCTGGAAATAAGCTGCCCTCTGCATCTTCTGAAAGATGCACTTCACGCTAAATGGCATACTGGTTGCATCTGAAACTTACCAAAAATCACATTATACAGAGCTGACATGTCGAGCTCACTTAAGCACGTAACAATCTCTAGTATCCGAACAAAACAGCAGCAAGAAAACTGCTAGTGGAGAGAAAAACTCCTCTCTTCGGTAACAATGAGCTCCTATGGCTGCCTACCATAGTTCCAAACATCCCAACGCCACTGCCCAGCATCCACTCAGGCTGCAGGGACAAGGGCTGGAGGAAAGAAAACTTAGAGAAACAAACATACTCCATCGCCACAGCTGCCCCTTCCACTCGTACCTTCTCAAGGGATGGCAGTAACGCCTCATCCCCTATCTCCGCATTCCAGTCTTCCTCCATGACGCTGCGCCCTGCCAGATCTGCCTGCAGGAGACAGAACACATCAGCGCCCGCCTCTCGCCCGGCTTCGGAGGGTACCGCCAAAGAACACAAAATGGCGACCCGCACCGAGGCTCGCCGACGCCTGCGGGCGGGCGGGCGGGAGTGAGCGCGCTCGGCCCAGGCGCTGCGCTGGTGGGGATGGAAGAGGTGAGGGTCCAGCCGCGAAAAGGCCCCCGCTTCCCTCAGGGCAGCCCCTCTCCTACCTCCGTCCCACGGCCGCCAGCACTGTGCGCCGACAGAAGATGGCGGCTAACGCCGAGAGCCCTCAATGCGGCCACATGTGCGCTGCCGCCACGTCAAGTGCCGCGCCCGACGGCCAATGGGCGCGCGGCGCGGGCGGGCTCCTCCCCCACCCCCCCGGCCCCTCACGTGCGGCGGCTGTGGCGGGAATAGCGCTGCCGAGGCCGGGCGGGCCTGGAGCCGGCGGGCCGCAGATGGCGCAGGGATCATTTCACTGCCCACGCCTTTTCCGAACATTAGCGTCACACCTAACATGTGCTTCTGCTGGAATAATTAAAAAATAAAGGAAAAAAAAAAGTTGTGTAAGACAGGAAAAACAAAACAAAATTAACTCACCCGGATAACTCAAACTTTAGAACGATACCTCTTTCCCACTGCTTTTTTGTTATACCAGACTTGTAGGAGATAAGAAAGGTAACTGAATTTCTGGCTCAGGACGTGATGCTGAAGCAGAGGAGAATATGGATTGCACTCCTGTTGGTTCAATTCATCTACTAAAATCAATAGCAAGTAGTCTGGTGCTGCAGCTTGGGTTTCCAAGCTACCAGTGCAGTATCTGTTCTCTCTGTACATCTTTTTATCTCTGTGAGATAACATAGAATGCTTATTCATAAAAACATTAAGGAATGCCCTCTGTAATTTCATAAACACGGTAAAACACATTAAAACCTGCTCCACCACGTTCAACAGATTTTCCTTTCAGAAAAACAACTTGAAAAATGGTGTGTCTCTTCAAGAACTTTAATGCCTTTTGTTGCAGAAAGAAGTAACACCAGATCTGTATTTCTGCCGTGAACATCTGAATGTTTAGCAGGTGCTTTGAACATCATCAGCAAATTCCTGCAGCGGTTGAGGAATTTTGGAAAGTGGTCTTTGAACTAATGCTTTTGTTATCCTCTCATTAGCCATCATCTGTTAAGCCCTACCCGTTTCAGCTGTTCATTTTTCAGGAGCATCAAGACAGGGACTCAGAGTTGCAAAGTAGGTGAGAGACATTACCAGCTTCTCTGTATCACAGTGAGGTTAAATCTGTGCCTCTAGATTTTGTGTGTGTGTGTGTGTGTGTACACAATGTGCATAGTGCTGGGAATTACCAGCTTTCAGGAAAAACAATCTGCAGTGGGACCATCTCTGCGGGAAGTATGTTGAACTGTTCACAAGTTCTCATAGCAGCATCTGAAACTAGCAGGGAGGCTCATGAGTGAAATTTCACCCACTGTGGTAACCATTTTACTTTTTTCCTAAACAAGGAAGCAGAGTGAACTGCTTCATGAACCAAAATGGCTCCTGTTTGCATCACACTGGAGCTCTGTTTTGGATGGCCAGAAAGAAAAAGAGCAGTGTGTCTGTTCCCCTGACAAATTTATAGTTAGTGACAGATGTGCTACTCTGACACATCTAAACCAAACTGAAAGCTTTAAAATTGTTCCTCTTACTTTCCAGGAACAGGAACCATTCCCTCAGCTTTGCCAGTGTAATTTCATGTTCAGCATTCCATACAGTTTAAGTTAATAATTTTAATAGTAGACACGGGGAACTACTATGAATGCAGTCATAGCAGCAGATCTGTAATCCCTGGTGGGAGATCTCAGTTAATTTTAACTACAATCAGATGTCACAGCCTCTAACTAGTAGATAAACTTGGAGAGTTTTTTTTTTCCTTATTCCTTTGACTCTTTGCACATCACTCTCTACTGCCTCCAGATTACTTTCCACTATGCTAGGAGAAGCCGAACTATGACATTTTGTGACTCACAAGAAATTACATGGTAATGATAAGTAATTTCTTCATCTCAGAAGATTCTTTGGGGAGCTAAATATTTTTTCCCCCTACGTCTGCTAATAATAATAATGGTGGCAGCGTACAAGTTGCACAAGATGTTTACAGATTACCCTCGAGGTAATTTTACCCTACCAGCCCTACTCAAGCAGAGTCATATGCTTGAGCAAAACCAGAACAAAGTATTATCCAGCATATGTAAACAGCGTCTTATGTATTACATTCAAACACAAAATGGAGTTGCAGCTAACCAGGGAAACATATAGAAGTATTTTACAAAAACTTGTAAGAATTTACCCCAAATGTGAGTGCAACCCCTTAAAGTGAGGAAGAAGAAACCAGCAATGTAAACATCATATTCCTCTCAGAGATGAGCTCCAGATGCTGATAACATGCAGTAAGTAAAGGACCTGCAGTCCTTTACTTTAACCACTGCCCAAGAAAGAAACCAGCAACCTCACGGTCCAGAGCAGCTGCAGAAGTGTGACCCTAGCACCAAGAACAGGGGAAAGAAGCAAATATGTGCATAAACCTCATTATTATTTCTTTCTGTGTAACAGCTCTGGACTAATAATAATCTGACACATAGACTAATTTCAACGAATTATTGCCTTAGTTAAATAGGAGGTACACTTTCTTTTTGCCAACAAACAAGATTTTGAGTGTAGCATAGATATATATAAGCTATATATAAACATCTGTAACTTATATGCTATCCTGATGTATTATCAGTATATTTCAGAAAAAAAACCTGAAGTTTTCTCTGACAAAATCCAACACCCTTCCAAGTTTGTTACCTATGTGACCATGCTCTGTTTAATCAATGGAGAAGTTTACCATAATGTATTACAGCGACCTTAGACGGTCACTGTGGTGAGAGAAGGACGAGAATCTTGTTCCTTGTTCAGAAGGCTTGATTTATTGATATAAGATATATAATACATTATAACTATACTAAAAAGAATAAGAAGAGAAGTTGCAGAGGGCAGCTATGCTAAGAATAGAATAGAAAGAATGAATAACAAAGTTCTGTGTTCAAGGAATCTCCCCTGCGCTGCTCCTTTGATTGGCCCTTAGTTGGAAACATGCAAAATGAGCCAATCACAGGATCACCTGCCACATCTCACAACAGCCGATAACAATTTGTTTACATTCTTCTTCTGGGGCCCTTTGCTTCCCAGAAGAAGGACAAATCCCAAAGAAAGGATTTCTATGAAGAAATGTCTGCGACAATAATGTGTCAATTTTATGAATTTGTGCATACTACAATTATAACTGCTAGTGCAGAGCAAAGTATGACTTGAGGCAGTAAAAAGAAGATTCAACATAGCATAAGATGGAAATTTCTTGGAGCTGGATTTAATACTTCCTTTGTCTTACAGATTTGCCAAGAGCTTCAAAATTAGTTTAGGCTCCCATTTTTCTCCTGTCCAAGCATGTAGGAAGAGACACTCTGCCTAGGAGGTAATGTGTCATCAGAAGAGAAAGCCAGAACACAAACACTGCAGGACAGAGACTGAACAGCCTTTTGTGAAGTCAGCTGTTGCAGCAGATTTCATGAGGGAGCAGGATGAATCTACTTCTGCTAGGTTTATAGTTCTTACAATAAAACACTTTTCCTAAGCATAACTCAAGAACTGTAGTGGGTGACCAAGAATGCAATGAAACACAGATAATCTATCTGCTATAGTATTAACTTATACAAATCTTTCACAGCATAGGACACAGAAGACAAGCCTGCAAGAGCAAGACCAGAAGTTTGCAAGGTGAAGAAAACAGTTCTTTACACACCTAGTTTTGTGGGTTTCAGTTTAATTTACTTTCCTAGCACCAGTACATGGTGTTAGCATTGCATTTAAAGTTCCTGTGATAGCAGCTGGGCAGACTGCTTGACTCATCAACCAAAATTTTCTAATGGCCAAAGCCCACAATGTACAATTGGATTCTAACAGTACATCAGATACTAAAGATGATGATGAATTTCTTGGGTACAGAAGTAAGAGGTTTGGTCCCAATGAGCATGTGTGCAGCTGGATTTCAGGATGATCAGTAGTGTTAAGTCTCTGCTGCCTCATTTCCGTCAGCAGTCTGAAATTCAATTACACAGCAGTTTTCTTGCAGAACAGTCCTGCAGTCCAGCTGCTAGCCATACATGATGTTTTAGACTTTACTTGAACAGGAAGTACAGGGGGTGGTGATTTGTGTGTAGCCTGTTTTGTAATATTGTCACATGGGGAAGCTCTCTCTGCTTTCTTGCAATTCAGCAGTTTTTCCAAGCATGAACTATAAATACCCCTAGATTCTGATATTAACCATGGTTTCAACTATGAAAAGGATTATCTGAACTTGATTTAAGTAGTACCAAATTAAAGAGAGAAAGAGAGAGAGGAAGAAAAGAAAAGAAAAGAAAAGAAAAGAAAAGAAAAGAAAAGAAAAGAAAAGAAAAGAAAAGAAAAGAAAAGAAAAGAAAAGAAAAGAAAAGAAAAGAAAAAAGAAACAAACCAACCCAGGATTAAAAGTAGTGAATTTCTAAAATGTATTGCCGGGCATGCTGTCCCTGTTGTTTAGTGTGCTCTGCTCAGTATGAACCATCTCGCTGAGCAGGTCAGGGCGCCTTGGATAGATCACTCCGTAGCCAGTCACGTGAAGACCAGCACGGTTTGTTTTGGCAAGGATCATGGATGGATTTTGTCACTATACTGACCGCAAAAACATGCAAGCAAATGAGTGTGTGGGGAGGGGTTTTGTGTTGCTTTGTTTCGTTTTTCCTTTTTGGTGTTGTTTATTATTATTATTGTTGTTGTACTTGTTATCGGCATCTCATCAGCCAACACCAGCAAGTGCATATCTTTTCTTCCCGGCACTCGGCTCCCGCTTGTCCGTACGGTGAGGCCCTCGCCTGGCGGCCCGGCTACACCGCCCCGCGGCTTCCTGGGAATCGTAGTCCTGCGCTCCGCAGCGCCTGGGCGGCTTCCTCGGCGCAGCCGCTCCAGGAACTACGCGGCCCGGCACGCCCGTAGCCCCGGCACGCCCGGAGCCGCCGGCGCGCTTCCTGTGGCCGCGGCGGGAGCGCCGCGCCGCCGGGGCCGAGCCTCAGGTACAGGAGCCGCGTCAGGCGGGACGGCGGCGGCGGTGCCCGGGCGGGGCGGCTCGGCGGGAGCGGCTCTTGGGGATCTCGGGGCGTAAGGCGTGTCTGGAGCGCGGGGAGGCGGCGGCGCTGCCGGGGCTCCGTCCGCGTCCCCGTCCGCGTCCCCGTCCGCGTCCCCGCTGCCCGCCCGGCTCGGGGGCACGACCCGCGGGGCGGAGGGGCCGGGAGCCGCGCCGGCTGCAGGCGCTGACCAGCCGCAGGGCACCGACCGGCCACGCCGTGTTCGGGAGAACGCGGGCAGATCGTCAGAACGGGGGCGGAGGTAAAGGAACAGCATGGGAGATTTTCGGGCGGTCCGTGAAGCAGAGAAATGTTTACATCCGTTTTCGCGGGCTGGGGGAGAACCCGTTAAGTTAAAAACAAAAATCGTTTAAAATGTAAGTTAGCCTAAGGTGATAGTGTTTCGTTTCTCTAAGTATTTATCTGCAGTGCCCATAAATACAAAAATTATATGAGCTTTATCCGTCGAAGACAAATCTAGTTGAACATGCTGGGTCTTTTTAATTTAATTAGATTTATCATTTAGTTCGTTCAGTCAGAGCTACATTAAAGCTCAGCAGAGGTTCAGCTTGTGTATTCAGAAGGGTTTTTTTCTCAAAAAATTGCTGACTTACGTTGCTAATACAGTTTTAATCGCCGTTAACCATTTCAGTTGTAGGAGAGTGTGGACAAGCTGGGGTGTCCATAAGGTGCCACAAGAGGCGGCATGCTGTCCACGTTTTAAGGAGCTCTTAATATATATGCTGCTATAATGTATGCATTATATATTAATGTATGCTATAATGTAGCATTCTTCAGTCCCTTCTGACTGAGGATTCGCTCCAGGTACTGAAGAACTATGCTGGCTTGTGTTGAAGTTCTCCTCTTTCAGTGTAGACTGTGCTTATTTCTCATATGTGCACAGCCTGCAGCTTGCTTGAGTACTATGCCTTGAACTGTATTCATCCTGCTCAGAATTTAAGAGAAGACCAGATTACTCCAAGTGGCACTTTAAAAAAATAATTTCTGTGTTTGAACTAAATACTTTGATTAGCAGATTCTGGTATTTAAACCATGAGTGTGAGGTGCTTTTTAGAAATAATGACTTTTAATAATAAATAAAGCATAAATAGCTCTCAGTGCTCCAGTTGCTGTTTGTACAGCACCATGATGGCATGGTGGAGTTGTGATCCTCTCAGCCTTTCTTCTCCTGCCCACTGTGGGTTGTTCTCTGATAAATACCAGCTAAGCACAGTCCATGCTTATGGGATAGTTGGGATGATTGACTAACTGAGCACAGTTTTGTTCCTGCCAGGGTAAACCTGTTTGCTAGCTCTCTTGCATGGCCTGGGCTGTAACTCTGAATGATCTGTCTCATCTTCATCACACGCATGTAAAACTGCTGTTGTTAAATTCACAGTGGAAGCCAACTAATACAGTTTTGCTATCCAGTGCTAACAATTAGTAGATCACAGGCTACAGTGAGGTTTCTAAATCTACCATATCCTTGTCTTCACTCCTTCGTGATTTTAGACTTTGAAACCAGGTTGAGAGAACCTGAAGACAGTGAAAGCAGAAGCTCATAGGGCTGAGCCAGTGAGGATTAAAGGTTCAGATTACCATCTAAAAGTCATGTGGAGTGTAGCCCAGAGTGAGACTGTGGAAAAATAACTTGCGTAGACTTAAGTGTTGCTTCACAGTTTATGACCAGCGATGAAACCTGGATTATTAAATTCTGTCCCACTTTTTTCCTTTTCCTGCCCTTCTGGTGTAGTGCTTCAGCTTGCAGAACAACAGAATGTTCTGCAGGCATACGTAAAAGAGAGATTAACCTGGTTAATTCTTCTTCATGTTGCTTTTCTGCTTACAGTTGTCCTTTAAACTGTACTGGCTCCAGTTCCAATCTTCACATGTGTCATAGCTGCATCTATTTGTAGAGTAGCCAGTTTGCTGGTCATGAACTCCATTCTTATCAACAATAGGTACTTAAAAAATAAGCTGTTTTTGCAGATCCAGCGTCTAATTGACCATAATGAGTCGAGTGAGCACCAGCTCCACAAGCCTCAAATTATGCTGTCAAGCCAAACTTAGTGCATGATATATTTTGGATTATTTTTCTTCACAGAATACTATAAAATCTGGGTTCTTTCTTTACAGCAGTAGCGCAGAAAAAAATCAAACTGGTGATCACTGTTGTCAGCATTTATGAGGCTAACTCATAAAGCGCAAGTATTAACAGGCTTTAAGGAAGGGATGTGCATTTGATCTCTGCTTAATCTGTCTCACAAACCGTGGTCTGTGGAAGGAAGGGATGTCTATACTGTGGTTCTATGCAAGATTCTGGCTAAAACCACTGACTGCTTGGGATTAGAATTTATTTCAATTTTCAATTCAGGCATTAGGAATTTAAAAATTTATTTGCGTTTTTATGGCTAGATCTGAAGTGTGATTTAAATTCTTCAGAGAGATGCAAAATGCAGAACAAGTAAAGGGGATCATGTTTGACACCTAGATTTGTCTGTTCGTAAAATGAACACAGAATGTTCACTTGAGAATAGAATAGAATAATGTAATAACATATTTTAATTGGAGTGGCAGAGGACTGGGTGAATGCCTGTAGCAGTGTGTGAAATCTCCAGGGCCTGTGTTTTTGTTTCAGAATTATTTAGCTGTTGCAGGAAGCTCATGTGAACCAGGGTGAATTTTATCTGGAAGGGCATCAGCAGGGAGAAAGCAGAAAGGCTAGAGCTGTAGAAAAATAAGAGGAGGCAGTAGAAAAGTGTGTAAAAGGGTATCTGTTAAGAGAGTTTGGAGAGGAATACCATGTCATGTGAAAAGAAGTAAAAATATTGGTGTGAACTCTTTGTAAGTAGTGCCTAGTAAAGGTGGGTTGGGAAAGCAATTTTTGACAGTGTATAGGAGAGACAGAAACTAAAAAGAACATGAGGAGCAGAAATCCATTTGCTAAGCATTATCAGAGGAGCTGAGAAGGATGAGAGCATGCTTAGCTGGGGCGAAGGAGCCAGAAGCAGTATTGTGGATAAGAAGGACTTGCGGGTAAAGAATCAGAACTGATGTTTTTTAGAAGGCTGGAGTGGCAAAAGAGAGAAAGCAGTAAGTTAAGGGTGATAAGAGGATCCCTTGGAAAGGATCTAAAAAAGGTAGAGTAATAAAGCTTTAGGGAGTGTAATAGGAAAAATTTAGTGTAGGAGAAAGTATGCTGTCTGCTGGTGCAAGTAAGTCTCTTAAGATTGCCTTGATTATTAGGACTCGCATATTGTATCCTCTCAAACAGCTGAAGTGACCAAGATACAATCATTTCTTTCAGTCATTCCTTTAAACTTAGTAACTGTTAAAATATCTTGTTGTAGATGTTGAAACTATGGGGAATCTGTCACCACTGCAAGATGAAATGGCTTCTATGGCACTATCCCCTCCCTTGCACAGGTGTGCTAGCGTACAGATTACAGCCCCCAAACTCAACACTGATGTGGGTTTAAAGCAAAAGAAAGAATGGCTGATTTTCATCTGTGTCGGTCCACATCTGGTTCAGTATGGGGTTGCATAAATGCCATTGAGCTCTTAAAGCAGGACTTGAACTTTCAGTACAGTTTTCATGAAATGGGTCCTTTACTGATCCCCTCCTCTTGAGAGCAGAGAGCTATTACCTGTGTCTGTCTTCTAAAAAGCACTTCCTTGGCAGGTTGAGCCAATCTTAATGCTTCTGCAGCTCTTGCCACCTTGCCCATCAGTGTTTTCCCATGCATCCTGGAGCAGTTTTTTCAACCCAGGAGAGTAGATGTGGTTGAAAAGTGATAACTTTCATTTTTCATCCTCTCCTTCAGCTTCTTTGTTTTGTTTTGTTTTGATTTTTTGCCAGGGGTATTAGCAGGATAAGCTAATGGAAGAGGATTGGCAGTATGCATCTAGGAAGGGATAGAACTGTGTCTGCTGAACTTGGGTTGGTGTGATTTCTGAGATTGGGCCTTTATGGTGTACTTCTGTGAGGATGCGGAAGGATCATACACACCTTATTCTTTCTATCTTCTTCCATTGCCATTCCAGGTTTCAAACACCCAGCAGTACCCTTCGTTATCTTGTGCCAGCTCTGGTTGTCATCTGTCTTTCCATCAGCCTAACATTTTAAAGCATTCTGAAAGATGGAAGAACAGATTCTTCTACCATTGTTGTTTGAAAGTGTCCTGGCTTCTGAGGTTTTTGTTTGAAGGAGTCCTACCTGAGGAATTCTTCAGGAGATAACAGAAATGAGAGCTGTTAAGTTCATTATGTTTGTTGAGCTGCACAAAGACCACAGAAAATTCCTTGTGAAGTCTGTAATTAAATCTGAGTAGAAATCCATTAGTTTAAAAGTGGTCTGCTCCCCACTCTTTCACCAGGAGTGGTTTAAATGCATCTAATAGTTGTTATTAATGCATTATTAAACCATTTATTACCTTTCATTCAAAAGACCTGGACACAGTAGACTGCAATAATCTGATCCTTATTATGGGAAATGTACTGGAACTGGAATAAACTGCATATGTGTCTGCTGCAAAGTTTGAAGTAATTTAGTGAAACAGTAGGCTCTTATAACTGATAGATTGTTCTCAGCAGTGCCATTGCACACAAGAAATACAGCTCCTTCAGAAATTTATATTTAATTCATACTGCCTTGTTGTGGTGCTAAAAGAGATTAAGGGCTGGATAGAGTGTTTTAAAAAATTACTTTCCCCACTGTACATGCCTCATGATGTTTGCATTGTGGAATGAGAATTCTCAAGTGGCATGTTGAAGTTATTTACTGGTGATTTTCAGCCCAGGAGCTAGTGAAATCATGGGACTCTACTATTGTTAAATTCATAGCAGGGACATAGTTTTGCTTAACTCAGTGGACTAATTTCTTTTTTTCCTTTTTTCAGGCTACGGTAACTGACAGAATCTAAAAGGAGACGTATTCACCAAATATGGAAGAGGATACCAAACCTATCTTGGTTCCTGTGGGAGGTGATGAAAGCAATTATGGAATCATGAATATACAGTTTAATCCAGAAGACTATAAGTGCAAAAGGTATGAGGAAAGATGAACTTACAGAATTACTGCGAGGCAAAGAGTTGTTTAATCTTTGTTTTTGGCAACAGAATCCTACAGAGACAGAAGATTAAAGTTTGGAAGCCAGGATCTCTGTGCAAACAGTTCCTACTTTGTCACTATATGATAGTATTTTATTTCCAAGCACTCGGTGAACAGATGTTCTTACTATGGTTTTTTTAATAAGGATAAGGTTTTTCTATTGCTATCATTTCAGAGAGTGTTCTCCATTAAGAAGTCATTGTGAGGCTTTTAAAGTGCTCTTCAAACATGGAACAGCATGTGTGTGTATAGTGGAGCATAATTTTTTTATTTAGGACAACTAGCTGAAATGTTGAGACTATGCAAGCAAGTTTGCCAGATATTGCTGTCAGTATGTGTAGATGGTGCTGTATGCATTCTGCAGGTGATGCTGGAAAAATACATTATTTGCTAGTACTAAGTGAGCTGACCTTTACTGCCTTTTAAGAAAAAGTGTAGTGCTTTCTGAGAGTGAGCAAATGTGAAAACCTCCTCAGTCCAGCATTATTACTGTGCCGTCAAAAATAGTAACTCTAGCTAAGTTGTTATTTTACATGTTTTCTTAAGAGTTTAACATAGGGGTTTGGAATGAAGGACTTCCTGTGCTGCAGTTAAGCCTTTTTGTGGGCTGGTTGTAGAACCAAAACTGAGATCAGAATGGGACTGTCCTCCTAATACTAGCTGAAGGCATCAGCTTTCCATTTTTAGGTGAAGGAATAGCACCGTAGCACCTCTTGGACCAATTTATGGTTAATTTTTTCCTATTTGCATCCATTGTATTTCAGTAATGCAGTTTCCTGAAAGAACTGAAGATGGCATTGTTGCATACAAAATCCTGTTGTCAGTGGCTGCTTCAGCAAATGAAAAGCTCTTGAGGATAGTGCTTTGATTCTGTCAGTCTCCAGCTTTGGAAAGCTGTGAGAGCCTATGAGCATCCTCTTCTCTGCGAGTAAAGGAAGGAGGATAAGGGTCTAAGTGAATGCAGGGGAACAAAGGGAGCACAGGTCTAGGAGCATACAGAATTATGTTTATAAAGGCTAGGAAACGGTACAGTACTTGCAGGTGGCAAAGGCAACTGTGAATGAACGTAAATTAAATCTTTCTCTTTTTGTGGAATATCTGATCCCTTCCTGTCGTAAGAAGACTGCTAATGTGTATGTATGATTTTTGGGAGCAAATCAAACATAAATTGTTTTGGAGGAAGTATGTGTTCTGTTTGAGGAGCAGTGGGTTTCAGGTGTTGTGATGATGCTGCAGTAGCAATGAGAGAGGTTTTTGGAAACACCTAAATGCTAAGACTCGCTTTTCTAAGTGAAGTTAGGTATTGTTTCCATATTGTGTGGTTGGGTTTTTTCCCTGTGATTTCTCAAGTCTGGATACTCAGCTTCATAAAAGGTGCCTGTGGCATTTGGTTCTCTTACTAAAAGCAGAAGTGTGTACTTGGATTGTGTGCCCAAATTCTCAGTCTCAGTTCTGCATATCTGCCTAAATATCCTCTCCTGAATTCTTTCTCTCATTTTCCACGACCTAGCCTGTTTGCCTTCCAGGTGTGCAGAGGCCCAAGGATGATGGGCAGGAGGCATGGGATATCTGAAAGGCCTGGAAACAATAGAGGGGTCAAACAAGCTTGAAGTTCACTTCTGTACTAGAACAGTCAGCCCCCACACTTTAAAAGAATAAATAAGGAAGAAGAGGCCATTGGAGTCTGTGTCGGTCGTGGTCAGAGCTAGTGGACAGTTTTAAGGGCTTCTTCATTAAACTTTCAGGGAATAGTGGCTCCTGGGAATGAGAATTGTTAGGCATTAAAGTATCCAGTAGTGAAAATGCAGTAGTACAATGCAAAGTGTTTTTGCTCTTACTTTTGTTCCTGTTTTTTAACTTGGTATTGAGAAACTAGATCTCAAGTGAATGCTTGGTAGCTTTGCTTTGATTGAGATAGCTCTTGAAGTGTTGGGTGTGATTTGTAATAATTACTGTTTGTCTGTCTTAGTGCTTTTCTGTACTTTTGTTTGGGTTGTTTGACATTTGAGGAATTTGCATATTTATCTGGTTTTCTTAGCAGCTTGGAGGATTTGGGATTTTTGAAAGGAATGCTTTTCAGTGTTTACATAAGAACAATAGACGAATTGTTTTTTAATGTTGTAAATTACTTTGTGTAGTATTGTTTTGCAAGCTTGAGGGAAATATAAAGCCACTTTTAATCCTTTTAAAGAGAATGTTATTGCTCTTCTTTCTTCACCGTATTCAGTGTGTTTTTCCCATTTTGTAGCTCCCTTTAAAAAGTAGAATATCATTCCTGCATTGGTTTATTGGTGATTATTGTATGGAAAAGAGGGTGTTTGTTTTTTTCTTCAAACTGCTTTTTAAATCTGTTCATTGTCAACAGATACTGCAGTTGTCGGTCAGGAATACTTGAACCTTCAGAGAAGCAATTGATGTTTTGTGCTGGTTCTTTTGCATATGAAAAAACTTCCGCAATGCCTCCTGCTAAATAGGGATCAAGCATTCTGCCTTTTTTCCCGATTCTTTTTTGAAGTCCCACAGGTTATCAGAATGTGGGAGGCATCAGTAAGTTAAATTAATCAGCTGTAAATTAAACAGTGTCTGTAGGTGGCAGAGAAGCCTTTTTAATGCAAAAGGGGTTGATTCCCTTTATTTTCAAAGTTCTTTTAACACAGGAGAAGGTCGGCAACCTGTGCAAATCTATCCTTTCTGCATTCATTATGCCTTTACCACTCCACACAAACGTGATCATTTTACACCATTGCTTGCTTTCCCTGTTTTTCTCTGTTTTTCCATTTTGCCAATATTTTTGTGAATTCCTATTATTGCTTCTTTTTAATTGTCATTCTCATGCTGTAATTACTATAATGGTGATATTAATGCAGAAAAACTTAGGAAAAGTGTGTTGCAAAGAGAATGAAGATCTTATAAAATAACTGTAAGCACACTGTTTTAATACTTCAGTAAATTCAGACAACTTAGAAAGTAAAACCCAAGTCACTTAAGAGATTTTCTTAAGAGAAGCACACAGATATCTGTAATCACAGAGGATCCTGAGTTGGAACAGGCCCATGTGGATCCTCATATCCAACTCCTGGCCTTTCACAGGACAGCCCCAAGAATCAGATCATGTACCTGAGACTGCTGTCTAAACGCTTCTTGGACTCTGACAGGCTTGGTACCATGGCCAGTTCCCTAGAGAGCCTGTTCCAGTGCCTGGTGTTCCTATCCAGATATGTACTTGCCCATTATGAAATAGCTACCTATTCTTATTACTTCTTCTCCTTTCCTTAGTTTCCAATACAGTGAATCAGTTTTACTCCTTAGTTTGTCTTGTGTCATTTGCAGCATTCCTATAATAATTTGGTAACTCAGTAAGGCAATAAAGCTGTACGAATTTCGTAGCTTTATTTCTCTGTAACAATCCTGTTGCATCCCTAAAAAGTAAATGATTGATATGGGGTGTCAAAGAAATCTCTGCAGTAAGCTAAAGGGGTCTGTTTGGAGGAAAGAAATTGTAAAGCATCCTGTAAAGAAGGTTTTCTATATTTGTTTAAAAATTAAAAGCTTGTCTAAAGTCATTAATACTGTCATGGAGAGCCAAAAGACATAATGGTACAAAAAACCTCTATTATACTGTAATAGCTGAATACTTACCATGTTTTTGATCAGATCTCAAGAACCAGTTGTTCGATGTTTAAAAATACTTCAGCAAAGGTACTTGAAAAGTAGTATTACTTAGTCTGAAAGGTCTTGAGGTATATGTTAGTATTACTCCTTCATTGCCCTACAAGATGTAGTACATTGCTGATGATTACATAAGATGAATGTAGCACCCTTATACAAAATTTTACATAGTTGACTAGTGGCCTTGTTATGCTCTTCCCTCTAGCCCTCCAAATCCAACGCTTGAATTTTGCTTATCATGAGCATCTCTTTTCATTTTCTTTGCTTATAAAATTGCTACTGAAGTTAAAAATGTGAGGAAGTTTTGACAGAAGCACTCTTTCTTTTCCTGAGCCAGCTCTAGAGAATTAACTGTGTTTTGTGAGAGCAAGAAAAGATGAGTGTAGCTGTAGGTTTTCTGGGAATGGTTTCTGAAAAATACAGCTGCCAGGTGTAATGTATGGAAGATGTTGACGTCCTGCATGAGGTCCTGCAAATTGTCCGTTCTCATGGTCTGGTGGAAAACAGCTTTGTTTTCCTGGTGTGTTTGCTCTGGTAAAAGAGCACTGTTTTTCTGTCTAGCTGCTGAAACAGTAATTGTAATTGTGTCTTTCAGTGTGTGTGAAATTTGAGGGCTGTTATAGTTTATCTCAGTGCATGGAAATTGTCTGCATTGTTTCACATCATAATCACAGTTATGTAATTTCTCCCCTTCCCCCAGATCACATTGTCCAACATTCTTTTCATAAACATTTTGCCCCATGAGAGATAGGATATAATTGCTTGTATAAATCAGATTTTTTTAATAGGAATGTGTTGATACTGGTATGTGCTTGCTAATACTTGCTGATGCTTGCCTGCTAGACATAAGGTCCCTAAACAGAGTTTTTCAAAATATACCCAAATGATATCCTACCTGCTTTGGGCTTTGAAAATCTCAGTCTTTGAGAGCTTCTTTGAGTCCCTGAGAGAGCTTCTCAGACTCCCGTTTGAGTATGGCCTACAGCCATTCTTTTGTATAGGTATTGCTGGGAGCAATAACCTGACCAGGATGCTACCCTCTCCTAGTGGAGATCAGGGTAGGTAAGTAGCAGGCCTCCCAGCCTGCTCACACAGCTTCTAAGTCTGATTGATGTTTCCAAAGAGATCTGCAAATAACATAAAATTGTTTGGTGGTCAGTATGTTTTGGAAAGTGCTCAGCAGGGCTGGTGGTGCAGCTGGAAGAAGTCCAATTAAGTGGTGCTCTACATAATTTTAATTCTCAACACATGCACAGTAGCAGGGATCAAGAGGGGAAGTAGCCAAAGTACTGGCAACAATAAACCCCTCTAGTCAGGAAGCAGGAGCTATAGGTACATACAATTTCATAGGGATTGTTTAATTTTATTTTCTTTTCCTCACCCATAGGTTAGATTCTGGATCATACCCTTCTGTTTTGTGCTAGACCATAAGTTGCTTGTATAATCCAGATTCTGTTCATAATACTGAAGAAGACGAAATGTCTTTCTTTAAACAATTTTTTATCTACAGATAGGTTTGTACTACACATAATTTATTTTCTTTATATTTGTTTGGTCATTGACAACACTGATTTCCCCACAAAATAGGATGTTGTATGCATATTTTCTGTTACTTTAATTTTAAAATCATCCTTGGATTTCACCTGCATTGCTTTAGAAAATAATCTCTGACTGTTTTACACTCTGGAAGAATTTTCTTTAACATCTGTGCTAGGAATTGTTGAACACCATTTTGAAAGAAATCTTTGTCACAGATCTGCCTACTCACTTTTAACCAAAATGTGGACTTGGTCTCACTGTAACCTTTCCACAGTTGCAGTGAAAGTTCATGGTGATATACTAACAATATTAAATGGAGATGAGGAAAGAGAGGAAGGTCTTCACACTATGCAGCTGCTTTATAATTAGCAAAACACTTAAGTGTTCTAAATATAGTGCATGTCAGCAATCCAAAAAGAAAATAGCAGAGAGCTGCTGACTAGAGGTGCAGCAGCATGTAAACAAGTTTAAACAAGTTACTTTTCATGTTTTCATGACTACAATCTTTATTTTACAGGTCTTCTAGTGAAATATTTTTTAGCTGTGTCCAATGATTTGCTCAACCTAATAAATTATAAGATAAAATGAGTAAAGTCCTTTGGAACTGAAAGTCCATGAATATTTTTGTATATTACCTACATGTGGAGTGAGTTGGCCGCACGTGCCTGTGTTTTGAGTAGTAAAGCTATTGCTTAAAATTTATTTCTGTTACATTGAGATATCTTTCTAAATTGTTTATAAGAACACCACAAAAGCACACACATAAAACACGTATTTTCCCCATTATGTCATAATCATAGGAAGAAGAGTCAATTGAGAATGTTTTAAAAATTTAAAAGTGTTCATTTTCATTTCAGTAAGTAGGAGACAACAAATCTAAGCCTTTTTTTCCATGATGAAGGAATAGGTAAGAGTTAATTAAGATAAAAGAAAGAAGTTTATATTCTCTATTTCTGCCTTTTGTGAGTCAGATTTTCTTACTTTCATAGATACTCCCACCTACTATCTCTCCTTAAGCACACAGGAATAGGAACTTATCTTCCTGTCTTACAAAGAGCAAAGAACTTCAGGACTGTATTTCTTATCTTCCTTACAGATAACATGTAGGTGTCATAGTACAAATGAGTAAATGATTCATTGGGAAAAAGAATGGGAAGTTTTATATGGATGTTATTGAGAGCTGGGGTTGGAGGGCTTGCCCAAATTCCTTTGTAGTCTGATACTGGGTATTGAAAAACAGTAAATTCATGGGGTATTGAATACCCATGAGTTGCGTATTGAAAAACAGTAAATTCAATGAGTATTGAAAAACAGTAAATTCAAATAGATTTTGCTCATATTACAGAATAAATGGCATGGCTTTATTGCTGACCTAGTTTCTGTTGTTAGTGGTAGGAAGTTTGTTGTGATCTATGCTTCGATGGGTTTATGAATGATTTAAACATCAACCTGGAAGAGGAAGATCAGAAAGCTGTTGTGGTAGTTTTAGAAAGTAAATTACTGCTGAAAGAAAAAAAAAGCTGATGTATTAAGGCTTAGAGGACAACAGTGTCCTCTGTGTTGTTTGAGGAATTAGCCTCTCAGTGCTAAGAGTCAATGTTGTTTTTAAGCAAGAGCATAATATGGAAGTAAATTATACTTGAGTTAGAAAAAAAATTTAGCAATATCATGTTTCGGACACATTTGTCTGGTAGTGCTCCTTGCATGAAGGTGTATGGTGGTGTAGCTTTCGCAGCAGCTTTCGCTGTGCTTGCTCTGTACCTCTGTGTATGCAGAGAAAACGAGAGGCTTGCGATGTTCCTGTTTTCTCCTTCAGCAGCTGTGAGCAGGCCTGTGAACATGCCTCCGGCTGAGTCGAGGAAAAGGAGACATATTCCATTCCCTGTTGCTTTGACTTCAAAATATATATGACCACATGGACTTATTTGGGCTTGGTTCCTTCGCCACACAATTCCATATAGTGTTTTCAGATAGATTAGTAGTTCCTAATCTTTTCATATGTGGTCATCACTGCCACCGCTCATTCCTCTTTCTCTGCTTTCTGCTTCTGCATTCTCAACACTTTCTGTTTCTACCTCTGTTCCTCATCACCAGTTCTGGCAACACCAGTTAAAAACACTAATAAGCTTGCCCAAGCTCATTAACATGTATTTCTCTGTGTGATTCATTGTTGAAGACTAACAGCTGGATATTAGATGTGATGTTAAGTTGCTCCACAGAATCTGGGCTGGAGGCCATTTTAATATGTATATAAACTCACAGTTCTTTCACAGGTGGCAACTTCCCTCAATGGCATTGATATTTTGTCATTTGCCTTGTGTCAATGAATGACAAAACCAGGCTGAGTATTGCTGAGTTGCTCTCTTGAGTTGTATCTTGTGTTCCATGATTTTAAGGGTTTTCCTTTCTTCCCTCTTTTTCCCCTCCTTTAGACCATTTCACGTGGAGCCCACAAACATAGTCAGCATGAATGATGACATGCAAAGAGTCACAGATGAAGCTTCAGCCATGAATAAACGGATTCATTACTACAGCAGGCTCACATCCCCTGCAGACAGGGCATTGGTAAGGCAAAGACAGGGCCTCATTAAGTGGGTGGCCTCTGGCATGTTGGGTCTTACACAGCCTGGATTTATATAAGCTGCAGAAATAAAGGTTGGGGGAGAATTGTTCTGCACCTTGCTTTGAATCAAGTATGTAGTAGCTGAGTGCCTTCAGAAGGTTTTGTTTTATCACAAGCTGTTATTTACTTCTTGTGCAATGCCTTCACCATTAAAAGAAAATATACAAACAGCATTAATTTTATAACAGTGATCCAGGCTGCCCAGATTTCTCCCACCTATAAGATTAAATCAGTGGCTAGCTGCAATAACTGAACTTTTGATCTAGCATGATCTGTTCATTGTGTGCTTACACACATTTTGCAGAAGAAAAATGCATTTTTCTAGCTATCTAGCTAGAAATTCTATCAACTGTTTGTTGGTCTTTTCCCCCCAGGAAGAGAATTAGCATAGTACAACCTTCTATTGCTTTTTTTGTAATTTCCCATGACTTACAGGAGTTGACTTGCTGCATTTAGGACAATTAGTTACATTGATGTTACTAATAAATCTTGTTTTTTATCCATTTGTTAGATTGCTCCTGACCATGTCCTCCCAGCTCCTGATGAAATCTATGTGTACAGTCCATTAGGAACTGCTTTTAAAATTGACAGTTGCACAGATGGCTATGGTAAAAACTCCAGTCTAGTGACAATGTATGTTAAACACCTTGCCCTATAATAGCCAGAAAATGCATGATTATTGAATGTTCTATATTAACAACATAACTCTGGTTAACTAAGATGACAGCGTGAAGTAAGACTGGTTCTTAAAATATTCACTGGATTTTTTCTTCCTAGATTTATGATATGGAATACCATGATGGGTACATCCATATTAAGTATCCCATGGGGAATAAAACAGGTAAAATATGAAAAATATATGCATATGAAAATGTTTGGCAGCATGGCTTACTGTTCTTTTTTTCTAGTATATTCACAAATAAAATGAACTGTATTTCTCCCTCTTAACAGGCAGGCTTCACTTCTGGAATTATTCTCATCTTACTGATGGGCATTTTGACTCTTTATTGCTGTTACAGAGTTGTGAAATCACGGCAAATGATACGTAAGAAATCCAAAGCTTCATTGTGCAAATATTTTAAGTGTGAAATACCAATATGTATTAGATTCTGCTTGTATGTGTCTTTCACTATATGTTAGACCTGACTTGCAAATAAAAGCTGTTCTTTGAATATCTCTATTTTTGTAGTCTGTGTCTAAGCTCTGTGTGCTAAATGACTGTCTTTGCTCATTAGGTATTACTTCAGTTTCTTAGGACCTAGGTATTACAGCCAAACACAGTCTCTTCTCAAGCAGGATTTCAATTGTCTACTTACTAAGTTTTTGGGAACTTTGGGAGGTAGAGGCATCTTTTCTCTATAAGCACTGTCCAGTTCTCTACACGTCTGATCAACTTGCACAGTGGAGCAGCATAGGTTGTAGCTGTATCCCTTTGTGTTGTGTGCCTGTATTACCCTAATATTGTGTGTATTCTGTGTTGAAGAGCCCTCTCAGCAGCTGCAGCAGTCACTGACAGTGGCTCTAATTAGAATGTACTTGTATTGTTCAAAACTCACCTTGGGGCTCTTCTTTGATTGGTGCTTTTGTGCATCTCACTAGAAATCCATAGTACAGAAATAAAGATCATTAAGACCTTTGTCAGTTTGTTACTGAACTCATTTCAGGGCAGAGGAATAGGCTGAGGAATAGTTCATGATCTGGTTTACTTTGCCATAACTTCTGCAAAAGGCTTTGTTATTTCAGTGCTTCTGAAAATATTCAAAATAGTAGTATGGCCACAATAAAAGTGTCTACTTTAGGCTTCTTCACTCAAACACTTAATGAGTGCTATATTTTCAAGTTACTGGCAGTATTCTTAGTCCTTGAAAGCACTGTGAATGTGTGTCAGAGTATTCTTAAAAAACACCACATTTTGTCCTGAATAGTTCTACTGGAATAGTTCTACTGACTCTACTGACTCTAATGTAACGTTTTGTTTAGATATATTTTTGGGTTTTGTGTCTTTTTCAGCTTTAACAGATACCTCAAACTGGGAATTCCCAGATGTTTGCAAGTATTACTTTGGATCCTTTGGTCAATGGTCAAGCCTCTTATTTTCTATGGTATCACTTGTTGGAGCCATGGTTGTTTATTGGGTACTTATGTCCAACTTCCTTTTCAACACAGGGAAATTTATATACAGTAAGTATACATTTTTGTATAAGTTTTACTGCAATCCTTTGTAAAGATCAAGACTGCCTTATACTGGAAAAGAATTGTCCACTTTATGTAATCTTGATTTTCCTGCTACATTACGTGAAAAATCAATTGAGAATAAGTAACTATGTGTGGTGGTACAGGCAAAGTCCTCTGTGTTGTCAAAGCCACTTTTTCAATTTCTCTCTCAGAAGTGTAGTTTTCTTGGTATAGTTTAAACAACCTAAATCTGGCTGCTTGTTTCCACTCTGTTTTCACTCCCCCTTTGTTTGCATGGGTGTATCTATTTGAACAGCCATATAACAGACTAGGCTGTTGAAATTATTCAGGATAATGAAAAAAACAGTTTCATTATAGATTTCAACAAACACACGTAAAATATTGCCGTATAGGAAGTTTTTGCAAGCATCTATGAAGAAACAATGAACTCTATTGCAGTAAAAATGATTCTTAGTGTGGCATTGCTACAAAATAAAACATGTTGGGTTTTTATACCCTGGTACCTGCACAGGCACACAAGCATTTGTGTGTGTAATCAATGTGGAGTTGTGGGAATTAGTGATGGAATTGAGAGCTTTGAAAATCTGACTCATAGCATTGACTAGGTTGGCTAAGATTTAAAATACTCTGTTTTGAAGGTTTTTTCTGAGGCAAATAACAGCACAGACAGTAGCCTGTTAAACGGTGTTTCATTAGAATTCCCATCATCCCTATAGGGTGTACTTTACTGTGTTGATTAGTGACTGATGAATTTTATAGCTGACCTAATTTATATGTTGTTACAGATTAGACCTTGGGGATTTTTTTGAAAGTTTACCACTTTAATCTTAAATTATTCTAAATTAAATAATGCCAGTTCTAATAAATGGCATTATTATTATTATAAATGGCATAAATAAAATTTAAAATGGTGAGAAGGTCTTATTTTGTAGGAAAAAGTCGTGCTTTTCCATGGGGCTGGCATGTTACTTTATTCCTTACCTCTGTTTGTTTGGAGTTCTTATTTAAGTTGTTTGGTCTAGGATGACAATCACTGGCTTCTTGTCAGCTACTTAATTACTAGGTAAATAAAATGCATAATGTGATGTAGGTTTGTCACAGTGGCATCTTCCAACCACGTGTTTCTAAGTATTCTAAGCAGGAATTCAGTAAGTACTCTGAGTGTTCAGCAGCAGCTTATATTTTCTTTAATTCTCATACAAAAGCATCTGCACATACAGTTTAGGTGGGGGAAAATTTATTTCTGCGGGAAGGTGGTCTAGAAATCTGTAATACAGAAAGAATGCAAGAATTGTTAGCTGAGTGCAATATCATGGCTTTGACATGGTTTTGCATGGTCTTGTTCAGTTTTTGTTTAATCGGAAAAATCACATCCACAAATTAAATTGCTAATCCTAAACTGCTTTTTAAATACAGAAGAAACACAAGTTGATATCTATAACAAATCTGAAAGTGCTTTAATTCTGTAAGAGCTATTAATTTTAGTGGCTTCTCACTAGGTACTTTTTTTTAAAATTATAATTAATAAGAACACAAAATTGTGATTTTAGTTAAATATTCTGATTTTTGTGTACTCCGAACTAGTAGAAGTAAGTATGAGAAACCTATTTGTGATTTAGCGTGTCATAAATCAAAATAAAGAAGGAGGAAACAGTTTTCTTGCCACAAGGCCTTTTGCTTTCTCTATGAGAAACAAGCTGCTGTTAATTGCATTTAAAAAACCTGAAGCCAACTACCCCATTTGATTTTCTGTACATAACATGCCCACGTGCAACAGAAATAAAACTTAACCAGTGACAGAAGCAAAATCTAACCAGTGACACACTAATGCAGTTTCCAGGCTGATAGAGCATTTTCTGTGTGTATCTATACACATAATGCATAAATACAATGAAATTGCTATCCAATACCCTTATAAAGGTGAGGTTGCAGAAACTTGGAAATAACTGGTGTGGTATACCAGCAAAGTAGCACAGGAGTGTCCTGGAAATAAAACCCTACTAGAGATGCCTGTACAACAGTGAAGCATTAGCCTTTTTCCAGGGTTTCCCATGGAAGCATGGAAAAAGCATCCCACAGAGCCTCTTCTGAAAAAGAAAATATTAGAAAATTATTAAGGGAAGCTTTTTCTGTATAACACTGTCGGGACTAGGGATATGTTTGCATGCCTTTTTTTTTTGTGTCCCAAAAGAGGCTGGATTTAAGATGCATCTCCTCACTGGCCTGCTGTTCAATACTATTGAGTAGCTGGGAGAAGTGGAGGTGTGCTTGTGGAACAGGAATCCTGGGACTAGGGAGTCTTCGGAAATGTATGAATGGACAGGGCTTCTGAGAAGAAAGGAATAGAGTGTAGAGCTACTTTAAAACACTTCTACAGTAGTTAGAAAACTTTCCCTTGGGTCTGGAAGGAATTAAAGCTGCTGTGTTGTTCCTCTGATACAATTTTTCAAAATATTTTCTTACTTAATTTCAGTCAAGTTAACAGATGAAAGCCTAATAGCAGGTATGGGGACATTGATAGTGAGATTTTCTTCTTTGCAGACTTTGTTCATGACATTAATGTAACAGATATTGTTCCTGGCACCAATGGAAGTAACAAAGGTAAGAAGCGCTTAGTATTGTGTTATCAGTTTTGGGTGCGGGTTTAAAGGTAAATCATTATGTTTCAGTGCCTAACCACATGCCAGTTATAAATCATATATCATAAGTTGTAACTATGTGTTTCTTAAAAAACTTCAAGTTTCTGTCTGGGATTTGTACTTCCACAAATAACCACACACTTGGAGATCTGAATAACTGGGGAAGTAAAAAATAAGTTTAAAAAGTGGAGGTGAGAATAAGTATTAAAGAACTAGTTACAAGTTTCTGTATGCCCAGATACATCCTCCTTAAAAGCGTTATTGTTAACTTTTTAATAGTAGTTGCACAATGAGGAATTGCCTTAAGGAGTTTTAACTTTCACGCCCTAAATTTGAGGCGCCTTAGTTCTGTTTACTTTTTAAAGTCTTGACTGAGACAACTTTACTACTCAAAAGTTGTGCTGCAAGATTATTCTTCAAAAAACTTATGTAAGAACAGTTTTTTTGATGCTGAGTGCAAAAAAAGAAATAAGCGTCAGGCTACTTGCACCTCTACTTATGCTTTTGGAGAGCGTGAGATTTGCACAACTGAGGGAAGAAACTGCAGTCAAGTGTGAACATAGGTCTGTTCCAAGTTCTTAAGTAGGCAGAATAATGTAGAATGAAGGCAGGAGCAAAGCAAGGCAGGCATTGTCAACCCCTGAATCTTTTCTGCCTCTCTCATAGTTACTGAATCCGTACTGGTTCTTAGGAAGCAGAAAGCTTTCTCTATCCTGAGTGCATGAGGAATGGGGAAACATATCACTACCAGCTGGGCAGCTGTGTGTAACACTAGCTGCAGCTGTGTTTCTGGAGAACAGATGTTGGAGTCAGGCAAAGGAATTGAGAAATAATTCTGAAAACCAGTTGATGTGTGTTTGAGCTAGTGTTGAATCCTGCTCCTCTAACAGTCCTTACCAGCTAGGCACCAATTTGTGCTCTCTCCTGCTTTTGCTGTTCTCTCCCATGCTTATGCAGCAGGAGGTATAACTTGGAAGCAAAGTAGACAATATTCCACACTATCCTCCACCAACTAGAAGATTTAAAGCAGCTGCTACATAAAATTAAGGTCTGTCAGATGTTCAAGTGTCTCTTGACAGGACATCCAGGGCTACCAAGGAGATCAGTAAGAAACAAAAGTGTTTTTCAAGGTTTGTGAAACAATCCTCTTTTAAGGAAGAAATTTATGAGAATGTTTTTTATGCCTTTGCCTTTTTTGACAGAACAGAAATGGAGACAATGTTGGATAGTGGCTATCAGCTGCTGTGGGATGCCAAGATTTTAAGTAAGACATTATGAGAACAGTGAATTTTGTATTTCAGCACAGAGCTTCATAGGCATGTGTTCCTCAGAGGGTCTTTTTGGCTGATTTTTTTCCAATCACTTGTGCTGCCATTGATCAACCTCCATGTGAGAGGAGTATGGCATTACCTCTTAGCACTGTTACTGGAGCACATCTTAAATTTGTTGTGTTGTGTTGTCTGGCAGTGATGTACTTGCCCCTGTCATGGCACAAAGATGACAAGAGTGATTTTGTTGAGTGTAGGGTTTTCAACCTGCCAGTTGTTATAGTAGCTTTCTTGTAATCCTTAGTTTGTTTTTAGAGCAATTTACAGTAATTTAGGCTCTTCAGTGCATTTGAATTTTGGTTGATAAGATCTCACTGAAGTGTGCAGGGACAGATTAGGATGCTAAATATGCAGCCAGATGCAGGGGAGCATTCCTATGACTTGATTCCAGCAGGTACACATGGGCACTGAATAGGCCTTGTTATAGGTATGTGACTTTGAAGGATGATCCTGTGGCACAACTTGGGTTTCAGATAAATTATCATCTTTGTTGTGCTCAGCTGGGAGAACTGTACCTCTGTCAGATTCGAGTGCAAGGTGCCTAGCAGTGGAATCTTAGCAATGAATTCCTGATTTAAAAAAAAAAACAAGGTAGGAACTGTGATACTGAGCACTGCACTTGAGCAGTCCTCAGTAGTAAAACACACCAGCAGTTGTGGGATCTTGATTCTGAATATTCTGTGCAAGTAAAACTCTTTTCATCTGAGGATGTTTTTCTTTTTCTTTCTTCCAGTCATTTGTCCAAGTGCTGCTAGTGATCACCCACCACAGAACAGGACTGTGATGTTCTCATCTGGCAACAGAACAGGTTTTGAACTCTTTGAAGAATGGTGGGACAAATCAAAAACAGTACCATTTTACCTGATTGCAGTTCTTCTACCCCTGCTAAATCTGAAGTCTCCATCCTTCTTTGCAAAGTTTAATGTCCTAGGTAGGTAACAAATACTATTAAAGCATTGGTTTGCTGTGACTGAAGTGTATAGAAGACAATGGAAACTACTCCAGTGAGTAGAATCATAAAATCTTTTAGGTTGGAAAAGTCTGTAAGGTTATTGAGTGCAACTGTTAACCCAACAGTATCAAGTCCACCACTAAACCATGTCCATAAGTGTTATATATCTGCACATTGTGCAGATTTAATACATCTAGGGATGGTGACTCAATAATTTCTCTGGACAGTCTGTTTCAAAGCTTGACAACCCGTTCTGAGAAGAACATTTTCCAAATCTGAATATTCCCTGGCACAGCTTGAGACTAGGTCCTCTCATCCTGTCACTGGTTGCCTGGGAGAAGAGACCAGGCCTTTCCTGGCCACAGCCTCCCTTCAGGCAGCTGTAGAGAGTGATGAGGTCCCCCCTGAGCCTCCTTTTCTCCAGGACAAACAGCCCCAGCTCCCTCAGCTGCTCCTCACAGCACTTGTGCCCCAGACCCTGCCCCAGCTCCATTGCCCTTCTCTGGACTCTCTCCAGCCCCTCAGGGCCTTTCCTGCAGTGAGGGCCCAGCCCTGGGCACAGCACTGGAGGTGCGGCCTCAGCAGGGCCCAGCACAGGGGGACAATCCCTGCCCTGGCCCTGCTGCCACAGCATTGCTGATCCAGGCCAGGATGCCATTGGCCTTCTTGGCCACCTGTCAGCACAATTCCAGCCCGTGTTCAGCTTCTGTCTCCAGATCCTTTTCTATTAGGCAGCTTTCCAGCCACTGTTCCAGTATTTTGGTGGCAGCCCATATTGTACCTCAAAGTGGGGTTGTTGGTTGGTTTATTAACCCCAAGGGCTTTGCTGCTTTGCTTGAATCTTACGGGTAATAGGGAGTTCATTTTTCTTCCTTTCCTTTTCTTCCTTTTCTTCCTCTTCTTCCTTTTTCTTGCTTGATAATACTGTGAAACAAATTCCCTTACATCTACAATAGATTTTCCCAAATGGTTCTATACATACTACTGTATAGAACTGCAGCATTTGATAGATATTACCTTGGTATAGTCGGGCATACTCTTCCTCTGGTAAACATTTCAAACCAGCAGTTGCTTCTGATCTGAAGTGATTTTCTGCCAATCAATCTGGTGACTAATTAATTACAACATCAGTCAGTCAGTATGACCTGCTTCTGTTCTTTGTCCCAACTTCCAATATTGTGGATTCTTCTGTGCTGCATAGGAAACAATTGTGACTTCCTGCTTACATGTCTTGAGGTAGAATGCCAAGGTGGTGGGGCTGGTAAAGTGAGTAAAGCATATGCATGATGAGTGGGGCTGGTCACAGTTCTGGGAGTAGAAGATGTCTGAGAAGTAGCGCTGAAGCCCACAATGAAGAGAAAGAGAAAACTGGATGTGGATCAGAGGCTGAAAAAGTTGGATATGCTTTGTAGAGGTGGTAGAGGACGGGGATTTGAAGGTCTAGTTTGTTCGTCTGTTCCGTAGTTACACTTTATCAGAGCTTGGATCTGCTCTTGCCGAAACCACTAAATGAAAATACCATGTGGGAATTTGGGTGCTTGATACTGCTTCTGTACAAAAGGTGTGGGTTTTATGTAGAAAAAAATTTTAAACCCAGAATATTAATTACTCATTACTCAATAGATTATTATGTAATTGAGAAGGTGTTCAAAATTGCCTTAATTTTTGTAAACCTTGACGTTTATAAGACAATAAAAAATGGAAGACAATTTTGAGATGAGGAAATTTATCTCAGTAGAGTTTTACTTATTTTGATACCTGTGGAAACAGAGGTCCTTAGGAAACTAAGAGTATTTTAGCTGATCTTTACATATAGAACATTTTATTTCCCTAATTTCTTGAGATTATCTATCAAATCATAATTCCTTCTGTTTATTTTTGAACCATGATGGGTTAAAATGCTGGGGTTTTGTCTTCACTTACTTAGAGCCTGTTCTGTGCTAACTAGCAGCATTATTGGCCATGAGATTCATTGCAGTAGCCTTAGTTATTGTTGTTCAGTTTCCTTCAATTTTTAGGTAGTTTCTGTCCTGCTCTTGTCTCTTTCAAATGGTCTGAAACAAGACCATATACCCTCCATTCTGCAGGTATACACAGCAAGGCATTATACCCATCTGTGATCTCATTTGTAGTTGTTAAGCTGTACACGTGCCTGCTGGATGCCTCCTAACCAATGAGATGGAATGCAAATCCAGTATTATAATAAAGGTTATCCAAAGTTACATTTAACATAATGTTTTAATCAGTAGCCTTGAAGTGTCATTATCAGCTTCTAGTTCCCAATGTAAAGTTCATAAGTGCAGTAATTTCCATTGAGCTGTTTGGTTCAAAAAGTCAGTGACTAGATGAACATTGTAATAGCTGGAGTGCTATGATCAGTCTCCACTTAGTTTGAAATCCTGGCAGTGGAAGCTGTAACTGGTCTGTTTGTGCCTAAAGACCTACGTGCCCAGCAGCAGGGATGGCAGGGTACTTCCTCTGCTGTCACCAGTGCCGGAAAGTTATTTAAACTTGCTGGAAGTTTACATTGTGTGCATGTGCATCTTTTTTTCTCTCTGACTATAAGAGAAATGAAGAAGTTTAGACCTAGTCTTCTGTTAGGAATGAATACTAACCATAACTGTTTTACTACTAGTAACTAGATGGATGGAGGAGAAATTAAACCCTGCATAAATACTTTGTACTATATCATGGTATTTGTTTGGCTCTTGTTTTTTCCAGGTTCAGTTTCAGTTGTCTACTTAGTTTTTCTGGTTACAGTAAAGGCTGCTCATCTGGGAATGCACTTAGAATTCAACTGGTTTACAGAGAATGAATTTTTTGTACCAGGTAAGATAGTTAAAATACAGTGGTGAAGTATACATTTGGTGAGTTTAGGATTTTTTTTTTCTCTCATTTACCTTTTAACAATCTGAGACATAAATAGAGGAAATGCTGTCTGATGTGGCAACTAGAGAAAAGATCCCTCCAGACCAAGTGGTAAGGAATCCCTTTCCCAGTGATGTTCCTTAGTTAACAGGCAGTATTAGCAGTAAGGAGGAGAAGGAGCCCCTATCAGAGGAATCTTCAACATATATCCTATACCAGAGAGCTTACCTTAGACCTGTTTCACCTATGTTACTTTAAGTTCTAGTTGTACGTGTTTCAGATCATGCCTATTTCAGTAGCAATTAGAAATTACAAACTGTAGACAGACTGACTGTTAAGGGTGATTTAAGTTCTCCACACACTGTCTTGCTTAAGTGAAATAGCTCATTCATCATAATTTGCAAGTACAGTTTTCCCGTACTTCCCAGTTTATCTCAAGTTTTTGGCCATAATCTTAGTAGTTCTTCTCTTTCAAACACCCATTAGCTGGTTTTATCCCATCAGTACATATCAGTATGTTTTTGTTTTTATTGAAGGTTGTTTGATGCCTATTTGTTCTTTTCAAATTACTGTTATAAATTCCTCTGTGAGATGCCATAGTCATAAACAAGAGGCATTTAGTATTGCTTGAACAGCTAGCCTAAAGAGATCGAGTCTCTTTTTTAAGAAACCTGGAATGAAAGAACAAAGGTTAGGTCCTAGTTGGCTTTTCCCCATCCTTTACAATAAGCAAAATTTTAGGACCAGTTAGCTGTAGGGAGCTGTGTCCTGAACATTACAATAGTGTCCCTTCTTCTGATCGTAGAAACAAATGAGAAGAATGGGTTGTAGTGACACACGTGCTGCAGGCCATTGAGAAATAGAGCACCCAGTAGTTTGATTAATTTGGCAAAAACTCCTACTGCTAGGAGATAGAAAAGGCAGGTAACTAATGCATACAAATACAGCTTCCATGAGATTCTGAAACTGTCAGTTTGCTTTTTATTATTGAGATTGAAGTAGTGCATGGAAAACGAGCCTAGAAGTCAAGGCCAGAAGTCGCTTGCACTCTCAATTCTGTCAGTAGCACATCATGCTAATTAGATATTGAAGGTACAGTGAAACCAGCTCTAGGGAAAGCTTATTCTTTCAGTTTGGATAAGCCCTTCATTAGTTGCCTGGAGTGTGTTTACTTTCCTAACTTCACAGCACTTTACAGAAGTCTGTTTTAAATATGTTTGCATGGAGCTCTCTGTGGTTTGTTCTGTAAGGGTTTGTGAACCTCTGAAAAGTGTTGTGCTATACTTCTGGATGCTTTTCAGAAGCTGACTATCTTAGGGTTCTCTAAATGCTGTTAGCACTTTTAAGAGTGCATACATTCTTAGGTAATACCAATTAAGATGGTGCTCTAATGATGTTATGCATTGGTGAATTCCTAGACCATTTGCAGCACTTGGAGAACCACCATCTTGTGAACATATTTTGAGTATTAAAACAAGCAGAAAAATGCTATTCCCAAAAGAAGGAAATTCTTTTCATACATGCTGTGAAGCATGATAAGAAATTGCTCTGCCTTTCTTTATGCCCTGTCTTGTAAGCAGAACCTCTTAAGTGTCTACAGATGTAATTTTTCTTCTGGTAGCATAAGTGACTTCTTAATAATAAAAGTGTTCACAGGGTAAATGATTCCTTCCCTCCATCTCCCTCTTCAGGAACCTGTAGGTATACAGCCTCACTGCTGTCAATTCCAATTTCACAAATGATTTCCAATTAAACTGTTGAGGAGCAGAAAACCTTGTATGTACCAATCATAAATTAACCTAGTAATCACTGATGGTTGGAGTCTATCAGAGAAGCCCTGCTGGAAAGTATATTCTATAGTAACTATTGTCTTATGTATCTTGCACTTCCTGATTAAGTATCTGCATTGGCTATGGTCAGATATGAGACAGATTGTCCCATTTCAAGGTGGAGGTTCACGTGTTTGTCAGTACCCTCCAGAGCACTGTATGTCATCTGCATTTTGTCATTGTTTGTTTCAAAGAAGTAATTTAAAAACACTTGTTTTTTCTTTGTATAGAGTTTCGAATTCTGTTCCCTCAGCTCACAGGGGTTCTGACACTTGCCTTCTTCATCCACAATTGTGTCATCACACTTCTTCAGAATAACAGGAATCAAGAAAACAACGTAAGTAACTTCACAAGACTGTGCTTATTTATTCTAGATTGCCAGACAATAGTAATTTTTTTCTTGTGATTTGATAAGAAAAAAGTTACACATTCTTTTCCTTGCTATGAGGGAGTAACAGAAAATTTACAAATTACATAAAAGCTCTGAGGAATGCCCCAAATTTGCAAGCTGGTATTAAATGGCCAAATTGCACACAAGAGGCAGATGACTTGACTATGTTGTAGGTCTTAATGAAAACTGACCAATTTTAGAATGAAAAATGGTGGAAAATATTTGGTACGTGACTGATGTTAGCAGAATCCTGAACAGTAGTTTTGAGGTCTAGGTAATACCTCAAAACTTTGTCTCACAATTCTAGTCAAAGTCCATAGAGAAACTTGGCACAGTTTAGGAAATCCTGCAAGTTGAAGCCTGGATCAGGAGGCTTTGTGATACATAGGCTTTGGACTGGTGTTTTACCCTTGAAAAAGCTAAGTGCTGCTTCTCCAGATGGAGCTGCATTCTTTGTTAATATCTTCCCATTTTAAAATATCAAATGGAGTAAATACAATACACAGAGTCTGAGAGTAACTTTTACTTTCATTATTTTTATTATTTTATTTTTTTCTCCCTACTTCCAAGGATTCTTGTCCAGCTTCATTAAAATGTTAGCTGTAAAGGTACCTGCAATAACATAAAAAGATTTTTAAATACTAGCCTAATGAAAAACTGTAATGAAATCACAGAATCCCAGAATGCTTGAGGTTGTAAGGAACCTCTGGAACCTCTTGTCCCCACTACTGAATCAGCACCACTAACAGCCAGATGCCTATACAGCACATCAGATAAAATAGATCAGATTTGATTATTTGACAGTGAAGTACAGATTATGTACCAATGCAATGAGATGACCTCTTAGGCTTTAAAAGTCTGCATGGTTACTTCCTTTTACTTGTGAATCAAGACCAGCTTGTGAATTATGTATCTGCAAAGGAGTCATGCATTCTCCTCCAGGAAGGCTTCTGGGGGCTTAGGGCTTCTCAGCTGGAAGTCTGGACAAAGAAAGCTAAATAAGCTCTTTCTTGATTTCCTTAAGAAAATCTTATGATGTGGAGAAAGGCAAGATTTCTCTTTAACTGGGGCTTTCAAATTCTAAAGGGTAGATCTCCAGCAGTCAGGTCTATATGCTAATACCCTCATTCCATCTTCAAGGTTTTCCTGTGTATTTTCCCCCTCTGTTTACATCGGAGCAAGTAATCAGATGCAAAGAGCAGCACCTGGAGTGTTCTTTAGCTTGCTTTTCCTGTGTGAAGGCGGAAGAAACTGCTGCCTGCATTTGAATCAGCTTTTCTAATACCTTTCCTGTAGCTTAACTTGAATTTCCAAGTCAGCCGTAGCATGGATCTCAAGCCCTTGACAAAACTCTGCATTGCAGAAGAATGTTCAAATTTCTTAGAAAGGGCAGCTTTGAAATATGGCAGGAAAGATTTCTAAAAGGAAAACAAATCTCTGTAATTCTTGTAGTAGTTTTATTTGGCTGGAGATTGCTTTTCCTCTTTGTAGCTGTACAGGAGCCTTTCACCTAGGTCTCAAAAGTGCTTTGCAAATGTTAATGAAGTACCTGTGGTCTTGAAGAGCTGTTTTGTGATTATGTCACTAAGCGGCTGGACTAAGTGGGAGATTTCCATATATATAGGGGTCTTGCCCTCTGTCATAAGTCATGGGGGTTTTTCCAATATATTTACAAGACGCTTTCTTCTCTCAGTATCTGATAGGGTGATACTGACATAACTCCATGGATAAAAACTTCACTGTTTTATTGATGGACCTCTTAACATGGCACTTCCCTCAGTGTTCTGTCAAAAGGCACAGAACTTGGCAAGCTGGAAAAGCACTGCTTTTGTCTTGAGCAAAACTTACTGAAACTAGAGGTCATAGAACAACTCTCTGGGGAGCTGGAGAAGAGTAAGACAAACAATAACATTCCTCTTATGGAGTCAGAAATTCAAAACAATAGCAGCTTCCATTCTGGTCACAGGCGTGCATCACAGCCCAAAGCTAAAATACACATGGGGGAGGAGTGCTCTGGCCGCTATTCCTGTACAGTGGTGTGGGTGTGAGAAGAGAAGAGCAGTGCACCAGAGTAAGCCACATGTCAGCAGCACAGCCCTGTGAGCAGGTTTTTAGTCTGCAGTTCAGAATTTACCTTTCTGGTCTCATCTCCCACTGCTGCTGCCTCCTTGTATTTATCAGCATAAGTCTTTGTACAGTGTCAGTCAAATGGCTCAAAAACAAATTGCATAGGAAATGTAACCCAGCCACAAAAAGGAATGTAGGTGTGAGTTTTGGTTGGTGGGTTTTTTCTGATTAGTGTTTGTGATTAGTTTCCCTGAGCAACACTATGGATGCTACACAAGCCCACCATGATCTACAGGCATAAATAAGCTAGTGCTGTCTCCTGACAGTTGTTTGTGGATATACCTGGGAGAAAGGCTGTGAATGGGGAGATGTTTTTTCTCTAGGTATTAACTGCAAAAGGCATGGAGCTGTAAATGGTACTTATTTTCTGCAGTATTGAAACACTTTATTCCCTGTAAACAGACTGAGCTTCCATTGATGGTGCCATACCATTGGTTTCTGTTTCCTGCCAAAATTATGCACAGCATCATCCATCCTGGTGAAGTACTTATTTTTGTCACCCAGTTAAATGTTACTACTTGTCCTTGAAGCACGAGCAGGTGGACTCATTTTTATGATCTAGATCAAAGTCCTGTTGAGATATTAGGGAGTCAGCATCTCTCTTGAGAAGGGACTAATCTGAAATGGGATAATCAAAAGGTATTTCAAATGTGGTAATCATTACTAAGCACTGATACTGGCTTCTCCATCCAAGAAGCAACTCCACAAAGTAGCTTTCACAGGTACTGAGGAAGGAAGTGAGCTGTTTTTTCCATGGCATTCAGCAGGCAGATCAAGGCCTGGAAGTACCATGTGGCAGCACCATGTAAGAAATGTCCGTAGAGCCACAGAGCCTCCTCTGTGCCATGTCACATCCCTTGCTGCAAGTCTGGCCAGCACCTGAATACTGACTGGTCTGTGGATGTGATACAATGTCTTGTGCATTCAGGGCTGTCTTTGTTAGCTCCACAGTCATCCTTTTGTTAGGAGCCTGATTTCTTCCTTTGTTCTGCTGCTGCTGCCGGCCTTGATCACCCAATTTTCTCTTCTTCCAGCAGCACTTCTAACCACTTCTTTGTTCTGTGGATCTGACCAGGAGAGCTCCCTGTCAGAAGTCACCGCAGGGAGATTGCTCTCCAAGCTCTGTCTGAAAATCTGCCTTCAGGTGTATTTGAGAAGGATTTGGCAGGTATCAGGCTATGATCCTTATGAACTGTGACCTGCATGTTGCCTTAGATACTTACTTGGAGACTCCCACTGTGATTCTACAAATACTTCCTGCTTCCAACATTGTTTTTTCTACAAGTTTGATTCTTAAGCTGTGGCTGTAAGAATTGCTATATTCTTATGCTTAGGCAGCATTCACCACAGCAATGTCTGCTTTTGTGTGAATGTAAATGCCTCAAGTATCAAATTTAAAACAAAAAAGTGTAGTTATTGCTCTTACTTAAAATAATCCTTTTATCTCTCCCCATGTGTCCTTTGATTATTTTCTGGAATTATGCTGTCTAAACAGTACTGGCAACGTCTTTAGGGAGTGAACCCAGGTCTCTTGAGGAATAATGAACATTAATCAAAAGATGTTCCTGTTATGTAAACTCATGTTGTTGTACAGAGGTAACCATCTTACACACAGAAGCATGTATTTGGAAGGGACCTGATGGATGTTTGAGAAAAAAATAAATCCAGGTTTTCAAGTTGTCTATTTGTTTTTTTAATAGCTATTCAGATCAAAATCTGGGTGCTCTTTCTATGGTGACAACACCTGGAGAAAATAGTCTGTTGTGTTACATGCTATGAAAATAAATTATCAAAATTATCTCAGCGCTTAGTTTCAGTGCAGATTAAAGCATACACCCTTAAGAACTCTGGAAACATGAACTGGTTAGTACTGGTGCAAGTACCTGTTAGAGGTAATAGCACACCACCTATCTACCATTTTTCATGTCTAAAGGAAGCAGTAAGAATTTTATTTCACATTTCTTGCCCTCACAACTGCATGCACCCATCACAGCAAAAATAGTTTTACAGTTGGTTCTAGAATTTATGTGTAGGCAGAGTACAAATAACAACTGTGAGTTACTATACTGTTTTTATGTGCAAGGACTACACCTAAAATACCAGACTTAAAGCAGATTTTGGCAGATGATGTGCATTAAGATGTGCAGAACACACTGGATGTGTTTTGAAAAATTGTCCAAGTCCTGTCCTCAAGAGATGAGAGTCTGCAGCTCTTTGCAAAACCGCGTTACTGTGTCTCTTGAGTCCTACAATTAATGGAAGTTACTGATAAATACCTGCAAGAAATATGGATGCTCATATAGTTCTTATAGTGGGTGGGCACTAGTGCTTTTGAAGGTGTAGATGATATATAAAAATCTGTACAGCTTCTCATGTCACAAGAAGAAATTCTGCAGATAATTTAAAGAAAAGGCTACTGCTCCACTTCTGATGAAAGTTGATAGTCCTTACTCAATGGCCAGTATGAGGAGAGTGAAGTCTAGGCAATCATCTTCCATGTGCATTTAACTGGTCAGCAGAAGGAAGAGTTTGCAGCTAGAAGTGTGCAGCTGCTGGGAGCTTGATGGCTGGAATGTGACCCTGGAACATGTTCAAATCACGCTGATTCCTTTTTCCCATCAGCCTCTAAAAGGCAAATAATATTCCTCATCAGACAGCAATCTTCTACCCCAAAAACATGCAAAATGAATAGGAGATTCCACGTCTTTCACAAAAAACTGGCTTCTATTTGAATTTCTCTCACAACTCAAAATCTAGTATTTTATAATTTCCTCAGGGATTGCCTTGCCCTTGGCAGAGCCTGGAATGGTGTAGGATATGTTTTTCTGTCAATAAGATAGTGTGAAGAAGCACTATGGGAAACATTCCCATGCACAGATGTGAGGAAGCTTTGCTCATGTTCAGTGAGCTGGCTGAAGGTGATAATTATCATCCTGGTCTGGAAACCAGTATAATCCTAATAATTTGGTGCTATGCCTGGGCTAGTAAGACTTGCTTCTCAGTCTTGGGAAAATAGGGTCATGTATTGAAACATTACTAGTAATCCTTTAAGAAGCTGATGATTAGCAGCAGCTGAACAAATGGTTTTCTGTAAGGTGATGAGTGTTTTGTACTGTAACAAAGCTTACACAGGATTTAGTTAGCTAATAACTAGAAACAAATGGTCTCCCTCTTTATTTCCAAAGGAAGTAATTTATGTAGAAGAATAACTCAACAAGTACATTGCTGTGAGATCAGTCTGATGTATATGTGAATTCTCTAGTTTCATAAAGTACTTAATTAGTTTTGCCAGTCATTTTCCTGTAATAAACGTGTGGTTATTTTTGTGCAGTGGAAAACACTTGTATATATTATATACCTTAAAAAGATGGCCAGAATTTTCAGAACTGAACTTTGAAGTTTAGGTTTAAATCCGTACTAAAGTGTATGTAGTGTAGTTAAGTGTGGATTTAGGACCCTAGCTTCAACATTCTTTCCTTAAAACCTCTGATTAAATTCCTTTGTATTACATCTGCAGTTGGGTAGACTGATGTCTGACTGCAAGATTTTATTCATGACAAGAAATTTAACATATGGCTTTCTAGGCCTTCTGTGTGTCAGTGTCCCAAGGGTCTTATTAGGAATAGTTGAATGTAAGAAAGTAGAAGGGATTTCTTGTTTGTTTTAATAACAAGTGTATACTTATGCATCAGGAATAACATGCTACATCTATTGGCATATGTCATTCATGGTGCCCTTTTTGTATGTTGAGAGATAAATAATACATGTCTAGGTCCACTTTGAGTATTGAAGCTTTCTGATCTGATTAGAACCAGGTCTGAAGTCTCCATCCAAGTAGTAAGAAGTAAAAATAAAAATGTACAAGTGATAGTTGTAAACATAAGAAAGTAATGCATATAAAAGTAACAGTAATACATGAAATAGAAATCTTATTATGAGGCTTTTATTTGATCTGGTTTTGTATGTAAGTGCTGGCCAAAATAAAATCTTGTTATTCCTCAGGTGAGAGACCTCTCTATTGCATACTTCCTGGTTGGACTAACATACCTGTATGTTGGAGTGATAATTTTTGCATCTTTTCCTTCTCCACCATTATCCAAAGAATGTATTGAACAGGTGAGATACTTTACTGTAGTATATATTTCAAGGAATCACAAGATGGTTTTTTTGGGAGACCAAAGTGGGTAATGTAGTCCAACCTCCCTACTCAAGCAGGGCTATCCCAGAGGATATGGCACAGGATTGCATCCAGATGGTTCTGGAATATCTTCAGTGTGGGAGACTCCAGAACCTCTGTGGGCAATCTGTTCTAGTCCACAGTCACTCACACTGTGAAGAAGTTCTTCCTCATCTTCAGTTGGAACTTCCTGTGCATCAGTTTCTGCCCCTTGCCTCTTGTCCTATTGCTTGGCACCACCAAGAAGAGCCAGATCCATCCTCTTGGCACCCTCCTTTCAGATGCCTGTATACATTGATGAGGTGCAACAGGAATAGGCCCAGCTCCCTCATCCTTTCCTTGTAAGAGCGATGCTCCAGTCCCTTGATCATCTTTGTAGCCCTGAGCTGGAGGCTCCACTCCAGGAGCTCCATGTCTGTTGCACTGAGAAGCCCAGAACTGGACACAGCACTCAAGATGTGCCTCACCAGGGCTGAGTAGAGGGGCAGGATCACCCACCTCAACCTGCTGGCAGTGCTCTTCCTAATACATGCCAAGATACCCTACTTGTCCATAACCTTTTAATAAATATGCAATAAAAACACCCCAGCTACTGCTTCTTGCTTCATGGTTCACCCTGGCAGGAGCATCTGTGCTAGACTGTGGTCAGTTGGTGGGACACCTTATGGGCACTACCACGAACAGATGAGTAATGCTTGTGTTATCTCATTTATATTCACAAATGGTTCCCAATATTTCAGTGAAAAACAAACATATAATAAATACTCTGTGAAAGTGATGAAGGACCAAAATGAAAAAGTGAACAATTTAGCTTTTCATTTCTTTAGCTTTTTTAATCCTGAGAAGTGTGTGCAGTGACTCTTTGGGATTCCAGAAGAAATAGAATGTGAAAGCAAGTTTGTTTAGACAGGAGTCCCAACTGCAGTTACGTTTGAAGTCTGACCTCTGGAGTCTGACACTGGTGAGCCTTGCCAGCAGAGTTCTTCTGATAATAGCACCACATGAAATACTCTATGAAGGCCAAAAACTCTTTATCTGCTTCTAGGCAAAGCTGATTTCCACGCCCTAAATTGCTTCAGAGATAGCAGTTATCAGTGGGGGATCCATGTTATGCCAGGTGTTCTATAGCTCTGGCATAATATTTAGCAATAAGGTGGCATTTAAAGGCTTCCTCTGACTGTGGATTAGTTAGAACTGGTATCACTGTTAAACAAATTATTTTTTTAACCACCTGAAATAATTTCACAGGATGAAATCCACATTTAAATAACATGTAATGAGTGATTTCCTTCCCATTTATTTTCTTAGCTCTCTCAGGTACTTATGAAGCTGTTTGTATATTTCTATGATGTTTAAATCTTATAATACTTTTTCAATGTTCCCACTAGTAGTGTATGATCCCTTACTCATTTGTATGTAATGCAGTTTTACTCACTAAGTAACTGTTTTTAATAAGTAGTTATGGTATGATAGATAAAAGGAGCATATGAATCCATCTGCCTAAAAGGTCAGGTGGCCTTTCCACAGCCTGCATTGTTTGAAGATGTTCAGAAGATCAGAAAGCAGTTCATTATGTAATACTAGCATTAACACTGACATCAGCTTAGTAACATTCAAAAATTGGTTGTTATTATGTGGCAAGGCAGTTGTAAAAGAGGGAGAGGGTTTTTCATGTTATGGAGTTCATTTAGCAATTGTAGTTGTTTGGGTTTTGTCCCATTCTTTCTGGCACATAGATATTGAAACCCAGCAGATATATGTAAACAAGCCACCATTGATATGTAACATTACTTATATGTTTAGAATTTTCTAGATAACTTTCCCAGTGATGACATCATGTCGTTTGTTGCAAGAATATTCCTGCTGTTCCAAATGATGACTGTATACCCACTGTTGGGCTATCTGGCGCGAGTCCAGCTGTTAAGACAGTTTTTTGGAAGTGCTTACCCAAGGTAAGGAGTCTGTTTCTTGACAATAGTTTGGCACACTCTGCTTAACTGGCTTTCTGTTGTCAGAAACTTGGCTAGATTTTGGGGATTTTCTTTGTACATTAGGTTCATTTCATAAGCTAGTTTCACAGAGTTTGTAGAGTCAGGGTGAATGGGCACACCTGCAGATCAGGACTGTTACAGTTTGCCAGAGCAGAATGGGGGAGGGGGGGGTTCTTTTAGTTTAGCTCTTCCTTTTATCAATAAATAGTAATTTTGTCAACACACTCCCTTTGGGTTATGCAATTATATGACAAAAGTTGTACAGGGAAAAAAAATGTTTAGTCCAGGAGCATTTAATCTAGCAATCCTTAAGCTGTGAAAAATATATACTCCAAATACTAACCTTTCAGCATGCCATCTTTGTTTTGATCGTGCCTGATTAGTAATCGTCCATCTGTTTTTAAACAGAGCTAATAGCTGAGTGAGTTGTTACTTGTGCTATCTGGGCTGCTGCTATGCTTATAAAAATAGCTTTTCACATGCTAATTTCAGAGATGAGCCACACCCTTGCATTTGTACAGTGTCTGTACTCCAGGGAAGAGCTGATGCAGATTTCAGTTTTAGTTTGGTTTCTTAAATAAAACCTAGGACATTTATATTTGGAGTACTGGAGTACTGAATTTGTCACAGCTGAGAAGTTGCCATTAATCTCCAAGTTTCTTATTTTGTATTGTGAACTACTGTTGATGGAGGAAAGGAAAAACAATCTCAGAAAGCAATGTGTATTTCCTCTGTGGCATCAACAGTTTAGGTCTGCAGAGATGTTGTTCCAAGTTTCAGGTTTCTTCTGAATCCTGAAATAGGTTCTAGAAACTGAATGCCTAAAATTAGGCAGTGAAATAAATGCCTGCTTTTTTTGACTCAGAATTGTATGCAGTTCAACGTTGGGATTTTTAGGAACTGCTGCAAGTTACTGTTGGAAACAAGGCCATTTATTTAAGTGCTAAAGATGGATTTCACAGCCACTGGGAAATAATCTTGTCCTCTATATTATGTGGATATGCCTTTTCCTATCTCCTCCCTCTAGTTACTCTCTGACCAGAATGGTTTTCATTTCCCTCATGGGCTCTCCTAGAACCTACAGCTTTGTGCCAGTCTCTTCTCAGGTTAATTCCAGCTTGCTGTTTTAAGCCTTTGTGGTATGACGGATTTGATGATGCAGATGCTTGCTTCATTCTTGTCTCCAGGATGTCCTGTGGGTAGCTTCACTCATTTTTAAATTTACTCTGTTTTAAGACTCCTTGTAGTGAAGTATTTAAAGCTTCTGAGAAGTTAAAAATGGTTTCTAGGAAGCCATACAAGTCTCTCCAACTTATAGTGATAAGGTAGCATATTCTGGCTGATGGGCTCTCTTGCTCTCTGGCATCCCAGGTGTCTCAAACACAGCACAGAAATCACTGAATTAACCTTCAGGCTCTGGCTTCTGTGCATTTACAAGGTCAGCCCTTGTATTTTTCTATGCAGTGAAGACTTGCTGGAGGCTGGTAGCAAGCACAGAACATGTCTGTGGGAGGATAGTAAAGATTTACTGCCTGGTTGTTGAGTGTGTCTTCATGACTGGTTCTCACCAGTCACCTAAGATGACAAATCTCCTTTAGTAGCACTTTATGACCTCTCTAGGAAAAACTTCCGTATTTTCGGTTTTCCCCAGAGCTGATTTTGTAGGGATATGTTTTACAAATATGAAGCTTTTGCTTTTATTGACATAGACTGATATCTTACTGGAGAGCCTATTGATTCACTCTGAACAACCTACTTGGAAATATTAATTTCTGTAGCTTTTTGTGTAGGAAAATGAGCACCCTACTAATAGTTGAATATAGTTGGAATCTTTTCTCAAAATCCTCATTAATCAGGGCTAACAGCTCTTGGGCAGTAAGAAGATTGATCTGTACAAATTCGTGCTTTATCTCTTAGATTTTTCTGTATAAGGCGAATATATGGAGGAGAATACCCTGGGTCATATGCCTGGAGAAAATTTTTGTGTGAGTAGTGAGCCCAAAGGATGAAAAAGGAGGCAAAGAGCAGGATCTCTGTTGGCAAGCTAGCCTCGTTTAACTCTGTGATTCTATATGCTAAATCACATATCTTTTCATGCATGCATCCTTCTTATATTAAGTTTTCTTTGCAGGTGAGAGAAATGTTGTAAATTTGCCTTCTGACTATAATTTTCCTGCCAAAAAAGTCAGACAACAAAGTCAGAAACCCGTAACAGAAACACCTTCTCCTTCGGTCAAAGTCTCCATTAGAAATTTTCCTATCTTCATTTTTAAGCTGTTGGGTGCTTTACATGGAAGCTCACTGATTTTAAAAGCCAGGCTTCTTCACATCAGCAGTTATTTTCAGGTGTGGGTTCCTGCTGCTGCTGTGAGTGGAGTTAACAGATACCCATTAAGTTAATAAATGGAGTCCATGGAAATCTGTATGGATGCAACTTAAAGCAAATAGCTTGATCTCACACATGTTTACAGGGCTGCCAGATAGTTTTTATTTCCTGGGTGTGATTGTATTGCTCAGATCAATTTCATTCTCTGGGTTTTACCCCTTTTTCTTTATCTGAAACTGATTATAATAAAGCACCAAGATACTAGTTTCCTGGTTTGGAATTTATAGTCTAGATTTTTTTATCTAATCAAAGGCAAACTCTACCAAAAGTAGCATCATGGTTAATATCCTATTTTTTTCTGGAAAACCATGAGTTATAACTGGATGATTATGAGAAACTGCATACTCGTCTTCAAATGAGCTTTTATTGTCTGAAGACTTGATTTGCATCTCTTTTGTGTCATGCTTTTTATTCTGTAGTGCTGTTTTTCTGTTAACAACTCTGTGCTGTGTACCTGTAGTGTATCCTACTAACCCATACTCTTGAGTGATGAAGCAGCTCAGCCTCTCCAAACATAAGTGCTTAAACAGACAATATGTAACTTTTTTTCCTCCAGGTTTCCCAATAGACATAAGCTGAACAGTGGGAGATGGCTTATCTGAAAGGAAATGGGAGTCTTGTCTACCAACAGTCAGAAGGAGAGCAAAAGCATCCTTGATTCTAAGAAAGAATACTGTACCTGTATCAGTGACTTCTGTCTCTGCCTATCTTAAACTCAAAGACACGTGTAGATGTGCTAGACACAGTAGTCTTCTTGCAGGCATCATCACAGAGAATCATAGAGTGGTTTGGATTGGAAAGGACCTTGAAATTCATTTGTTCCAACCCCACTGCCATTAGCAGGGACAGCTTTGACTAGACCACGTTGCTCAGACCCCCATCCAAACTGGCCTTGAACACTTCCAGAGGTGGGCCATCCAGAGCTTTCCTGCGAAACCTCACCCTTGCAGTAGAGTTTCTTCCATGTATTTAACCTAAATCTCCCTCTTTCAGAGTGTACCTGACATTCCTCCTTGCCGTGTCACTCCAGTTCTTGTCAGAGAATCCCTCTCCAGCTTCCCCGTAGGCCCTTTCAGGTACTGGAAGGTGTCTCTGAGGTCCCCACAATCCTCTCTTCCCCAGGCTGAGCAGCCCCAGCTTGCTCAGCCCATCCTCATAGCAGGGGTGCTCCAGCCCTCACCAACCTCCTGGCCCTCCTCTGGACTTGTTCTAACAACTCCTTGTCATCGTGCTGGGAACCCAGAGCTGGATGCAGTGCTGCAGGTGGGCTCTCAGCAGAGCAGAGCAGAGGGGTAGAACTCCTCTCTCATCTGCTGGCCAGTGCTGCTTTGGATGCAGCCCAGGATTCCCATGGCTTTCTGGGCTGGGAGCGCTCACTGCTGGCTCATGGTGAGTTTTTCACCAGCCACCACCCCCAGGTCCCTCCCCACAGGGCTGCTCTCGATCACTTTTCTGCCCAGCCTGTGGGTGTGCCTGGGATTGCCCAATGCAGGTGCAGGACCTTGCCCTTGGCCTTGCTGAGCTCCCTGAGGTTTGCAGGGTCCCACCTCTCAAGCCTGTCCAGGTCCCTGTGGATGCCATCCCTTCCGTCCAGAATGTCCCCTGCACCATACACAACTTGATGCTGAGGGTGCACTCAATCCACAAATCCTTCAGCCTTTCTCTACTTCCTACAAAAGATTTAGAAATGAGAGAAGACATCCTAATTCCTTCTTTTATTTTGCAAAATGTATGCTAGTAAACAGATTACAACAGGGAAAGTGATGTACTGGGACAAAACCCAAGGAACTGTTCATTCTCTTTGCTCTCCCTGGTGTTGTTAAGGAAGGCCAAAATTCTGTGTATTGGGTAATTGCTTTCTTTTCTAAAATGAGATATGTTTGTAATGGCGTCATTTAACATCTGATTTAGGGCCAGATGCATGTGCTTTATCTGCTGTTTCTTGCTTGACTCTGGATCTTCTTATATGTACAGAAAGCCAATTTTTTATTATTGTTACTGGCTCTTTCCTACAGTAATATTTGTGACAGAGATTCCCTTGATTAATTATATGGTGTGCATAAAGTGCTTTAAACATTCATCAGATGATTTTTTAAACTTCTTAACATCTTTCCTGTTCTGAGACTTTAAATAAGCTGATAGACAAAAATCACTTAGCTTTCCTCAATGATTGTCATCCTTTTACTACATGGTAGCCCAGCAGACCTGCCAGTTCTCCCACAAACATATGTCTTCTGATGCGATGAAATACATTTCTTCTGTTTGCATGCATGTTTGCTTGTCTGCTCTTCATCTGACTTCTGCCTAGCTTCTCTTAAAGGCTGTGATTCATTGTCTTTTGACCAATGTCACTTGAGTGAGATTTCCAGGAAGAAAATGCATTTTTAGATACAGAAGCCTCTCAAATATTCTTACTTGGGTGATCCTGATTTTCTTCTTTCCTTGCTTTCCAATTTCCCTTATTGTGTGTGTTCATCCTGTGACTCCATGCTGAGTCTCAAACTTCTGAGAGAACTTAAAACTTGAAGGGATTTAAAATCAGTTTCTGTCTTAAAATTTCCCCTGTGCTAGGGTTTGGTTTCACTGTTTTTGACATGATTCTTACTTTGAGGATGCCAAAGTTAATTAGATATATATGGTCACTGCTGTTCAGTGACTTCAGTGGGAGAGAACTTGATGGAGCCAGCCCTTCAATAATGTTCTGGCATACAAGATTGTTTCTCCCCTCTGTCAATCTGAAAGGTTAACCTTGCCAGCAGAGAAAAAAGCAAGACTTAGGAGATAGCTTGCGTTTTCTTCTAATCTTCTTCCCTTCTCCTTTCCATTACCATTTTTGTGGGATTGCAGGATTTTTGCAGGTGAGCAGTGATTCCCTTTGTAGAAAAGAGCTAGAATCTTCAACTGCCCAGCTGAGAGTATGGAGACTGAGGACAGAAGACTTGCCATGGGTGTGCTTCCTTTGTGAATTACAGCCTCTTTCAGGCAACCCAACCTGTGCCTCAGAGCAGTAGCCCTACCCAGGCTGCCCAGGCAGACAGTCCAGCCCCGGCATGGGCCGCCCAGCTCTGCTGCCATTGACCATGATGACGAAAGTTACACCATTTCTAACACCTGTATGGGACCAGGGTGATTAAGCACAAACAGGCCAAATCTTTTCTAATCTCTAATGTCCTCTAAATACTTTTCATCATATAATTGTAATAAACAATGGTGTGGTTATTTCCCCTGCCTCCAAATGCTGTTTCCTGGCTGTCCTTTTGCAGTGTGTTGTGAGCATTAACTTTACTGTAAGCCAGTGTCAGGCTAAACCTGAACAATTCAGAACTTATTGAAATGTCACAGGCTATAAGAAATACTTGTCCTGTCTGGAACACACCTGCATGGAGCTCTAGAGTCCTAAGAAATGTACTGCCTCAAATAATGTAGCTACTTATAGCCCTAGGTACCAGATTTTACTTAATTCAGAAGAGTAGGGGGTTTTTTGGTAAATGGTACTGCCTTTCTCTCCAAAAAGATCAAGACTTTTTCCTCATCCTGGAGATGAGCTGAGCTGAGCTGTGACTATCTGCCTAGGTAAAAGAAAGGATTTGCTGGTTAAATACCAGTTGTCCACTGTCATGGTTACAACTCAGGCTGTTTCAAAAGATAAAGAAAGGAGCAAGGATGTTCCAGGGAAGAAGTGCAGTGTAATCTTTCACATTGAAACAGATAGGTGCAAAACCTTTTCAGACCTGCTGATTTTGGTATTGTTCTTGAGGAATGTGATTAATCTTGACAGAGAAAACTGCAAAGCACTACTCCACAAGTACTGAATTGCTTTGGAGACTTCAGCATTTGAGGACCATTGTTTTCAAATGAGCCAGAAGACATTGTCCCCCCCTCAACCTAATAATCCTTTCCCATATCAAGAAATTGAAAAATGTTTCATTTCACACCAAAGATACAGACACTCCTATTTGCTTTCAAAATTTAAAAGAATCTAGAAGTAATTTTTTAAAACAACAGCTTTGAACAACAAAATCATATCTTCAAAGCATGCCAGAATAAAATACTTCAGAGATTTTTCAGGTTTTCTGCTAAAATACTCTGAACTGACACAAATTTGTAGAACATTTTTGAATTGGTCAGCCTGCCCTGATTTTAGTCCCTCTTGCTAAAAAAAACAATCTTAGCAAAAAGAGAATGGAAGAAGTACTGTCATTTTATGTGTCCATAAGCTTTCTGCTTCAGTTGTGTGATAGTAAGATCTGTGATCTGCCATGTGTAGGGAGAGAGGAAGTAGTTTTTCATGGCAGACACTTTTTTGTGGACAGGTCAGTTAACTGGCTTTCCTTAGCAGTATTAGAGAAGGTGTACACATTTGGTCCCTAAGAAGTCTGATTCTTGGGATTTTATTTTTTGTTCATGAGGTCTTACCAGATTTATATCCAGAAAAAACTTAAACAGCTGCTGTAGTCTCACTGCAGTTGTTCATCTCTAATGTACACCTCTTGCACCACTGTTAAAATGTCATGTACAAAATTGAAGAATTTTTTTGTCTTTTTAAAATAAATGTTAAAAGATTGAAGGTTAAAAAAAGTCCATAGCTTAAATTATTCCTTTGTGTTTTAATTACCTCCATTTCCCTGAACTTTAATGAGGCTGTTTTATGTCTTTAATCTTTCTTCCTAAGTTGGAAACTGGCAGGCAGCCTTTCAGGTATAGCCGTGGAAGTTGTCACTTTTTAAAAGTTTGTTAGTTAGATCCTCCATAATACACATACTTTCTACAGTGAAGAAAAAATTAGCCTTGACTTACAGGTTTTGTATATTTTAGGAAATCATATCCTCCAGAAGGATAAACAAAACCTGTAAGTATATGCATGTTTCCTCTGTGAAAATTCTTTTTTCCCTTCATAGAAACAGCTGTGTGACCAAAATATCACAGGTTTTCTATTTCCTGACTTTACCTTATGCTAAAATACGCCAACATTTCATATTCCCGAAAGAAAAGTGATACTTTCCTGAGTCTTAGCTCTGTGCTGCACAGTGCTCTGCACTGAATTTGTCTGGTGCATTAAAACCTGTTTTTGCAGAATAAAAAATGTCCGGTTTTTTCTCATCCTTAATGCAAAAGGAAAGCAACGGGAAATTATTTGTAAAAACAAATTCAGCAAAAAAATTCAGCATAAATTGGGTAGGAGCAAGGAAGTTCATTACAGTTAATGTACTATAAGACATCTAGCATTTTAAATGTTTGTCCTCTATCAAAATGCAGTAGAGTTCAAATTTTAATAGTGTTTGTAATGTTTTCCACTTGATGCGTCTTTGCCTTTCTTCTGGTTTCCATTAGTTGACTTTGAGCAATTCAGATCGTTCTGCGAACAAGCTAATTCTTTCTTGTGGGAATTAAGTTATACAGTATTGTTTCTTTGGTATTTGAATGTCCATCTGAAATACTTGAGTGCTGAGTACCATGTATGATGTTTTTTGTAAGAATTGCCAAATTGCACATTTTTAGTCCTTAAGAATATCTTGAGTCAAAATAGTAGATATTTAGAAATTGGCATTCTGACTATTCAGTAGATGACATGTTTGCTGTGAAATCAATTAGCTTTAATAGAGTGAGTCATGCAAATGAAAACACCATTCGTGTACCAGTTAAATATTAGAGTAAATGAAGGACAGTGGTGGTATTTTGTAATAAATATAACAGATGTTAACACTCTTTCCTCATTTTCCTGTAGCCTTTTCCATGTGCTTATCCTGAACCTAGCCATTGTAGGAGCTGGAGTAGCAATGGCAAGATTTTATCCAAATATAGGAGGTATCATAAGGTGAGTGTTGTTTGTTTGCAGTGAGCTTCCCTGTGGTGTTACTATGTTTGTGTCTTGATACTGAAAAAGAGCACTAATAATACCTTTATATTTTGTGAAGTTTATGCCTTCTTAAGTTGTAAATAACGATTTGGTGTGTAAACAATCAGCTGGCAAAGTTCTGACATCTGTTATTCTGCCTCTGTGTCTGAGGTGGTTGAGTTTTATTGGAGGTGTACTTTAGGACCTTGTAACTGTACTCATAAAAGAGTATGGTGCCAGAAGAAAAGTTGCTTTGTTACTGTGTTCTTCTCTCAAGTTTCTGTTTTGTATTAAGACCATTGGAACCTGGGTTGAAGGTCCATAATAAAAATCCAAGAAAGCAAGTGGCATCAGCGTGTCTCTAAATGATATCTTAAATTTACTATGTTGATGAAAAGGTAGGATTTCTATAATTAGAAAATATTAGAGGAAATAATAAGGAACTCTTACTTTACTATGTTTGACGTCAACATATTTATATGCATTGTCATTTATTCTTGGTTTGCATCTTTCCTAAAGCAACCAGGAGAGGGAGGTGTTTAAAAATACCGAAATCTGCAATTACAAAACCAGAATGGCAGGTTTGGGTCTGACCAAAGTAGCAAAATAACTTTCTTTTGCTCAGTGGCTGATCTTTGAGGGTTTTTCCCATTTCCTCTTTTTCTTCTGTCTCTTCTTGTAGTAAATTTTTTTGTATTCCAGTAATAGAGATGGTCAAGTAAATTGTCATCATAGACTCTTAGAATGCTAGAATGGACCTTAAGGTTGAAAGAAACCTTGAAGCTCATCTGGTTCCAACCTCCTGCCATGGGCAAGGAACACCTGCTGCTAGACCAGGTTGCTCAGAGTCCCGTCCTACCCAGCCTTGAACATTTCCAGGGACATGACATCCATAACTTTCCTAGGCAACCTATTCCAATGTCTCAGCACCCTGTCAGGAGAGAATTTCTTCCCGATGCCTAATTTGGTTAAACATTTTGCAATACATATCTCTGTTTGCAAACTGGTGCTTACCTAATTTGTCTATAATGTGCATAGTAACAAAACACGTTGAACAGTGGTTTTCCAGCAGATAAATTGTCCTTTTACAGTCTAACATGCATGCTTGCTAGTTAGACTGATCATTCCTTGGAAGGGAATGTTCAAATATATGAAACAAAATATGTTGTTACTTAATAACATTTGGCTGCTTAGTAGGTGAAAATAATGAGAACATTTTTGTAAGCAAGGGATGGGTTAGAAAAAGAGTAGTTAAATGTTTCACTTGCTGTGGTTGATCATGTAACCAGAAGGGCATGTTGTTCCTTTTATATCTGAAGAATGATTTGCTAGAAGCTCATTAAATAAATGAAATTAAATAAGAATTTTATAAATTAAAATAAGAATTGCAGATTCAGGAACATTTCTATATTTAAATACTTTAATATGTGTTCTCAGATGGCTGGGCTGCAAGGAGGTTTGCAGTTCTGACCATAAAGGATGTGTAAAAGAGGATGCACTGTCCAGACTCTTTCTGTTGCATGTTGACAAATTTCTCCAAAGAAAGTAGAAACATCAAGTCTTAAGTAAGGGATTTAGTCCCCAACAGCATCACAGGGTGTGACTGAAAGGACAGAGCCATGTCAGAGTGCAGGTACAAGCAAGCAGGGGGCTGGACAACACAGAGGGTGGTAATTAAGTGCTGGTGAAGGAGGTAGAAGTCAGTAAGGAACGGAAATTGATGTTTCTGTTAGCGATTGCAGATAGTCAGAATTCATCCAGATTGTTCATTGGTTTGGTGGGGGGAAATGACAACAAGAAATAAGAATAAAGGCAAAGCTTTCATTCTTTTTTTTTCTTTTTTCATCCCCTCTTTCCTCAGGTACTCTGGAGCAACATGTGGTCTGGCCTTTGTGTTCGTATATCCATCACTCATTTACATGATCTCCCTGCACCGTGCTGGGCAGCTGACGTGGCCTGCACTGATTATTCACATCTCTATAATCCTCCTTGGACTGGCTAATCTGATTGCACAATTCCTATTGTGAAAACTCCCCTTTCTCCCGTGGTTGTCACAATTGGTACTGTGATATTTGGCAACAGCCTTGAGCAACACTGTGAGGCATGAGGACCGTCCTCAATGTGGGAATCTTGGGAAAAGCTTCACCTTTGAAACAAATTCAAAACACATCATTCAAGTGCTTTACAGGAAACATGTCTTGCTTCACTGAAATCACATGAAATCTTAAGAGAAGTGAAATGGTTCACATTTGAGTGATACAGTTCTCCTGGTTTTGTTGAAGGTGAATCAAAAATTACCGACATTCAAATATTTTAATATTTTGCAGCACATTTCTCCAAACACAAAGCTTCCAGCCTCAAGCTGTGGAAATCTTTCCTCCAAATGAGCTGTCCTTACCTTGATTAGCAGACATGCTTTCTCAGTATTGTTCACTGACTCTTTGAAATGCTCTTTTGTTGCAGTTATTTTCCTGATTTTTTTGGAAAATGAAGAATTTATTGTCTTTCTTCTTTTTTTTTAGGTTAATTTATAGTCACTTGGGTCAAAATGCACTCTTAATTTTGAATACGCTATTAAATTGTTTTGGCAATATTTTTCCTCTAGGAAATTCCAACAATGAGAAACAATAAACTCATGTTTCAGTGTTTTATTCAGAACCAATATGTACACAACTTACTTGTGATCTTACAATACAAAAAAGCCAGGAGGATAAAAAAAATTAGAAGAAGACAATTAAAATCAGTAATTCCAGGCTTGACCTCAGTTCAACTCTGTTACTGGGCTATTATGTACTGTGCAGTTGTCTTGTCAGGAGTTGCATGTGGTTTTTATGGATGCATGGTGTACACAGCATTTGTTCATCACAGCCCTGCCCTTGCAGGGTCTTCCTCTGGTGGTCTCCCACTACTACTACACATTTTGGATGTGAGCAGAGAGACAAAGCCAGCAGTCTTCAGAATCATGGATGAAGGGAAAGAATTTAAGATTTAAATAATTTTTAACAGAAGCTGGGAGAATCTGGGAAGATTTTGTTATGGAGTTGTTGGGGGTTTTTTTTAATTCTTGTTTACAAATTAAGAGGGTGTACATGCATAAGCACATAGACACCTTCCTTCATCTACCTGCTGTAACTCTGTGTTTTAATCCAAAACACACAGTAATTAAGTTGCCAGACTCTAGTGGAATATAATTTTTGTGAGAGAGAGAGAGTAGAGTAGAGAGAGAGTAGAAACTCCTCTTTGTGCAGATTTTCAGTGCATTAAAATAATAAACAAATGTAGAATAATTGAAAGAGAACTCTGAGCAATACTGAATTCCAAAGTAAGTAAAAGAGGAAAAAAGTTGGAGTGGTGCAATATTTGTGAAGTAGGAGTTGGGAAAGATAATTACATTGCAGTGTAAGAGTTCATCTTTTCATCAGAAAGACAGTGAAAAACATAACGTAGGTTATTACCATACTTCTCTGGAAAATTATGTGAATTTTTTTAGTGATAATGTAAACCTATTTGTTTTATTTGGACTTCTCAAACTGTGTAAAGGACACTCACTTTCCTAAATATCCTTTGATTTGTATGAAATACGAGATTATATGGGTTTGGAATACTTTTGCAGAATACAGTGATTATTTCCGGTTGTTCTTTTGTTGTGAATTTTTCTGTGCCTTTAAATCAGAATTGGAGAATACATCCATCATCTGTTCTGTTTTAGAGAGAACTATCTGCTGCATCCTGGTAATTTTCATTTTGTCCTGTGTTGACTCTTACAAGAGAAGTACTTCAAAATCAAAAGGAAAGAACAAAAGATACAGCTTTCCTATTATTGTTGGCTTATTCACATTAGGCTCTCATGCTTATTTATTATAGGTTCAGTGCTTAATTTAGTACAAGCCCTGATGGGTGCAGCTAATTAAATTTTATTATAGCCTTCCATGTTCTATTTGAATATGATTCCTTTTTTATATCCTTGTCATTGAAGCTGATAGTAAAACACCCATTGATTTTAGCAGAATTAAATTCTGTTAGGATCTAGTAGTCAACAGAAATTCCTAAGACAGACAGAATTCTTGGTGAAGTGTCCTCATTGCATCTTGTATCTATCTCTTTTTTTCAGTTATGCAATGTACAATGACTGAGTTAAAATTTAGAAGGAAATTATTCAGAACATTTATAGAAGACACTTTGAGCTCTGTGTTGCTGCACTGTTTATTTATACAAGCCTGTAAAAACCTTTTTATTTGAATTACAAACTGGTAAAAATTAGAGTGATAGCAAATATTTCATTACACTGTCATTTCCATAAGCACACTTTCTTATAAGAAAGTGTTTTTTAATATTACTACATGCAGTTGAGATTTTCAGAAGCATGAGAGGAAAGTCAGGAGTGTGTAAGTAGATTGGCATTTTCAGAGATTCTCTTCCTTGTCAGCATCCTGAGTTAAATAATATCTTAACATTTAACGGAAACATAAATGCCCTAAAACACCAGAAGTAGATTGCAGTGTCTTTTTTGTGCAAGTACAAAATGTAGTTGTTTACAAATACACACTTCATCTGCAGTGATGGCCAGCTGATTTCACTTCTTTAGATTCTGTGTTCCAGGATATCATCATGTAGTCTAGCAAAGCAAAGAATGCAATACATTGATCCAGTCATGTGTTGTGAGATGTAATTTGTTACCTTCTCACAGAAGAAAAATAATTTCTGCTGGAAATACTGAATTATGTCTTTGCACTTGAATTTTGCTGAAGTAATCTGTGAGGTGAAACACTTCTGGCTCTGGGCATTGACTAAGAATCTAAGGTTTTCTGCCTAACAGTTCCAGGCTCCTTGTTTGGCACCATCCCTAACTCAGTGCACTCTGATAATTCATCCCTCCATTTTATGTGATAACTCAGTGATGCAAACTGAAATTTTTGTTGCATGAGGTTTGAGCAGCTGCAGTCAGTCCTCTGTGCTGATACCATCATGCTAAAATCCAGATCTCAGGATACATAAGGCGTTAACCCAGCACGACCTTCAAACATTGCCAAAGCATAAGTAGCCAGGGGAATTCCCAGGAAGCTCCAAGAGCAGTTGTGGACATGCCTGTGTGGTGAATTTGTGGACACGTCTGTAGGTTATTACACACTTTGAGCACTGATGCCAAGGGATTAGTTTTTCAGTGGGAGTGTTGTGATGAACAGAATTCTTTTCTAAAGACAAGGACAGATGCTATGGCTTACAAGTCTGTCTTCTCTTAGGACACAAGAAAGAACTACCTTCCATATATGCTTGTACTAATCTCATTGCCTTCTCTGTAATGGCCTGCCATCATTTTGTAAAGTTTTTGTGGCCCAGAGTCTTCCTTCCAGCTTCTAGTGGTCTTCATAATTTCTCCTATGTTTACTGGCTCTCAGTTTTTCCTTTGTTCTTCCAGTCTCTCACAGCTGCATCTGTTCCTACAAATAATTTTTTCCCTTTCTGTCTGGATTGGCAATGTAATGCTAATGTCTTAAATCATGTAGCTCAAAAGACCTGTGCAGCAAATATGAGCATTTGGGATTCAAACATTGTGTCATGTAAACAGAGCATCTCAGGAAGGATATTTTATGTAACATTGCCTGTTTTCTTAGATGTTCAGCCTTTCCAACCCCTTGTGCAAAAATACATGAAGATAATGGCATTTGCTTGCAGCTCTGAACTCTGTCGTGTTGATAGCTTGCCTGCCCAACCTTCAGGCTGCTCCCTTCTCCACCAGGTTTCTGCACAAGGATTGTCTTCTTTTACTTGCTCATGGAACCTTTTTTTCCATAGGGAGTCAGCTTGAGAGTCTGAAGGTTGCCAGAGCAGTTGACTCCCCATTGCTGCTCTAACCTGGCATCTTCCAGCTTTGAGCGCAGGACTCTGGGCAAGTGTTAATGAGCCTGCAAGGATATGTAGTCAGCCCTAAGGCTGATTAAACTCTACAAAAGAGTGTACTAATCAAAGTTTATATCCATCCATCCATGGATGCCTGGAAAGCTGAGAGGCAGCAGCAGTATAACTGAGTTACATCACAGCCAGAGCTGTGATGGGAGGGAGGAGAGACTTCCTGGAGTACTGAGACGGTCAAAGCTAGGATGTACAGTCTGCACTATGGGAAGTCCTAGAGACTCCTGTGTACAGGAGCCAGACTGATGCTGCTATCTCCAGGTTCTGCAGTAAAATGGTAGTGAGGGAGGTGAGAGAGATGGTAGCCTCTGGAAAGCGTTTGTGCCTTACAGGATGTTGTGCTTCAGAGGAAAACTGCACTAAGCATCTGTCACTTCTATAACAGGTATGAAGATACCTACCTGAGGAAAAATTAATAATGGGAGAAGGATTAGTGCTTGGCAGTAACTGGTACTGCTACCAACAAGATAGTGTCTCTTTTTCCTTCAGCTGGAAGCAAAAAATAATTCCTGTGGGCAAGTCACAAAATCTGGGAGCTGTCTTCAGTAAAAAATATGCTATTTTAGTAGATTTTTCAATAATTTCTCTTAATAGGAAGTAAAATACTAGTGATAGACAAATCACAAATGTGTTTGGTTTAGCTCTTTGTACTGTGCTTAATGGGGGAGTACAGTGTAAGCTTTTTCCTATGAGTTGGTATTCTGTGAGATTGGAACCATGATCAGTGTATTCAATTCCTTTGCACTTGAGAACACCGTTAAACTGCTCTTGTAAAGGAGCAGGACTCAACTTGCCAGGTCATTGCTACCTCTGCCTGCTGTAATTTCAGAGGTGGAACCAGTGCCACATAACAGTTGCTCTGTGGTTTGTATTTCCAATCACCAGATAATCCAAGAGGGGCAGGAAGGGTCTCTCTTTTTTTTCAAACTTACCTAATTATGGCTTTTCTTATATACCTCCTTTTTGTAATCCTGAAATAGATTAAACAGACCAGATGAAAAATGCAGGGGTTTTTTGGTCACATCTAAGTATGCTTGTACTGCAGCTTGGCTAAAGCTCATTGAATTATTTCCAATAGCCCAAAAACTGTTTAAAAACTGCTCTCCATGTGTTTCCTTTCATAATTGTTTGAATGGCCTTTTTTCAATTCTGTGAACATTGTTAACTTCTGACATTTCGTTAAACTGTTAGAGGAAGTTGAGATTAGTCAGGTCGTTTCAGATCAACACAACAAAGTCATTCAGCTGCGATAGGAGGGGAGGGGAAATGCCTACACATTTGAGTACCAGGCTGGATACCAAATGCCATACCAAAGAGGGACATTGCCCCACTGCCCATCTGGCTTCTTCTCTTAGAGCAAAAGAAGGTCGATTTACCACAGGGGATTCAAATTACAGGCCTCTCATGGGAAGAGAGGAAAGGCTGTTAGCTGGTTTTTTATTTCTCTATTCTTTTCTTCTTTTTTTTGCCCTTTTTTTTTTTTTTTTTAATAATAAGAGCCCAAGTTAGCCTACGTAAACTCTTGTACATCCCTTCACCTTCCAGCATAAGAGTTCAAGGGATCTGGCTGGTACAGAGTGGCAGAGACAATGAAGATGATTTCCAGCAACAGTTTGTGCTGGCTTTGTGTGTTTGGAATTTGGAAGAGCCCAAGGTTGCTCTGCATTTCTTTTATAGAGGTGTAACACTCTTCACTAAGGGAAGGCTGAATCTCACCTACCCTGTCTGCCATCCTTGCGCCCGAGAGGGAGGATTTGCATTACTAAAGTCCTTTGTTATGGAAATATGGCTGCTATTTAGGGTACAGCCAGATTCACAACAATAGACAAAAGATCATATCCTGCCTCTGTGAAACTTGCCATGAGCAGATTACTCTTGACTGGTGTTCCTAAGACTAGGTTTATTAAGCCTTTGAAATAATTCCAGCGTTTATGATGCCACTAACTCCCTATTTTTACAGGTTGGCTCAGGTTCAAGTGTCATTTTGTCTGTCCTCTTGATTCACTGTATACCAAAGGAGTGCAAAGTTAGGGGTAAACTCTACAGCCAAACTCCTGCTAATTATGATTTCTTCTCTGAATAACTAGTTGTGGTATCAAAGATGTAGCAAAATTTGCTATTAATGCAGTGGCAGGAGGGTGTTGCATTTTTCTAAACTAACTGATCTGTCCTAAAACAACCTTGGTCTATAAAAACACGGAAAATATGAGTTGCAACTGCATGAACTGTTCCTGCTTCTACTCCGACGAACTAGGAGAAAATAAGTTTAGTTAAAGAATAACAGAAGGGGACAGTTTTTGTTCTCTGAGTGCACGTGTTTATACAATTTTCTGTAGGCAGCCAGCTACCCCATCATAGCCATTGCAGTAAGTGATGGGCTTCAGCTTCTCCAGAAATAACCTCTTACCTAAAGATGCACATTTTTTCATTCCTTTCCTGTCTGCTTTCATAGGTAACTCATGCCCCAATGAACCCCTTTCAGGCAGATTTATTCACCCGATTTGCACCTTGGTAATAAATTGCCATTTAGTGGCATCAAAGGAGAATGTAAGTGACCACAATCGTCTGCACCTTCCCTGAGAGCTCGGGAGACTGTCCCATTTCGTTCCACAATCCCGATCTGCACTGGAATGTCTATCCTTACCTCTGAAGACAAACTGCAAGTAAATTTCAACCACAGAGTAAGCTTGTGAAAAACCTGGCTTCTATGGTTTTATTGTGAGAGCACCACATCGTTTTCTTTAACACATGATTGAGTCTTTTACCTTCATCCCATGTGTTTATACAGGGAAAATCAGGCCATTGGACAGCAGAATGTTTAAACATTGCATATGCTTCCCTGTGCACTGTGACTAAAACAGGTCTCATAAAATTAATTTGATAAAATTATGTTCTCTGTTGAATCAGGGATAGAAACTCATCAACCTAACTTTATCCAGTATGTGAAGTGACAGGAAAAGAATCACATGGTAAGATCCATATGAAAGCTACAAAAAGAGAAGTTTTAGAAGTCATCAAAATGCACATAAACAATTTTCTGGCGAGGGCAATCTAGACCTCTGGCTTACTTGGGATGCTTGCCATCAATAGGAATCTTTCCCTTTGCTTTCAGTGGGCACTGGTTCAGCCCTTGGAGAAGTTGCTTTTGAAAAGATTTTGGCAGTTAAGGGAAGATTCCATGAGAAACAGCAGGACTCCACTTTCCATGCAAGGATCTGGGTATGCTTCAGCAGCTGTTATTCAGATGCAGCTGGACCTGCATCACAGTTTGCTTGCTGTATTGTTGAGTGTGAAATAATAAATTTACTTTTTTTAAAACTCACTGAAATGGTGAGCTCCAAAGTAAAACATGGGACATAAGTGGGTAAGTGGGAAGTGCCTTTTTTTCTTTTTTTTAATATTTTTCTCTTTTTTATATTTTTCTTTTTTTTTTTTTTTCCTTTTTGTGGGGGGGGTGGGGAGTATGGGTGCTGTTTAGTTTGGTTTTGGTTTTTTTTCATGCAGTAATAACTCATACAGGAATACACCTCTGAAGTACCCTCAGCGTGCTATGTCATTCTAGGGTGGATCTTGGTTTGTTGTTTTGACTCCTTGGGCAAAAAATTACTCAGACTCTGGGATTTGTGTGTCGTTGCATTGTGGGCCCCTGCGTACTTGTTCTTTGCATATTAGTTATTTGTCACTAGCATTTCTCTGTGGAGTATTTTATAGCACTTGAACCACATGGAAAGTATGCACCAAGCTTAACTGCTAAATTTGGTGAATAATCTGTTGTGTGTAGATGTTGTCATGTATTTCTGGGGAAGAAAAAACCCACTAAGGGCACTCTGTCCTCTTAAAAAATACTTGTAAGAAACGGTCACAGAGCTTTAAAAGATCTTCCCTCTTCTACGTGTGTGTGAATTTCCATGCAATTCACTGCCTTCATTACTGACTGGAGCCACAAACCTCAAGCCAACAGACAGCTGGAGAGAAGCTGTGAATTTTTTGATCACATTTATTTCAAAATATTTAGCCAAAGTGAAGTCATGGAAGACTCAGAACTCCATTCTCTGTAGTTTCTTTCTCCGTCAGCCCCATCACTTGTTCATTATATCACACTGCATTTTAGACTTACTAGTCCACTTTTGCTTCCCCTCACTGCCAACTGTCCCTGTTCTGGCAGTCGTGATGACAGCTCTCCAGCAGGTGAATGGACAGTTGTGTAGCTCATCAGGGCTCTCAGAGGAGCACTGACCTGCACACTCAAGCAGAAATAGTGAGTCTCTTTTAGGAGTCTTAAGACATTCTGGTGCTGACCTGTTTTGGAGGAGGCACCACTGACACACAACATGCACAGGAACATGCACCAACCCACGGTTGCTTGAGCCCCTGAGGTACCCCCGAGGTCATGAAGTGTGCTGGGCTGTGATCAGTGGCTTCCTGTGGTCCCCTTGATACCCATTCCGCCAAGAGGATGAATCTGTGGTGGCAGTCAGCTCGGCAGCCTGGCTCTCTGGAAAAGTGAAACGTCCTGGTTCTTGCTCTAGGGATATTGAGCTCATGTTGTGTCCTGGCCTGAGCAAATGCCGGAGGGGCACTTCCCACTGCCAGCAGAGAGATGGGAGCATCGTGGGCGGATTGAGCTGGACATAACACAGGTACAGTCATGACTGCTCCAGGCTGTATCCAGACACTCACACCTGAGGAGGGTGCCTTCCAGCTGCCAAACAGAAAATCTCTACTAAAATTGGTGTAAATGTGTGGGCTGCTTTGCTGTTCTTACTTTGGAGACTTACAAAGGAGACAAAATGCCTTACTGAGCACACAGAAATAATAGAAAATTAATGGAAAGATAGTACACTAGCAAAAGCTGTATCAGGATATGTGTGCTCCACCCAAAAGCCTAGAGGTGTGAAGACAAAAAAAGTATCAGTGTTTCCATCTTCACAAGAACATTAGTAAGATATCCCAAATTTCAGCAAGCTCTTGTCAGCCAGATGTTCAAAAGCAGTCAGCTAGTCACTACATACTCCTCTGGAGTGAGGTTAGAACTGCAAAGCTGTAAGTGAATGACCTCAGCAAAAGAGAGCTGAATTTCTTAAAAAACCTGCAAGTGGGGCAGTCAAACATGCAAATACGTCACACACTCATGTAGCTGGTGCAAAAGCCTACCCACACTGCTAGTGGCTCCACATTAGACTATTAACCTTAAGGGACAAATGGAGAATCCTGTATGTAGAATCCTGTAGGGAATGTGGTACGAACTGTCATTCTCCTTAATAAATCATTTCTACAGCTTTAAAGGTTTGGATCCTCCACAGTATGTATTTTTATTTGCTAATATTAAATGAATCCCTCTTGGAGGAGATGGGTTCTGTTGGCTGGAAGTCCTTACAACTTTTAAGGCCAACATAGCACTAAATAAACTGAAACGATTTGAACTTTTTAGACATTTTATGCTGTGAAATAGTTATTATAGAAAAGGCATTTAGGAGCGGGGTTTTTTGCCTTCAAGAATTTTGGAGTAGTCCTTCATTTTCAGTTTCAAGATGACCAAATAGTTCCAGTAATTTCTGAGCTCCCTGCCAGTTTATTATTAGTGCAACTGGCTACAAACCAGCTGACTGATGTCAGTCTCATAATAAAGAACGACAAAGCCGGACAAGGGTCCCATGAGAAACCAAAGAAAGAGGATCAAACACAATTGTAAACCTGTGCAAAAGGCTACAAGATCTCTGGCAACAGTTTTACCACTTTTTATAGCACTCTTTATTCTATTCTATTTCTTTTTCTTTGCACATTGCATTATTCTCTGTTTTGTTATTTGTCTGTTTGGGTTTTTTTAGTGTCATGTAATGGAGTACACAACTATTCTTATGTAATGTGAGTGCATAACTATTTAATATGACTCATGAATATGTCCCAGAAGGTAAGCATCCCTAATTATTTGCTGTGTTGTCAGCTGTGATCTCAGGTTTGTGTCTTGCAGTTGTTTAAATTAATTGTAATTGCGAAGAAAAGTCATCTTTTCCAAGGCTGCAACAGCAATTTTTCTAGTTATTGTGTGCATCGGAGTATAGCTGCACACACCCAGAGATCTCCAGACATCCATAAACCTTATGGATCCTGTTTCTGCAGAAACAGAAAACAAGCAGTTTTACACAGAAAACTAGTACAACCCCCCCCCCCATCTGGGTCCTTCCTTCATCTTTCTATTTGCAACTTAATCTGTCTGATCAATACTAGATTTTTAAGGGTGGTGTTATAGAAAGGTCATTGCAAAAAAGAAAAAAAAATAACAGTTGTAAGAAGTTACATGGATCATTCAAGACAGGACTAAACCAGATTGTCATCTGGTTGTCTTGGACTTAGCTCTAGATTAAAAAAGACAACAGATTTAGGTTCCTCTTCAGTACTCTGCCTAATTTTTACTGCCCTGCCATTCAGGATAGGTTAATGGAGGGAGAGTTGTATCTCCAAGGGTAAGATCTGTGGAAACCATCGTTGCCAAAAATGACTTCTGACCTAGCCAGTAAGAATGCTGTAGAAAAGGAAACACTGTATGTAATGCTGCAGGGAGTTACCTTAGTCAGAGCTGCAAGGACATGGCATGTGACTCTTCTCTCCTTATAGCCATGAAAAGTTGTTTTCCATATTTACATCTGAAGTCCATTCAGGGATAAATAGGATTTGGTCCCTATTGGGATCAAATCCGATTTATTGAAGTTGTCCTTGGGATCCAGTACAACATATCCTGCAGATCAGTACATCTCTACAAAAGACATCCAGACTTTCACATGCAAGGATCAAAAAAAAAAAAAGAAAAAAAGAAAAAAAAAAGAGAAGAGGGATGGGGGCAGTGGGGGAAGCATTTTAAAGAAAATTGGGTCTTAACAACTGCTTTTATCTCATTTCCATTGACTGAAACTGTATCTTTGCTGTCATCTCTGCTACGCCTCTGGTGATAAAAAGTTTCCAGCCTTCAGGCATTATGAATATGTAAAGCATTCCACCAGATTCAAATACCATCTTTCTTCAATGCAAATCTACAAGGGTGGTTTTCAAGCATACAATAGGCAACACCTAACCTTGAAAAACTCACTCTTTTTCAGGAGATGGTAATGTGCTCTGGGAGAAATTCAAACTTGACTCAAGCCGGACTATCAATTCCAATAAATTGCCTTTAGGATAGAATTCTTTATTTCCAGATTCCTGCATGGTGTGAAACACTGACATTTACAGAGGGCAAAAGTTTGACTACAAAAGCACAAAAAGCCTCATGATGTCATTTGTTCAAGGGGTCCATCAGTACATTAAAAGGAAAGAAAAACAAAAAAAGCTTTTGCTTTACATTTTTTTTTTTATGGCATCTAAAGATTAGAGAAGACTCCTGTTACAGTATTCAGGGTTCTTACTTTTTGCATTTTCAAAATTGTTAATTGTTCATTATTATGGCCCTTTCTTCTAGTCCATTTACAAGCTGCAGTAAACGCCTACATAGGTCAAGATTTCTCAAAGGCTGAAAGGCCTCTCTTCAGCAGAAAGAATTCATAGAATTCACAGTAAGGCCCAGAATACAAAAAAGAGAACAGAGAGAAATCGCCATGGAGGAGGATTACCCCAGGCTTTATGGACTAGACATCACTGGCATCACTGAATGCCTTCATATCAATATGGTTAAGGCCAGAACTTACCATTCTCTCCTCTTAAACTCTCCTTCTTACCTCTCCACAGGGTTTCCTGTGCTTAGTAAGAGTTTGTCAAATACACAATGCAAGGAGGGTCCACGGGAAAGGACATGCACTCTGCATTAGGTACTGAAACAAAGAAAAACTATATGAAGTAATGTTCCCTTCCTACTTCCTATTCACCTTCCCTAACTTCTTCCCACAGATGAATGTTAATCCAACCGAAAGTTGTTGTCACCAGATGGAAGGGCACAGAAATGTAGAAGGTGGGCGTCCATCTTTGTACACAGTTCCTGTGTCAGAGATTAATTAGACTCTGCCATCTGTAAATGGATCCTGAGAACTACATGGAACTGGGACATTTGTTTCACATTTGTTTGCAAAGACAGAAGCACTGGCTGCACAGTGGTCTCCTAACTCTGAACTGGGGCAGTGGTTCTATACAAACTCAGAGGGAAATGTGCCAGCAGTACCACTGAACATGCATTACATGTAATACAGCAGGAAATTTGGACAGCAGCTTGTTATAACACTGTTTTGGAAGTGCATGAGTCACTATGTATCAGGAATGTGAACCTTTCTCAGCATGTTTTTGTGCTAGATATCCTCTCATGCCATTTGAGAAAGCCTGAAGGGCCAAAGCTGAGTTAGTTTATCCGGGATCTTCATACTCGAATACTCTAATCCATTTTGGTCACCTTTCCTTCTGTTTACAAAAAAACAGAATGCAATCCAGTACTTTCTTCCCCCATTAAACATTATTTAAAACACTTTTGTAATTTGCACTAATTTCCTTCTAAATTAGAGCTGACCAGTGAGCCTTTCACCTCTGCTTTTGCACTGACTGACTTCTCTGATTCCTTCAGATGAAGCTCCCTCACTTCTCACTCCACACCACCGTGTGTACAGTACTCCTTCATTGTTCTGTTTCAAGATGTTTCTTGCAAGACCAGACAGCAATGCTGATAAAATCACATATGAGCTCTGCATGCACTAAGCATGCCAGGAGATGCCTCTGCATTTCCTTTGCTTCCTTTCTTTTCTCCCACTGACAGTTGTTTCTATCTCCAGAACTGCAAATCTGTCTCTGGAGCCTTAGGATTCAGTCAGGACTCTGAATTACACCGATGGCAGAAGGTCCCTCTCTCTAACCAATGCCATTATCTTGGCAACATCTTGCAGTTTTTTCTTACATTAAAATCCAGCACCAAACTGAATTATCCTTCTCTTATCAACCTATTAAAATATGTTTATTTAATCTGATAAATACAGATACGCACATATGCACACAGTCTTTCTCTCTTTCTCCACCTACTCTCCTTACCTTGCCCCCAACCCCCATTTAAATACAGTGTATTCCAAATTATAAAAATGCAAGAAAAATCAATGTGGTTGTCCTCAGAGCAGACTGCAGACAAATGGGAAGGCTTCCATCTTGCAAACAATTAGATGTGTTGTATTGAATTGAACTTTTGAGCAGCAAACAAGTCTCAGTAAAGATGAGTCACACCTAGGAAGGCTCTCAGATGAGCACTGACGGTGATGGTGTCAGTGCTGAGTCTTATTCACAAAGTCTTCAGTCCCTAACAGGCCTTTTAGATATCAGCACTTTGGTGTATTCACCATGTCTGGGACCCAGCTCTCCTGTGTCTGCAGTCAACCCCGAGGTCATGAGAGTTCTCAGAGCCTGCCTCACAGGTGAGAATAAGGGAGATGCACAAAACTGGGCTTCTCCAGCCTTTGCGTCTTACTGGTGTGGGTGAGCAGGAATAGCCAGAGCTGTCCCTTGCTTAACTGTCCCCTGAATCACAGCCAGGAAGCAGACAGGTCCTGCCCATGTCCAGCAGTCCAGCAGTAAAAGGACTTGAATGGGAGATGGGGGATTTGGGAGAGTGAATTCCCCCTTCTTTTCCATAATACATGTGGAGCAGATTTACAGTAAAGATATAATCTATCAGAGGTCTTCCTAATCATCAGCCCCACAGAACCAATTCTTTCAGTTGTCTTTACATGTGACAAAGTCAAAGACATACCAAAGTGATGCCTGATTTCTAACCAGGACTGAGGCGTTTTTTGTTTTGCCTTTTTTTTTAATTTTAGAAAACTAGTTAATACTTTTCAAACAAAGACAGTACAAATGACTTGATAGAACACAAGCCATACCATGAACATACCCGGCAAATACAATCTTAAAATTGCATTGCATGTAACTTTTTAACTGTGTAACATGTTTTATAGACCTGCCTTTATATGCTGTAAGTAGGCACCCTCCTATTTCTTCCTATAGCTTTCCTCTTACATTTCATTAAGCCGAGAAACACAGTGTAAAACACGACACAGAATTTACACAGATTCATGGTTACAAAAATTTTTTAAGGGTACAGGTAACTGAGCAATAAAAATCATGCTCAGTTCTGGGTACTTCTGCCAGCCTGCTGTGGCTGCTCCAGCATAAGTTAATTTATCACAAGCTTTGTGGACTCTTAAGCAAAACAAAGCTCAATTTCACAGTAAATGACTGCAGCACATACCCTCTGCTAGCTCCTGAGTCTGGCATGGGATGCTCCTCATTTGCCTATTTTCAACAAATTCAAGGTCTTTTTATGTGTCTCAATTGCTTTAGTCATACAAAGTGTGTACAGTGTGTGTGTAGCCTGATAATATATTATCATTTGGGAATTTAATAATTTTAATAATAATAATAACAGCAACAATAATATTGTTAGAGAACTGAACAAGCTGAGTCTGTGCCCTGAATCTATACCCATGACAGTAGTATCTGTGACATTTCTGTGACATTTATCTTCACAGCTCCACCTGCAGCATTGGACCACTGTTTTCCCTGCCTGAAAGAAGGGAAAGACACAAGGCGTACATTAGCTCATGCCTTGCATTCCCATTCAAGCCCAAGATCCTGAGAGCCCACACCACTTCTTTGTTGATTCACACTCTGATGCAATCCTGCAATCCAGGAAGGGAAACTCAACAATACTGCGATGCCTTTTGTGCCTGAAGGTGAATCCCTTCTTCCAAGATATCACCACCACTTAAACCTGTGCCTTTGCACACTCCAAGTCCTCCCTCCTCTGACATGGCTAAAAAATCATGGACCTAGCTGGAGGGATGTAAACAATTCAACCAGGGCTCTGTAGAAATCTAGAGACTACTTTTACCTTAAAAACTACACTGTTGTTCCTCACTTCTTACTAATAAAATGAGCAATGATCAGCAATATCATCCCTTTGTCTTGTACTGAGGGGGTGATAATTTGGGGGTATCATCACAAAAGTTTTCTTCTTTTTTTCACATACATATGAAATTCTTCTGTGTGTCTGTGTTCCCTTCAGAAAGCTTTTGAAGGCTGGAAAGTTAAAAGAACACTGATTGGTTTTAGTGCAGTGCACCACATATTGTTTCTATCATGCAAGAATTGCTTAACCATGGTACACTTCAGCAGCACAATTTATTACAAACCTTGGAAATAATTTCAGGAGCCCAAGGACCTCACGGACCTTAGACCAAGTTTCAGCAAACTGCTCAGATATGTGATCACTAGGCAGATGTCTGGAAACGTGTTCTTGCACATTTATCTGCTAATGCAAACGTCCCAATACAGGCATTAACACTCAGAAGCATTATGTGGATTTTAAACAATTCCTGGAAGAGTTGGGTCCCATAAAAGTTTTTCTGACAGATGTAATCCTTCTCCTCACCTTTGCCAAGTGCTTGCTCTGAGTACAGGAGCCAGAGCACAGAGTGAGACTCCTGCCTGCTTCCACTGCTTCTGGTGCTCCAGACACTACAACGTCCTTGCCCAGGGCTGACTTCACTCTTAGGTTGTTTTTATTCTGGTTGGGAAAGAAGCAGCAATGTGGAAAGGAAAGATAAAACAGGAGATAAGAGAATATTTTTATGTTTTCTTCTGCACAGATGACTCATTTGAGACAGGTTTATTCCTCTTCTCTCTTGGGGTTAATGCCTTGGGGAGAACAGCAACAAAATGAAGGCTCTTTTTGCTGCTGTGGGAAATAATTCTTTCTCTCACCCTGTTCTGTGAGGTCTCTCAGGCAGTGGCTGTGAGGGTGCACAGCACATAACACAATTGGCTTCAATCTTACTGGGGCCTCACAGTATTAGTGTAATGAAAGTAAATACCAAGTGGTCAGGGCTTAATTATAATCTGGACATTCTGTGCTCTGGCAGTAGATTAGAGGACACACTGACTTGTGTTTAAGGCACTGAATCTGCTATTGGCATGAGGGTGAATCCATCAAAAGAGACAAGACACTGAAGTGAAATCCCATGTTTCCTGCTCAGAGTACAGAATGCAAACTAAGAGGAAGTGTAAGGTTTCAGTAACTGAACACTCTGTATGTTGGAGCAGCTCCAGCTGTGGCTTTTTGTGTTCAACTCTTGATGACTATTTCAAGGAATCAAATACTATTTTATAGAAGATGGAGAAGCACAGCTTCCATTAGATTAGGGTATTAGGTATTAGGACCTAAATACTCACCGTAGTGCTTTGAGGAAGAATTCTACATAATTAATGTTGCAATCATCTGTTGATCTATTCTCCTCCATTCTTAATTGTGTTTTGAGCAGGAACTGGCTTGATTATGCCCTATGAGAAATAATTCAGATGTGCAACAAATAAATATGCTCTGTAATCTCTACTGAAGCAGGTTTCCTTTTTATTTAATTCTTCCAGTTTTAGGGTTCTGGTGACAATTTGTCCATAGTTATTTCACTTTCTCAGCCCACTCATCATTTATTTTTCTAGTTACCATCACTTACATGGCTAGGCTATTGTAACTGTATCAGTAAGGGAGATATGTCCAAGGTTTAATTTTATCCAATACAGTTCCAATTTCTCGAAAAAACAATTAAGTGCTATAAACTTGTGAATAAATTTCTTCAGATCTAGACACCAGAAAAGAAAATCTCAAGTGAAGAGGAAACAAAAGTAGTGTTGATAACTATTATAGCATAGCATACTGTGACTAATAGTGTTGCAAAAGGTCTGCCACAGATAAATTTCCATAGTCATTCTGAGTATTTTGGCTTGGCCTTAGCTTCAACGTAAATTGTGGAAGAATATGACTTAGGAGTACTGTAATGGCTCAATCCACTGTTAGGAAATGTGTATGGTAAGAGATCACTGCTGATCTGAAGACCAACATAAATGAAGCACTGAAGGGCAGCAATCGGGGGGTTCATCCTCCTAGCAGCAGCAGCAGCAGCTCAAGCATGGGGCCAGGAGAAAAACCCAGATCTACCTCTTTTTGGGTCTCTCTGCTTGTGTGTGCTCCCATGCTGTACTTCTAGTGGTGCTTCTACTGGTAATCCAGGCCATCCTCAAGTGCTACAGGACTGGAAGCTGCTGGCTGGCAATGGTTGCGTTGCAGTTTGGTGCTTGCTTAAAGCACAGGGAGTCAGGTCAGGAATAGGCTGCTGCTGCCAAGCAGGGAGAAGCAGCAGGAACAGACCCCTTGTCTGCTGCAGCCTGAACACACAGCTTTGATCTGCCAGTGGAGCACACCTGGACAGAGCTGCAGGGACACACATATTCCTCCAAGCTTATCTCCTTCTCTCTGTTGAAATGGGTATATGGGTACCCAAACATGCACAGAACCAGGCGCAGGGGGCTGAGCTACCACTTTAGGTGTGTCATGGTTCAAAACTGGGTCCCTTTAACACATCAGTGGCAGATTCTTCCTGTGCAATTGGTTAGCCTGTAGAAGTTCACCTCGTGAGATGTATGGCTGCTGCCAGAGTTACCTCTGTTTTGCTAACTGCTTTGACAGGAAAGCATGATCAAGAAGGGAAGAAAAGGGAAATCAGAAGCCAGAGGACACAAATTCTGCAGCCTCTAAATCACTTCTATTTGCAATAATCATAAGACCTTTTCAATGAGTTTCACTCAGGCATGAACCTTCTGTGAGTGCCCTTGAGAGACTCTTCCTTTCAGAGTCTCCTACTGCTTCAGAGCAATATTTGTAATTGAAACAAATTATGAAAACCAATAAAGAGCAACAAGGACAGTTTCTTAGCCCTAAGGCCATCTGATAGAGCATAGCTGATGGCCACACAACTGCATTTTCTTCCTATCAAAACAGCATGTCTGCATGCAAAATTGCCATGGGGAATGCTCCCCAGCCTGTGATAGTGAGTTCTGAACAACACCACTTCTGAGCTAACATAAAAACAGTACCATCATGTGCCAGTACCTGTTTAGTGTGAGTTGGCCCCATTTAATTAACTTGTGGAGATGTAGCCTGAAGTGTTTTCTCTAGAATATGCTATATGATCCTCTGAGGCTGTATGATACACACCATAAAATATAAACAAAATTATATATTTGGGGTTTAATGCATTTTTGCTCATTACATGGGCATGAATATTAAATATGTTGTTATGTTGTCTAGTGAGGTCTGCTTGATTCCTTATTTCTGTGGCTAATCTTTAGAAGTAACTTATATTTTCTATTAAAACAGATCTCTTGTGGGAATGGTGTACAACTTTGACCTAAAAGTGGGTCATATATCACATATCTGAACTTGCCTGTAGGTGACACCCCCAAGACAGCCTGACAGCAGGACCTTCTGGGGAATAGTTCAAGAGAGATGTGTGGGGATAAAGTACCCAAACAAGTGTCATTTGTATTTAAAATAAAGAGAATTAAAAGAGAGAAGACAAGAAAGTCCTCATACTTTGTTTATTAGAAATATAAGTGTTCTTTATTGCTCACTGCTCCCTTATTAAAAACAAAACAAACATGAGACATAGAAACAAAAGAAAGAAAATAGCTAAATGGCCAGACCAAACAAAAGAAGAGGTATGAGGCTAAGATATTTTGGTGGAATCTAAATTCTGTTTCCTGAAACACTCTGTACAAGGGGTTTCAGCTGACTTAGGAGTTCAGGTCTCTACTATCCTATAGTAGAGTATGTAATTTTGTTAGAGGCAAATCCTGTGTCCTGAAAGATAAATTTAGGGGGTCTATCTTGCAAACTTTTCTCCTTGTCCTCCTTATTCCATGAGTGGGGTTTTGGCAGATAAATTCAAAACAGCCACACAAAAGTGTTGCAGAGTCTGAAACTGATGGAACATTACAAATATGTCTGAACTTTTAAATCTCTGCTATTACTAATGCATTTTGCAGTGTTACACTGTGCACACAGAGTGCCTTTGAACATACAAAGACCTGACTCAGTTCAAGTCCATCCAGCCAAAAACTGTGCAGCAGTGGCCAGGAGCAGATGTTATGGGGGAGTTTAAGAAACAAGTGCTATGGAATGACTGCTTCCCAGCAGTTCTTTCTAAACGTGGGAAATCAGAAGAGGGATGTTTCTGAACCTGCCATGATCTGTTGACCTATCCTCTATGAATTCACCTAATGCCTCTATGCTGCCTTGTAATTTTGTGCTCCACAGCATCCAGAGGCAAAACATTACAGAATATTCTGATGTAAAAAAGTCCTGCAGTCTAACATCTTGTAGAAGTTTTCCCTAGCTCTTAGCTGATACAAAGTACTGAATGCTTGTTACCCATTTAACCTTCTCCCCATATTTCATGATTTTCTAGATCTGTACTTCATAAAGACTTTTCCCCTCTGTTTAAATGTTGAAATACCATGTTCTGGTTTTGGTACATTGAAACTGCTGTACACAAGTTGTAAAAATGCTTTCTTTTCTGCTTTACTTTGTGCTTTCTCTGCTTCTACTTACCCATTTTGATGTGGGATTTCTGGCATTCAGGAATGTGTCATAATGAGATTTGTCAGACTGCTCTCTTTCCTAATAGCATTCCGAGTGCTATGGTTGGAGTGGTGTTCTCCCTCTGAGCACTCAGGAGATGGCTTCCCAGAACTATCCGCCGTGACCCTCTCATCCCTTTCCTGAGTGGTAACAGCTCATTCAGAGCTATTGACTCCCACCCCAGAACAAGCTACAGAGAAACAAGCCTGGGAAAATCCCGTCATTTACTAAAGCTGTTGATCTGTATGAATGTTAATTGCAGTTAAGAGTACTGTTGGGTCAGTACTAATTAATTATCGCACAAGTACCACTAGAGACTGATGATAAACTTCCTGAGAATTTAATCCTTGTACACACAAAACTTCTAAGAAGAATGGTCGAAACACTGAAGATCACAATTTGTAAAAGAAACAGAAGAAAACAAAGACATTAATAGGGCTTTAACTTGGTCTTGGTGTTTGCTGCTGCTCACTGCCCTCCTAAATAAATAAAAAGATACTATTTTAAAAACAAGCAAACAAAACAACTAAATAACCATACCAAACAAGAGAATAGGTGAAAGGGGAAGATATTTTGAAGAGTCTAAATTCTAGAGAGTAATATTAAGACTAAATTAACATGTAAATCTCATTAAGGAATATGAGAAAACATAAATTATGAGCTTCGTCTGCTGCCTTCCTTTTTACTTGTGTCCAAAATTGTTCTTTAGCATTTTGTTAAGCATATGAGTTGATCTCACTGGATCACTATAGTGGCTAAGAGCAGTGTCAGTAGTTAGCTTTTGCTGTGAGGGACAGCTACCAAGCAAAGCCTCTGCAGTAAAAATGCAATGAAGCTGAGAGCTTCCGCAGTATCAGGAGAAACGGAAACTTAGAGGCTCTGGTTGTACAGTTAAAACCCCCGAACCTCCAACTAATGCTAAACATGATTTCTATTTGTGTTTATATTCAACATCCATCCCCTCTGGAATACACTGCTCCAGATGCTTTCTAATCAAATAGCATCAGTTTACCCTCTCTGCCACCCTGGTGTTGCTACTGCAGACACCCTTTTATTTGTTAAAGGTACTGGAGTATGCAGGCTTTGGTTTTTTACTCTTTCTTCAGTTTACACCAAAACATCCTTTTTTGTATGGAATAGCAACATATCTGAAGATGCCAATACTTATGCTAACACAGCCCTCATGTAAATGTAGGGTTTTCCTAATCTGCGTAGTACTTCAGGCTGTAAGTGCTTGGGGGTTGGCATGTTTCCATGGTTAATACCTGCCCAAATAAGAAGGCCTGGAAAAGCCTTCTGAGAGCCTAGAACTATGCACTGCTACCCAAGCCCCCAAACTGTGCTCAGCTGGGGTTTTCCAACACCTAGCAAGCCAAGTGGTGAGAATAGGGTTGCAACAGCAAGGATCACATCCCTTGTGCAATGGAAAATTTGGAGAGGAGCCAGTGACTGCTTTCTTTCCTGAATTCTGGTAGAAGGTTGCAGAGATGCCTCTTCCCTCGGGCAAGCTACATCTCAGGGGTGAAAGAGAGATGTAGAAACTGCAAGACAATAAAGTGTGATTAATTTCTGTCGTGAATGCTGTGCTGCAACCCAATTTCCAGGTGTTTTTAAGTGTAATCGCTATCTTGCTCACATTCTTCTGGGAAGAGATCCATTTCAATGAGTGCAATCTCTCGGGTCTCTAATTTACTGCATAGGGGTGTGGATCAAGGGGGCTGTTTGCAGCTTAGCCTGAACAAGATTAGCCTGATCCTTTTGGGTTGAAGAAAGCAATTATGGCAATTGTGCGTGAAATGCTTGCATTGCTTGTCCTCTGGTTTTTCCAACCATCCTGCAATTTTGGGGATGTTATCTACTCATGCCTTAAGATCTCATGAACAATTCCCTGCTTTGTGAGGAGCAGAGCAGATTGCACACTTTTCTTTCAGCAGCAGCTCTCATAAAGATAAGCCCAGTTTTCCTCCTTGCCAGGTTGTGCTCCAGTTTGTTCCATTACTTCATGCATTTTAAGACAACAGGAATTTCTACATCCATGAAACCATCCCAGAACAGTTGCACAGGAAAATACGCTCTTTAATTTACACTGCACTTAAAGAAATCAAGGGTAGTTTTAATCTCTAGAACTGTCCATTTTGACATGTATCTGGGATGATGCTTAGGCACTGAGATAAAATTGGGATCTCCTGTATCTCCTATACTATGTAGAGTTTCCTTATATATTCAATGTGGAACTACTTTATGTGCCTTTTTTGGCAGCACAGTTGAAGATACGACATATTCAGTGAGGCACTTTCACCTCAAGAATTTGTTTCTCTTGCTGATCCTTCAAACCTGTTATTCTGCTGTTAGGATATTGTACAAAGTGAAGCTGTTTGCAGAGTGAGGGAGTGCAATACATGAGAAATGGCTGAAAAGCTTGTCTGGTGTTCTGGGGGAAGCGCTACTCATCTCACCTGCACTTGCCTCGAATAAAACACAAATGTAGTCTGTAGCCTGAGCTGCATGTTTGTGCCCAACAGCACTAACACTGGTGAATAAAATAATCCGTTTTGTTGTCAATGGTGCTAAAATAAAAATGTGGCTATGCAGAACACATTTTCTTTGTATTGGTGTCTTCTTTCCAAATAAAAGGTTTTAACATGGAAAAAGTTTGCTTTGGGTTGGGTTGGGCTGAAACTCTGCTTCCAGCTGTTTTGTAATTTTTTTTTGCAATTTTCCAGCACTCTTCCAGCTTCTCTACTCAGTCCTGGTGAGGCGACATCTGGAGTAGGCTGTCCAGCTCTAGGCTGCTCAGCCCAACAGAGACATGGAGCTCCTGGAATAGGTCCAGCAGAGGGCAACAAAGGTGATTAGGGAGCCGGAGCATCTCTCTCACGAGGAAGGACAGAGAGCTGAGCCTGTTCAGCCTTGAGAAGATAGAGACAACCGAGAGGGGAACTCGTCAATGTGTGTAAATATCTAAAAGGGGTGGGTGCCAAGAGGATGGAGCCAAGCTGTCCTGGGTGCTTGAGCCGGGAGGTTGGACCACATGACCCACTGTGGTTCCTTCCAACCCGGAGGATTCTGTGATTCCAGAGGTGGAAACACCTTTTTCCTTGTGTACTACAACTACAACTACTACTACTACTACTAAATAATGATAATAATAATAATATCTCCCCGTGTTCCCCGCGGAGGACCGACCGTCTCCCACCCAGATCCCAGCCACGGCCCGTGCGCCCTCGGGGCCGGGCCGAGCCGGGCGGGCAGGTAGGTGAGGGCAGTTCGGTGCCCGGGCCGTGCGGGGCCGCGCTCGGTGCCCGGGGCCGCGCTCGGTCATTCTCGGTGCCCGGGCGCAGCGCGGCGCGATCGCGATTGGCGGCGCGGGCCGGCGCCGGGGCCGGGGCCGCGGGCGGGGCGTCACTGAGGGCGGTCCGAGGCGCCGCCGCTGCCGCCGCCCGCCCTTCCCAGCCGCCCGTGCCCGGCCTTAAAGGCGCGCGGGGCCCGCGGCGGCGGCAGTAGCGCAGTGCGGGCGGCGGCGGCGACTCCTCAGCGGTGCTTGGAGCGCAGGGGGGCCGTTCCCACGGAGCGCCTCGCCTGCAGCCCCTCCCTGCCGCCTCCGCCGCGCTCCCGCCCCTCGGGCCGAGGCTGTCACCGCGCCTGCCGCCGGGCGCCGCCAGCATGTTTGACAGGACGCGGCTGCCCTTCGTGGCGCTGGACGTGCTCTGCGTGCTGCTGGGTAGGTCTGGGGGCCGCGCAGGAGCGGGGGGAGCCGCCCCCGGGGCTCCGCACTCCCCCTAGCACGGCACCGCGCTGGTCGCATGCTCGCCTCCCCCTCCCGCCGCGCCGGCACCTCCCGGAGCGGGGCTCCTGCCGGCCCGCAGCCCCGCCGTGCCTGCCGCCCCTCGCTCGCTCCCTCCCTCGCCTCCCGCTCCGCGCCCGCACCGGGGGGATCTGGTCGCTGCCGTGGGCCGGGAGGGGAAGGGAAAGCCCCGGGGGGAGGGAGCTGCTGCAGCTTATCCACTGACATCTGAAGCTCCCTCTTCTCTCTGATGTCCTTACTCTTCCTTCCCTAACCACCTCTGTCGGATGAAAACCGGTTGTTGCAAAAGCGCTGGAGAGGTAGCTGTCTGGTAGATACCTGCAGCCTGGGATGTGTTTGTTATTCCGAGCGAGTCGGGAAGCTGTCCTGGAAGGGGCCGTCATCACGGAAACACGCCTCATCCATCCCGGGTGCTGCTGCAGAGGCGCGACGGCGCTCGGCAGCAGGGCAGGCGTTCTTCGCCGTAAGGCTTGAGCTGCCTGCGGTGTCACCGAGCCTCCGCTGTAGCTGCAGGCTGGAAGCGGAGTGAGGCGTTCACTGGAGCGCGGTGTCTGCGCGCTCGTGTCCGTGTGCGGCAGGGAGGGACGGGGGTCGGGCAGGAGCCGTGCCTCGGTGATGGCCCGGGGTTGGACCGACACAGCCACAGCACACTGCCACAGCGCTGCAATGCTTGTCCTGGCCAGCCCAGATATTGCCTTCCCAGAATTGCTTTATTCTATTTCAGTCTCCGTTGAAACTGTTTTGTGTCCTGCCAATTTGCATTAACCTCTCCTTTTATGTAATGAGAGTGTAAAGAGCAATGATGTCGCTTAGCGATCGGAGAAGGGGCAGTTTCACTTCATAAAGTGGCACCTCTCAGTACTGGGAGCCTGGGAAGTGTCTTTACACTCTGGAGATGTACTTCTTGGTCTTAGGAAGTGCTGATTTTGGATGTTTGCTTCTTAAGCAAATAATGTCAGTACTTCAGTAATATAAGAACTTTCTTGTCGTGTTCAGTGGATAGTGTTCAGGCCTAGCTCATGAATTTCTGCTTGGCTGAATTTTTTGGCTGATGGGTATTTTTTGTAGCATCAGTATAAACATAATGACATTTTCCCCTTGCTGGATGCTTCAAATAGCAATGGTACCTGTAGCTAAATGCCATTAAAAAGCAAAATTATAATGAATGATACATTGCTCTGAGCTAATGTTACAGGAGAGAGAGCTTTTGCAAAATGATAGTGGATCCATGTAATCCACTGGGAGCAATCTTTTTTCAGAACAGGAATTTTATCAAACTGCTATTATGAGTCTTAAACTTTCATGCTGTCTTTATGGTGAGTGAAGCAGTTTTGTCTATCTGTATAATTGTCATTACAAAATCTTTATAATTAGACAAAATTTTGCACTATGCACATGGTTTGGTCTGCATGAAGCATATGGGTGTATTGTAAGTAATCTTGTAAGTAATCAAGGAAAGCAAAATGTATGGAAAGTAAGGCTGCAGAAGTATATAACTTGATGGTCATCTACGTGAAAGGATGAGAGTTTCCCTGTCCCAAATCATTACTTGGGAAGGTAGGTTTTAGACCTTGTCCTGCAGTGTAATAGCCGTTTGCAAACCTTTCCGTTCTCTCCCCCTCACCCTGTGTAGCATTTGGATCACAGATACACTTATCTGGTACCTCAGTGTGCTGGAAGGTTGCCAGACTTTTTGTTTTCCCTTAGACTTGTTTACTTCCTGAAAAGTCTGAAAACTGCAGGCAGCACATAGTATGAAGTTCCCTGACACCTGCAACTTTAAACACATTGAGTTACAAGTTTCAGTGAAACTCTAGCTGAGATAAAAAGATCTTCCATTTGCAGAATGGGAAAGATACTGCCTGTAGGACCATGGCCTGTCATGTGGCTGTGGTCCTGAGAAGAACATAGGTCTTACCTGTGACTGGCCTGTTTAACTTTTTTACTGTTAAAAAATATAGTTCCTGTTGATTGTGGACTTTAACTCTCAGCTTTCCCCTTGCCCTTTCCCCTGCCTGTGCACTTTGGTATGTGCTCAAATGACAGAGGTAATTGCCCAGATAAAGTGACTTGCTGGTATGGATAAATGATACCTAGTATCTCCACTGCAAGGACTACAAGGCCTCCAGCAGAACTGAAGCTTTAAAAACGATGAACACGAGTTTCAGCTGAGGACTGAACCCCAATCTTGGTGTGGTATCCCATGATACCACAAAAAGGGATACCAGTAGCATCCTCAGAATCCCCAAGGTAACTCTTGTAACTTAGTACAGAGCTTTTCTTTTTTTCTCCTCTTTTTTCCTGTTTATACCTTCTCTAAAGCAGATGAGGAAGAAAAATTAATTTAATTATCTCAGTAATGTTCGACTTGAAGCCTAAGTGATACCCAAGCATACCACTTGGAGCTGCAGTGATCTGACACACCCATGAACTCACTGCAGTGGAAGTGCATGATTCTTACTGTGTGTCTGACTTACTTGCTCCTGGTTTAGTCTAGCCATTTTTGTGTGGTGTCAACTTTCCCAGTATAAGTCTTTCAAAGGAAAGGAAAGGGAAAAAGAGCTATCCTGTGATTTTTGTGTGTGTGTGTCTGTGATTTAGACAGATTTATTGAAAGATGTAATATGCTTAAGATGGAGCCGAGGTAAGAGAATAAGAAAGACATCAAAGAAGAGGAGGTGGGGAGAGGGGGGAAAAAAAGTAGGAGGTAAAAACATCTTTAAAATTAGCCCAGTTTGGTTCCCTGAGACTCAAGTCTAAGTTTCTTTTAATTATCCTTAAGAAAGGTCTCCCCCTCATCTGCCTTTTTACCCACTAAAGGAGAGAAAATTCAGGGAAAGCAGTCTTTGGTGCCCTGAGAAAACAACTCCTTCCCTCTTATCAGCATGATAATTCTCTTCTTCTAAAAATAACAGTGGTGTTTCAGCATTAAATTAGCTTTATATTCCACAATCTGAAAAAGTGAAAGCTGCAGGTTTCTGCAGTATCTGTCCTCAGATAGTGTGAGGAGGCTGTATCTGTATTCCGTGTGTGCTGATCTGCAGTGCTGGGTGTGTGTGTGTGGTGCATGCCTGCATGCAGCTCTGCAGTGCTGCAGGCAGCACCTGCCTTACTCCCCATGCTCCAGCAGACAGTGCTCAGCTGCTTCTGGCACTGGAAAAATGAGTGCCTTGCAGGACTGCAGGATTTCCTTCTCACTCATACCTCTGTTACTTGTCTCTCCTAGGTTTTCTGATAGATATTTTTATATAGTGTGGCAGAAATTGGCATTCTCAACAGTAGCAAAACCATTTTTCATGGGTGGACACTGAGGCCTGGTTCTTATGGTTTATTACACTTCCAAACTGTCATGCAAAAAATGACGGCTTATTAAAACAGCTTGATTAGTTAACTTGCAAGTGGTGTTTTCATTAGGCACTATATATACACATATACACTCTGTGCCACTGTTACAGGTCTATTGTTTGTTTGATTGCAAATCAGGTTTCTTTTTCATTAAGGCAGGTAAACAACACTTAAAGAACAAAGTTGGGAAACACATGATGATATTCCTACAATCAGTGGAAGAACTGCTAAATACATTTGTCTTTAGATCAGACTCCCACAAAGCCAAAGATTAAAGGAAGTTCTGCGGAGGTGACCGGAGCCATAAGGAAAACACTTTCTGTCACAACTCTGGGACGACTTCCATCTGGTCTGTACTTGTTGAAATTCATGCCTAGCTTGAGCACAGGGTGCAATACAACACAACTGTATTACTTTAGTCCCTTGTCTGACTATGCAATTACTGACAAGCTCACTACTTAGAGTAATACTGACAAGCTTATTATTTATTATTATAAGTAATTGGGGAGTGTACTTGTCCATATGGGATTGCTGGTGTAATGCAAGAATATGTCCAACCCAAGATTAGAAAAACTGAAGCCTTCTAAAGAATTAAACCCTTGCTGCCCTGCTAGCTTTTCTATTCACTTTTTTCTTCCTCTCCATGTTTTACCTTGTGACTGTGGGGAAGGTGAGATTATGGCAGTTTTATTTATACATTACCATAATTATTATTTTTTTTTTAATGAAACTACCTCTGAGTAAGGGAAGGACTTCTGTCCTTCCAAACAGAAGGACATGTGAACTGATTCCAGAAATGGTAAACACTCACATTGCTTTCAGCTTGTGTTTAAAGACTGCTGGAATGTTTTGTGATAATGACAACTTGCTAAACAGCAGATGCACGTATACAGGACACCGTGAGTTTTCTTTTGCAGGGTGTGACCTGTGGGGGTGGGATGGCTGGACCACCCTGCACATTGTTTTGCGTTCAGTGTTGCTCTCCTCTCTTGGGAGTGTTTACTCATGCTGTCGCTGGAGGCTGCAGTCTCGGTGACAATTAAGGTATTGCTGTGCAGTCAGGGAAGGCTCCTTCTATGTGGGTTAGCACTTCCTGATTGCCCTAGTTCAAATAAAAACCTCCTCCGCTATTATTTGTGACTCACTGACATATGTGTCACCGTTTGTATATTCCACATCATGTGGGTGCTAAATACTTTTTCTAGTTCATGAATACATTGTAAAGCTGTAACAGGTACATGTGAAAGATCAGTTTGTCTTTGGTGACACTCTCCACCAGGTACCATGACCTAGTGCTTATTAAGTTGACACTCTCAGTTAATTGGAGACATTCTTGTTACCAGAAACTGGGAAAATCTTCCCTCTCCTAATGTGCTTTCTTCTTTGCAACAGTCACTTTTTATTTTCCCCAACATAAAGAAAGATGCTTTACCAGAGACTCACCCCCTCTTGATCAGAAGCCTACAGGAAAACTTTTGGTAAGAGATCAATTAGTTAATGAACAGTATTCAAAGTCAGCAGTCTGGTTCTGCCAGATTTTGCTGTTGTGTATTTTGTATGAACTTCTGACACAAAACCAGAAGTCCTTGCACTTTGCTTTTTTACAGCAATAGGTAAATCCTAGTTCACCTTCCAGTGTCTTCCCAATAGGCAAATTGTGAACTCAGGACTATATTATTTTCTCTTGGTATAGTAGAGCAAGATGCTTATCAGCTCTTGGGTTCCTTACCAGCTACTTGAGTCTTGGTGATTTTTTTTCCTTAGCCTTAAACAGTCAGAAGGGCTCTTGCAGCTTTCTTACATGAGGGCAGGGACCTTTGCAGGGAGGGGCTTCTGACATTTCATGTAGAAAATAAAGTATCACACTAAAATTATAAAATAGCTAATCCTTCATAGCTGAAGAATTCCTGCCTCCTCTCTATACTGCTTGAGTGCTTGTTTTTGCTGTACTGAGCTGATGCAACATGCCTCCTGGCCTTAAAGGGTTAGGCAGTATGAACTGATACTGACTGAAAGCAGCTTGGTCTGAAGGCTGCACAGTCACAGCCCTGCTGGGGGGAAGAGTTGATTACTGGTTGCCTGCTACTGCATAGTTTCATTAGGAGCACTGTTGCTGATGAGGGGATTAAGCTGTGATAATCCTCTATCTGTGACTGTGTTGCAGCAGTGGAAGGCAGGTAGCACAAAAAGGTGACCTGGCTCTTGGAAGTAACCAATGAGAAGAGAACTTGAGTCTTGTAGTATGCCAACTGACTCGGATTTACTATCCCCCACAACTGATAATCCTATTTCCAGAATTAGTCCAGGAGAAATAAAACAAACTCACCTTGGATGAAGGAAAAAAGAAAAAAGTGCTGTACGGAATTGCATAGAAACCTGTTAGCAAGATACGCCACCCACAGGAATATGGCTTTAAAATGAGATTGATTTATTGCTATATCTCCTTGGTTTGGTGGGGGTTCTTCTCTTCCTTATCCCTGTCCTGCAAAAGAAACTCATAATTCTTAGGTTTTATTCAGGTAAAACAGTTGATCGAAAGCAACTGAAAAATCTACAGATACTAGAAATGCAGATGACTAGCAAACAGCTAGTTTTATGACAAGAATTAAAATGTTGCTTCTTTTGAACCTTGCTTGTTTTGAAGAAGCAAGATTTCCTTAGGATACTTTTTGAAACTGTTTTGTTTTGGGTTTTTTTTTTAGAAATCTGTATTATTGCCACTACATCTAGAAACACTAGTCATGGAATGATAGAACGTGTTGGACTGGACCTTAAAGACCATGTAGTTTCAGCCCCCCATTATGGATAGGGACATTCTTCATTAAAACAGATAGTCACTTCAGCTGTTACAATAAATTTCTCAGTCCTTCTTCTGAGTAGATTTATAATCAATTTACCAGCCAGAATAATTCAACCCTGCAATTTTAAAACTAAAAAAATTATCCTACTTATATTAAGGATCTGATGCCTGTCTCTTCTTGTTTAATAATTGACTACTAATGACTTGACCCACTTTCTGGGAGGAATTTTCCTATTTCAAGTTAGGAGACTGATCTCAAAGGTACAGAACCAAAACTGTCTATTGATAAACCTGCATTGTGTTTTGACTCTGCTTTTGCCAGATTCTCTGGTGCATTAATCCTTCTCATACAGTCAGATAGAGCTCTTAAAATTAAGACTGCTTGTTTGTATGAAAGCCAAAAATTGACCCAAATAAACTTCTTTAACAAATTGTGATATAGAAAGATAATGTTGAAACTTTCTAGTGCACTTATCAAACACTTTTTCTGTTACCACATTGAATTAGAGGAAATTACCAGTACAAGAACAGGCTGCTTTTGCTCTGTTATAGACTGTATTAATTAATCTTTAAAAAGCTGTGGCCAAGAAGCAGTCTGACTCAGAAGTTTGGGAAGGCACTTCAGTTTTACTTGTGTTGTTCTTCAAAACTAAAACTAAATTTTGGCATCTCTCATTCATGTGGTGTCTTGATATTTGGCAACAGGAAAATGAAGGATTTGAAAAAATTTAGATTAGAAAATACAGGTGTGTCAGATGAGGACAGCCATCTTGGAATGTCTATCCACCAGATGCTGCTTAATGGAGCAAAAGGTAAGGATGAGCCATATCAACACACCATTATTTCTGTGATGCTGCTGAGGAAACAATGGATTTTCTAGACAAAGCCCAGATTTTAGTGTCTCCTCTCCTTTTTTTGCCTCTGCTAAATAGGCAGGTTTTGGAGGAGCTGTGTGGGGTTTCCTTGGGTCTCATAAGGTAGCTTCAGTTTGTTACTTAGCCACGCCTGGTTTGGAAGAATGATCACAATTTTTTGTGATCCCTTTCCTAGGAAAGGAGAAAACTGTACCAAACAGGAATTATGCTCAGTTTTTGCCTAAGTGTAGAAGGAATTACATTATCCAGTTTCAGCAACTCAGGTGACTTCTGCCTCTCTTAGAATACAGTGGCATTTTTACCTCAAATTAATATTAGTGCATTTTTGTCCATTTAACTTAGTTCTGTTATTGCCAAGAAGTCTTATGTTACTAAGTCACTGAAACTAAGCAATAGGTGCAGTATTTTCTGAAACTGGAGTTCTGGGATGGTAAGGAAAATGCATGTGTCTAAATTTGTCTGCCTTGTTTTGAGGCATGGAAGGGCAGTGAACTGTGCTTATTGTAAGCTGAAGGGGTGGTTTTGGAAGCTGGTGGTGGAGAGACCTGAGAGAATAAACTGCTAATTATAATCAGGGAAAACTTCTGATATGCAGCAAGCTAATGGCCCTTAAGGGGTACAGAAGGTAGACAGTGAACACAAGCCTGCCAAATAGTCAGAAACTATGCTCTATTAAATTCCAAAAATCATCTTAGTCATTATTTTACTTAGTGTCTGCTTTCCTTGGTGTTCCATTGAGTGAGTTTTTTGCTGACTTGTGGCAACTGGGCTTCAGTTTTATGTTGTTAGGTAAGCCTATGCTGCAGTACTAGTATTCAGCTAAAATACTCCAAGACAGTGTGGTGGCTATGTCTAACACTGGTGGAGATCCTGGATGTCAAGTCACTATTTCTGCATGCAGACTCTTTTCATTCTTCCCATCTCTTCTTTAAATGTAAGAGTCCAGTCATCAACACTAGAATACTATATACCTTAATACATAGAAACTGAGATCACAAATCTAATGCTGGTAACTTCTACTACAAATGGAAAGCAGCACCTGCTCTGTTATATGTGCTGTAAAACTTCCTATGCTGTGGCATTATTCATTGCACTCAAGTGTCAAGGGCAATGGTGTATAAATATTTTTTCCAGATTCTGAAATAATGGACTTTCTGAGCAGTCTCCTGAATCACTACAAAACAAAACTGCTCTGACAGCTCAAAAATATATGGGTATGGTCTCTTTTCCCTTTAAAATCTGTTTAGACTGAGCTTTCTATAGAGTTTGCTCTTACAATGAGCCATTAGACACTACAGACTTCAGTCTTACATGAAAATGAAGTTCTGTTCTCTTAGACATGGCAGCATGCAGCAGTGTGTGCAGTGTAAAGTGACGTGGTGTATGACAGGGTACACAATGTCATGGAAATTCTGAGTCCCTCTGTAGCACTGCTGACTTTAAAGACTGTTTAAATAAAATACTGTTATGCTTGTAGGACTCATTGGAAAATGAGCTTTTACATTCCTGACAACTAATTGCCTATTATATTTCTAAAGATTGAATGGTATTTCAAGTTAGGGTGTGTAGTTATAGCTGAAATACTCTGAAAGCCTCCTGTTGTGCACTCCAACAAAGCAGAGATTAAAATGGGAAAATAGTTACAACTTCTGGTATTTAAAAGAGAAGTAGTCTTGAATGACATTCAGAGTTGGTGTCACCTATGTTAAAGCAAATCCCTCCCTGTCTTGCCGCCCAGCTGACCTTGATAGTTCCATTTCTTTGGCTGTGTTGCCTTCCTGGTCTGTAAGTGCTGTGATTTAGGTGCATTGTGTGCAGAAATCTACGTCTTTGAGGGCATGTAGATTGTTTTCAATTCTCCATACAGTACCATCAAAGCCTTTAACTGAATTTGATGCTGAACACCTAATGCAAGCAGTGAGGAAATGTTAATTTCCCCTGCACAGGAGGGATTATACACAGGAGGGGAGAAGTCACCCTCTACTCTGGCTGCAGCCAGTTGGATTCTTCCCATAACTGACCAACCCCTTGAGCAGCACTGCAATGCAAAGAACTGCTGATCTCCCCTCTTCCATCCCCTCTCTGCCTCTGCACCCAGTGTCTTCTAGCTGGTAGTCTAGGCTCTGTAGTGTTTTCAGGTCTGTCAGTAATGGGACACTGCGTGACTCTTCCAGGTGTGGGTCCATCCCTGGGCCAGCTTCAGACTTCTCCTGACCAGAGCAGAGCCCAGGGCACAGTCTTTGCTTGCTCTACCTGTAGTTGGCTCACTTGTCTGGTGTGTGTTTCTCTAAATAATAGAGCAGGGTGTTGTTTCTGCCTTTTTAAAGTTTGTTGTTTCTGCCTTTTTAAAGTTTGCATTTGCCCTTCTCAAAGTGCTCACAGGAGAGACAGTTGCATGGGCTTTAGAGTAACCTGTGTTTAGTGCTTGTAAAGGCAATTTTTAAAATTGCAATGTAGATATAAGGGAGAATACACTAGTCCATGCTAATGTTTTTAAATAAGAGTCTTGACATGTTCTAATTAATTGGAACTAGAGATAACTGAACTAGTGCTCCCATGTAGTAGACTGCTGAATGCAGAGAAACTGAAATATGATGTAGTTCTGTCTTAGAAAATGACTGGACTGGAAATTGCATGCTTATGTTGAGGCTTTTGAGCTCAGAGGAAGGTTTCCTTTGCTTGCTGCCTCCATCAGCCTTGCCTGACATAACAAAAAGTGGCGAGGAACTTGCTCAGTTACTGATCTGGCTTCTCTGCTGGCCAAGTCATAGACTAGAGGACAAATAAAAATGTAAGTAGCACAAAGTTGCAAGTAGAATTGTAGGAGAGATTAGAATGTTGTTCATGCTTTTAAATACATGTATCCTGTTTACTGAAGCCTATCACAGCTTCTGGCATTATCAGAACAATCAGTTTGCTGGTATTAGAAATACTTCACATTCCTTAGTGTAGAAAAGCAAGATAAAGTTCTTTAAAGTGGCTAGGAGGTAACTTGTGGGCTACCCCTTAGTTGTCTCAGCTACTGCAAATAGTGCACTGATTTTTCTCTTGTACACTCTTTACCTGTAGTTATCAAAAGTCTCAATGCTTTCTCATTATTTTAATCTCTTCTTTCTCTTGGTAGTTTTTTGTATTCCCAGAACCTCCTGTTTTAAAAGGTGTTGATTCTTTCTCTTGACTGTTCACAAAAAAAGAATTTCAGCCCGTCTCCTTTTCTGCAGAGAACAGTGCCTTTTACACATTTCCAATCTCTCTCCTGTAGCATGAAGTTGACCTGCATTTCTTTAAATCTCTTGCCTACTTCCTCACACCAGACTGTACATTGAAAAATGAAGAGTGAAGCCAGCATGGTTGTTCTGTCTGAAAAATAGAAGCAAAAATACACGTGTAAGAGTAGGAGACCTTGCATTCTCTCTTGCTCTTGGTAGCAATTGGCAGCTATATAGGTTTAGCTTGAAATTATTCTGTGGGATTATTAACAGTATCATCTGTCTAATAAGAATGTAAGCTGCAAAAAGTAGCTCATCTGTTTTCAGGATATAATTTGATGTGTTTTGTAGTTTCTTTGGTACAGCTAGAATTATTTTACTCCCTAACTAAACTATTAACTGTATATTTCTTTACAAAACTTGAAGCCAACTTTGTCACTGTATCAAATGCAAAATGTGTTGATCATATTCTTCAGGGTAAGCGTAGAGAAACATAAAAAGTTATCTGTCTCATGTTAGTCCAGTACAGGTTCTCTTAATTAACACTTACTTGTGAGTTCATTGCAGCATGAAGAAAAAACTTTAGTTAATAATCAAGCTAGAATGTTCTCATTTGCTGTAGTATCCCCTGCCTTTCTCCCAGTTCCTAGATGTTAATTTGCTTTGTTGAAGAGAACTTCCTGACTGAAGACCAGATAGGAGTACAGAGTAATATTGCCTTGGAGGACTTGAAACAGCAATTCAGCATGACTTTGGCTGCACAGAACCTCAAGTGGAGATACAGCCACTTGCACAGATAAGGAGGCCAAATGGATTAATTAACCTGTGTTTACAAAATACGGTGCATTCCTTTGTACTATTTAAAATTGTGGAGAAGAAAGCACCACTGATTAGGATGCAGTTTCATGAGGTGTTGAAGCTCATCTGTCCCAGTCTGTCCTGTGTCTTTTGTCATAATGGTTCATGACCAAACCAGGGACCCTTGGCTACGTGTTCTTACTCTGTCGTTTAAGCCAGCTCTTGCAGTAATTCAGTTGGCAGATGAGCAAATGCCTTTGAAAATACAATGTTGTGTGGGCATGGGCTTGTTTTTTTGGACAGGTTGGTGTGAAAACTAATGCCAAGGCAAGAAAGGGGTAGTGGAGGATGGCCACGGGTGGGGGAGGGACAGGGTAGTGTAGGTGTTCTTGGGTTACTCTTGGAAGCTGAGCCAAGTTTTGTGAGCACTGCATCTGGTTGAGAACTAGCTAGTACAGTATTGTTGAAGGGTTTAGAAACTTTAAGAGTTTCTTTCCTTTTAGACATAAAACAATAATATTCTTTGCTGATCTTAATATTTATGGCAACTGCGCTAATTTGGCTCTAAATGCTTTTCTCCTGTTTAACAAAAACTGGCAGCTTGCTGCCAAAGCTGTATGGACACCTTTGGCAGAAGAATCTGACTCCAAGCTTAAGCACCTAACTCTGAAATTACCAGTGTGATAAATGCCACAGATCAGAACAGTAGTACAGTGTTACACACATTGTAAAAAGATGATGGATTGGTACTCATCACTTCCATTTGTAGGATAAAATTTATAAATTTATTTATAAAAAAGAAATTTATTTAATTTTTTTGTTTAGTCTTAAAAAACTCACTAAAAATATAGTGAATTGATTAAGCAGATTTTCTTTGGGGAAGAAAATCACTTTCTCCCCTTGGGTACTGGTATTTTATTTTTAACATTCTTTTAACATTCTAACTTATTTTCTATGGGTGGAGGACCATTCTCATATGGACTTCCTCCCTATTCTCCTAGCCTGGACCTCCCTTCCTTCCCTTCGTAGAGGCATTTGTCATGCTGTGTCATCCAGTCAGATGTGATAAAATAGTTCCTGAAGGCTGCATATATTACTGTGAATTACTGTAGGTTGTCAGTGAAAACTACACTGCAACTGGCTTGGACCTACAAATTAAGAGCTGGAAGCTCCTTGTGAACTCAGCACAGCTCATGTAACTCTACAAATGTTTGTTGCCCTGTTCTTACAGTTCTAGCCCAAAACTTAAAGGCTGTTCTGTCCCTGCAATCCCTACTGAGTAATTCAAGCATGGTTCCCACCTTTGTCTCCCTCTTTACTGTGGGTTGTTATTTTTTTTCTTATTTATGCGTATGAAACTTGTTTACTTTTCTTTCATAGGCACAGGCTTCAAATCTTTGGAGTATCTTTCTGATCAATTTTGTTACTACATCTGTAGCTTTCAGGGTTATAGGATAACCATAGGATGTTTTGAGTGGAGGAGATCTTAAAGATTATCTTGTTCCAGTGCGCCACGGGCAGGAACACCTTCCACTTGACTAGGTAGTTGCAAGCCCCATCCAGCCTGGTCTGTGGGTTAACTAGAGTCTATTTGTGTGAGCATTGTGGAAGTCTGTCCTTTCATAAGTCACAGCACTGGAGTGACCAGGTTGTTTTCTTTTTATTAATAAAGGGGAGAGAAACGTCAGAGGACTGCTGTCTGTTTCTTGCTACTACCTAGCAAAACAGTGCAGAATCTGTTGGTCGCTAGTTATTGACAAGATAAACTGCACAATTTTTACCAGAGAGTAGATGAAATCCAATTCTAATATGTTCCAGTTTGAATGATGGATGACTTCAAGTAGGAGTCTTTTTACAGCTGACAGTCATGCTTTATAGGATGTGAGTAACAACTAAGCCATTATGATCCCTTAAGGTACAAAGCTACCTGGTTCAGAAGAGCACCTTGAGGTTACTGCTGGTCCTGGCTAGGTGTAAAGGAAAGGGAGGTATACTGAGCAGAGGATAAGACATGAGAGCTGCTCCACAATCTACTGGATTGCCTTTTAGCCTGGTGATCTTGCATGAGATCTTGGTCACTCATTGCTCCAGTTTGTAGAAGTTAATGTGACTGAGCATAAGTACATTCCTCAGAAGTTCAGACTGCTTAAAGGGCATGGAAATGCTTGGCACCTCTGATGGCAATACTGGCCTGGTGTGTACATTAGTGGTAGGGGTTTTTTCTGCTTACAATGGAAAAGGACTGTTTGCTTATATATACTATGTCTCATCTTCTCTTCCTGTAAAATGGGCAACAGTAAAAATGCTGCCACTATTTGGGGTAGGTTAATGATCAACTGAATGTCACGTCACAAAATCTTTTAGTCCACTGTTGGAAAGCAGTGCATCATTTAGATTACAGTAAGAATTTAACAGTAATGAGAAAAAATGGAAATGGGCTGTTAGTGTAAGATGTGTAACTAACTTGAGGGTTTTTTTGTGTTCTTTTAATGCAGGTGATACAGATGAGTTTTGCAGTCACTTTGGAACTGTTTTCATCTGACCCCTTTATCTTCTGCTTTTCATTTCCCCCCCTTCCCAGGTCAAAAGTTCATTATATGTTCTTGATATTAGATTGTAGCAGCTTTTTGAGGAAGACAGGTATTTATGTTTGTGAAGTAGTCCACTTATGCAAAACACAAGCTGCTGCTTAAGTTAATCATGAGCATGTGATATTTCCGTGTGTGAAAATCTGGTGACCTGTTTGAGAAGATATGATTGTATCAAATAGGTAATGGGATTACCACTCCATCATCCTGCTGGGTGTGCAACAGCAGAGGTAAAGACAGGAAGCATGGACTCTACGTTATGTTAGTGGAATCTTGCCATGGCCTTGAGAGTAGCTGAAACTTGGCTCCGTGCATACAGTCATACAGCAATCCTTTGGACAGAGTGAACTTTGAGTTCTTTAGTGTAGTGCCCTTCATGTTTGAAGGGCTGCAGTTCTGTTTCATATGCTTCTGTCTGCCACTTGTGCAAGCTTTAGCTCTTCTCTCCATCATTAAAGCAGAAGGAAGGAGAGAGACCTTTGATATGTAGTTGATTCAATGGTATACCGTGCTACATAATGAAAAACTTTGTGCTTGAAGTTGAATAAGCTTAATACCTTTTGTATTTTGGTTCACTTTTTCTATATGGGATGGTAAGCATCAGTGACGTAGACAGTTTTCATGTTTCAGATAATTTTTGAAAAAAACTTCCCTGTGCTCCATAAGAGGATTTAAAATACTCCCAAATTGCTTCCTTGTGAGGAAGAGGATTTGAAAGCTGGGATGCTACCTACCATGTGCAGTTTCAATATGCCCTTCACAAGCCTTTACACTGCAGCTCAGCAGCCCAAAGAAGGGACTGGGATTTATCACTCTGTTCCTGTTGTTTCACTCATATGTTTTTTCTTCTAATAAAATATATAGCAATAAGTGTACTTAAAACACCTTTAAGCTACTTAGCTGGTAGTCAAAAGGTGTCACCAGAAATCAAAGGAATCACTCATCATGTTAACTTCTTTGAGAAGTTTCTTTGTTCTCAGTACAGCAGGTTGTTTATATACTGTGAAGTCTTTTCTGCTTTAGTAATGGCACTCACCCTCTAATTTACATATAGAGTGTCTATTTGCAGAATTGCATATTTCATGGATGTTGGGGAAAATACCGTTATCTTTCCTTTTTTACCATGATTTAAAACAAAATTTACTTTTTGTTTTGTTTGGGCGTTTAACATTATGCAATTTATACACTTTAATGTATTGCATTCTCAGTGGATGAAAGGAAAGAGAGAAAGTGGGCATGGTGTTATTTGGTTAAAAGCTGGACTTCATGATCTAGGAGGTCCTTTACAACCTTAGACTTTATGAGGAAGTAAAAGAAAAAGAAAAAGTTGGATTTTCTGAGGTTATTGCGCCTGCAAATGTGTATTACATGGTGGATGGTTCTTATCAAAAATAAGTTAGACCTGAATATCAGAAGTCTTAGTGGCTTCTTTTGCATGACTGTCAGTATAATACAACTTGACTTGTAAGAGAGAGAATTGGTAATATATCACAGTGTGTAAATCTGGAGAGCTATAATTTTTACCCAGGTTTCAGCTGTGATGTTATAACTTGTATATTTTCATGTAGAATTTTTTCAAAGTGTACAAAAGCTGTGTAAATGCAATCTCAAGGTATAATCTCATTACCTGGAAGTGCAATCTATTCAAAGTCTCCATTAGTGTCCCTGCAGTTCTTTTATTGCCATTACCTGCATGAAAACTACTTGCATGAACTTTTTAACTCCATAACCATGACACAACCTGTGTCTATTCTTTGTCTTATCTGTAAACACTGACCACATTATAGCGTATAGAACAAGGCTGGAAAATTAGATACAAGCTGAGGTCGTTGGGTAGTGGAAGAGGGAGGAGGGATAAAAGGCTGCCTGCCCTTAATAACTGTTTAGCCATGTGAGGGGCAAAGGCTTTTTCTTGGATGTAATCTTGGTTCTGTTTGGTTTTGTGGCAACTCACTTTATTAGATGGAAGATCTTGAACTTTGTAACTTTTTTTAACATACGTACCTGATGGGTAACCTCAGAGTCTTTCTGAAGTAGTGTTCTGAAAGAGAAGTGTCTATAAACAAATTTGGTAAGTGTGTACATTGCATGATACTTAGGAAATTTGAGTTATGCATGTTGGGTAGCTTCCTCCATGCATGATTAGAAATGATTTTTTTTTTTGATTTAACCACATGTATTTCTTGTTTTTGTTTTTTGTTTTCCTTCCCCCAACAGCTGGCTTACCCCTTGGTGTTCTAAACTTGGCCAAAATAAAACCGTATCAGAGAGGCTTTTTCTGTAATGATGACAGCATCAAGTATCCGTTCCATGACAGTACCATCACATCCACTGTCCTCTACACAGTGGGGTTCACCCTGCCCATTTTCTCTGTAAGTAGCTAATATATAGGCAGCTTTGGTGATGGGAGTAAAATGTATGCCTTCCAAGAGCTAAGCACTGTAAATGAGTTGAAGATAAGTCTATATAGGCAAAATCCCATAGATATATATATATATATATAGTCATATGCATGTTAAAGATGCTATTGATTTTGTTTGCGCAGAAAATCTGGAACTAATCTCTAACTACTAGTGTTGCTAATTTCATTTGCTTTAGGAACAGGAAATAAGGTGTATTTCAACTAGGCTTTTATCACTAGAGAGGAAGAATGTCTTCCAAAATGTTATGGAATGATTACATCTCTTGTTCAGAATGGGTTAGTCTGCTAACTTAAACACTTGTGATGTTAAAACTTGGCAGTGTAATACAGTGCACACACCTATAACTGGTGACTGTTGCTACCATGTACTTTCTACAAAAATAAGCCTAATTTTGACTCAGAAGCTTTTTCTGAGCTTGAAAGTAATGTGATTACTCATTAAAGAAAAGTGGGATAAAATGGGATACAGAGACTGCAAATCTAATTGCTTGTAGAAAAGAGGCTCAGTGTTTTAAAGACCACATGATTTTGACAAAGAACAATTTAATTCTTCAGTAGGTTTTTCTAACAATATTTCAAGCCTGCTTGTATCCCAGTTTTTAGTAAGGTTTGAGCTGATTTGGAGAATCAAAATTTAATGGTGCAGAATAGTCTTGAACCTGAAGCTACATCTTATTTGTCCCTGCAGTACTTGATCAAGCCATGTGAAAGATGATGATAATATTTTATTATCTGATTAATGTATAAGATGTATTAATTAGTAAGAAGTATATGAAGGTGTTTAATATAGAAGACAGTAATTTAAAACAAGTGAGCTTGCAGAACTTCTACATGCATTACTCTGGTTTTCCTATTAGTGCTTATTCATTAAAGCTTCCATTAGACCTCTACAATAAGTAGGAGGTTGACACAACAAGTAATCACTAGTATAGTTTCACTTTTAAGGAAAGTTTGTCACTTTGACAAGTACATATATGTTCAGCGCACCTTTGGGAAAATTTATTTTCCAATAGTTCTTCTGGGTACCGTGGTTAATATGTGTACAGGTGAACTAACAATTGCAGCTCTGTGCACTTTTGGACTTCTAAAGAAATGTTCTAGCTGCAGTTCAACAAGCTGATGAATTGCTTGATTTTTTGTTATTATTGTTCATTTTTAGATTTGAATAGAATATAAAGTCAATGTAATATAAAGTCAATGGAGAGTTTGTTTTTCCATGGCTCTAAAGCCATGGAGAAACATCTGACTTAGAGATAATTCACACGAAAGTCTACACATTTAAAGAGTAGTATGGACTCTTTAAATTTTAGATAACCTTTGTAGTGAAAGTTACAGTTTAAAATTAGATATCAGTGATTGCAATCTATTCTGGTATTTTTCTACCATGATACTTTTATAGGAGTTACACAGTAGATTTTCATTGCTTGTTTTTGTGCAGGAAGCTGGATTTTGTAATTAGAACAACCACTTCTAGTCTCCATGCAGAGAGGTTTAAAAAACAAAACCTGTTCTAGAGCACTTAGAGTTGTTACAATACAGTCTGGCCAGGTCATTTGCTCTTCAGTGTGAATGTTTTCCAAACCTTAAAGCAACTACTTAGTGTAGTTAACCATGTTAACGTGGCTCTCTTAATCTCAGTTTCAGATATAGAGAGCTCTTAAGTCTCATGCAAGAGGTGAAGAATTTTCTATATCTACTGGAAACTAAGGGCTAGAGTAAGCTGTAGAGCTAGGGAGTATGAGACATGGAATATTCCAGCTCTCTGAATTGAAAGCGGGTTCCAGTTGAATGGTTTCTCTCTTCAAGAGTGCCTTTAGTTAAGATGGACCGGGAAAGTTGATCAGTCTGGGAATCTGAAATCACAATGTTTTTTGTTATGCTCTGGCTCACTGGAGGCTTGAGACTTTCTCCAAGGCAGTTTAGACATTTGGAAGTGCTGTGTTCCAGATTCAATACCCTCAAGAGGAACACAGCTCATTCATGAAAGACTTTTGGGCAATAATTCTGATTATCCCACATCTAGTGAAAATTGATGTCCTGACAGGAGACTTTACTGAGAGGGACAGAATCCACAATGAAGTAATTGATGACAAAAAATTTTATCTAGAGTTGATAAATTATACTTTTGTATAGACTTTGCGTGTCTAATCAGACTACATCAAACATGATACTCATTCCTAAGTGGTCGGACTCTGGTTGCATGATGGGCCTGCTTGTCTTCAGAATGTAATAAGAAATGGCCTGAACATATTGCTGTATAATAATAATTATAATACTAAAAGATTTTGTTGGGGTAGGCCTGTAATATAAAAGGTCTGAGATATAAAATAACTTCAAAGAGAAAAAAACCCAACCCTAAACAACCCAAAACATACATAGGCATTTTATTAAGTGTCTTGTACATAAAAGAAACTAGGTTGCATGAATATGAATTTGTTTTTATGACATTTTATGAAGATTTACAAGATGTGCTAGAAACTCAGGAATCTTAAAAAATAAAAAAATGCTGTTGGGAATCATAATTCGGTTTGTAGCTTGAATCTTGCTATTACCACCTCTTATCAGGAAATAAAATGTCTGAGAAATTAATGTTTATTCCTTTCCAAGTGCCACTTCTTAATATAATGCTTCTCAGTTTTCCAAATTGATCTTTGTCTGAATGGGAGCTACAATTTTTTGTATTAAAATCTTTTGAGATTTAGGGTCACACAAGTTTTGGTAGTGGTCTAGAAGACTGAATCTCTCTAAATGCCTTAGGCCAATGTCTAGAGCAGCACACATTCATTATATGTGACATTTAAGGAACCCCAGAAGATCTTTCTGATACTTCTATCTTGCCAAGACTTTTAGATACATTTAGATAGTAATTCTATGCAATTTAAAAGCCATGACTAGGCATTGTCCATGGCTTGCAGCTCTAGGAAGATTTGGTCTGACATTTTTGGTCTTCAGTTGTCTGCATGAGACCAACTTTTTCAAGTGTAAATGAGAAATTAATGTCAATACCTTTTCTGTTTCAGTGAGGTTCCAGCTGTGTCTGTTTGTAGGTGTCCTGTTCAGTTTGGCGTTTCTCTTAACTTCACATCCAAACTGATTTTTTTTCCCCCTCTAGTCATCTTGCATCTTTAGTGACACTCATGCAGCTTGCCTTAGCTCTGGGGGTAGGTGACATGGGGGGAGGGAGAAGCACAGAGCAAGGAGAACCTCTCTGACAAAACCCTTCTTCTCATCAGAGCCACAGAACAACAGAGCAACCTGACAGTGTTTGAGTTTTGTCTGCCCCCTGCTCTGGGATTTCTGTGGTTCCCTGCCAAGGCTTTGCTTGGCAGTTCTGTCCCACAGCTGAAGGCTCACAAGCCACTGCTAGGTTGCCATTACATGATGGACTGATGTAGAGAGAAGAGTTCAGAACTTGCAACTCAGCTAAAGGCCTGTGCTGAATTTCTGGGAGACCAAGTAGTTCTCCACAACTTGGTGCTGCCTAAACAAGTAGTGGAAATGCTGATGTTCCTTACAGGGAAGTGTTTGTTAGTAAACAGAGTTTTGGTTAAGTCACTTATCTGGGATAAGCACTGCTCTTTGGACCTTCTTTGAGAGAAGGGAACATGATGGGGCCCGTAGGACTTAATTTCTCTGCCTTGAAGCCAATCAAAAGATATTTGGGTAGCTAGGTTACCCTGATTTCTAAGTAGCTTAAATAAAAACAAAAAAGGGCTGAATCAAAACATTCCTAGGTTTGGTGTGGCAAAATGTCCTCTGTATCATGATGACTTCCCAAAAGGGACCTAGGTAGCTTTCTCCTGTGCCAGCTTAACCATATTAGGCATTAGGCTTAATGTTTTTGGGAATGTCTGCTTATTGCATGTGTAACAATGTTTTGACTGAAACTTTCCCTCCTACAGATTAGCGCAATCATACTTTGAAGGCACTTTACTGGTTTATTTTGTGGCAAAAGAAACTGATCTTTAATGCTGTTTATGAAATGGATGCATTTTGAAGGGAAACTTTTATTGACAGCAGCTATTAGATTGACCAATATAAGTACTTACTGAGCTAATTTCATATGTTTCATGAACAAATGTAGTTACTGCTGTGATGGAGATTAATAAATCAGGGGATTAATGAAACCTGTTGTAGGCTGTTGATTGGTAGATGTGCTTTTCACTTTTCCAGCAGTGTCAAAGCTTTATGACCCACTCTCGATAGTTTTGCAACTAATTGAAATTAAAACTGTTGTTTGTTGTTTGACCCTAGAGTGGACTTCAACTTGACTCTTAAGTTTCAGGTTACTTGTAAGAGGTTTTATTATGCTCTGAGCAAGACTGCCTCTTATCTGGTAAAATTTTTTAAAAGGTGCTCATGTTTTATCTTCATTGTGTTTTTTGGTGTATTTGTAGCATTGGAAACTTTTTGGGCAATGCTGTTGCACTTCATAATCTGTCATGAGTTCTACTTGTCATTAACTGTTCATCTTGTACTACAGATCAGCATTATCTCTAAACCCAACCTTATTCTGAGGAATAAACTGCTAATTTTTCGATTCTCTTTTTAAAGGCAACATAGTAATAATAATCCATGGTTTTACTCTGTTAGGGTTTAATGTCAGGTTAATGCACTTTATTGAGTTGTTGATTTGATGGGTAATTCCTGGCTGAGATGAATACTGTGGGGCCAGATGTTGAGAAGGAGCAGCATCCAGCTTTTGGCTTCACTTTTTCATGTGTCCAAGGTGTGTGTGTTCTGGTGGGGTTGAAATCAGGTGAGGGAATATCTGAGGAGCACCGTTTGCCTCTGTTACTTGTACAAGTCACTCTTACTGAGTGCAGTTGTATTTTAAGTAAATAAACTGTAGCAACTTGCATGTTAGCCCTGTGGACTTGGTACTGTACATTCCTCAGCCCTTCAGGTACATTTCTTAGTACAGTGATGGAGAATGCACATAGTGTCTGAGTAAGCATTGGCATTTTGACAGTGGGAGGGACTCCAGACAAGGGCTTTTAAAGTGCTGAGTGAAGCTTGGTCACAGCTATGAGAAAGCCAAGCAGTCACACTGGTATAGAGGGAGCTTTGAAGTATTATTTAGTAAAATATACAAAAGGATAAAATGAAATACGGAGAAATGTAGGTAGAGGGAATTGCAACTTAGATAAGTCTTGTAATTTGAGGAAAAACCCAGACAGTCTATGGCATAGATTTTTCTTTCTCTCAAGTCTGACACATAGTTTCTAATATTGTGCTGTTGACATTTAGGACTGAGACCAGAGACTGGAGGGGGTGTCAGGGAAGGGAAGCAGCGCCACTAGGAACCAGAGACAAGCAACAGGGAAAGTAAGGCAGAGTGTGTTCCTTGTTGTGCTGCCTCCTCTGTTTCTCTTCTTCAGGCTCACATTATTGTACCTCATTCTGTTCTGCCTTGTGTAGGGAAATACTCATGGAAAGAGGTGGTTTTTACCCCCCTTTTCAGGAGAATGCCAAAAAATGGAACTATGGAACTTAGTGATCTGTGGCATGATGTTTAATTTCTTGGTAGGTGCTCTCCTGAGCTGTAAAACTCCTATGTCAAATGGAAAGTAGCCCCGTTCTTATACTAAGTACAAGCCAAAGTCTTGTCTTAATCTGTAAAAAGGTTTTGACACCCTCCCCAACCTTCACAGAATGTGAGCAGTAATATCAGCTCAAAAGTTTTAACTAAGCTTTTGCAAAATGGGTGTTTTTCCAGGCAGTATTTCTAATGTTGTAATGAATACTGTGGATGTTTTTTGCTGATGAAATTAGTAATGAAATATCTAGAGCATATGTGGGGAAAATGTTAACTTCTACTTTGTATCTGAACTTTTGGTGTAAGGAGACTTGAACCTCAAAATATTACTTAAGCTTTTTAAAAAATAAGTGTAGGAATCACTTCTAGTTTAAAGCTACAGCAATGAAACTGGCAGTAGATAACAGCACAACAGTGGTGGCAGGTTTTTTTTTCAGGTGCTGAGAGAGAAGACAACCAAATCTTTTAAATTTGTTTTGTTTCAGAACTCTGGAGAAAGATTATTACTACCTAACACAGATTATAGCACCTAAACACAAATGTTGAAAGCTACTTTGTCAGTAACATAGTCACTGTTTCCTGGTGTTAGAACATCTGTTCTTTTCTTAATCCCTGTGATAAATGAGGAAGATAGGAAACTCAGGCTAAAGCAACTTTTGTTTTTAGAAAATCTCATTATTTAGATGTGTATATTCAAATGTGTACTTCAACCAAATATTAAGAAACTGAATAGTTATGAGATGGGAGAAAAAACCCTGAAATGAGCAAATAATTCACTTAACAGTGAGAAGTGATCAGGAGCGGTAAGTGCTCCGTGTCCTTTGCCGGGAAGGAAGATGTCAAGTAGAGCTGTCTGGTAGTCTGCCCTGTTCAGTGAAGCCATAAATGCCCTGGAGGAGAGACAGCATGTGTAGTGAGGCAGCAAAGTAGGCAACTCGGAGCAATAAATACAAAAGATGGCAGTAACATAGCTGGTGAACTACAGCGTGGATAAACGCCAGGTGATGTCCTTCCTGAGCACAGTGGGAAGGATGGCTCCAGGGAGGTGTTATGATCTGATGTTCTCTCTCTGCAGGGTGATAAAGTGTCCAGCTTTAGTGGAGAGAACAGCCTCACGCCCAGTGAAGAAACCTAACCAAGATTAGAAATTTGGACAGAAATAGACCTGTGTAATATAGGATATTTATGGAAAAAAACCTAACATAATCAGCCAGAAATCACTCCAACTTATGAGGAAATCTAATCCATTTTACTGTATGAGTCATACTTTTGGGCAAGGGTATAGTAATTGTTTAAAATATGTAGTCTTATCAGTTGAGCTACTTGTATTTCTACTCAGTGATTATGACTGAAACATTTCAGAGCCTGCATTTCTCCTTATACCTTTATTACGGATTGTGTTTGTAGTTCCTTAATTCTTTGTTGCTTCTTGGATCAGTATTGCTCTTTTTTCTAATATCTACTGTGTATGCACTTGGCTGATTTACAGCCCTTAGACCCTGCTGGACTGGGCAAAACCAAACCCTTGTTTTTGAGATAATGAGGGATGTATCCTAGCAGTCCATATCTGTCTGCACTAAAGACAGATGAGTTAAAACCAAATGCATAAATGCATTTGCCAATTCTGACTGAATACTGTTTCAGAGGAAATTTGTCAAATGGCTTAGAAGTGTTAATGCCTTTGAAAATACTTGTCTAATGGTCACGCTATTATACTGATATACAACTACCACAAGAAGTACATTATTTCCCCCTCCTAGTTTGAACTGACAAGCTCCCAAATCATCAGAGTTGTTTAACCTCCAAATGCATGACTCTGAACTCATTACTGAGCAAATCTCCATATGTTCGCTTGCCTCAGTCTTTAAGGGTTGTTTTGCAGGCAGAACTGGCTGGCCTTGATTTTCCACTGTATCAAAGAATTGCCAGCTCTGTCAGCAGTACATCTGCTAGTTATTCATTAAGAATGCATATGCACTGCATAGCACCAGCTTGTTTGCTTTATCCTTGAGATTACCCTACAGGTAACCTCTTCCCAACTGTATAATTCCCCCTCACATACATGTTGTCATTTTCCCTTTAGGCAATTTCTTCACTGTATTACAACTAGCTTAGAAGGTGAAGTGTACATCAGGGAAGGTTTTGGAATTATCATATGAAAAGTATTCAGTAGAGAGCCTTTACTGCTCCTCTGCTCTCTCTACTTCTTACATAAAAGGAGTACTCGAACTCCCCTGTTTCTACTGCCTTCAGGGAAAATTGAACAAAATGGGTATTTGTCGGATATTGTAGGACCTTTCTTTCAACTGAATGTGGCAGTTTGCCTGTGGCAGATGAGTAGGATTTCTTCTCAGTGATCTGCTGTTGAATCTTTGTTACTTTTTCTTGAGAAACTGCTTTAGATATTTGTGTGAATAAATCTGCTGTCAAAGTGCAGTGCTCCCTGTACTACAGTAAACATTTTTTCTTAAGTTGTATCTGTGATATTAAAGACATTGACACTAGTGATGGTGGTAAAGATAAAGACAAGTATCATTTGGTATCTTCAGTCATGTCCTGTCCACCTGTGCCAGGAGCTTCCATGCTAGGAAAATTGCCACCGTGATGCAAAAACTTATCCCTGTTTTCTGAAATTATGATATCTGTAAGGGTGAAAAAGTAACATGTCTATCCCAGCTGTAGGGAAACTCCACTGTTTTACTTGGTACAGTAAGAAGCTTTACCTCTTTATCGCTTAATGACAGTTCTTCTGCTTGCTTGTTCTGCTTGCAGTAGTGAAAAAGCTAAACTGTTTTTTTTCTGTCCCTTTATTGTCTTAAAGGGAAACTTCCATTGCAAAAAATACTTAAACTATATATTTGAAATAATTTTGATTTATTTTAGAAATTAAAATGCCTTGAAAGCCCACAAAAGCAGATTTGTGGGTTTATTTATTTATTTTGCAGATTTATTTAAAACAGAACAGAACCCTCAGTATTGTGAGAAGGTTCTCTTACTGGCTTCACATGCCAGAAACACTTGATGCCCCTTTGGTTTGACTTCTACTTTTCTGCTCTCTCCCACCAGTTAATAATAGTGAAGTCAATCCATGGATGTTAAAAAGAAGTAAATTAAACCTGTTCCATGGAGCATGTTCTGAGGGATTAGGTATTGACATTGGAGAGTACTTTAACCAAAAAGATATCAAAAGCCCCTACTAGCGTGGTTTTTCAGGCTGATGACTGCCATGAATTGAGCCATAGGTAAATTACAGATGTTGTAACTCTGTGACTTCAGTTTACAGTTTAACAGCGTTAAGTTAATCTGATCAGTTATACTGTAATCTGTTTTTTAGAAATTAAAACTTTTCTTTCAAGCTTTCATGGAGCATTCACTGAAAGATGCTGAGAACAGCAATAAGATAAATGACTGGTGGAACTACTTCTTGAATCTGTTGTGCAGCTGGGGGAAGCTGAAGAAAGACTTGTTATGTTTACTATATTTTTCAGTTCTTAGCTCTTCCAATTAATGGTTACTTTATGGCTGCCGCATTGATACCCAGAACTTTTAAGACTCAAAGTAAAGGAGGGGGAAAGAAATGATGAAAGAGAAGACAATTTTATTTTAGCTGTTCATACTTGCATACAAAACAAAAACAAACTTGGAGTGGTTTGGTATTTTGTTCCCATGATCTGGATACAGGAAGGTGCAATTACAGGATAGTTACATCATAATATCAATGTTACTGAAGAATGAGCATGCACATTTCAGCTTCACTCAGCATGTAAGAACACAGATCCTCACTGCCTGAGAGACTTCATTCCTGTGCTCCACACCCCTTTTTATTTCTGATTTAGGAAATGGAAATTACATTTAAAAAAAGCTCCCCCTGAATAACCCCATCATCCTGAAAATTTCTAGTCTCTCATCTTGAGAAGCTGAAACATCCAGGTGTGGGTTAGAGGAAATGAGGAGTAAGGTGCCATGACACCATTATTCACAGAGCAAGTCTTTAAAATGGGTGATGCAGAGCTCATGATTCAATGTCAGTGACACTAACTGTAACCACAGGTGTTTGTGGCAGTGTGCTGAAGCTGTGATAAGGGTTTTTTGGGTTGAACTTAATTTTGTGAACAACTGCTTTACCATGATAATCCAAACTACCAACTCCAAAGAAGTAACCATGTAAATAATTGAGAAACTCTTATCTGTATATGCCTAATTCTCTACATTTGGAGGTCCAAGCAATACATTTTTCTCAAATACTCAGTCTGCAATGTTGGTGTGTGCAATGAAATGAATGAAAATGGTGAAATTTTCATTCCATACCTATTTTTAGGATAAATGGTGTTGGAAACACCACAACATTGTTGACAAATCACCTTCCCTCACCATGACTGCATGTGCTTCTGCCTCAACCCTGATCCAAGTCAGCTAAATACTAAACAATTGATGGTGTGTCATGACATCTGTCACAATACCAACACAAGGGGAGGGGAAAAAATAATCTGCAGTGTTTTTCAAAACCTTCTTTCTGTTAAGAGAGAGGTAGAGGAATTTTTTCCTAATAGGAAAGGCTGTGTTTTTGCACTGTACTGCGGAGTCCAGCTCCCAGGCTTTGTGCTGGCTGGTGTCTGAATGGTGCAGTGTTTTGGTGAGGCTCTGGCTTGGCTCCTGGCCCGTCCTGCTGTCCTCCTGCTTTGTTGGTGTGCTTGGATGGCTTCCAGAGCTGTGTCAGTTGTAGTCCCGCTGGCATGGAATTGGAAACAACCCCTCTTGACAATGACAGGGGTCTTTTTCTACCACTTTTGGGGGGGAGGTTTTGCATGCTATTGGTTTCATGGCAGCAGCAGTACAGAGGGTACCTGGTTCTTTGCAACAGGCTGAGCTGGAATGCAAGGGCCCACACAGTAGACCCACATATAACTGCCTGACCAAGGGATAGAGTTGTGTCATTCATCAGAGTTCACTTCAGGGAGATTTTCTCCTTTTGAGCCATTATTTTGTTATTTGTTTTTTTGTTTTCAAATGGAAGTATTCTTTTAAGCACTTTATAGTGTGCAGAGCAAAACTGATAGTAAATTGTGTGCGAAATCCCAGTTACATCACTTGTGATGGTCCCAGGAGTCAGGCGTAGTTTGGAGGACTTCATGGGTGGAGGGAAAGAGGATTGGACAGGATCCTCGGTCTCTTCCCTAACAGTTTTCTTGATGCTTGGCATCTTCTTTTGCTCGCTTTTTCTCCTGCTCTTTACATCTTCAGTTTTATTTACACATGCTTATTGGGCTAGCTGTGTGTGTGGAAAGGAAGAGGTAGGTTATGCCTTGGCCCAGAGGTCTTCAGGAGAGAACTGTGACTTCAGCAACATTTATTTCTGCTGGGAAGGAAGGATGGAGACTGTTTTCACCTTTCTGATCCCTTAATGTTGGATGGGAGTATCTCTTCCAGATAGTTTTCGTTGTGTTACTTTAAAGTGGTATGCATTTTATGTACAACACAGCTGAATTTTGAGCATAAAGTCAAGGGTTATGCTACTGCGCTCTACATGCCTAAGCTAAAGTTTTTGGGTTGTTTTGTTGTGGTTTTTTTTTTTTTTTTTTTTGGGTTTTTTTTTTTTTTGTGTTTTGTTTTGGTTTTTTTGTTTGTTTGTTTTTTTGTTAGACATTCTTTGTGGTCCTCCTTCTCTTGTTTTCCATCCAGCCTTTTCTTTCCAAGAGTAGTCATCCCTGTACACAAACAGATTGTGCAGATGTTGTATGTGTGTTAAGGATGGAGGAATAGGATTTAGAAATGTGATTCTGTCAGTTTATGGTAATTTGCATCCTATTTTGAATTTTTTGAAAAAACCTTTGCTGTTCAAATGACTAATTTTGGTTTGTGTTGTGGGTACCAATAGCTTGCATCATTGTGCAGCTTAGTATTGTGTCATGCAGGTATTAGATTAAGCCAAAGGCATCCTCTTTGGTGGAAGAGGTGGGAATAAAATCTCCATGCCTTGAGGCTGTAGGTCCTTCTAGGAAGGCATCCAGTGTGTGAGGAAGTTAGGGAATTGTGTGCATGTGTAATTTCCTTTTCTCCATATTCCCAAATATTCCCTCTGCACTTGCACTCCCTTGAAAGCACCTCCTTTTCTGCTTTCATGAAATGCAATTTATGCTCTTCCGACTTGTAAAGCTGTCCAGAGAAGGTGTACAGGGGCAACTGTTGCTCACTGGAATATAAAGAAAAATTTGATAATTGTGCCAGTAGCACAAGATTGAGCTTCTCAGTGGTTGTCACTGAACTATTTACTCGGTCATGGTTTTGGCATTGTTCCACACTTGAAGTGCCACAAACATGAAAATGAGAGGAGTCCTGCCTTGCTCTCCTTCATTGAGCAATCCTTCCTGGAAGCTACAAAGTCAAGGCAGTAGTCACTAGCCAAAGGAAGTGCATAACCTTCTAACTTCCTGCATGCCCATTCCTCTTTATGTACATCTCTTTGGAAATGTGGGAGTATGATCATCGCCAGTTTGTTTTGGTTTTGTAATGTATTTTGTATTCCTTTTTGCCAGCTGGCTTGCCCTTTGCAATTCTCAGTTCACGACGTACCCCCTTCCAGAGAGGCGTTTTCTGTAGTGATGAATCCATCCGGTATCCATACAAAGAGGACACCATTTCTTATAAATTATTAGCAGGAATAATTATTCCTTTCAGTGTAATTGTTGTAAGTTAAACTTTTCTTCCTTGCTTTTTATTTCAGTGGGGGTGGGGAAGAGGGAGGAGGGGTAATCTATTAATACAGGTTTACAAAACTAATCTGTAAGATTTCTCAACTCTGAAATAATGGCCTTAGGTCAGGTGCTAAAGCAGTAGAAATGGTGGTCTAGCAAGATTAACTGAAAGCTTTTCTTTAACTGAAGTCAAACAGCTATATTATAGAACAGAAAAATACTACCTTAGAACTACGGTGGTTTAATTATATAATCTGAGAGATAAAAACTTCTTACCATATTTGTTGAAAATAACACTAACGTGTTGTGACTGTCACAATTCTTTTTATTTCAGGACCTGCTAGTTTCAGTATATCATTGTGCATGACCTATTAAGTCAGTATTTTTTATCTGCCACAAAATCTTTGGGAAACGTCTGTGTGTGGAAGTGTAAAAACAGATACTAGCCTATTTAAGAGAAAGATTATGGCTTCCTGTCAGATGTTATCAAAAGCATAAATAGAATAAAAAGAAGTAGTAGGTGTGGAGTTTTCCCCTGGATGTTTCCCTGAAGATCAGGATAAAACTCTGGGCCCATTTGCATTATTTTTTTCATACTGCACCTACCCTGGCTGAAAACAGGGTACTTTTCTTCTTTCCTCCTCTTCACGCCAGATCAGTGAGCTGGACAGTTTGTCTCTGTGACTGCCAATTTGGGGTCTCTCTCTGACCACAGCTCCTAGGTCAGCTGAACTGTCTCAAGAATATAGGGACTCTCTATCCCTAATATTTAATGGTATGCTGTCAGCTGAGCTAACCTAATATCTTACTATGTATGGACAAAAGTTGAGGTCCTGCTATTACCGTGTTGCCACCTCTTGTGGCTTGTCTGAGCCGGGATCAGCTGGTGAGATGCCTTAGCCTGCAGAAAACAGCAGCTTTCCATGACTACATGGAGTGCAAATGGCTCTTGGAAGAACACCAGTGCTGGGAGGTGTCCTCGTGAGCAGAGGGGCAGCTGGGCCTCTTGAGTTTCCCATTTCTGAGCCTGATGGGGCTGCACTGCAGTTCCTGCCATGGCCCTTCCACAGGGGCCTCAAGATCTCTGTCCAGATGTGCTAAAAAGATTCAGTCTCCACTGATGGTTCTGTTGGGTGGCATCCAAACTCATCAGAGCCACACTTTGAACAGAGTTAAAACTTCCTTATGCCAAATAAGATTTTTAGCCGTATAAATATTTGTTCAAGTATATTTAGGAGCCTAAAATGAAAAGGCACAGCTAAAGGTAATCCTCAGTATTGACCAGCTGTTTCTCTGGGCTAATGGGTTTCAGTCAGGAGGGATATTATGATAATCTAACTCTGCCTTGCATAGGGACTGCATGGATTTTTATCAAGGTTCCAGCATAAAGGTCAACTTTCATCTCATATTTGCTTTTGGATGGATTTTTTTTTTGCAAGTGTAGAAGTATGTCCTGAGAATTGAAGCTGTGACTTGCCTGGTTTCCCTCTTCTTGGAAAAGCTGCTTTAAAAACTTACAGAAATGTTTCTGAAGCAGATGAAATTTTGGGTGGAGGGAGGGTTTGTGTGTTTTGTTAACTGGCAAGTGGCTTATGCTAAAGATCCTCCCTTTTAAGATAAGACTTTTTTTTCCACCCTGTTACTGCTACCTATGGGTAGTCAGTATAATCTGAGAGCATCAGTGCTTGGTCACAACTGAAGCCCATATAGCTTATTTCATTTCTAGAGCAGCTGAAACAGCTGAGTGAGGAAGAAGAGGATAGAGCACGGGAAGATTGATGTATTGCCCTCAGTACTTGGCTACCAGCCATTTGCAGCTCAGAGACTTCCTGAGTCAGAAAAGGCTCCACTACATATAGTTTTTAAATGGATGTATTCCCTTTGGATTAATCCAGTCTTCATTTGAGCCTGTATGAATATTTAGCTAACTAAATTTGTTTTGTAACATCTGGGGATATCTTTAAGTTGTGAAATCAGGCTTTTCTGTCAAGATTGCTTCATAGTCAGATGGTAAAAGCAAATATTGCTGTCCTTTACTCAATGCTTAGTCAGATTATTGAAGATGAATATTCTTTGATGTCTGTCCAGTATAGTAATTGCACTGACATCAACTAATTTTTTGGTACCTGAGATAAGTGACCTTCTTGCAGATTTTGCAGCAGTGTTGTTTGAAAGGGAGTGATTATTTATCTGTCATGGCTATTTGTGCTCAGTTATCCTACTTAAGAGGCTGCTTTCTGGATTAGGTGTCTATGTACTTTACTCAAGTAAAACTTTACTGAAAACTTTCTCAGCTTTAGTCCATATTCTGGTATTTCTCTGCTTCAGCCCACGTTTGGGTGTGGTGGAGGGTGTAAAGCTTCATTGTCACCCATCTGGCATTACCGTCTGTTTGGCTTCACGTGCAGAGCCTCTGACAAGCTGTCACTCCGTGTGCCTGGGTGGCAGTGCCTAAGTAATGGCTTCATTCACCACAGCTCTGCTTTGCTGGGGTCAAGGACCCAGCATCTCAAGTGACAGAGACATAATTTTAATTTTTACATGATTTTTCAAGGTAACTTCACATGTATGCATCCAGTCCTCCACATAGCTGACAATCTGTATTAATTGACCCTTTCTATACAGAATGGGACCAATTGGTTCAATATCCAAATTATCTGGAGTGAAGTTCTGTATCTGGCAGAAGGAAAAACTTACTTGTTGCAAAAGATGGAAGTTGCAAGAAAACAAAATTAGATCTGCTTTCTTGCCAGCACTCGATACATGTATCTTGGACATGTAGGATGAAAAATCTTACCTCAGTGAGACCTGTCTTTCCCTACCCTCATTAGTTTTCTTTTCTCTCCTCTCCTTTGTCTCCAAAGGATTTAATTTCCATGAGGAATAGGAAATTTTTTGGTTAAAACATCTGGCCTTTCAGATCTGGATATAAAGTCTCAACCCTTCAGAACTGTTTCTGGTTTCATGAAAAATCTAACAAGCTTTGAAAAATTTTACTCAGTACAGTAAATGAAGAAGACTCAATGTAGAACGAAGTTACGCAGGAGAAAATGTTTCTAATTACGGTCATACCAAATAGTATGATTAAATGTTATTCTGCGAAAGCTTTGTTTTAATAAGTATTCTGAAAATAATATTGAGTTCATCATGAGGTAGGGTAAAGTAGAAAGGTGTTTCTCTTCTGTGTGAAAGTGTTTATAATGTTTGGACATGGTTACTGCTGACTCTTGGAAAACTTTAATTTGCAGCTTAATGTTTGTAAAAAAAATAGTTTCTGAAACTGTATGTGTGAGTATTAACAAAAATAGCATAATACTTTTAATGTTATTATCATTAACGTGTTCTCCTTATTTCTTTTTCAGATAATCGTAGGAGAGGCTCTCTCAGTCTTTTATAATAATTTGCACTCGAACTCGTTTGTCAGAAATAACTACATAGCCACTATTTACAAAGGCGTTGGGACCTTCATTTTTGGGGCAGCGGCTAGCCAGTCGTTGACAGACATTGCCAAGTACTCCATAGGGAGGCTGCGCCCTCACTTCATTGCTGTGTGCCAGCCTGACTGGGCACGGATCAACTGCAGCCTGGGCTACATCGAGAACTTCACTTGCCATGGGGACAAAGCAAAAATCAATGAGGGAAGGTGAGTCTGACTGACCTTGTGTGCTTGGCTGTATAACATTTTTGTTAACCTGGGGCAATGAGTTTGAGAATGCTGCTGCAGTTTTTGTGCTTCTCCTAGAATAAACTTATTGTAATGAATTTTAAACATTAAACCCTGTCTAAACCCTGGTTTTGGTTTTTTTTCCAATTTGTGAAGGCTTGTTAGATTAATGTATAGATAAATGCTTGTTTTCATTATAGGTGATTGTCTTTTTTTTCAGTTTCAGTTGGCTTTTATTTGTGTTTTTAAAATGTTTGCATCCCAATGAAGAGAAGAATTTGAAATCTGATTTGAAGAATTTGGATGTGAAATAGCGAAGGAAATGTTTTAGTTGTGGCATGAAAGCAAAAAAACCCTGCACATCCATTTAAATACATGCAGGACCATTAAAACCACGCTATCAATTTTTCTCATTCTTAAGAATTTTTAAATCTCAAATACTTATCTGCCAGTTCAATTGCAGCAAGGTACTGTGGAAACAAGAATAAAGTCTCTTTATTCGCTTCAAACTTTAGTCATCGTGCTATAAACTCAGTGTTTGAATGCTGCTGGAAATGTTAGAAGCATGTTCTGAGTCATTTGAGTGGCTTGAGTGACCTTACCTCTACAGAGACTTCTTTTTCCAGAAATTCTATATAGCATCTCTAGTTAGAACGTCTCTTTGTGTAGTTTTTAAGTAGATGTGTGTAGTTGTGCTCACTGTCCTGTATGCTCCTTTGCTCTTCTGGCACGTGTTCCCTATAATTTTCCAGTAGCATGCATGGTATTTTTCAGTAGCCGTAGGAAAACGTTGATGACATGTGAATGGCTTTGGTGGGAGAGGAACAAGTGCATTGATAGGGAGTAGAACAGTACTCTGGGTACGTGTGGCAGGGGATACAGGGGTGGCTTCTTAGAGAAGCTGCTATGTCCCACAGAGCCAGCCAGCCACCTCCAAGTATTCAGTTTAACTTCTTCAAGAGTCTAAAAGTGCTTCTTGACTGTAAAGAGGAGTGTGGACAAAATTTGAATTGCTTGTGATGACTGAAATGGTCCTGAAATAGTCTTTCTGCGTTTTGGGGATGCTGGAAAAACAAGTGTTATCTTATGCTTAAACAAAAAAATAGGTTTTTTGTATATGAGAATAGAATGGGGGAGCAATGGCATAGTGATTGCTTACCTCATATTCTTCCCTGTTTTTTGACATCTCAAGCTTCTATATTGGAAGCAAGATTTTTTTGTCATTTCTTGACTGATCAGCTATTAGGTTTGTATTTCTAGCTACTGTCATGTTCTCCTTTCCTGTTGCTACTGTTTCCCCTGTAGAGTGATGTGAGAGGGCTCTCCTGTTTGATCAGAGCTTGCCCTGAAGTGCTCACTTGAGCGTGTGCTTGCCTGTGGGGCTTCTGCTGTCAGGCGAGGCTTTTGCACGCACAGGAAGATGTAAACGTGAAGTGGCTAAAGAAGGCTAGGATAGCTTAAAGTGGGATATTGTGCTGTAGAGGTGTATGACCTGGATGCAGTGATCCAGTAAATCTTCCAGGGTTTCTGATGGTCTTGGGCCCTGTGCCCACACAGAGGCCAAGTGCCCAAGGGCATTAACCTTTCAGTTAATAGCCCACTAAGAGGAGAGAGGTGGATTGCAGAGAGTTTTTTACAGGAAGCTGAAAGGGGTCAGTTGTCTCTCAAGCTGTGACCCAGAGATTAATTTCTATATCAATTGACAAAATTTTTTGTGGCACACCTAGTACCATCTACTTTTTGTTTGCATAGATTAAATAGGCAGGTAGAAATGTAAAGGAAGAATGAGAACAGGACAGTCATAGTGTTGCATGTAAAATCATATATTCTAAATTGAACCTATTATTCCTCTGTAGTAGTAAAACTTGAGGTTATATTTGCATGTTTTTAAAGATTCATGCTTGATTGTAGAGTCAAAAAGACTATACTATATCAAAAGCAGTTAAATGTGATTACAAACAGTACTATATCAAAATCGTTAATAATAATTTGCAAAAGCCAATACAGAATAGCAAAAGCTAACAACTACTTAGTTACTTACAACCGTTTCACTTTTCTAACCTGAGGTTAATAAAACAGTTTTTGTAGACTAAAGTGTCTGGTTTGCTATACATCATGCTGAAGGCAATCCAGTCCTTTTCAGGTTTAAATACCTTAGGCTCTCCTTGACAACTTTTATAGTATGTATGCACTTTGTTTTGCTGAGCCAGCAGCAGTAATCAGAGGATCACAAACACAATGGTGCGCTTAGTAAATCTGAGTCATATTTGTTGAAAGATGGATGTGAGAGTGGGCGCATATACATCCAAGTTTGTAGCACTTAAAGATCTCTAAAGGAGGCATGACAATCACTGGTTATGTAAAAAAATTCTAGTTAAATATTAACATGCCCTTTTTTCTGTGCCTCTTTCAAAAGGCAATCAATTCCTTGGGCAGTGTTTGTCATTTAATTTAAGCTAGACACAGAAGCTTGCAATGTGCTGCTGAATGGCACTTTCCTGAGGTGAATGACTTGTACTCAAGTGCCATCTCAAGCTTTTATGGAGATGTTGCTAGGTTTGCTGTCAGCTGGTTTTGTGTGGAGCCATGTAGTTTTCCTTCTAAATAAATATTCAGAGCAGTTACTCAATAAAGACGCCTGACTTGGCTTGTTTTAGTTACAGAAAATTAAATTAGATGTGGAAGCACAAGTTTTAGTGTCTACAAATGAAGGGAGATCAAAGTCATTATGTTCTGTTGTCACTGGTGCTTGCAATTAGCATGTCACTTTTAGTGCACTGGTATATATATACTTTAGTGGTGCTGAATTGCCTTTAGGGTACTTTCCTTAGCACCTGTAAAGATAATGACTAGTCAGTTGGCTGTTTCCCCTTTCAAATAGGCAAAGCAGGCCTCAGTAAAATAGGTAGGTGTGCCAGGCTATAGCCCTGATAAAGTAGTGCTGTGAGTGAGCAGTGTTTACTAATCTCTAATCTCTTTGGCTTTTGCAGCTTTCATTTTTGCTCCTCTTCCTTTTCTTCTGGCTTTCCACTGCATACTTTGGCTTGGCCTTGGGTGGATTGGCAAAATACCGAAATTTCTCAAGGAGCAGTAGGTAGCTAGGACACAGGATGGTTCCTCCTTGGTTATTGTTAGCTAAGGTGTATTTCCCAAACCTGTCTGCTCTAGCCAGTCCATGGCAGATTGCCACATGTCCTGTTTGTTAGCTTTCCAGCATCCAAAAGACTGAGCAGAAACCACAGGTGTTCTGCAGCGGCTCTGAATTGATATTTCAGTATTCCTCTGGTGAGTGTACTTGGCTGTAGTTGCTGGTTGTCTGAAATGAGTGTGTGAACAGTGAGGCTTGAGAGGCTCGTAGAGTAACAAAGGAGACCATCAAGAGCTGCTCTTTTCCTCTAGTGTGTGAACACTTGATTAGTATGGAATATACTTATTTTTTAGCATCTGGAAGAGGAGGAAAAGAGCCATTAGGTATTTATTAGGTATTTGTTCAGCTAAGCTGAAATGTATCCTGCTTCAAGATTTCAAGACAGTGATAGTGTGTCTTCTGACTGTCATTGGGATGTACTGAACCATGGTGTGGCAATGTTAAGTGGTGGCTCCCAACTCATTTTGGCAATCAGGAATTGCTAATTCAACATTGGTTGCCTTTGTGTAGATAAGCATTTGTAATCCCCAAGATCTGAAACCCAGGAAACACACTTGACTAGATGGACCTGAACCTGGTAAAGGTCAGTGTCAGTTGTCATCTTAAGCAAAGAATAAGTATTTCCTCTTGGTTGTAAAATTTAATCTCAAAAAAACTACATTTAAAGATTTAAATAAAGGTTCTGTTGAGCTTTTTTTTTTTTTTGAGGCAATTGAGAACTGAGTAATGATGATAGGTGTTTGTCTCAAGTTTTAAGTTCTTTGTAGAAGAAATAAAAACTAAACCAAAATCAAACAAAGCTCCCTAAGCCTTCCCAGCAAAGGAAAAATCAAAACTGAACAAAAACTCTACAAAATCTATGAAGGAACCCTCAAACCAAGCTTTTGGTACTGACAAGTTGTGTGTGATTCAAAGAATATTTGAGTTAGTCTTATTTATTTTTCAAACAAGGTAGAAGGTACTGTATAGAGCTTACATTATTTTTAGAACTTTATTTCAGATTGTGCTGTCACTTTGGTGAGTGTGTATATATATAATTTTATAAACTTGACCATACAATCTGCATTTTAAAGCCTTGTGTAAAGGTCAGGTGCATCGAGTCTGATGCTATTTAAACTTACATTTTATCCACAAAATGTTAAAAATAAGTATTGGCTATGAAGTATGCTGTACTCTTAATCAATCTCTGCTGAATAATTTCACAGGGATGATAATATACCAGGGTGTAATAATGTACTAGTTAGTGCTCATGCAAATGATGCCTCCCTAGAACTGCAAAGCTTTAGAGTGTACTTCATTTAATTTTCTCATTTTAAAATAATTTCCTGCAGTAAGAATGTAGGAAAAAAACCAAGTTTTACAATGTCTGTATTCAATAAGGAATGAGAAACACAAATTTGCTAATGCTGTGTTGAATTAACAACCCTTGAAAGCCAAATGCTTTTATTTTTTATGTGTTCCCCTTCTTCCTCCTCTTCCTGTTTTTCTGTTGTGCTGTAGTGGGTATGTAAGTCTCTGGAACAGGCTAACTGGGACAAATCCACTCAATGGATACAAGTTTAGGAATCAATTCAGATACCTGATTATTGGATTATAAAGGTGTATTCTTCATAGTTTTGGATTAATGTGAGATAAGTATTTTTATGATGATCATTTTTCAATGATGGTGAAAGCTATTTTTAAAAAAAACTTCAAAAAATATCATCATAAAGAGGATTAAGTTATTCCAGAAAATAAATCTGCTGGCTTCTCTCATTTCTCCTAAAAGATCATTTTCTACCCTTTTGAGTATATCTTTTGAGTTACCTTCCCCCCATTATTATAATGTCCACATCATCTTGAAGACTCTGGAGATGTTGTTACAGTGATTGGCAAGAATGGGTTAAATGTTTCATTAATGTGGAATTTTCACAAAGCCCTGTGAGCACTCATCCATTTTTTTAACCATGGGAAGGACACGCTGACTCTTTCACATGGCTTTTTGGAGGTATCTCAACAGCCTCATCATGGCATCATCTGCCTAAGCAGATGCATACTAAGCACATGCATAGAAATTAAACCTTTGAACCTGAAGTGGTAAATATTACACCATATTGTAGAAGGCTGCTTCTTCAGACACCCTGTGCAGTCCGAGCTTTGTTGTCCCCCAAAAGCACACTTGTGCAGCTAGCAAGGATGTGTATGTGTTTTAAGTTAAACTTAACTTTGGATATTTGTAGCTCTCTGATTTCAGTCTGTCAGTTTTCTGTTTGTGGTAACGGATAATGCAGCTGTCAAGGTTCATAATTATAATTGTGTTACTAATGTACAGATTCATATTACAACTCAGATGTCTAAAGGAAAAAATAGTTCCCTGCTTCAGTTGATGTATTGCTCCTATGCTGACTGTGCTCAAAACAAGCTGTGTGTAGTCTGCCATTGCAAATTCAAAATGTAATCTTCAGAGGAAATTTTCAGGAAATTAGAGCTGACTGTTTTGACATTGATAATTTATTTCAACACAATTGCTGAGGTAGTGCCCTTTACCAATCATGTGCCAGGAATTTGTCAGCTTTGTGCACACCTTCTTCTCTGTTGGTAGCCCTGCATGAGCTGTGAGTGAAGTTAAATCACAGAGCAGTTCCAGAAGCAGGGTGCCCCTGCCAGACGGCTGGTATGGGACTGACCCATACAACTTTGTTTGAAGTTCAACCAAACTTGTGAAACTCTTGTGTTGTCTGTTCTGTGTATCCCTTCAAAACTGTAACTGTGTTAAAACAAAAAACCAGTCCAAAAAACCTTAGCAAAACTTCCAAGGCTTATGAATTATTTACTTCTATTTAAATGAATGCTTTTGTTTTCTCTTGTTTCATTAGACAGCAGCTGGTTTGCTCTGGAATTTTTAAAATTAGGTCAAGCGTCTGAACATTAAGTTAACCTATCTATTAAATGACCTGTCTGTCCCTCTCCTTATCTGTCTCCCTGCCTGTCAGTAAGGGGAGTATTTCTATAGTGAAGTATTATTTTGCATTAAAATTACTTGGCTTTTATAGAATGTACTGATATTCTGTTTTGAAACTTCTTAAAGCTCTGTTGAAAACCAAAGTGCACTTAATGATTCAAGCATAACTAAATGGATTACTTCTCGTTTGGCAGTTTCCATCAGTGTCACGAATCAGAAATTGGACATGCCAGAGACTTACTATGTCTAGGGGCATACTGGTAGGTTATATATAGGACTGCTTATTTCTTTTATGGAGCTTTCAACCTGTGAAGTGCTCTACACTACTGAAATTTCCATGTATAGGAGTTTTCATCAGAGGCTGATTTACTAGTTTTCCCTTCTGAAAACGTACATGCAGAAAAAAACCCGCAGAAAACAACTGAAGCAGCTTGGATACCAAGGTGTTTGAAAGGAATAGAAGTCCAGACGTGTACTACTACTGTTCAGGTAGTGCAGCTTTTCCTTAAGCACTTCTTTCACCCTTATGCTGTTACTATTCAAGATATAATGTGGTTGGTTTGGGAACACTTGCAGACCTAGTGAAATTATTAATCATATTTGAGAAGTTTGAGAAGGAACTTAGGGCAACTATGCATAATTTTACATGGAGGGAAAAATGAGCCATGGTAATGAATAAAAGCCTTTAAATATTTAAGCCTTAGAAGATTCTAGGCTGGTAATGCATGTTGAAATGGGGCTGTACTTGATCTGAGAGCAAAAGGAGCTGCCTGCAAAAGAAACTGGCTGGTGGTAGGGAGAATTGAATCTGGAAAGTGAAAGTGCTCTAATGAAATGAGATGCAGTTCTGCAATCTGGGTCTTGTTTCTGAGCTTACATCTCCTTTGCCGTAGTGTGAATTGGACCTTTTGAGTAGTGATAGGTAACATTCGTTTTCGTGACTGAAACTAGAACCCTTCCCCTTTAATGGTTTTCAGACTAAGCTGGGCTTGAAACCTGTTTCAGTAGCTTATCATGCTTAAGGTAATTTGAAATTAAAATATGTACTTGTGTTCAGTGCATCCTGAAAATTATTTGGAAGCTAGCTGTGGCCAGTCAAGCAAGTAGATGCATCTTCTCATTCACAGAATTTCACTGGTTTGCAAAACTTATATCTAAGGTAACAGGAGGAAAAAGTCTCATAAGATAAAACTTGGGGTGTGTATAACTGTATCAACCACATAGTACTGCAGGAACAGGTATCCCCTTAACTGTTCTTCCACTACTTCCTTTCCTTTTCCCCTTGGAAGATTACAGGAGTCTGCTGAAGGATGTGTCCTGCATACTTGTCAAGTGCTTCTTACCCAAAGTAGTTCCTTTAAGAAGGGATAGCACATAAATCCCTGATTTAATAGAGATTATAATTTTCTGTTTTCATTCCCTTTATGGAAAATAACACTGCTGCCAATCAAAAACGTATTGTGGGTAAGTAATGCAGACTCAATAAATGGAATAGGAGTGTTCTAATGCATGTGAGAGCCAACTACTAGTCTTTAAAAATGTTGGTTTGAGTACCTCTTGCTGCCATTTTCATTTTTAGTCTTTTCCTGAGATGGAATTATTGCAAAGAGAAGTAAACAAAGTCATAATTTTTATTTTCTTCCTTATTGGAGGAGGCTACCTGAAAATGTAATGGAAAGGTAAACTTTCCTTTTGTTCCATTCCATTAAGTTAAATGGAATGATAAAATCAGAACTGTTGAAAGATAATTTGTTTTGTAATAGTTTTGCAATGTGCATGAGGAAATTGCAGCATGGAATTTTGTTGGACTTTGGAATATTGAAAGCTCAAAATGTACATGTTTTTGTGTGGCATAAATGACAGGATTTGGTAACTGCTTGCCCCTTTGCTTAAAAAAAAAAAAATTGGAAGTTCACGTGCAGATTGACCGCTGCTTATTTTAAAAGGAAAAAAACAGTAAGAGTATGAAATTTTTTTATTACTGGTTATTTTACAGTCAAGTTTATTTCCCTGGTAGCTATTGATATAAACTTCTGCTGTCAGATGCAAAATAGCTACTTAAGGTAGTCATTGCTTTGTTAGGTTGTACCATCAGTGTGTAATAGTTTTGTTCAATTAAAATTTACAGAATATCTGCACACCTGAATGTATCATCATTTAATTTCTTCAATTCCCAGAGTGTAAAGAAACAAACCCCCAACAAATAATGCTTTTAACCAGCTTCAGAATCTGGTCAATCTAGCACTTAAGACAACCCTTGCAGTACTGTACTGCTGATTAAAACTACTTCGTGTTGATTCTGAGCTTGAGGAAAACTTACTTTATACTTGCACAATCAGCAGCCTTTGTTTCAAAGGCTGATGGTTAGGAAGGTGATTAGAAATAGGTAAATACCTGTCTCTTCTTAGAGCCTGTTGGATTGGGTTTATGTCAGTAGGATAAGCAGGGAAATTTGTTTGTGTGTGATAGACTGCAAAAGGAGAAAAGTGGAAAGTCTGCAAAAAGTTGGTCACGGTATCAAATGATGTGTGTTACATGTCATTACATTACATTGGCAGCTTCCTCACTGTCTGCTGCTGCACAAAGCAGAGCTGATTGGATCCACCCTTCCCCCCAGATATGGTTATGGAATTGTGCAAGATACATGTTAGTAAATGTTAGGTCTCCTGTTGAAAAAATTGTCAATAAAATTTTCCAGAGGAGGATTACTGAATTGGAAAGACTCTAGCAGCATTCTCCTATGTGGAAATGTGTGGCTTTGTACTAAAGTGTGGGTATAATTACTTCAGACAAGGAAAAAAGTGGAGAAATTGGGAACATGAGGTTCTGAGTAGTTCTTGATGTTGTTCAGTAGATGAACTGCTTTTGTATTTATTTCAACTTTTCTTCGCAGTAATGACAAAAGGGATTAATTTCAGAGTCCTCAAAATTAGCCACTCCCACTGATCGTGTAAGTTGTAGTGGTGCAAGTCCAGCACATGAGGAAAGAGTGAATCTTGGGAGAACAAGCTGATTGTTGAATGCAGAGAAAATTGACTTTTAAGAATGTGGTGTTAAAGTGTAGAATTAGAACTTTAAAAACCATGGCATTGAAATACTAGAAATATTTCACTGACAAGCATGTGGCTTGCTTGTCACAAGCATTGGCTTACCCAACACAGGCATGCTGAGCTGCAGCACTCTGGCATTTATTCCCTTCCAGATCATGGAATGGGTAACACAAATGTCAGTGGAAGCTTTGAGTCAGACTGGGAGAATCCAGGGAACTTAAAGATGGAAAGGATATGCTGGCTAATCCAGTGGGGTGTATTTATTTGCTTTGACATGGGAGTGTCCATAATGTTTTGCTGAGCCTTCTGTTTTTCTCTAAGAGATCATTTCATAATTCTGTAGTTACGTTGGGAAGATTTCCTTATCAGCCTCTGACAGGTCTATTGAAGCACCACAGGATGCCCTTTCTTGTGGAATATCTCTTTCTACTGTCACTTCCTTTAGTTTCTCACCATTTAATGCTCCACTGTACCAAATGTGTTTAGCTGTTCTCTAGTATTGTCTTTCCCAAGGCTGTTAATTTCCCTGACAGATTCCTGCATTTGCCTTAAAGTTTCTGCACATTCAGGCGTTCATGTGAAAATATTAAATGAAAAAAGACATCAAGCCTGTTTACTGAGTTCCAGTGTCAGTATTTACCTAAAGAAATCATGTACTTTACAAAATAATATCAAGCAGAACTTACTACTTAAAACATGCATTTTCTTGTAAGTCACAGTCCAAGAAAAATGGTCGTTTTATGTGCTGTGCACTGTGTTCAATTTTTCTACTAATTGAAGAAACATAACCTGCCAGGCTGGCTCTGCTCCCTGGGCTCAGCTGGCTTTGTGCTTGGAAAGTAATAGAAGGTTGTCAGTGTCAAGTCCTCCAAGGCAATCTCTCTTAGTCTTGCTTATCTGGGCTTAGAAATCCTGCCTAAAATAACAAAGTCATTCAGCTGATATGCTTCTTGTAGGAATTGTTTGTACTTTGATTATTTTTCCAGGTATTCTTTAAAAATGCAGACGTTCAGTAATGAACCATAGTGATAAATTGTAGTCAATCTTATGGCAACCTTTTTAAGAACTACTGTGTCTTTACTTCTTTACTGTCTTTGTCTTTATTGGAAACCATGTGAAATTCATGACGAAGCTAAGTTTCAAGAAAGCAAAACAGTCCTTAAATTACCTTCTTTTAAGACCTTTTTATGATGTCCAGCTCTACTGTGTACATTGGAAACAAGGAGTATACTTTAAACCTCAACTGAGACCTGAAACTGGTTTTATGGTTCTACTTAAGGCATTCTTCTAACTTGGGAATATGTTGTCCAAGTGGAAGTAATTAAAGCTTATGCTTTTTTCCTGTTAAAATGAAGCCAAATTTCGGACATAGGAAGAGATCTGTGAGGTGTAGGTATTGATGGAGTGAAAGACGTAGACCTCTGAAAAATGTTTTTTTTGATGCCAGAGTTGGCCGTTTTGGAAACAATCAGATCAAGATTGCACTTGCCAGCTCTGTTTCATGATACTTCAATTGCACCAGATACTGTTCTAAGACTATTTTGAAAAGGATATTTTGGAATCTGATGTGTGAATTCTATTGGGATAATTTAGCCTTTCTTTCACTGGTGAAAGGTAGGGATTTGGAGAGTTGTCTATACTGTTTTATTGCTGGCTCATGGCAAACCAGCACTTGCAGTAGGATCACAAAGAAGCCAAGTGCTTGGCTGGTCTGATAGCCATGACATTCTCCTGGCTTTGAAAAGACATTATTTATATGCTGATGAATTGTTGGGAAATTTTTCATTGTCAATCTTAGTGTTTTGAAAGGATTTTAAGATTTTTTGAAAATGTCTTTTTCTTAAAGAAGCCTAGAGACAGCAGTATTGCCAAGGAGGTTTCACTGGGATTGCACTATGTGCAAGTTGGGTCAGTACTTTGTCCCAGTTGTATTTCTGGCAATACTTCATGTGCTAAGCACAATATTTTCAGTCATGTACAGCATACTTATCTCTGCCTGATAAGAAATGCTTTCAAACTTTGTAATATTCAACCTGGGACAAGGTATTCTTCATGTACCTTAGGCTAATAAATTCCTGAAATAAAAAATACAGTAGTCAAGAACACATTTAAAAGGGTATAGGAATTCCAAAATAAACTTAAAGAATGGTATTTTTTCCTTTTATCATTTGCTAGTCTTCTAAATTCCTTCAGATTTCAATAGTTGTAGGAAATATTATCTCATGGCCAAGAGGAATAGCCCCAGAGCTATTGGATAAAGCACTGTCACAGGAGTCAATAATTCCTTATTCTGTATCTTCTGTAGAACAGCATGCTTTGCATTCTCAGATGACATGTTTGAAGGACAGGACTCTTCACAATGTTTATGTTGGTTTTCATAGTGGACTCTTGCCCAGAAATATTAAGTGTTTCAGTACAAGAGTGGAAAAGGGATCTCTAGCTACAGCGTAGTCTTAATGGTTTTGAACTTTAAACATCTGAAGCTAGTACATTGTCAAAGTTTTTCTTTTTAAGAAGCTAATTGGAAAATACCAGTTGCTGGAACAAAAGTTATCTTATTTCAGACTGCTTATTTAGTACTTCTGAAACCAAAAGCTGTTGCCAGTGTTTTAAATCAACCGTAAATGAAAAACTCTAAAACCTCTGGAATAAACCTGTGTGGACTTTTTCTGATGCAGTTTCTAAATGTTACACATGCCAAATAATTCAGGAAGTTTTGCAGTTTCACTTGTGCACAATACAGTTTCATTGCCTTCTTTGTGGTATTTGAGCAGGGCATCTTTAACCTCATTATCCTGCTGCATGTCAGAGCTGCCTTTGTTTCTCCTAGTCCAAAGAGTGGAAATGTTTCCTTTGACTAAGAGTTTCCCTGGCCTCTGCCTGGCAGAGGCACCAAAACAAGGGACCTGGTGGATATGGTAGAAGTCAGAGTGCAGAGCTATGAAACTTTATTAATCCGGGCATGTTTTTGTATGCCAACCTGCTGAGGGGGGAGTGCTCTGGTTGTGTAGTTAAACTGCACAGAAGGCTGGCTGAAACCTGGCTGGTGGCCTGTGGAGCAGCACTGTTACAAGGCTCTGTACATAAAATGGAAAAAAGTAGTGCCAAGTACAGTTCTTTCATCTCCCTCCTTAAGACAAAATTGTCTTTACATTTTGCGTTATTTTCTTGAAGAGGTGTGTGATGTTTATTTTACATCTGTGGCTCCTCACAAAACCAGCTGTGCAGGGGAAGACCTGGCCAGGGGAATCCTGGATTGCCAGTGTCGGTTGTCAGTCCTTTGGGAGCTGAAGGCAATGTTGACACTCTGAATGAGATCACCAAGTACAAATCACTTCTGCAAATCAGATGAAGTGTCATCTTTTGCAGTTGACTGGCTAGCAAACTGCATTCCTGACTTTCCCCTACCTTTCAATAGTAAATAATTAGGGTCTGTGTGAATCATACATTTCACAAAGGTGTACAAATGTAATATAAACTACTAGATACTAGTTGTTAACTACTGCCTCTTGATGGTGACTAAATGCAAGTGATTGTTGTGGGGTGATTGATGTAATTTGTATTCATACATATACTGTGACTATAAGGACTTTTAAGAAGTAAATACATTTAAAGTATTCTGGCATTTGTCAAGATGAACTGTTAAAGGACACTTGTCTTTGAAGATGTGCTCCCTTGCTGTTCAAACTTCAGTCAAAAGTCTGGTACTTACTGCCTGATGTAGAGATCAGTTTAGCTCTGGATAAGGATAACTGCTGAATTCTGTGCTCTTGGTCAAAATCTGTGGGATGTGCCTAGGGAGCCTCCTTGAAGAGTGGTGTGGACATGTTTGCATTTTACCAGTTCACTTGTGTAATATACGTTAGTATCACTGCAGACTGAATGTTCTAAAAGGAAACTGATGATGTCTGATCTTTTCTTTTCCAGACTATCATTCTACTCTGGCCATTCTTCATTCTCCATGTACTGTTTGCTCTTCGTAGCAGTAAGTATGCTCTTTCCATCTAAGTGGTAACAAAAGATCTGTTAGCTACCCAGTACTGAATATTTACTTGGCTGCTATGCATATGGCTTTTGTAGGATGTTTGTCTGGTACAGCTAAAGACTTCTCAGTAGGAGTTGTAAGGGTGGTGATACTGGGACAAGAGGTAGAATGATGTTCAGTATGCCTAAGAATACTTAATATGGTACTTGGCTTGTGTGCCGTGTCTAAAATGAACCCAGTGACAAATGTGTTTTGAAATGATGATGCTACTTTAAATGTAACTAAATTTAAGTATTATAAACCTTATAAAATTTATAAGGCTTATAATACTTTTAAATTTATAAGCCTTATAAAAATCTATAATGAAACCTATCTGATCTAATGAGATGTGCAAAGCCTATTTTAAAATAAAGCAAAGACCCTTAAACACAGATCAAGTATGTCTGCGCCCATAAACACAAAACAGCAGATCAAATTGAATTTTCAAATTCCTTTTTATTTTTCCGTATTTTTTAAGGACAGAGAGGCAATAGTGAGGAAAGCAAGGGGACAGTAAATATTAGTGATAAGATCAATTCAGAAGTGCTTCATTTAGGGATTACTATATTTTCATTGCAATTGTTCTCGTGAACTAGGACAAATAATCTTTACTCTTAGGGAAGACTGATTTTGTTGTTCTCCCTTTGCTAAAAGTGTTAACATAGAAGGCATTAACAACTTTATGGAATTTTGTTGTTAATGTAGTTGAAAATTAAACTCTAGTCCTGGACATAAGTTGCTAACATAATATATGCATTCCATGATTTTTACAGACCTCAGATTAAATTTTCTTTTTTTGTCTTTGTTGCATTTTAATTTTTTCACTCTCTCAAGGCATTAGTATAACGTCCACTGTGAGTGAACCAATTGTTCAAACTAAACAAAACCCCTACAACTACACACAGAAGAGGTGGCTCTTCAATATGGTTTAGGCAGTTTTTAAGCTTTATTTTAAAATAAAGCTATCTCAGAAGCTTGATGTTCAGTTTTGATCTGTTATGCAGGTTTTTTTATGGCTAAACCTGTTCAGATTGTCTCCCCTGCATACCAGTCTTATCTAATGTAAATACAAAGAGTTCATAAAAGTATTATATCCTGGGTTTGACTCAAATATGGTGGTATGATTTCCTGTTGGCTGTTAAAGTTTTTTTGCTCATTATGACTGGTAATCTCCAAAATTTTATGGGTCCACTCATAATAGTGCCTCAAAGCCAAACCCACTCTTTCCATAGTACAGGGAAGCAATTACTGCTGTACAGAGAGCACCCTAATACTGACTTGCCCTTCTGGGCCCAGTCAGACCCTTCTCATCCAACATCTTCTCACATGGTTTTGTTAAACAACTTGATAATGTGATACTTAAATCTCACAGAAGGACAAACCTGGAGATAAGAAAAACCTTGGTAGGTGTGTAGCAATGTGTATTGTTTATAATTCATACTGACTGAATTACAGTTGCCTGTCAGAGATCTGGAACTGTCTGAGCTTTTACCTCTGTCCCATGTAAGGCATGTTCTTCTGCAGCCTGGGTAAAGGGTGGTGGTCAGGAGAATTCTCAGCTCATTAATTGAAGGTAATGGGTCACATTAAGTAATACAACTCTCTAGATGCATACAAGACAGTAGAAGATGTCTTGAACAGCCTGGAGTTAAGACCTTGTTTAGTTAACCTACTGCGCTTGGAAAAAATTCAGCCTTTGGCAAGAAAGTAAAGAGTTCTTTATTTTGAAGTTACTAACTTCATGTGGCTTGAATAATGCTTTCTGGAGTGCCTGTGGCATACTCTTTTGAACCCATGCAAAGAGCTTGTCTGGAAAGTTCTTGAAGAGGAAATTATGAGAGAGCCTTAGCTGTCTTGGGGCTTTGTGTGTATGAGTTTGATTCTTGGCAACCTCCCACATGGGCAGGTGTCAAGTCAGTGCAAATCAAACCCTTCCTATGCAAGCTACCTCAAAATACCATGAATCCTATCCTTGTGTCTGTCCTGGTTCTGACACTTGCTGTGCTCAGAGCTGTCCTTGTGTTCACTCAGTTCTGTAGTAACTGCAAAACATGGCTTTGCTTAGTAGCATCCTTAAACTAGAGGGGTACAAATGCCTTTAACTCTTCTAGGATGACAGGAAGTGTTTCATTGGAGATGACTTTGTTTTCCACTAATTAGTCAATGAGTTTCCAGAGCCCTGTCTGTTTCTGCACCCATTTTTTGTCTTTGGCTGAGCCATATTGCCCAGTAAAAATAAGAGGCTTTGTGGAGATTAGATTTCTACTTCCTTCTGTCTGATAATAAGATTACTCATTATTCATAAAAACTGCAATGAGGCCATTGTAGGGACATCTGAAGAAGGTTAATGGCTCCTGTGCAGCATGTTTTTGTCTTGCTGATTTACATAGCCTTAGTGCATACCAAGAAACCAAATTGAGTTCAGATGTCTTCAAAAGGACAGCTAGTGCCAGAGGTGAAGAAAACATACACACACACAGAGACACTCACACACACACACAGTTGCCCATGTGGCAAGGCAGAGTGCTGCAGCTGGCTCCAAGCCAAACCTGCAGCACTCGATGCCTTGTTTGTTTTCTGAACTCTGATGCTGGCTTCATCTGTGCCTTGCACCTGTTCTGCAGCCATGGGCTGAGTCAGCAGCAGGACAGGCTGTTAGCATGTGGCATTACTCAGAGGCTGTGTTAATGATAACCAGACACTAGCATGCTGCTTTCTGGGCCAGCTGGAGGAGTCCGGTGTGTGTGGATGTGTACTGCAGAAAGTGTGCTCTTAAAAGGTAGCTGCTGAATGCAGTATGTGTCAGGTGAACCCTTCACTGTAGAGAACCAGTCCTTGGAGGAGCAGCTGAGGGAGCTGGGGGTTCAACCTGGAGAAAAGGAGGCTCAGGGGTGACCTTACAGCTCTCTACAGCTGCCTCAAAGGAGGCTGTAGCCAGGTGGGGTCCTAGGCAGCCAGCAGCAGGATGAGAGTACTTGGAAAAGATTGTCAACCATTAGACCGGGCTACACCTGGGGGCGTGGTGGAATTGCCATCCCTGGAAGTAGTTAAGAGAAGTGTGGATGTGACACCTGGGGACATAAATGAGTGCTGGACTTGGCAGTGCTGAGTTAACAGTTGAACTCAAATGATCTCAAGGCTCTTTTCCAACCTAAACAATTCTGTGATTCAATGACATTTTTGACTTGGCAAGCGTTTGGACTTCTTCAAGAGTCTGAATTATGGTAAAGGAGTATTCCTTTCTTCTTCTTGCCAGGAGATTGCCAAAATTATTTGAGTCCTGACTGCATGGCTTTGCTGGTATCAGGAAAAAAGCTGCAATTTTGAACGTAATCCTATGCTGCGCGTCCCATCTCGTAGCAGAGGCCACACATGGAAACACAACTCACTGTATTAGTCATCAAATCCTCTACTTTAACTCTTTGTTGCATGGAAATGTTAGTTTATATTATCCATCTGTTTAAATAAGCAGCAGTATACATCAAAGCACAGAGATCATTGCACCTGTATAAAAGCTGTTGTGTCAAGCTAGACAAATTTAAAGCTTGAGTTTTCAGCCCACTCCCAGGTTAAAGTTAAGTTTCTTATGTTTCCTAACATAGAATTAATGAAACCCCAGAAAAAAACCTGCTTGCAGTCTGTCAGTCTAGGAAGCTATGGCGGAGAATGTATTCTGAGACTCATTTGGCAGAGCTAGATGGGTTAGTTTGGGTCCAAGCAGAGCTGTTATCTCTGGGATCAGAGCTTCTGCCAACAGCAGCTTTGTGTGCAAGCTAGAGGGAGTTTGACCGCAGCAGTATGTGGGAATCCAGTGACCTAATAACAGATGATGGATCCCAAATTATCTGTGTTGTCCTCTCCTGATGCTGCTCCTTTTTTTCCACAATTAAACAGCTGGCATGACCTCTCCTGTTTCAAAACTATTGAATCCTGGTTTGGAAATGGGAGAGCAAGTGTAGTGGAACACCTCCTCTACCAGTGTCTATGTGACCAAACTAGCACCTTGGCCCTAGAGGGGGGGATGCCGCAGGCAGTTTTTGCTTTGACTTCTCAAGTTAAGTATGTTTAAAAAGTTATTTTAAATTAAAATATTAAATGCATGCTGCCATCAGTAGTGAGAACAGTTGGCAGAAATGGGTGTGGCCCTGAGGATTATGTTTCTGTAAGAGAATCAGTTTTGGCTGTAGCTGGCCTGGGCACTTCCCTGCCAGCACCTATCCCAGGATGAAGAACAGGGCTGCACAAACCCAGCCAAGAGGCACTGCTATTCTGGGGATGGCAACGTGTTTGTGCTGCTTAGACTTGGGACAGAAAGGGATGATGAATCTTGCACAATGTAACTTGAGTGGCTCTCCTACAAGTCATTGGGAACATTTTATGTATCCAAGGTCACATGGAATTACAGATGACGAGGGTAACTGGTGTTTTAATGGCTGGGACTGAAAAAGGCTGCAGCCTTCTTTTGCAGAGAGATCATAAGAAAAACACAAGTGAAAACAGGCTTTAGGTGGCTTTTGTTACTCAATGCTCCCAAATGTGCCAGTCAACCTCTGCTCTCAAATTCTGATTTTGATTGTTTATGTTGGGATGGGAGGTTGAATGAAACAGTACTTTAACAAGAGTCTTTAGCATAGTATTTTAGCTATGTCTGTTTGCACAGCACCCATTTCTTCACTTTTGCAAATGGTTTTGACTAGAGCCACAGAACTGTCTTTATTGTGTTCCTTGCCCACATGAAAGTTGAGGACTAGTCTTCCAAAACTAATGAAAACACATGTCTTACTGAAAATGCTTTGTTTGGCTGTAGCTGTGCATAGTATCAAGTACCTTACTTTCAGCAGATTAAAAAATAACCGGTAACTGGTCATGCTGCAAGGCTCAAGTATGGAAGCACTCACGCTTCTACCTGTATGTGCTCCTGGTATTCTTGTAATATTGTTATTTAGACTTTTTATGGTAAGGAAACAAAAGAACCTGATTTCTCCATGGTTTGCTTGAAAGTTAGGGCCACTAGTAATAATTCCAGTATTGTGAACTGACTCCTCTAGGACTGAGCTGAAAGCAATACATTGCAGTGCTCTAGTTCTTCTAGTAAATGTTAAAGTACTAACTTCCAGTGGTTTTTTTCCTTTCAGAAAAGAGGTAAATGTTGTATTCCAATTTACAACAAAATAAAATGTTACTGTTTATCCTGCTCTACAGTAAAAATTATGTCAATGTGAAATTATTTTGGCAATGTACAGCCAAATTGAGGCTGGAGGATTAAAACGCAAACAAACCTCATTGCTCACTGGACAAGTAGTATTTGTTTAGAACAGATTTGATTACAGTGTTGATATTGAATTGAAAGCTGAGCTGTTACTAGTAACAGGAATTTATGCCCATTGCTTAGGAGGCAGCTTTTGCACATCAGTTGCCTTTGACAGCAGAATGCAGCTATCTTAAAGAGCCCAGACTGGTACATATTCTGCCTTTTCTTGGTAGTTCAGCCATTTCCCCCCAGTTCAGCTCTCCCATAGATCAGTTCCCTGTAGGGCTGTTCAAACTAGAACTGACACAGGGAAGACAGATATGGTCAGAGTAATAGCGATATACCACCCCTTGGAACAGCAGCTCAGGCATACCCCCACGCTGAAGGCACTGCAGACCTGTATCTTTCCCTCACTGGAAGGGGAAGAACTAATTCTGAACTGTGGCTTCTTTCTTTTTTTTCTGCCCAATCAAAATAAAACAAAAGACATATAATAATGCAGATTGGGCAGGGTCATAAATATGTATTTATGAAGAGGAGGTGATTTCATTAAAAAAACAAAATGTATTGATAGTCAAAGTCTAAGTCCCTTTTTTATTTTATTCCTTTATTTTTTTTTAGAAGCCCAGCTCATGAGTGACTCATGAATTCTTCTGTGGCTCTGTATTCCTTTTAGAATACAGTTTTCTGTTTGGATGTGAGCCTGCTGTGTTTAAAAGTAGATGGGAGAGACATTATCCATATTTCTGGTTTGCAGGCAGTGTCTTGTTGGCTGATGTCTATAGCTCTGTGTTTATTCATAGATACAGTGCTTCCAGGTACAAAATAAAGTGTTGCACTTTAATTTGTAATATTTGCATAAGTGTAAGATTGTATATGACACACATATTGTAGTTCTTTTGTGCTCAGAACTGCAATTTTTAAACTGTTTACTGGATTTCTTATATTTCCTTGAATTCCAGAGTTTGTACTATCTGAAATATGATTAATAATTCTTATACAAAACGATTTGAGTAACAGCATTTATGTGAAGGCATCTCTCAAGTTTCCCATAACAAGCAGTAGGAGAAAGCTTTGAAAATCTCTGAAGGGAGCCTTTCTCTCTGCTGTTTCTCTCCTTAGTCTGAGCAGGGAAGAGGTGCCTGGATTGCTGAACAGGACTATAACAGGGATGGCAGATCACTTACCTGTATCACATATCTCTGTGTATCTGTCTAAATGTTTGGTTTCAGCTGCTTTATAACATTATGCAGGAATCTATCCTGAATGTCTCAGCTTGTCTTTTCTCTTGGAGGATCATATTTTAATATGGGCTGCTATCAAAGATGCTCAGATGCAAACTGGTGCAAGTGTGTTGTAGTGTGACGACTGCACTGCCCTCTCCTCCACGAAAGGCTACAGTGTGTATTTACTGATGGAGTTGGAGGGTGAATAGTTACTCTGGCACTCTGTGCATCTTCCCAGCTTCCTAATGGAAGACTTTGCAGTCTTAGGCAAGGGGTATTGTCTCCTGGAGGTCCTTAGGATATATATTAAAATGAAATTTTCCTATTTTACAAATGTGCCTGGATTCTCAGCTGTTAATGCCTAATCCCAGGCCTTCTGAAAAATTTTGCCCCATCTTTTCATATTAGTGCACAGGCTGTTTTTGCGAAGACTTCAAAACACTGGTGCTTCCTGTGCTTTTGCTTCCTTCCACCCCTGCCTCATTAACAAAACCACCTATACACAGTAGCTCCATATCTACTCCCTCCACCTCTGAATCTCAAAGCAAACCATATACTTGTGGACTTGAGTGTGCTTAAGCATTCCTAAATCAGAGCTTCTTGGTTTGGGAAGAATCCCTATGGTTTGTGGCTCTTGGGACTTTTGGGGTCAGCAGACCTGCTTTGAAGTATGAGCTTTCCTAACAGCAGCCGGTAATGGATCCAAATAGTGACTGTAACCACAGGAGTATTTTGTGCCTCCTGGACAGCAATGCCATAGGGCTCTTCTGTACTGCTCAGGCAGATACCATAAACCAAAGACAGACATGACTAATAGTAAATGTTAAGCTAAGTAAAGTACATTCCATTTAATTGCTCACTTCTAAACTTCTATCAACTACAAAGATCTCTCAAAGTAGGGATTTATTTCATGAGAACTTATTTTCTCCAACTTTGTTTTGTCTCCAGAGTCTTACTTGCACTTGGACAAACTGAGAAGTGTTTTCATTTCTCTATGTCACAGGGGAGTTTTCTCTCTTGGAAACTGTTCCCTCACTGTTCTGCTCTTAAGTTAATGATGCAGTGATTCCCTTACGGTTTGAGAGATGGAAATAAGAGTGAAAATAGGTAAATATCTAAAGGGAAGGTTTGCCTTGCTCCTGTTCTTTAGGACAAGACCCCTATAGGAAATACAATTACTGGGGTCTTTTGGTATCAGGAGAAAATCTATTTTTGAAAAGTATCAGAACAAATCAGTTGGTACAAGTACCATTACTTGGTGGGGGAACACCACCACAATCCCTCTCCTCTCCAGATTTCTTCCTTTTGACATCCATTCTTGAACAAGTGAAGGAGGATTTCCCATACCTTAATAGGCAAATTTATTTTGCAGTGCAGAATTTCTGTATAATTGGGTTTTGGAAAAAAACAGGAGAAGGTATTGAATGAAAATAACCAAGGAGTATTAGATATTGAAACTAAATATCTGAAATATGATCTTGGTTGGTGAACTGAATAGGTTTTGGTAGATTTAAAAGAATTTTGTGGCCTTAAACTGAAGAAGTATTATATTAGCTGTTAGGAAGTTTCCTTATGAAGCCACATGGTTGCACCTCCTGAAGCCCATGTAGGAAACACAAGTCACTGTACTTCCAAATTAAGTAGGCATGTGTTTATGTAAATTAATACTGTTCTGTTGAAAGAGCAAATGCTCAAAAGCCATGCTAGAAATGTGGAGTAGCAAATAATTCTCCAGTTGCAGAGACCCTTCCATTCATGATTGTGGCTTCTTGCAAGAAGCCACAAAGTAGCTGTGAGTTTCTCTTCATTGCTTGTCTGTATTTTTAGAAATGAAGTACTAGACCATAGATTAAGAAGAAATTTCGTTCAGGACGTGTGTGGCAGAGCACATATTTTCATTATGGAGTAAACTAGTAGGGAAAAAAACCTCAAGATTATTTAATCCCATTAAAAAGAAGTCTCGTGAAATCTCTTTGCACTTTTAAAAGGAATGAACGAAGCAAACACAAGAAGCAGCAGGATGGGGGAATGGAGAGCGATGGAGCACAGCTAAAAGACAACTGGTGAAGGATCAGAATGCTCAGAACAGTGTGGAGGGAGGCTGGCATGGTCAAAATGCTGACAGGAGTGGGTCACTACCAGAGCAGTTTGAGATGCTTCTGCTGTGTTCATAGGCTCACAAATTCGTTCTCTGCAATATGAGAAATGCTGGCAGGAGGCATTTCATTAGTATTCCCAGATGAGATTTCCTAAAGTTCCTGTGGCTTCTATAGATCACAAGTTTTTCTTATATACTTAGTCCTTTCTAGAAAAGAGGCTTGGGTGGAGAGACAGGGATTTGCTTCTACTTTCTTTCTCTGAGGCTATTCTGTGACTTCAAAGAGGAGCAAAGGAACCTGAAGTATGCCATAAAGGAGGAGGTTCTGTCAATAGCATGAAGCCACTGCACTCTGTTAGTCAATAGGGTCAAAATAGTAGCAAGGGTTAATGCAGCATGGAGCTAGGACATCTCCATATTGTGCATTTAATTCTACATAAGGGCTAAAACTATATAAAGGAAAATTTTGAATATTTCCAGTGTTAACCTTGATTTACATTTAATCAATCATCGGCAAAAGTTCCTCCTCTCCTTGGCTGCTGTGTTTTCCTGCGTGGCCCTGATGCCTGTTGCAGCCAGACATGTTGCTGTTGTTTTTCTAAGAGCAAGTCACAGTAGTGGGAAGAAGCTTGGCAGGGTAGCACAACTCAGAGCCTGTTAAAAGCAGTATCAGTTTGAAACTACCAGCTTAAAAATAACGTGGCATTTGCTATTGCAGCAGCTGGTTAATAAGCAATTATTTTCAACTTAACAAAAAAAAAAAAAACAACCCAAAAACCCAAACCCAACTGTAACCAGAATGACAGCTGCTATTTCTGAAATTAAACACAGCAATGACCAGTCAGCCTAAGACTGATCTGTGGTATCATTTCTCACCCTTCCCATACCCAGTTTTAAAACACTGTGAATCTATTTGCTATAGAAGGTGCAAGAAGACCTTTGGCTGTTTCCTGTACAGATAGAGGAGCTGATGGTGTGAAGAATCACCCAGAATTTGTGAAGTCTGTAGCCAACTGCTTATGCTCTGCAGCTGACAGAACAGCTCCAGAACTTCATGATGGGAGATTACTCTCAAAGTACAGAAATCAAGCTTTCATGTAGATGTCAAATCCAAATTTCTTGTCTGATGCTTTCTCAAGCAGAAAGAATTTGCCTAAAGCCAAAGATTGCTTTATTGGTCATTCAGTGCACTGAGCTGGCATTTGCATGCCTTGCCCCATTTTCTTCATGTTCATAGGTAAACCTATTTTCTCACATATCTGCAAAAAGGTTGCATAACCCTTTTTTTTCCTACTACGGCTATACACCCTTTGCAAACTTCCAAAAATGTTTATATGGAAAAAAACTTCATTGCAGCAAGGTATTTTAACTGCCTTCAGGAAAATTTAGTGGAAATAGGGAAAGAGCGAAGTACAGCCAGTATTAAATCATCAGCCAGCTCTTCAGGCTACCAGCATATGCTCCTGGGACCTTCCTCTGCTCCATCAGGCACTTTGTAGTGTTCTGGTCGACTGTTGGTAAATCCAGAAGTAATATCACAGTAAGTCCATTAAAACACCTTTTGTTAAAAGAACTTGGTGTGACAGATAATTTCTGAAGTGGCTAAACTGTATTTTCCCTAGTGGTGAGTTTGAGGCTCACAGAAATATGCAGTGCCCACCAATTTGAAGGGGAAAAATTTATTTCAGTTTAGTCTTAGATGTAGCTTCTTTAGAGGCTGATTCTACCCTGACCTTGCTATTAAAGAAAACTGTTTATGGATAGGGTTGATCTTTTTGATGCTCCATTTATAGCTGAAAATGTCAGCATGCCAAAATTATGATGTAAGTTACTAAGAGAAACATTCCCCAAATGTTTAACTTTGGAAAGTATCACCTCTGCATCTACAGTGTCTTCTCTGTGCCTGTATTTACATGGTAAATGTACTGCTTCTCAAGGTTAGCCATGGCTTTTGAAGTTGGCAGTGGAGGGTTTTACCGTCAGGCACCAGTGCTGCCTTGGTGCCTGATGCTTGTGTGTTGGTTTCTACATCACTCAAGACTGTTAGCTGAGGTTTTGTCCCTGGCCTGAAGTTTCTAAGTGTCTCTGTGAAGATATACTTGAAATGTTAAATATAACTTCCAAATGTATTGTTTTGTCAGTGAATGCAGTAACTATGCTGCTTTCTTTGGTGATAGGATTAAGTTTCAGAATAAATTCAATTATGTTTACAGAATGTATTTAGAGAAACTAGAGAGCTAGACAGATGTAGACAGACAGATCCTAGACAGACCACAGAAGAAACAGGGCTGGGGTCTTGGATTAGATTAGATAGGAAACAATACTGCAAAATTTAGATAATACCTCAAAAACACAGATATACACAACAAAAGCAGACCTGAGGGGAGGGAAAATACATGGGAACTTGAAATATCCACAACAGTGGTAGTATGGTTAATAGGCAGCTGAAAAGAGTGAGGAACACAGCTCAGTGAAATATACCAGTGACAACTGAGAAATGCTACCATTACATCAAGTTAGTTCTGATACTTAGCTACAGCTGCAATGCAATGCTAAAAGCTGATAATACTGAAGGTGACTGGAATTGAGAATGAAGTTTAAAAACTTGTCAGCTCTATGAATAGTAAATGTAAACTATTTTGTGTATAAGCCTTACATGTAGTTCATGCAGGAGTAAAATACTGGTTTGACTTCCACTGGATTCTTTTTAAGCTTAAGTGGCTCTAGTATTACCAGGACCTTTATCCTGAAAATACTAATTTGTCATATTGGTACAAATGGAACAATATGATGGTGTTATATATAAATAAAGTCCAAAACTATCAAACCCTGCCTTGGCAGCCTTAAAAGTACAACTATAGCACCTGGAACAGCTGTGAATATTACTTCAGTAAAATTTCAATCAACTCTTTGAAAAGACCCAACACAATTTTGCTGCATCTGTGCTTTCTGCATTTTGTAACTAATTTCTCTTTTTCTTTCAGCTTTATCTTCAGGCAAGAATGAAAGGAGACTGGGCAAGACTTGTACGTCCTACTTTACAGTTTGGTCTTATTGCTGCATCCATCTACGTGGGTCTCTCACGTGTTTCTGACTACAAGCATCACTGGAGTGATGTTTTAACAGGACTTATCCAGGGTGCAGTGGTAGCTGTGCTCATTGTAAGTAATTCCTGAGGGGGTGGGTGGGTGTGAATGCTGCTTTTATGAACAGCACCTTAGAATTGCAGGCTCTGTTCACAGAAAAGCAAACCTGTATTTCTAACGCTTCAGAAATTGCTGAAACAGGGAAACAACTCCTTGAACTGGTTGTAGCAGTAGTACTTTGGGGAGTGAGATAAATGGTAGTTTTAGCCATTGGACAACATGACATAGCCTTTGCTCAAGAGCTTTTCAAATAACTAAGATGGAAATGGTAACTGCAAACCAAGGCCTCTCTATATAAATCAAGCTTTTTGCTTCTAGCCACATTTGAAATCCCAAGTACAATACCAAAGAACATAATATAAAGTAAGTTTTATACAGTAAACGGGGGAAAAGGCCTTGAATGAGTACAGCACCAAAGTGTCTGCCTTTGCCACCTTACACAGTGGTTTTTCAGTCTGATGGGAAACTAAAGCTCTTCTGCACCATTTCTTGTGTGCATTCCTAGTACTAAAAATGTGTTCACAACAAGGAACAAACATGTGAAGCTCAGCTGTACTGATGAGTATAAAGTTATCCCAGGAAACAGACACTTGCCTAAACTTGTCACAGCATGCCCAGTTGTCTGAGTGACAACAATTGTACTGGGTCTCACCAGAATGCAATGGCTAATTCATCCATAGATAATTTTGGATCAATGGGAATGAACTGAGGTCTTACTGACAGATTCAGTTATCAAGAACTGAGGCTCAGCTGGGAAGAACAACCTCCACAATAAATGCTTTGTCAGCTTTCTCAGGTCAGAAGGGCTCAAGACAAAGCTGTCTACTAGCTGCAATCAATAATCAAATCTTGGAGCAGCTCTGGGAAATCATACAGGCTGCATTAGCTGTTACTAAATGGCAACATGTTGGCATAATCCTACCCCTTTTTCTAACAAAAAGTACAGAGAGTAAGAAACATCAGAGATCAAAGAGGTGAGAACACTTTTATTAGGAAAACAAGTTTAGTCAAGGATGTTGGATGATTCAGAAGGTGCTTGGTAATACAAGAAAGAGTAGAAAGTAGCATTACAGAGAGTAGAGTTGAAAGGTCAGGAAATTATTTTAAAAAATATACACTAGCACCAACCACCACCCTCAGACTCTTATTTGAAAGAACTGATGAGTTCCTCTCCAAAACCAGCAAGCTGAGGTTAGAGCATAGCAGCACAGCAACTGCAAACAGATCATCACTAACTTGAGCTGAGGGAATCTGGCATTAAGTGGAAGCTGAAACTCCCCTGGTCTGTAGCTAAAGCAGTGTGCTGGATCATCAGCCAGCTGCCAGCGTGGTGGGAGATTGTTTCTTCTGCCACGGACATTCAAGTGTTCTGCAGTTCTCGGGGTTGCAGTGGGAGGGGAAGACACAATACAGGAAGGGAAAGGATTGTGTGAGGCTCTCACTTATTGCACTCCAGGTAGCACTGTGCCCAGCACATCTGCTATGGGACTTGGTGAAATGAGCAGTGGAAGACAGCAAGCTGCAGAACTGGATCAACCACCTGTCTTGTAGTGAGGGAGATGTCTCCTAGCTGTGAAGAAGTGAGGTGGTATGTTTAAAAGACTGCAGGAAGGAACTACATAGGTAGAGCTGGCCTTACAGGTGCTGGGTCCAGCTAAAGCACCATGTCTCCTGTTCTTTTCCACCTAAATTACAGAAAAAAAATTTAACTAAACTTGCATTGTGGGCCCTCCAAAAGCACATTTTGCTCCTTCATTTAGAGCTGTTCAAACTATGGCTGTTGTAATGAAGCAGTGCCTGGTAAGGCAGTCAGTTAGCACAAGCCTTGAATTTGGCTTAAACCATCAGTGACTAACTGGTCAATGGCAAGGTGAAAAAGCTATTGAAAGAACAGATGTCTGAATCTTGTACAAGACTTCCCTGCCATTTTTTAATGTTTTAAACTGATTAAGCTTTTTATTAGTTCCAATCATAGAATTTGCCTACTGCAGAACCCTTGTTTCAAAGACTTGTGAGTGCAGGAATAATTTAACACTGATTAACGCTTAACACTAATTTGTTCACTTAGGTTGTCTATGTGTCAGACTTCTTCAAAGTGAGAGGATGTACATTTCAACCAAAAGAAGATTCCCATACAACCCTACATGAGACTCCAACAAATGGAAATCACTTTGGCAGCAATCATCAACCATGAAGAATGACCCATATCAACTATATTGCTCTGAATGAAAACAGTTTCACAAGTCTAACTCTGTAATATAAGTAATTGCCTTTAAGGGACTGCTGCTGCTCTTGGATGCTCACTTTACCTGTATATAGTAACATCTACCACAGTTATTGTACATCTAAACTTTAAATTTCTGTTGGTTCAAGCTCTTGCTTAAAAGAAAGCTATTATAATTGTAAATTTTTATTGAAAACTGTAACAAGTTATATTACATACACTGCTGTTTGTACATGCCTTGTTGAATCAACTGTGGTTTAAGTAAACACCATTAAAAGGAATTACTTGATATGGAAGCCACATGTGACACTGATGAATTTGTTCCATCATGTCAGTATAGTTTCTGGAAGACATCTGCTGTTACAGGTAAAGGCTTGCAGCAAACACAATATCTCTCTTGATTTTTGTAATCCCTATTAAGAAGGAAAAAAAATATTAATATTGAAGAGTCTTAACTATAACAACCACTAAAGCACAGTTATAAGCATGTTACAGGTTATTAAATGGAAGTCATTGTATATCCATTTTTAGCCACCCTTAAATCACACTTTGTAATAAAGATGTTATCTGGAAATACAACAGCAATGGTGCTGTTTACCACACTGTCAACATGAGAAGGTTTCAAAACTATTCACCTTCAGTCCTCACAATCTGTGCAGCCCCTTGCCCCATCACTTTTCCTTCTAAAATTGCTTAATGTACTGTAAAAGTGAAGTACATACCCTCTGCAAACTTATTTTCCAGTTCTGTGTTCCCAATGGCTTTTGCAGCCTGGCACATCTGCCGAAGCAGTTCTTCTAGCCGCCTCATGCAACGAATTATGCTACCTGTATGAAAGAGCAAGGGACAACGTTGTGCCACATCGTGTAACCGGTCCTGAATTGCTCAAAGTAATTGTTCCTTCTACAACCCTGTTCAATTTATCTAGAAGCCAAATGTCTTAAACTTAGTTTCTGTTTGCACAGTAAATTTCTTTGTGAGGCATTTGCTTGAAGGTGTTTCCAAATGCTTGTCCTTTCTACTGTCTTTACATTCTCTAACTAATATTTAATCACACTACTTTCTGGGCTGTTGAGTAATTCCTAGCTGAATTTTTCTTTCAATAACTTGTTAAGACTTCCTCAAAAAGCATAGACCAGTAGGAGATTCACAACTTAGCTGCCTCAAGAACTACCACAGGTTCATTTTGGGATTATTTTTTATAAGCCTTAGTTCTTTTGTTGGCAAAGGCAGTAAAACAGTAAGTGATCTATCTTACCAATCCTGAGCTACTCAAGAGTCCATGGACCACTCTACCAAGCCATTGCATGGTTACAATGACACACATAAGCATCTTGCCACAGCTCCTACACTGCAACCAACACCCACTTGTGATTTATTATGCATTTATCTCCTTTTTGAACTTTCCTCACAGCTCAGCCCAAGTCACTGCTACAAATTTCACAAAACAACTCGAAATGCTTCTGCTCTTCTGGCCACAAGCAAATAGCATCCTGTTTGGTCATCTCCTCCAGCAGCATCTCCGACAGTCAAAATTACTGTAGGCAAAATAACTGCTAATGGGTAAATATGGGATGAAGGGCTTGAGAGCAGCCCTACTGAGAGGGACTTGGGGGTGCTGCTGGATGACAGGCTATATGACCCATCAATGTGCACCTGCAGCCCAGAAAGCCAATTACATTCAAAGCAGTGTGGCCAGCAGGGCAAGAGAGGTGATTCTGCCTCTGTGCTCTCATGAGACCCCACCTGCAGTGCTGCATCCAGCTCTGGGGTCCCCAGCACAGGAAGGACATCAACCTGTTGGAGCGAGTCCAGAGGAGGGCCACCAGGATGATCAGAGATGGAACAGGTCTCCTTTGAGGACAGGCTGAGAGAGTTGGGGTTGTTCAGCCTAGAGAAGAGAAGGCTCCAGGGAGACCTTATTGTGACCTTTCAATACATGTAAACATTCAAGGTCATGTTGGATGGGGCTCTGAGCAACCAAATCTAGGGGAAGATCTGAGTCTCTGCTCACTGGAGGGGGTTTGGTTTCTACAACGTTTTTACTACCCCTTAAGATATAATATTTGGGGAAAAAAAACCCCACAGTATGAAAAGAGCATTGTTCATAGCTCCTGGGAAAGTGGGACATGATAAAGTTAATGCTTCTCTTCTAAAAAGCATTCATAGGGGCTCACTAGGCCATGACAGTTTCTACAGTGAGAACAGTTTGTGTAAGAGCAGCAGTTTGTAAAACCTGTTGCAATGACAGGAGATGGAAAAGCCCACCCGTAGGCTACTGAGCACAGAGCACACACCAACACAAGCAACCTGAGGGCAGCTGCCCCGAGCATGGCAGTGCTGCACTGGGGCTGCCCTGGCTCAGCTGTCAAAGATCCTGCTCATCTCCATTTACAAGGCAAACCGCGACAGCCGTTCCAGGGAGTACTCGTTACAGGCAGCGTAGCTGGGCTTGCTGCACACAGAGTTTTATGTTCAAGAAAACTGCAATTTTAAAATGAATTATTATTGTTTATACTTCCATAAAGCAGGAGCTGGTCTGCAGTTAACACATAAGACATTTAACTCTGTTTAGCGTTCTTCCCTAATGGCTTTTAAAAGCTGCTCTTATTTTTATTTCTTCCCACCACATATTTCAGCTTAAAGACAAGGTATTTTCATAAGCAAATCAATGCTACTCCACTTTGTGGCAAACACACTTATTCTTGGAACACTTAGGCTTATTTTGTATTCTGATTTTCTTTTAAATCACTACAGTTACTTGGATAACCAAGGAAAACTACTCTGGAATTTAGGAACACAATCCATTTCAGGCACACATAACCAACAATGGATGCCTGAAGTGCTTCCCTTCATTTTGGATGCGGACAGAAAGCACAGAAAACCAGCCTACTGAAAGTTAAGGGAAGAATCATGCATTAACCCCTGTTAAAAGAGATGACCTCAAAACAGGCCACTAAGATCTCATTTTGAGGAAGCTGGCACTATTGAGTAGAACAAAGCTGACTGTCTCAGTACAAATATGGTAAATGGAAAATGTTACTGCCCAGTGTATCCTGAACATTAAAATGTCAATGTAAAACATAAGCCAGCTGCTTCAATGTTCCACATACTCAGGGTGCTTCCATAGCAAATGGAAGGCTCAGATACTCATTGAAATAGGAGGGATCTGCTGACTGCAGAAGCAAAGACTGCCAGGATTTGTACTGCTCAAAAGCAACTTTCTTCAGAAAATTCCTGGGTCTATGCATTGGATTACGTGCATGAATTATGTGCATGAATTCCCTTTATAAGGGAATCTGCAAACCTTTGTGAAGGAGAAAACAGCATTTGAGGGAGGCAACAATGACACTAACAACTTCAAAAAGGAAGACTCCTAAGAGTGGTGCATCCACCCTGCTCTTCACAACTTCCAACAGGCTGGTTTTTCATTCTGGCCTGACCTTTAGTGTTGACTGTTCTTGTTTGACAACCTCTAGGAACCAAATTAATCCACCTGACACGTTATATCTAGGCTTTGCAACTATCTCCATTGCACTTCTGTGCAAAACTATTCAAAAGAGAGACTTGGTTACCACTTTTCACTTCTGTCATCATTAAGTCAGCAGGAAGAACTGGTTATACCAAAGAAAAAACAAACTTAACTATAATGAGGACAAATGCAAGACCTGTACTTCCTGATGACAAGCATTTGGAACATGGTGTTTTTCCCTTTAACTAGAAAAAGTAAGCATTACCTTTTGTTGTAATGCTTAGAATTTCTGAGTTTTAGAGAAAGTTTTTAGAATACAGAGATATCCCTTTATAAAGGGAATCTAGATTCTAAATCATCATCAGTGTGTAAGTATAAATTTAAATATATAGTAAAGAATTTTTCCCCACTTGATTTTAGCCATACTGATGCTTGAATATATCTGAGTTTACGATAAGGTTATTCAGTATTAGCACTCCCTGCTGTGGAATTATCAACTCATACCTTCTAAAGAACAATTGATTAGCGTACCTTCAAAGACATCTGTCATTTTGCAGATGTGAGCAAAGTTAGCTCCATTTGCCCATGTATACACAACATCCATTAGGTTGGGTCTGAAAGAATTCAAGTAATTTTCTTCATCAGTTTCCAGTTTTGCTTCTGCTGACACCTTGGCAATTCTTTTTGCACACTCCTTTAAAATAAAATATTTTGTATTTATATTATACTTAACCAGAGTAAGAATTTAAGTAACAAAAAGACATGCACATTATTAGGTACTGCATTACAGGATGAAGTTTTCTTTTTAGTGTGAAATTACTCATAATCAGAAAGTAAACCACTCTTTACATGAAGTCTGTCTACACTAAGAATCTACAGTGCAGCAAGCAAGCTTATAAAACTTTTAGAGGCATGTTCTAAATTAGCATAAAGATTTCTTGCGCACCATATAATGTATTATTAATTACACATTGCAAAATCACATGCAGTGCCAGCTGAATTCACTGATGGTGCAAAATTAGGTCTTCACACTTATTATACATTACTTACGAGCTTTGCTCGTGTTAACATTAACCCTGAGCTCAGATTTCTAATTACCTGCATTTGCCGAAGTGGTCCTGCCAACTGTTCAGTCAGTTTTGGCATTTCACTGGACTGAAAAAGAAGATAATAAACAATCTCAAGTGCTCCCATACATTTGCTCTATACCAAATTAAATGTAAAAGCAGAAGTTCAATGCATGATACTGCCACTCTACATTATTCCAATATATTCTCAAACATATTGAGTGCCAAATATTAAATTACTGAATTCCCCGAATGTTTGTTCCTCAAACTAGACCAGAAAACAAAATCTTTCTGTACAGTATACCAACATTATGAAATGCAGCACCTGCTTTCTGGATACTTCCAAAATTCCCTCTATTTAGCTGTATCATAGTTTTCAACTGACAAATGAACTGCTATTAACTACTTCAACAATTACAAGCTTTTAAGAATACAAAATGTTTTTAATAACTTAAGCATCAGTGGCAATATATGAAAATATGGCTTTTCAAAATACAGGATTATCTTTATGCCCTAGCTGTTTAGACTCAAGTACTATTGCTGAGTGAATCCCAATATTCTAATTAACAATGCCTTACCTTGGTTTCCCTTCTAAAAACAAGCTGAATGCATTAGCATCTGCTGCCACTGGTTTTTCCATATTTAGAATCAACCTGAGTGTTACATCTTGCTACCTACTTGCAAAAGTGTTTCATATGGAAGTTTATTTTTACTAATTTTCTGGAGTGATACTACCCTTTTATACAGCTTGCAGGTGGAAAACAGTAACATCTGGTATTAAATGCCCATGCTTTTAAAAACATATGATCTGATTTTAACAGCCTTCTGGGCACCAATTCCATATGGTACTGCCATTTCAATCAATAGTCAAGGGTACTGACCATGTAACGTAACACAGACATGTCTGATGATTAAATATATGCTGATCCCAGAGTGCAGGGTGCAGTTATTGCTCAGCATCTTCCTGAGATAATCATTCTACATTTTCAGTTATATGGAGGGGTATGTGTGTATTAATAGCAGCACATGCTGACAATCCAATGATACTGCTTCATTGCAGAAGGAAGACTGCAATTTAACACAACCTTTGGAGTGTCTCTTGAGGAAAGAGACCTTAGCATTGAAACTGAAATGTCTTCGCCAAGTTCAACAGGAGTTCATGTCAAACATCTTAGGAAGCAATCAAAAATGTGCAATGGCTCATACTATTATGACCAATTTCTGCAATTGAATAAAAAACAGTATTGTTAGAAGGCAGGAATGTCTAGAGGTCTTGAATTGAAGAAGTAACTCACATTCTCTTGAAACACGAAACAGCTGAGTAGTGCAGTTGCCTGCTCTGCAGACAAATCATTGAAGAGACCATTGAACATCATTTCCGTCAGGAGTAGTTCATCAGCACTAAAATAAAAAGAATGAAGCTTAGGGGAAGGACTTACTGATATGTAATTTTTAAATGAAGAACTAATAATCTGTTTTCTGAAGCAACTGGATATGGATTAAAAAACCAGCATCTTAATTTTACTGTCAGAACACAAAATACACATACACACAAACAAGTGTACTAGCCTCTCAAGGAGAATGCTAATGATTAAGAGACTGCAATAGTATTTTAAATAAACTAATAGCACTTACTGAACTACAATAAAACTCTCCCGACAGATCATATGAGTTAGTATGAATAGCTGAGTTAGTCAGTTTCTCTCAGACAGAATATCAAGAGATCAGAAAGAACCAGGGAGTTAGGTAACTTCAGAAAAGGACTAAAACTAGTACTGTTGCTGCTTAGAAAAAATTCAATTGGGTATTTCCAAAATACTGAAAAAAGGAACAAACTTGCTTCAATTTACTTGAGGAATAAAGACTTAATCATGATTTATAAAAGTAACTACATGATGCAGATACAAACTCCAAACATACTTATTTGGATAAAATGCCTCTATTTTTGGGGTAATCAAAAAAATGCATAGGATGGGAGAAAAACAATGTATGATTTTTTAAAAAGAGAGATGTGTAACTCAAACCATTCCAGACAGTCAGGAAGTAGATAAAACTCAGATTCAGCTTCCCTACCTGGTATCAGATTTTGCAAGACAATTAGCTATCAAATAAACTTACCTGTAAGACAAGGAGTACAGCAGTCACTGTGACTTTTAAAAATACAAAATCCTATCAAAATCTGAGTTACACTGTAAGATATTGAAGTCTGATTCATTATTTTTTTCACCTTTTTCAATATATATGTACCTGATAAATGTATTACAGTAAAATGCATCACTTCACAGATTGCTATGGAAGCAATTTCGCTCTATTGCAAACCTGTCAGTGACTTGGTACCTGCTGACAATCATTGCTACGCTCATTTCTGACCAACAATCCTGGTCTAATGTCAACCACAGAAATCAAGACCTTCCCCTCATGCAATGTACAACATTACATGAAAACACATGCTATTACGCAAGTCAGGCACAAAAAGCCTATTGTTTTGCCATTTTCATGTCTACATTTTAATTTTAAAACCTATTGTATTTTGTCCTTAAGTTGCTACTTTACTTATGCTGCTTGAATCAGCATATTACCTTTATTACACAGAACAGAGTCTCTAAAGAATCCTTTTCTAATTTTCTCAAAACTTTAAAATATAAACATAATGTACTAATTTTAGCAAGGACAATAATGTGTATATACATGACAATGAACAGTTTGCACAGAAGCCAGTTACCTGCTGATTTCACAAGCAACCCGTCCTTTCATCTCAATAACATCTGAAGACGTGGCAAACCCCAGTCTTCTCAAAACACGCTTGCGGCATTTGAGTTCATCCATTTGCAGGACAGTTCTGGCTTTCTTCAATTCTCGCTTTGCTACTTTAATATCCATAGCAATCTGGGTGGGGGGCCAGAAGAAGAGGAATTACACCTTGCTGGTTTAACAGACGCAACTGTTTTAAAGACATTGTTTAATTTACATAAATGCCTCGGAACAATGGTATATGAACATACTACTTCACAAGTTGACTTGCCTAAGAATTCTAAGAGGAAGGTTTAAAACTGATTTTATAATAATAGTAAAAAAGCCAGCTCCATTTACCTACTGAAATCTCTGGTAAGCCTGGGAAGTTGAGCTATTTACCCACAGTGGGAAACTGTCCTGGGGTGACGTTATGATGCTTGTATATCCCCATTCATCTGTTCTGTGCCTTTAAGACCGGCTCTGAAGAGTGGAAGTTTTGTTTGGGTTTCTCTTATCAGGCACACAGAGGAAAGCAGTACATAAGGCTGTTTTTTACTTCCAGCTTCAGCTTGCTGCTTTTGCTTGCTCTCTTTTTCTGCTCTTGCTTCTGCTCTGCTTTCTGCCTCTGCTTATTAGCTAGTTCTAGCTAAACAGTCCACATTGCTTCCTGGACTGTTTCTCCTCTCCTGTTCCTGTGACCATCTGGAACCTGCTCTGGACTGGGACCCGGGAACACCGAAGGTTTGGCTGCAGCAGCTGGCCTAGCGCCGGAGGGACTGAGAACAGAGCAACCACCCCCGAAAGAGACTTTCTGATTTTGTCATCTTTCTCAGAGCGGTGTCATCGGGCATTGTTCATTTTGTGTGCTGGGGGGTGCGGGGACAGTCAAATAAACAGGTTCTTTCCACCTCTCTCCGAGGAATTTTTTTCCCGAACCGGTTGGGGGGAGGGACCGTGTGGGTTTCGCTTTCTGGAGGGGCCCTCCTTTGCAGATTCTTTAACAAATTTGCCCTAAACCAGCACAGAAACAAACCAAATCAGTCCACACTAAATGACAGAAAATTCTCTGTTGAGAAGTGAGCACTCATCTTCTAAGACCTATACTAAGTCTCAGCTAACCAATTATTTAATGAAATGTAAGCCAAAGGCATAATTTTCTGCTATTAGAACTTCTCCAGTGGCTTGCAGTTCATCACAGTCACCATCTACATCCTTACAGCAGACACCTTCACAAAAAGCTGCTCGGTCAATCAGGTCTTACCACAGGCAACTCTGTGCTGCCCATTCCAGAAACACCTCACTTCTGTGAAGTGGCTCCTGGAGAACCTGTTTTCTCAAGCAGCAGAAAAATATGAGAGCTGGTTTTATGCATAACTGATTTCAGCCTAAGACAGTACAACTCTATACAAAACAAGTAATTGCTTCCAGGCTGAGAGTCAGCTCAGGAAGCAGCAGCACAATGATTTCTCTGGTGCACTACTCAAGCTAATAAGCCCCATCAATTCAACTTAGGTTTGCACAAATGTATTAAACATATCAATTAAAATTATCTATGAAGACTTTTCCTACACAGCATTGTGCTACGTCTAATCAGTGAAAAAGACCCCTGTAACCTTCTAATTCCTGAAAATTTCCTCTGAAGCTTTCTTTTCAGATGTACATTTGTACCAAGGAAGGGCATACTACCAACTCAGCCATTTTGTTAGTGAGATTCAGTAAATTTAAAAGAGTTGATTTGGGCTTTGCAAATAAAAATAAAAGGAAGTAGAAAGACAACCTCCCTCCCCCCTCTGTAACTAAACACAAAGTAATTTGGTTTGTATCTTTACCTGTGCTTTTTTTTCACAAAGTTTGTATATGGTTTCCAAGTTTGGATCGTTGTGAAGAGGATGTGAATACATCCTATGCTCAAATGCCTCTATTTTTTGTATTACTTTTTTCAACCCTTGGTCCTTGATGCCCATGTCATCAATAGGATCTAGTAAGGGTACTCCATCAGGAAAACGTCTCTGTACCTCCTAAAATGATGAAAAAGTTGGGTTTTTTTTGAAGATAAGTAACAGTAAAATAAGCTGGCATAACTATAGAGACACCGGAGGCTGTAATGTTAAAGTTATGTGATGTTTCAGGAGTTTTCAAAATCTGTTTAAAATTACTTGACAAGGAAAAACAATTGACATTGCGGCTGCCAATGCCTTTAAAGAGTAAGGGTGTGACAGAAACTTTACACAAATTTCTTTACAAGTTGCCTTGGGTTTAAGAGTACCTCACTAAGCAGAGCAGAGTACTTACACAGTCTAGTGGAACTTACCAGTACAGATTTTAACACACTTTGCCTGTTATCAATAGGCCTCAGGTCTTTTGGTATGTACAGGCGGATACTGCTGATAGCTGAGACAAGATGCACCAAAACAGGAACAACCTATCAAAGAGAGTGCAGTAACTCATAAATCAGTAAAAAACATACCTCTTACTATTGGTCCATGGCAAAACCTTTTCAAGGGAAAAGGAAGACTTAGTGCTCAAGAACACAGTAGCGGGTAAAGGAATATCAGAAAGCAGGAAAATGCAAACAATAACCTAAAGCATTCACAAAGAAGAAAAGTAATTGTCCAAATGGGAAAACTCTGAATGCAGTTACATGTGGAGAGAGACTACAACTGAAAACAAAACAGCAACTTTTCTATTACCTTGCATCTTACTTATTGGTATACCTCTTCTGATCCAAACCAGACCAATTATTGTCATATACTTAACTAAGAATGCTACCAGCAGAGAACATCAAGACAGAAAATACATCTTCCTAAGTAGGAAAACCATCATGACACCATGAAGAATCACTACTGCATTAAACTTCAAGGTTTAAATGGAGTTTCTGAGAACAAACCTGCAGACAAATTACAAGGCAGTGTAACTGTTTGTCTTGATATTTGAAATATCAAGGGTTTCAATTTGGAAATTTTAAATAGTGCAAATATTTTCACTTAAAAAAAAAATCAATTTCTTTTTAGAATGAGAGCTTTGCAAAGCTGCCCAGAGAGGTGGTGGAGTCACCTTCCCTGGAAGGGTTCAAGAAACAACTGGATGTGGCACATCGTGCCATAATATAAGTGATAAGATGGCGTTCAAGGGTTGGACTAAATGATCTTGAAAATCTTTTCCAGTCTTAATAATTTTCATAAATAAAAAGGAATTCTGTTCCAGAGACAAGATATTGCTAAAAAAAAAGCATCTGTCAAACGGTACTACTAAAAATGGATTACTTTAATTTATTAAGAAGGCAGAGTTAGGTGTACAGATTCTTTCTCTTCCTTAAATGCATCAGATCCTCTTTTACTAGTGTGCAAATGGTTTGGAAATGAAGATTTAGGAAAGTTTATAAGGAACTACTGAGAATAAAAACATGTAACAGACCTGCATCTCTCCTCTCTCATCAGGTCTGGCTGGCTTTGCAGACTCAGTAGCAGAATTTTTCAAACTGTCTTTGCTGCAGTGCAGGAGCACTTCGACTACATACAATGGGTCCAATTCACTGGAATTTGGCTGTTGAGGGTACAAAAAAAGAGCAGGTCTGTACCAGTTATTTTAAAATACAAACAAGAATGAATGAAAAACACATGATTTCTCCAACAGTAAAGGTACAAAATTAGCTATGTCTCTTACAGAGTATCAGCTCAGTGTTGCAGTACATTCTCAAAACCCACACTCTGGTAAACTGATTGGAAGATCCCCCCCACAGAAAAACACACTTGAAAAAATTGCCCTCCTCCATACTGCCAGAGTAGCCTAAAGTCTGATTGAAGTTTCAGCTGCATCTGCATTTTCTTCTGTATGTAGCTCATTTGAAGTAAGTCAGTATGCTTTAAAACTGTAATGCATATTTGCATCATGCTAGCAGTACTGAATTTTGCATGTGGAAGAAAAACCACCAAAATTTGGGGCATCTCTTTCATTTCCAGGTTTGCAGGTTCAAGTTTTCATGCACAACAAAGACCACAGAAAAATCTTTCAAACATAACAGCTTGTGTCTGTGGCAAGCAGAAAGCAGCGTCTTGCAGGGTGCGTCTTTGCACAACCCAAACTGTATCCATAACATCTGACATTCATTTAAAGAGCACAAACATGTAGATGTGGTGATTAAAGACTACTGTTCACAAGGACATAACCTTTTTTACACACCGCTTTAAAAAAGACTGGCAATAGTTATTTGGATGAACATGCAGCAGGGTTGCTCAAATACACTCCTACTATGAGCAAGTATTTTTAGGACTTCAAACAGAAGTAAGTTATAGGCCTAACACAAAAGGCAGACATCACCTTTTAAAGTATCATGTGTAAGCTTTTTGCTTCCAAATAAAAGAGGAAAAGAAAACATTATTTTCAAAATCCCATCTTAACTCAGTTCACTTTTACTGGGCAATATTATTCATTACAAATCTAAAACATACTATTTTATTTCACTGCATGCCAGCTAGCATTCTTAAGACATTCTCAGAAGTGCTACAAGAAAGTGCCATCATAAACTAAGGAGAAAAACAGAGTTATCCTGTTGTACAAGCTAAATTATTTCTTCAAGAAATGCTAATTACTTGCTGAGGAAGAAACTGTTCCTCTGAGTTATATCCTACATTTGCAGAAAGCACTCACAGCAATGTAGGAGATCCAAACCACTGCCACCCTCTAAATTACAATTTTAAAACACCCACATCTACCAGATCAGTATCCAGACAAAGCCAGGAAAGGTACTGCTGACTTGAATGAAGCTCACTCATAGCTGCACAAATGTGCTACAGAAAATACTAGAATTAGAGATGTCTAGAAAATGTCTAAAAAGAGAGGAAAAAATATGTTTACCTGTGATTGTACTGTAAACTTACTAGTAAAGCAGGAGTATAAAAATCATAAACATCTGCTGCTAATATTATTCTCCTTCAAGTTTATATACACCAACATCTTTGAGAAAATGCTGACTAAATGTGAGTCAATCTACAACTGCTTTTCTTAACGTGTACTGTTTCCTTCCATGCGTTTCTTACAACAGTACAGGTACTAAAAACCACTACACCCTAGAACAGCAATGGACGTTTCTATATGCAAGAATAAGAGGAGACTTGAACCTTTAAAACAATTGTTAGCCACAGACTTCTCTGTAATATCAAGTTCAAATGATTCTTTAATTCATGCTGCATCAATTCACAGAACAAAATTAAGCCCTTCTGAGCAGAGTACTGAAGAATTATTTGAATTCTTAGGATTTTAGATTTGCCCTGAAACAGCTCTTACTTCAAGTGTTTGGAAACAAAAACAAAATAAGAAGGATGACTGTGCCCCAGAACCAAGAAGGATAGAACAAATAACAAATTCAGAGACCCAGATAAGTAATATCAAACTTACGGAAAATTCAATGACCATGTCACAGCACTAAAAGAGATGTGTATGTAGTAAACATTATAAATATAAAAGGATTATAATAATCTAAACAGGGAAGATAGAACTGCAGCATCTCAAATTTTGCTATCAATAATTGTTAAGAGACAAAAATTTCATGTCTAGAATCAGCGATGAAATAATACCATCAAGAGCACAACAGTAGCATAAGCTCACTGGTGACACAATCCAGTGGAAATAAAATTTCTCACTCAAAAACTTTTATGGGGTTTTATAAATTCCAAAGGACATAGTTATTGTGCTGCCTACTATAATGCAGCAATATATACATGCAATATATATAGCAAGCATCTCTGAGACAAATTCTATTCTGAACAACAGTAGACAGGAAAGTGCTGTTTGTATTGAGAGTTTCATGGAACACTGATTTGTCTAATCATATCGGAAAAGCAGCTACACATAATTAATATTAAACATAATTGACATAGCTCATGCATTTGCTTTCACAGTGCAAAGAAGAAGGAATATTATGTGAAATACAGACATACTTTAATCTGAAATTCATTATTAATTGTACAGATTTATCATTTAAAAAAGGATTTAGGAACTATGATATAGCAAAAAAAATTTTGCAACTGAACTAGTGATACAGTCTGAATTCAACATAATTCCTAAAAGTAAACCCAAAGAACTGCTCTTAGAAGCAGATTAAGGTCTAAAGATACAGCATCAGTAATATCTTTCTGGTACTAAATAAGTATACTTGTATACTTTACTTAGTAAAGGGGAATGACATCTGTGTCTCAGGACAAAAATGCAATGAGCAGACACTAAAATGGGTAAACAATAACTTCCTTAAGTAATTTGTTTTGCCTCTGCTCACAGAAACTAGTCTTTTATACTGACTTTAGAAGTTACACAGCTTTAAGTTTGTTCCTTAATTCCCAGCACCTATTGTCACTCTTTCCATCCACACACTCAGAAGGAAAAATTCAATCCAGCTGCTAGAACAACTTAATGAAAAAAGAGCAGCTGGAGTCACATCCATCTCTTGCAAAACAGCCCATAATTTCAAAGCTAATATTCAAGCCCAAAGGTTTATATAACAGTGAGACAGGCCAGATAGGGAAGGCAAATATATGTGAGTAAAATATGACACAGATAGAAGAAATGCCTCCAAGTGACACAGAAGTTGGCAGTTTCACAGAGAAAGCTGGGACTAGGGGACAATCTGGTTTATTGCTGTGTGTCTCTATGTGAAAAGCAATCCACAACCAAAGATTTAAGCAACAGCAGTAACAGCCCAGTTTTTCAACTTGAAAAAAGAAAGAAATATGATTTTCAAAAGGAAGATGGAAAACAAAACAGAATCTCTTCTAATAAGTTCTGTATGAACACATTTTTCTCATTTCCTCTTTAGTGAATATATGTCAGAATAGCACCAAAAGGTGCCACAATGAACAGGCACCACCAGAATTTAACAGATACAACTTTGCATTTAGATCTAGCAAATAAAGCCAATGCTCTCCTAAAATTACAGCCAAAATGCTATCACAGAAGAATATGGTTGTAACTTAGGTTTTCATTTACAGAGCTGAGTAGCTGGTCAAAACATTTTTGAAAGGGAGACCAACATATCATCTAAGGGTTACACAGAGACCAACTATGAAAATGCATTTCTGGAAGTCTGGCTTCTATTGCATCACTGCCCTGTCTTTTCTTCCAAATGTCCTCAGATCCATTTCTATTGTTTTGCTCTCTTTGTATTTTAATTTTCCAACTTTATGGCAACGTCTCAGAGGACAAGCTATCCCCTGTTTCATGTCCTAATTAGGACTCAAAGCAAAGTTTGCCAGTTTAAGATAACCTTCTTCATAGAGCTAAATGTCAGTCTCCCACTGCTCTCAGCCTTCTCTTAGGGCTTCTGTAGATTTTCTGAGAGAAAACATTAAAGTATCTTTCTCATGAACAGCTTAAATTAGCACTGGCAACATTTCGGAAACAACTTAGTTTGAAACGTTTTCAGTGGTATGTACAAGCAAGCATTTCTTCCACAAATATATTAAAAGTTAAAAACTGAACAACAGACTTGGAGTTTCCTTCATCCTCTACAGCTTCATTTCTTTACACTTTCACTTCAGGAAGTTCAGAGCTTTTTGTAAATTTGGGCTAAAAGGAAATTTTTTTGCCTTTGAGAAGTATAAATAAATAGGAGTTTTAGCTTATTTTCAGAAAAAACAGTCAGGTATATATTCTGGTAATGGAGAGAATGTGTATTTTACCTTAACATTTGATTTCTTAGAGAAATTAACAACCACTCCCCATCCGTAGTCATCACCTTCATTCTTCACCTGGAAACATTACAAGATGCTATAACATAACATATATAACAACATCCTGGCAAGCACAACATTTTATATTTTTGGTATTTACAATAGCAGTCGTGGACTACTAATAATCATGAAAACAGTATTTATTTTAATGCATTATTGAATGCTTAGCAAAGAAACTCAAGTCAAAATTGGTGCTTAGTGTGACATATGTAGGTAAACTAGCAGACATAAATGAACCTTGCAGATTTCACAAATAGGTAGAAATGAAAAACAAAACAAAAGAAACATCAAATTACCTTTACTAGTCTTCCTGGCTGTAGAAAGGGCAAGCAGTACTTTGGCTTGTGAATATACTCTTCAATATCTTTACCCAGTTTTGCAAGCTGCTGGCGGATTCTGTAGTATATCACCACATTTTCTTCATTGGGAATTACAATTTTGTTGTACTGTGCTTCCAAATTATTGACTCCTAATAATGAAAAGGAAAATGTCATGAAAATTAATAGCTGCACACAGATTAAGGAATCAGTGTTTCACTTTCAGATCTCCATGATTAATATTTTGTGACCACGTCTAGTACTAATTTTTTACTTACGATAATCCATTTTCTGGCAAGCTAGAAATCTGTAAATTTGTCCACTGAATTAAATACCAGTGTTATTTTCTTAAAATAAACAAGCTTGAGAAACTGGAAAAGGCTGGCACCCAATTATCCAGGAATAACTGATCTAGGTTTGCACAGAAGCCACAATAAAACTTGCAATGATTTTGTAGAAAGATCTACCACTGCTTTTTATCTCCTCCTACAAAATAAGATTGCTCAAAGATATCTTCTAAAAAGATATGTTTCAACAAGAGGAAAGTTGTTAGAAGATGGTCCTCCTAACTTGTTTTAGACTCTGATTTATCAGCTGAAAATCAGTATTTTCTTCCTCCAACATTTTTATGCCTTATTTAAGCAAATCAGTTTTTATGCTAAATATTATAATTCATTCTCTTATTCAGGTATTATCACCAGCAAACAAAAACTAAGAACAGACTATACAAAAATCTTTTTTTCCTCTCTACCAACTCATCCTCCTACGTGCTGTTGTTGAAGCCTCGTAAGTGGTCTGGAAGTCCCACTTCACTGGGACTTGAGAGACAACTCGGGGAAGCGCTCCTTATTTCCACCTACCAATTTTTAAAAGAAATGAGCCATCCATTCATACTCATGGCATATTTTCTTCCTTAGCCTAAGTAGCCAATTCTCTCCTTTGTGTTTTTAATTGCAGCTGAAGGGATTACAAAATTCTAAGGCCCAGTATGGTGCCTAAACTGAAACTGCCCAAGAACGTACGCCTCACCGCATTCTCTCTTAACATTCAATTAAGAAATGAACAGATAAACTGCTCAATAATCATAATTACCTCTCACGTTCTTAAGATTCTCCTGGACTAAGTTTTGAAAGACTCATTCTCAAACACTGGTTGAAATTTCCAGACATTGACTTTGGCTCATGAAAACTCACTATTCAAGGATTATAGGTCAAAATGTACTTACTCAGTGGAGTGCAATTAAAAGTCCCAGATCTCTCGAAATTTTTCTCTGTATTATAATTAAGTATTTCTCACCTATACTACTCTTAAATGCAGTGCACTTAAGTTCTTTTTACAGCTTGTACTGAGATACAAAAAGGTGAAAGATTTTCTTCCATAAGATTTTTTTCCCCTGCATCTCGAATGAGCCATGGGAAGTTTTAAATTGTTCTTCCTTCATCCCACCCTATAATTTAGTGATGTGACAACCATTCTTGTCTGATTCACAGAGGAAAGCTCTCTTCATAAACTGATGGAACGTATCAGTATAGGTCCTAAGAACAAGAGGAAATTACTGAAACTATAACATGGCAACAAACGGTGCTCTGGCAACTGTTGGCAGGGAAGACAAAACTGCACAGGTGAAAACTCTTAAGAGCATAACAAAGCATAATAAATATACCCAACTTTACTGTGTATTACGCCTACTCACATGAGAATATGCAGCAATACTTACTTTCCACTATTTCTGGAATAGTTCTGTAATGCTGGAACTGATAAAATGATTTTTCTAACATGTATTCAGGGTTAATTTCCTCCACTCGAAGTAAGTTCAATACCATGTTGTATGTCAGGTGGAAAGCACTGTTTAAGGGATCAGCTGAACCCTGAAAAAGATACAAGAACATTTTTAATTTGAAAAAAATATTAATTGTGGCATATAAGAACACATTGGATAAATCACAATGCAGCATTTCATATGAGGAGCTGCTTTGATTAATTGCACAATTAGTCTTAAATTTAGATTACATATTGCATAAAATCCTAAACAATTTTATTATGCTGAACATGTAAAAGTATTTGTGCTGTATAGGTACATATCACAGCTAGGATATAATAAATTATATCTGAATGAAAAGGACAGGTAAAAAATTTAGATATTTCCAGCAGTTTACACTTTGGATGCCATCATATTAACTTGAAAGTAATAGTTATTTAGCTATTTAAAGGAATCTATCATTTTAACACTAGAAAATCACTTATTTTTAAGTCCTAAGATATACTGATTACATTGGTATCTAGGGAATTTTGTACAAAAATAGACAATCTGTTAGTTCTTTAACTTGAATTATGTCTCATTATAAAATTATTGTAACTTGCAGGTAGCTTGAGAGAAGTTGTGAACTCTCCTCTGGACATGGTCCTGGGCACCCTGCTCTAGATGACAGAACCATGGCTTTGGAAAAGATGACCACCACAGGTCCCTTGCAACCCCCACCATTCTGGGATTCCAGGAAGTTAATTTTTTTTTTGACAATGCAGTATGTACAGGTATTTTGATCAACCTAAGAATAAAAGATGGTGAGAAAGCATTACAGGGAACCATTATCTTCTTGATCCATTCTTATTTTTTAAGAATGTCTACTATCGTCCTCTGCCAAAAAAGACTATGGTACTAAGTAAATGCATCTTTGGTTCTGATTCATCATTGGCTGTTATTATGTACTATCCAAGAGGACAACCTTGTTATTACGAAAGAGTAAACATTTAATTGATATGGGCTAAAACAACCAGTTATTCAAAGAACAAACAAAACACTTGAACAGTGTCCAAAGAAGATCCAGAAGAGCTGAACACACAGCCTCTCCAAGAAAGGGTGAGCCTGAGAAACTGTCTCTCACTTAAATGTTAGCACAGAAGGCCACCTTGATACACCAAATTGCTGAAATCAGATGAGAGAGATCCAACACTTCTGAAGTACAGAACTGCCCAACCACAGCGCATATAACCTTTCATCCAAGCTAGTTCCAAAGGAATGGTTATCAGACAGTCCTTCAGAAAGGATAAAAGGGAAATTCAGGAGTTATGAAATAGAAAATTAAAGCTTGTGTGCAACTAAAGCAGAGGAAAACAGAAGCACCAGACAGCTGGACAGAATATAGCAGAACAGCAACATAAACAGGCTTTTTATAAAACCAAGATAGATCTCACAAATATTTCAGAGCTCTTTGAAGGTGTTAATAAGTACGTGGATTACCATACCTCCCTGATTCCTGAAACTCTTATGACAATACACTCATCTCCAACAGTGTAACATAATTAAGTTATTAAGTGTTTAAATGATTTTTAAAAACTAAACTCTTGTGAATTCCTAAACAGAAAACAAGTGCAATCTCATTGTTCTGCAAAACAAAATTTCCCAGAGACTTTAAGAGGGCTGGACTTACAAGAAATGTAAAAAACGCAAAGATAGAAAAACAGCAAGGTCTGATAAAAATTGTACTAGATGTCTGAAGCTATCCACAAACAACAAATTACAAAGAATAAAATGGCAAGTGAAATCTAATCTGAAAGTATAATAAGAGACAATGGGCAACAGTTTGCAATGGTCTTGTACCTCTTATTCTCTTAAAATAATGTATATATGAAATATAGGAGATTTACTAAGCAAGAATTGTCATTTCAACAAGGCCTATGAGTAAATTTAGTTATGATTAAACATTTTAAATAACAACTAAAATTTAACAAGAAAATAAGGATGTTTCAAGACATATTTTTCATGCAACTACATGATTCTTAAAGTTGCACATATTCTATCAGACATTTTGGAAGCTAAGAAAGGCTGACACTAGAAAACATGCAACTCTGTGTCTTTAGTAAGCTCAAAAATTGCTTTACCTAAACCTTTTATCTTCTTGCAACCAATTTATCTGCTTTTCTTTATGAGCAGATATTTCCTTGCCATACCGAATTTAAAAAATCACTGGGTATTAAAAAAATTAACTGATGATTTGTTTATATATGCAAAGGCTGAAATTCAAAACCAGTGGTCTTCCAGATCAAAGTGTACTAGACTTTAAATGACAATAATACAATGCACACATTTTTCTTTCAATTTTAAAGGTAATGGCAGGAATTCAGATCCCACATCCATTTATGCACTGATATCAGAGTAAGAGACAGTTTGAATCCAAAACTCCTTCACATGTAAAAGATTTAGGAATACCGTAACCCCGTTTGCTTTAAGTGAGACAGAGCTTTACAAGATTACCTTAAAATGCTAGAATCCTACTCAATGCCTCATTATTTTGCCTCAGAAAAGAACACAATTGTTACAGAAAAGCTTTCAGCATATGTTTATACTCCGAAAGTACAGCGTGAATACATGTAAAACAAGTTTTGGATAAACCATGTTCTAATGTTTTGCTTCCCATGACCACTTCTTCAATCATTCTAGATTACATCTCTGAGAGGATCATAAGCTCACATCTACATTTTTACCTCAAGTGTGCTGGTTCTCAGAGCAGAAGTACCTCTTAAACTAGACCATGAAATGTGTATTTAAAATAATACTGTCAGTTCTGAAACCACCACAGATGGGTTTCTACTAACTGAAATGTCTCACTAATTGCAACATCAACAGTGGAGCTGAGGTGCTCAAGCTTCTACAGATGCCTCTGGTTTGATCTATCAAATAAAGAATGACAGAACTTCTGTTGCTGATGCTAACCAATACATAGCATAGCTTTTTTTTTAAAATCTGATGAAAGGATTATGTATATACCAACCTCCTGCCCATTTTTCTAAATATATTACTTATTCTAGGAAAGAGAAGTTATCACTCCATAAAAAGCTTGCCTCTCTATAACAAAAAATGCCATTTAAAGAACGGCATTTACTGAAGAAGGCACAGCAATTATGCCAGTGTCAACTAACAGTGGTCAGATTCTTTCCTACTGCAATGTCCACTGCCATATTCAGGCATCAGCTAAAAAAGCTGGAATACACTCACCAGCGTGCTATAGACACTAGAGATCTGGCAAAATACTGCTGTGTGACTGCTCTGATCACACAATGAAACAAATCCTCTTTCCATTCCTGACATCTTGGAGGGAAAACCTTCACCCTGTACTTGCCAAGACTCACAAACTATTTCAAATAATAGAACTGTGTCACACTCCCACCTAAATGTGATCATTACGTGAGAAAACAAGGAATATACTGTAATTTACACAATTACAATATATACACAGAACACACCCAGACCAAACAATTTCGGCAGATTCACTTTAAACACCTTTTCTTAAAATCAGCAGAGTTCAAATATGAAGGAGTGATTTAAAAACAAAAAAAAAAAGCCAGCTATTTCAGAGATTACATAAGCCTTACTTGAAAGGTGATGTTTGAGCCAGCTGCTGATGTGGCAATTTTATTTTAAACACATGATCAGCATTTTACCATTTGAAAATATGATCATTCATTCTATTAACACATAGCAGTTAAAACACAAATCCTGTTTTGGCAAAAAAGGTGAATTTTCCCTGTTCCATCATCTCATAAACACACCTTTCTCCAAGTTTCAGAAACTCCTGTCTTCTCAGTGTTCTCTAAGTAATATATTTCTCAGAAATCAAGAGTTCTGAGAAGCTTATTTTATCTGAAAACTGAAACTGCTACTTCTTCAAATGAAATGTGTTCTACTGTAGCTCTACTGTATTACACCTTCAGCACAGCCAGCAAGTTCTGCCTCATGCATTAGTCTTCACCTACTACCCCAGGCTACCAGGGACAGGAGAAATCAAATGAAGCCCTTCCTTCATTTACTCAGCAGCCACATCCAAATTCTGCAGCTGTGTTAGAAAACCTACCAAAATAGAGCTGTTCTTCTATACTAAGTACACTCAAGGCACGAGTAGCCCATCAGCCTTTTATGGCAAATACTAAAGACAGCCATGATTATTGAAGAGACAGTGCTTACCTAAAGTCACCTGTCAGATACATAAGGTGCAGAGAACCAAGTAACATGAGGGGAGAGAAGATGAAATTTATTACTGACAGGAAAATGAAAAAGGTAGGCTTTTCCTTCCTAACTTTCAATGAATCTTCACAGTATAAAGTGTTCAACTATGCTGTATTTTGCTTATTCCCAAGATACAATAAGACATAAATGAGTTTTAACTTACATTTTCTCCATGATGGTTATCTCCTCCTGAAACCCCTTTTTCTGCTCAACACTTTTGCCACTGGCTCCCAGACTGATTACTTTATTTACTTAAAAATATTGTGAAGCATTTAGTTCATCCTCTACCAAAGGGCCTCCTGTCAAAATACATCAACCTTCTCTTCACCATCATCTGCCTCAACATCTCTCTGTCTCTGAGGAAGCTTCACCCTTATCTCCATAGAAAATGCTCCACTTTAGAGAAAGGAAGAACCATCAACCACTCAATGCAGAAAATCAAGTAAAAGCCTGACTTGATCAGAGCTGCAAAAAGAGTTGACGAGAAAGACTACCTTGAACAGGCATCAAGAAGTCACTTTCAAATATGCACTGCCTCCATGACTTACTGCTGTTGAAGAATTACCATTCCAGTTCTCCAGACTTCTTTTCTGCAAGTAATCCTGTCTCTCATTCCTTCATAGAGAACAGTCCCCCTCACCTCAAAAATTTAACAAGACTGCAGCATGAGATTTTTTTTCTGAACAGTTTTTAGAAAGCAGATTAACTTTGCAAGCTTTTTCCATCCCTCTGGATGACAATTGCCTGGATACATGAGAACAATCTGCCATATATCAACTAAAGTTCTCAGAAATCAATGATCCCCTTTGCACATGCAACCACTTCTCATAAAATTTTAAGCTAACTTAACAGAAGCACCCTTTCAAGTTTTCTGAGATTTGGGCTATTAGATGTATGCAAAAGAATGACAGGGTTAAGCTGATAATGTTAAAAATCAGGAACATAATAATAAACAATTCACTACAAAAAATAATTCAACCAAAAGCTAAAAAAAGGATGAGAATGTGAAAACTATAGCTGCCATACAGCGTTCACTGTTTAGCTATCAATAATTTCAGAGTGAATCCTCTTCTTTACACAACCAAACAATCCAACAGGGGATTCCATACTGGTATAATAATTTCTTGCCCACATAAAGAAAGATATAAGGATTGGGATGAAGAAGATCGGTGTATGGAATTGATACAAACAGTATTTTTTCCTTTTTTACTGTTAAGACTTGGAAGCTCTGTCTAACTAGAGATGTGAGAGCTGTCATTGCTGCAATGGCATGTAGTGTTGAGCAAGACATACATTTGGTAAGAGTTACTCCTTCTGTTATCACTTACAGAAGGAGAAAAATATTTACATTTTTAAATTTGTTCCCATGAAGACCGAGGAACAAATTCTCCACATAACATTCTTGTTCTCCAGCCTGTCATGGGAACATCAAATGCCAAATATTGTCTGAAACGAATTAATTTGCAAAGCAAAATAAAGTATCTTTTACAATGATGAAATTAGATACAATATAGGACATAACTGACACCATTTTGGTCCAGTGACAGTTTCATTTGCTTATCAATGTTTCCAGAAATAAATGGAATCAATGAGTTTCCAGAAAGAAAATAACAAAAACACTTCACAGAAAAAGCAAAGAACAGAACAAACTGGTAATAACTAAAAGGTCTTTCCCTTTTTTTGTCATAAGGGGAAAATAGGTAGACTTAAGGTGTCTGTAATAGCCACCATCACAAATTTCTATTAAAACACTTATTAAATAGAAATGAAAGTGACTGCTTGACATGCCTGTAAGACACAGAAACACCTCTTGTGAAACAGCAACATGTTTTTTTCCATATATCAGCAATAAAATAATCACACAAGTATTCAGTCTCTCTCAGAAGTACAAAAAAACCCTATGCAGTTACACTGATAGCAGATTTAACCTGAGGTACATTAGCACAACAGTAAAATCAATTAAAAACTCTACTGTGAGTTTGTTTTTAACAGAAAATGGTACATGGCTATTTTAAGCACAAATTTATTACCAATCTGGCTCACTGCTTTGCCCCAAAAGCAGTCACACCAGGACAAACAGAAGCCACTGTGGGTGGCAAAATACTGCTCCTGCAGGCTTTGTTGGCAAAAATACCTCAGGCTGGCATTCAACAAATGCTCCAGCTGTAACAGGAGACTTAAAAGCAAAACAATATAACTCTGTTTCTCCCGCCTCCAAATACTACCTTCTCAAGTTAGTTTTGAATGATGGAAATTTTTAGTCATTTACCCTCTCTCAAACAGTAGGCTACTGTTGTAGCCATCATTAGTTTCACTTCAGGATGGTAACTCCAAATTCTGGTCTTCTCCTTGTTTTTGGAAAAAGCAAATAGTATCTCAATCTTCAAGAACAAACTAGCTGACATCCTCATATTTGTCACTATAGCTATCAGGACAGTGACATATTTATTTTATGACACTTTACAACTTCAGTAAATATGCAGCATGTTTTAACTTAAAGGAAAAGTGTACCCTATATAAAGTATACTTCTATAAAGTGCTAATATCAAATTAAAATTTAAAAAGTATCTTCTCATCTGTTCATCTCAAACCTATCCTTTTTGTTTTAAGAATATGAGGGCAAAGAAAAAAATCTAGTTTAGCCAAAATGCATTCACATTCGCAGTGATGAGTTTACCAAAGTAAATTTTCCAAAAATCTGGAGGAAAACTGCTTTCCACAGATTGAACTAATAAAACTTGAAATATTTTGTGGTATTAAAGCAGCAACCACAATTAATAAATATAACCTATTAGCTTAGTCCTATAGGCTCTTGAAAATCCTGAGGTGAAGTTTAAGAATGACAAACCATTTTATACACCATTTGATGCTCCTCATTTTCCTACATTTTGGTTGCAAACATCAGCAAGAACAGCTATTTGCTGTTCTCTTCCATCTGCTGACTTGCATAATTATATACAAAACTGTGGCTCTGTTCACAAAGGTGTTGGATTATCCATCTCCCTGATCTCTGTGATTTCATGCTAGAATCTTGTTGACTTTAAGGTAATTTAAAATTAAGGTTAGACTTAAATACCTTCCTGAATCAAAGCCTGGAAAATTCCTGCAATGCATGCTTCATAAGGATAAGAAAATGTTGGCAGTTTACAGTAAAAACAATTGTTTCACATTAAAATTATTTTTATCTAAATTCATTTTATAAAGTATCTTAAATACGTGTTTCATTGTGATTCTCATCCATGTCACAACTTTAGAAGAATATTTTACTGTCCTCAAGCCACTAGTAACAATCTGTTCCTTTAGATTTTGCAATGTCTTTTTCAACCAGTATTAGTGCCTACTTCCAGGTGAAGTATTTCTCTCCTGCTGTACGATTTGGTAAATTTCTCAACTCTGGAGGTATTTTTTCCCCCCTAGAAGTAACTTCTGAGTCAAACCAAAGTACCATAGCACAATTAAATAGCATGCTAAGCTGATGTCTGCAGAGAAAACTTTTGAACTGTCCGAATTGCTGTCGAGCTCATTTGTCTGGTACAATAAAACTATTTAAGAATTAAAATAAAATGCAACGAGACTTCTAATACAGCAGCATAGAGGCCAAATAAGGCCAGTACAGCCAGCTCTATAAAATGAAGGTCCTGCCAAGGAACTAGATGTAGCTAGTGGAGTGTCTTCTACAGCTTGGCATTGGGGCACTTAATGTTCCATACACAAAAGACAAGAAAGCGTATTAAAGTATTTTTTACCCTGGCAGACAACTGCATTCCTGTATTACAAATAGTGTAGCCAGCAGGGCTGGGGAAAGGACTGGCACTGATGAGGGGACACCTCAGGGTCTTGTGCTCAGTTCTGAGCCCCTCAACTCAAAAAGGATTTTGAAGTGCTTCACCATGTTCCAGAGAAGGACAGCAAGGCTCATGCAGCATCCAGAGCTCATGTCTTATGGGAAACACCTGAGGGAGTTGGGGGTGTTTATCTTCAAGAAGTGGAGGCTCAGGGGAATCCTCACTGCCCGCTACAACTGCCTGAAAGGAGGCTGTTACTAAGGTGAGGTCCAGTACCTTCTAGTGTGCCTACAGGAAGGAGACCCAAGGAAATGGTCTTAAACTGAGACAGGGGACATTTAGATTAGATATTAAAAACAATTTTTTTCACTGTTAAGGTGGTCAGGCACTGGAACAGGTTGTCCAGGGAGGTGGTGGAATCACCATCCCTGGAGGTGTTCTAGAGGTACGTGGATTTGGCACTGGGTAATATGGTTTAGTGGTTTAGGGCTCGCACTGGCAAGTGCTGGGCAGACAGTTAGATGTGGTGATCTTAAAGGCCTCTTGCAACCTTGATGATTCTATGTTTTCTTTGAATTTTTCAGTCCATCTTTCTCTTCCTGTGATAAGGTAAGTGGATGCAATGCACTAATACCTCAAATTCAAAGTTCAAAAACCTACTTATGTACAACATTTTCAGAGTACAATCACCTATTCTGATAACATGATTAGAGATTATGTTAGAATCTTATGATCAAGATTTTTGTCTTTTAGAGACATAACAAACTAACAATGTTGAGTAACTCAACTCTGTCTGTAGGAATGCATCTTTGTAGCATGGCCAAGTTCCAATGGGAGAGATGCTGCACTGGTTACGAAGGCTATCTAGCATCAAAACTTCCTGCCTAAGCTAACACAATAACCTCCTACCTAAGCAGCTTTTAAGTAAGGAAAAGAAGATTTTAAGAAAGGAAACAAAAAAAAAATTCCAATTGAATACTTCTTAGTATCATGCAAATGCACAATTACAATTTACCATCTTCAGAAAGCTGCCCCAATAGTCTCTAAGCATTTGAGTTTACAGATTCATGCAAGCCACCAGTTTACTAACTACTCAGTGGTCAATTACATGCTAAGGATAAACAAAGAAAGCTACTTACACTGCAGAAGACAAATGTACATTACTGAGTTTAAGAAATATTTACAGAACTCCCTTGGTAAGGACTCCATCTAAGAATGGAATGCTGAATCTAAGTCTGGAGTACTGTACACAATGTCGCAAGAACAGTGCCACAGCCAAGCAGCACAGCTGCAGCAACGCTGCTGGTACCAAGTGTCTCAAAGCTCTCACTTCACCCACCACAGCAGGAGGCAGCTGACTACACGATTCCTAGATGTTTTGCTCTAGTGTTCAGGAAATGGTTTGGATCAGACACCCCCACATTAGGGTTGAAGAGCTATGACAAAAATGTTCTATCTAAATGTTCTGTCACACTCAAGAAGGCTAATTTATTTCTTCTGGAGTTTTTTCCTATAAATCTTTAGCTTATCCTGAAAGCAGAATACTACCACTAGCCATAACCATGATCTTACTACCAACAAATACCATCAGTAAGGAAAATCTGAAACATACTTAATGATGACTATGAATTGTACATATTATGTAAATATAATGTATAATATGTAACTTTAGCCTGTACTGATTTTCTTGGCCTGTTTGACAGGGAATTTCCTCTAGATGCTTTGTATTTAAGAACGAAAATAAGAGGGGTTTTTTTTGTGTGATACTGCTCCTTTCATATAAGCTTAAGTTTACTGCCTATACAGCAATTGGCTAAATAGTTACAGAAGCTACAGAAACATCAATATCTTCATTGTAGCCACTTCTGACCTTTTTCAGAAAATTCTAAAAGTCAATCTTTCTTACAAGTGAAGTAGTGTCAAAAATTAATGAAATACATTAGTTTATTTAGATCAGTGGGGAAGAAGCAAAATCTAACATAGCAAAAGTGATTATTTTTCCCATTTATTTCCTTATAATTCAAAAAGAGGAAAAATCAAAGGTCTTGTAGTTTCAATGAAGGAAATATTGTTTACTGTTTCCTTAAAATCTAGACAAAACCTGCAAAAATAGTATAAAAACTAAGTAAGCAATCTAGTCCTTCTTCCTCTATCTTAACTCACTCAAATCAAGTTCTATAGTTCTCAGACTACTGAATTTTCAAACTTTAAAAAAAACCCACTTTCTGAATGGGTGAGCTTATAATCTCTTAAAGTATGAAGATAAATACTTGAAATACCAATTTTTTTCTTAAGCCATTATCAATTATTTAATATAAATTAACCTTTTTTGGGGACTTTTTATAAATATTATTTATAAAGATTCTCTTTTGCTTCTCTCATTTTATATATTCTCTGTCTTTTCCAGCTAAAAGTAAGTATGACACAAAATTATATCTGTTTTCTTCAACAGCCTTAAAAACTGACAAAAACACAGTTAAAAAACTTAGTCTTCATACATCTCAGAGATGTGCACATGCATTAAGAGTGCACGTGAAGAAATAAGTGTAGGTACAGTTCACTGACAAAACACAAATTAAATCACGACAAGAAATTAACACAAAAATTTAAGCCTACCATACTATGAATATTTCTAAAATTTATTTTACTGATTTCTGAGTAGTTAGCTATAATGCAGCATTCATGAAAATTCAGACTTTAAGGAGGTAAATACCACCTTTTTGATGTACAGAAGGTACATGTAATGTACGTATTTTCAGATATACTATAATATTAACAGGTAGCACTGACAGATGAAGACACAGAACAAAGAATCCACATCGGCATAATTAACAGCAGCCACGTAGGTACTTTTCCCCTTGTTCTTAATTTGCCTGAAAAAAAGCATTTGCATCTCCTTTCTTTTTGGCAACAACTCCATGCCTTTTGTTAACGTAACTTGACGATGATTTGAGATGATTCCCACAATTTATACTAAGTCTAGTAATACTCCAAATGCTGTTTTAACACAAATGACCTGCTACTTGCACCAAGGCTACAAGCTCCTAAACAGAGCGCAGTGTAACTCCCCAAGTTTTTTAATTTTAGCATGTCTGCACAATTAATGTAAGCAGCCTAAGACAGGCAACTCACACAACAGATATTTCTTTGTGGTTATTTTTGCCATGGAATTTAAATAGAAGCGTAATGAGTACCATGTTTCATATTCAAATTATAAAGCAAGAGGGTATTATTGTGGTAATCTGTAACAACTCCCATGAGAGTTTGGGGAAGTCCTGTAATTTAATGCCCATCTCAACCATGAGTGATTTTTCAACCTCTTAATTTCCAAACTTCAATATTTTCTGCAAGAACTGTCAATTTCTCTAAAGCTGATTTTTGCACACTGACAGCTACTTCACTCTTCTTTATTCTATGTAGCTCATTTTTGCGTGACCTGATCCATTTCATCTATCATACTGACAGTCCATTAACAAAGTTTTATTTCATCACAGAACCAAATAATTTAGTAACTCCCGTGAAAGCTAAAAGCTTTTCTTAGTTCATCATAACCCTTGAACTGATGGCAGTCAGCAAGAAACAGACTACTTCAGTAGTAGTCCTATCACCAGGAAAACAGCACAGAGTTCTACTTGTCCTGCCAGATAGCCCTTTTATACAAAGATGGATGATACTACTTTCATAGAAATAAGGATAATATTAGTCTTCTGACTTTGTTTCACAATACTAACTCCTATGAGAATTCACTAAAAGCTACTTTTAGGAGCTGTCATCTTCTACCTGCATGATCTTCTTGTCTCAGGTGAATAATTTTTCCACATAACATTACTCAAGTGAGCATAATCTTCTGGGAGAACAGAAACAAAACAATGTCTCTCCTACCTTCAAAAGCTGCTTGCCAATGGTTGGACTCATCTTTTCATCCACCATAAGAATTACTATTCCTCTGTCATCCATACCACGGCGTCCCGCACGACCTGACATTTGAATGTATTCACCTGAGGATATCTACAATAAAATGAGAAAAAGAAATTAACAAACATCAAGAAAATAGCAGGAACTCATACTGTGCTGATTACCATTGCACAGTAAGTGACATGATGTACAAAAAGAAGAGTTATCTCAGTTCTCAAACAGTTATCACAGATAGACTTCATTAGTCATACTTACCATGAAAGAACAATATAAATCCATGACTATGAACAATGTAAGTCAGCAGTAAAAGCTAACTAATACTCTTATAACTCTGTATCCTGGGGCACCATTTTTAGTAAGCACAAAAACCATTTTACTAATATCTTTTATAATGAAAGGTTGCTGAGCATGGTGGAGATCTTCAACATACTGATAATGCATCTCAGTCATCTTCAAATAATGCATGATTTCATTCAGGCTATTCAAGAGTAACATTAATACAAGATACTTGCTAAAGGAGAATTTTTATGCCTTCTAACTGTGAAATTGAAGAGTTTAAAAACAACTGGGACATGGACAAGAGGCAGCTACAACTGTTTACCTATGTCTCAGCAAGTTATAAAACAAGGGTTTTGTCATCTGTGGAACTGCATTATCAACAACTCCTCAAGTTTCACCTTAGGTCAGATTTTAAAAACTACTTAAGCAAACTGTGCTAAATAATTTCAGAAGTTACACATTTCTTCTATCTCAAAGCAAACTCATTCTTATATAGATCTTACAGACACACAGTCAAAATGAATAGTGAAACTGAACAGCCTAAAATAAGGCTGAAGAAATGTTTATTTCATAACTTGCACAGGTCAATTGTCTGTTCAAAACAATTTTCCCACCTTCGAAGGATGAGCCTTAAAAAGGTTCTTATAAAGCTTTGCTGTGATGACTTGTAAGGCGTCATTTTTATTTTAAGTAAACCACATGCCAAGTTTTAATGTCTAAAATTTTGTAATTACGCAAAAAAATCCTGCTGTAAAAAAACAATACTCTTGCAAAGTCAATGACCTCTTTTCTTGAGTCTGTCAATACTAGTGATCACTATGATAGAACATGAAGCCCACTTATTCTTCAGAGTTCTCTGATACAGAATAAAATATCTGGGCATTACAGTTTTGGAAAAGGTGTGCAGAAGTCATAGAATAATCCAGTGACTGCTGCTAAACTGTATTTAATTCCCTTTTGATGTATCTAATAAACAACCTTATGGATAATCTGAGGAACCTTATTTTCCTAAATCTGTGTTTAACTATGATTGGATGAAACACAAAGATTTTTGAAAGAAAAAGTATTTTCTACGACATGGAGGTGAACACATTAAGAGTAAATTTAATCCTAATAAGGTTTAAATAATTCAATTATTCTACAGAATCTCTCTATCACTTACCCATCGGAAATCTTTTCCATCAAATTTACTGGCACTTGTAAACAGCACAGTTCTGGCTGGCATATTAATTCCCATAGCAAAAGTCTCTGTTGCAAATAAGGCCTAAATAAACAGACTGAAGTTAAGCAAGCAAAAAAGAGAATCTCAAGCAAACACAAAAATAGTCAGAGATTGCTACACAAAACCTCTCTGGATTTTAATATATCTGTGCAGTCAATACAGGGAACACAGTCATATTCAATACTTAAAAACTGGACACAAACCATCTTTCTGCCTTTCCTTATTTCTCCTGAGAAAGCAAAAAAACTAAATAGATGGGTCCATGTGAAAAACTCAGAAAGAAAACATAATGGGAGTGCAAATTATATTAACCAATAATAGTAATTAATTTCAATATACAAGTTTGCAAGAAGAAAACAGAAGTTAGCTATCCAAAAAAACCACCACAACTTTCACCTAGGGTTATATTTTTCTGAGTATTTGTCCTTAGTACAACCAACAATCAGCTTGGTCAATGTCCGCAGTCATTTATAGGAGAAAGATGTAACATAAAATAGTTGAAGAAAGTATTTAAGTTAGACACTGAAAGTTCAAATACTTGTAAATAAAAGCAGGAACACTTAAAACTACAGCTGCAATTGTGTAGATCTCTACTGTAATACTAGCATATACCCTGAGCTAAGGCATGCTTGGATATTTAGGATTACCAGCCTCATATTCACAACAAACTACAGATGGACTTGAAAAATACCTTTATTAGGCCCTCTGAGAAAAGGATTTCTATGGTTTCTTTTAATATAGGAAGCAAACCACCATGATGAATACCAATTCCTCGCTTCAGAAGGGGAAGCACATGTTCAACCTGGGAAGAAAGATACAAAAGACCAGCAAACAAATTTTAGCATTTGCTACTAAAAGTTGTATGGAAAGCCTCAACACGGCCCTTAGCATTCATGTAATTCACTATTCCCCAGTTTAAAATAAAATAACTACCTGTTCAATCTTGTAGTATTTTGCTTAGAAGCTTGTGTTTTTCCACTGCAGAGATGGGAAAACATCACTATGCATAGGCATGATACAATAAATTAGATTGGAGATGCATCAATGCAATGCAGCTTTTTGAAAGCCTCAACAATCAGTAACAGGTAAGGGCATACAACACTTCCACTTGCACTATTTCCAGACTTTTTAAACCCAAGTCTACCTCTTTACAAACTCTCATGTTTATTTCAACATAACTGGAAAAAATGAAACAAGGGGTAGGAACTCCACTGTTAATTCTGACATACATCATCTGCTGGAATTGCAAGTGGAAGGAATCCTTATCACCTCTTTCATAATGACAAAAAGCAATGCAGGAGATACTAAAACCTGGCAAAACGAATTAGATTACCCAGTTTTATAATTTCTGTACCCACCCCCTATACAACACCCACAACTTTATAAGTTGCAGAAAACAGGACAGCAGTAATTCAACTCTGTAATTCAGCAGTAATTCAAAAATTCAAAAGAATTTTTTTCAAACTCCACTCACCTGAGGAAGCTTTTTGTCTTCATCTGAGAGACAATCAATTGCATTATTGAAGACTTCTTCAACCATTTTTTTTTCTTCATCTAAGAAGGCAATTTGTCAGTTGTTACAAAATGAAGAAGGCTAATACCAGATGTAAATAAAGTGGTACCACATTCTAATATCTACGTAAGTGTACAATAAAAATTGAATGGAATACTGTGAAGTCTACACAAAACCACCCACACTTGGTCAGGCAATCAAGACTTCAATAAGACTAGAGGAGTCAGATGGTAACCAGAAGCAGAAGATCAGGAAAAAGAAAACTAGGACAAACCTTTCATAACAGTTCAAACATCAGCCACTTTCAAGCCTGGGATTTATCAGTCTTATGTGCTCCCTATTTCTTAAATCTGTCCTGTTCCTCTACTACCTACTAATCCCTGTCTGCATGGATATAGAAGCTCTTTCCTGTTAACTCTTAAAAGTTTACACCCTTACCACTAAGTAGTACGAATATCAAGAATATACACTCAAAGGTGTGCTTCTCAAGAAAACATGAAAAGACACCTCTGCATTTACACATATCTTTAAATTTTCTGCCAGAAACACCTGCATTATTCTGCCACACCAAACCAAAACGTGCAAAGACTGGAGCAAATAAGCAGGCAAGAACCTTGAACAGCTCACAAACACGAAACAGTACAACAAATTTACAAAAAAAATCCTTATTTTTGTTAAAACTCTAGATTTCCAAGAAGCACTGAGCTGAAACTTACTTGCAAAGCTTGGTCTTAGCCAAAATTTAAAAAATCATCTTTGTTTCTGGTTTTTACTTTGAGAAGTAAGGGGAAGAAGGAAATAAAGAAAACTGGATTGCATTGTTGAGAAAAAGAAGACTAGTGGTTTGTTATACAGTTGTCAAGACTTTGCAAGGATAATTTCTAATGAATGTAACATGAAAATTTTGGGAAATACTTTTCTATGATCAGTCTTCTCCCACTATAGAGAGAATCTTCTAGGAATTCTGGTGTTATTATTACAATAAATGGCATACTGGAGCAAGAAACAGAGTTTAAAATCAAAGAACAGCTTGACACTGTGATGATGACCAATTACTCTGTGCACCAATACCTTCCTACAGAATGCAGCTCAAGGCACCAGCATAATAAATGAAAAAAGTGGTATGTATTTTCCTCTTGGTTCTACACAAAATGTTCAACAGGAAAAGTAGTATTTCATATCAAATTGAATCTGTGAATAGAATGCAAATGGATTTATCTGTACCTGTATTGAAATCTAACTTTGTCATCTGAAGTGCATAGGCTTCACAGTCTTTCTTACTGAAGCTGAAAATAATCACAGGTTGGAAATTCCTTTCCATGATCATCTTCACAATCTTAAAAACATTTGAAGGACCTACAGAAAGATTTCATTAATTTAAATTAAATTTTACAACAAAAAGTATCTTATGGAGTAATTGAGACACAAGCACAATTTGCATAGAATTTTGAAAAAATTCATACCAAAAATTACCTCAGAATGGGTTCAAACTCACCTTTTGTTCCTCCTTTCCTTCCTTTCTGATCCCCTTTTGCTAAGTCTCCTGCATCTCTAAGCACTTGCATTGCTGTATTAAAATTATCTTCTCTGAAATCTCCCTAGACATAAAGCACAAACTTTGTAAATAGTTACTTACACAGCCCACTTAAACATACTTAGTGCTTTGCACAGTCAGTACCAATACCCCACATATACACAGATAAGAGGACAAAAACAATGCATAAGGCATCAAGAGAGTTTACTAGGCCAGTGTCACAGCTCAGAATTGCACTGGTGTGCCTCTGAAGTTAACGCTCATTGCCCTATCCACCACTCTACCCGCCGTGCCAGACCTGCTGAATGGCACAGTACTAAAACTGACTTTTAGGAATGTCCACACCAAACTACACTGCCCAATGAAGGAGTATTTTCAAATGCTGCACTACTGTTTGCAGCATTAGTAACTGCTGAGTGAGCTAATGATAAATCTTAAGCAAGTTTTTAGTTCAAAAACAGCTAAAGAAACAAAAATATTTTGTCCCTGAACTAAAGTCAAATTTACATGCCACTATGTTTTGTTTTGAGTGAGAAACAGTACAAGGAACTTCAACCACTTTGAAGATTTACAAAAAGCAGTATGAATTATGGAAAACAAACAGGGATGTGGGCACTTAAGACATCTCAGGGAAGTATTACTCAGCTGATTGCACGACATTAGATAACAAAACCAATTTCTTGTGTAAGACTCCAAAAATCTAAAAGCAATTCAGAGATATACTTAACAAAAACATCCTTTATACTGCCTATCCAAATTTTGCAAGAGCTCAAGCTTTTCACTATTAAGTGAAGAAAACAATCTTTCAGACAAACTGAGCATTCCTTACATTTTCATCAACAACCAGATGGAGTCCATCTCCTCCTGCTGGAAATATATAATGTTGCAGTGGAGTAGGTCGATAGTCAGTGTAAATCACATGGCAAGGCTATAAAGAAAAAATTCACATAAATATTTCATAATTGCACTGTAATATCACTTGCATGATGAAAAATGCAATACATTACTATTAAAAATACAATCTCCTAAAATCAGAAAGTAAGGCTTTTAGAAACTAAGAAAACAAATTTTCTTTCTTGACTATGGATTTTGTACTAATGACATAGCTTAAGAAAATGAAAGTTCACAAATGCTTTAGAATACAAGTCGGCTACAAAAATTTCTGATTAATAAAAGTAAAGACAGACAGTATTTCTTTCAGCATTACTAAGCAGGTTTGAAATATTAACATCTTCTAAAATCAAAGGAAAACCTGTTAATGTGTATTTTGTAGAAAAAGCCTGAAGCATTATTGAAACACCTAAGAAAGGTTCACAGTAGACCTTCATGAGCATTTAAGGTTTTGATGCATTAAGAAAGCATGTTTAGGGAAAAAAACCCCACTTCCTTTAAACATTAAATATTACATAAATCTGCATTTAAAAACCTCACAATCCAATGGTCTGCAAAACAAAGTCAAGGCTTTGTGCCAAACTTAAAAAGACATTTTTTATACTATACTCCCTTCATTACAAACAACATAAGGATCAATCGCCAGAATATTTTTTAAATTGGACCAACTTCCTGTTGATAAGAAATTCCCCAGTTCCAATTCACAAAGTCTTTGCTATCAAACCTAAAGGTCACAGGACAGGATAGATTTCTTAAATAACACTTCTCTCACTTGCTTGCAACCATATATAGTATTTCCCATGAATTTAAGATTTGGTTTTGATTTCTATATGGCCTTTTACAGAGCTCCTCAGCCAAATTCACCTAATAACCTCTTGTCCATCAGCCCTCAGAAAATCACTGCATGTTCACCATGTTTCATAATTCATAATGTTTGCTTAAAACAGGCAGGTAACTAAATAATTGGGGAAAATAAACATTAAGAAACAGTTCTAATGTTGCCATTCAGAAGAACCAGCCAGTACACCTGTAAAAGTAGGAATACAGCTAGAGAAGCCAGGAAAGCACGAAAATTACTAAAAAGATACTCAGAGGCCCAGTTATCAACCAAACACACAGTATTAAGCCACAAGACAAAACGCACAGCGGCACAGCATATTGAAAATATTACTTGTTTGTGAAGATGGCAGATCCATTCAGCAAACTGACGGGCATTTGGAATAGTTGCAGAAAGGAATACATAATGTACATTATCAGGAAGCAAAATAATAGTCTCTTCCCAAACCACACCACGTTCTGAAAATGGAAAAGCATATGGGAAATGTATGTGATCAGAGCAATTTCTCATTCCTGAAGCCAAAGAACAGCAAGCATGCTTAAAAACAAGTTAAGACAAAAAAATAAAATAAATCTTCTTTACACAAGTGGGGTATATAAAATGCATCAAAGTAATTTCTGCTTTGGTGAAGAAAATACAAACTACAAGAAATAATTATGTCAATTCAGCCAGAAATAAATTATGAATTATTTATACAAAAAGATGACAGATTTTACAAGGGAAAATTAGACTTAACTCTTCAAAAGAAAAAGGAATTGTTCTTGGGAAAAAACTACCAAGATTTGAAAAGAAAAATAGTATATATAGGATACCTGTATCTCTCATGTAGTGAATTTCATCAAAAATAACCCATGCGACTTCACGCATAACCTCAGAACCTCTGTAAAGCATACTTCTCAAGATCTAGAAAAGGAAGTAAAAGTTGAGTCCCTCCACGTGAAATAACAACAGTCATGTTACATGGACATCAGTAAGAAACTGCCAGAATTTCTGGTTCACTTTTACATGGATATATGAAATCATATCTTGCAAAAAACATAAAAGCATTTAAAGATAGGTTTTGAGATTGCTTTCCAAGTTCATTCCAATCTAACAATCTCGCTACTTGACAAAAACTGGTTTCTCTGAAAGGAGAAACGTGAAAGAATGAGACAACATATTTCTCCAAGCTTCCACTGTCAGGTAATTGCTACAGCTCTACAGATCTACTTCTGCCAAGACGTCTTTTTAATTCATCCTAACAGATAACCTCCCTGTGATTAAGGGGACATCTTTTGTCAGAAATCAAATCATTCAATCTTTTTAATATTTCCCTACCAAAGTCATACCATCCTTTGAGGTAAAGGTAAAGAGGAAAATTTCAACTCATGGCTGCATTTCTACAACAGAAATACAACAAAGCTCTGTAAACAATACTTTGTTAACAAAGGTGAAAAGCTACCTATTCCCAGAGTTCTAGCACGTACTGTGAACAACTCAGCTATCCTTCAATGATTTTGCCCTTCTAGAACAAAATACTGACCACAGGATTTAGGAAATCAGACTTTCAGCATTTTACACTGACAGAAGACTCAGTGTCTTGAGCACTCAGGAGATTAAATTCTGACTTTCTCCACATTAGAATCAAAAGTTCCCAACTTACAGTTCAAAACCACAAATTCACAGAGATTTACCTAACTTTTTAAATATCAAAAGTTAAAACATTCAAATGAGTCATAATGAACTTTTGAACATTTTCAAGCGTAATTAGGCCATTTTAGTTTTTTAAAAGCAGACATCCCCAATCAAAAAGAGAAGAAAACACCAATCAAGAATTAATGCCTGTCTTACCTCAGTTGTCATTACCAAACAAGAAGCTGTAGGATTAATGGTGACATCCCCAGTCATCAAACCAACATCCTGAAATTCTTCATACATCTCACGGTACTTCTGGTTACTCAAAGCTTTAATTGGACTTGTAAATATCACACGCTGCTTTTCCCTCAAAGCCAGGGCAATCGCATACCTGTATTCAAACAATATCCATATTAAACTGCTGCAATATCCATACTAACAGCTGTCAGGAAGACAGAGTGTATTACTTTGCCTTAGAACAAAATAAATTGTGCAATTCAGAACACCAAGAGAATGATACACAGCATTCGAATCCATGCTCTAATACATCTAGCACCTTCTATCCAGATTATTAAATTCAGTGCAACTACACATGCACCTCTGCAGAGTGAAAGCTCTTTAAAGACCAAGTCAGCTGATTTTTATGGAAACAAGAGTACATGTAGTTGTAACTGTGTCACAACAAAACTATTATTATTTGAACCCATGCTCTAATATATCTCCATGTACATTTCACTTCTTATTTCAGGTCTGAATCAAATCCTGACAGAGAAGTTGCTGACTAAACCAAACCACTGCTTCTAACAAAGCAAAAAAAAAACCACAGAAGAAAGTCCTGACTTCTTCTAGCCAGGAGCTAGAAAACAAAGGTATTTTTTCAAGATTTACAGAAATCTGTATTGAAGAAACTCCCATTTCAATCTATACAGTAACAGCTTGACAGTTTAAAAATAAAAGCTAAGCTTAATCACAAATTAGGCCTTCCACTACTCACTAAATGATGGAAGATGTAATTTTGACAATCAAGAATAGACAATTCAATTCTAACATTGGTGGACTAAATATTGTATCAAGAAATTGCAACACAACAGCTGCTGAAGGTTCAAGAAAGTGACAGAAGGGACATCACACTGTTCTTTCATTAGAGCTTGTTAGAAAAGTACTTACTCAGCACAAACAGTTTTACCAGCTGATGTGTGAGCTGACACCAACACAGACTGGTTATTATCTACACAAAGAATAGCTTCTCTCTGGAAGGCATCAAGAATAAACGGATACTCCTAGAAGAAAAAAGCAAAAACATTACAGAAATTTAAGACAGACCTATATCTAACTACTCTTCTGACTGTCCTAGTGTGCAAATTAGAGTCAAATTAAATCCTGGAGACACTTGTAATTTCTGCTGATCTTAACCCACTATTATGCAATGACTTTGTACTTAAGTATTTTTATATCACACCTAAGATCTTTGCTTATGTCTTGTTGTCATAGCAAATAAAAGTCTTGCCCTGATGACTGAATTTTCACTCATTTATCAGCTTAAGAAGAGAACTAGAATGCTGCCCCTGCCTGATGTTACAGAAAGAATATCATAACAGCCTATCCACCTCATTCAAACACATAATTTTTTCTGCCAAATTTTAAATAGAGAATTTTGCTTCTTACAGACCATCTTTTACAAATCTTACTGACAAAGTACATAATTTTTCCCTCTACTCTCACTTACTATGTAAAGCACGTACAAAAAGAAAAATAAATGGAATCTGCCACATACCTTTGCAGCTTTTCCAGTTCTTGGCTTCAGACCTGTGAATTCTTCATTTGCTGGAAGCGCAACCTATTAAAGATATTTAAAATAAAAACCGTTGCAGATTTCTGTGTCCACAGCAGTGACACTTCTGGCAATGTGAAGTGTATGAAAATCAATTTGAATTTCTGTTATCCTGTTTCTACAAGCTCATGTGTCAAAGGATTATTCCTTCCTCTCAAGAGATTTTCAATCAATCTTTATATTCTCCTACCTAAGCAGCACTGCTTCTCTCACTCCTCTGATAGCCCTACTGCCTTGTCAGAGACATTTTTTCTTCATCTGCCTTGTAACAGTAGCTTTTCAGCCAAAACACCATCAAGTGCTCTGGCCAGTGGATATTCGAAGCAATTACTGAGCTCACATTGATAATCCCTTTCCAAATACACTGTATTTATGCTGGTAACATTCCCATTCCGGGCCAATATCTATTATTTATTCACTTTAAATACGTAAGCTCTCTTCAGTCATTAAGTGATGGCAAACCTTTAACAGACATCTCAAAATAACAAAAAATTTACACACACGAGCTTTAGAACCCTGCTCAGCAAGTGTATATAGTTCCTTCATTATGTAAGTCTGATGATACGGAGCCCTTGAATGTGACCCTAACTAACTTGAGCTAGATCGAGAAAATAGCACAGAATATAAAAAGACATAACAGTACAAGAAAGTTAAAATTTACACATTTGATTTTCACACAAACTCTTTCTGACAGTCATATATGGATGCAGGATGGTTCAAGAAAACATTAATTTAAGAAAGCATTAATAGTTTGCACTTTTCATATTTGAATTTGTATTTATGTCCATCAACACATTTGAAAATGGATAGCTTTTATTACTTTGCATGTGAAAAAATGTAATTTTCCATTTTTACCAAAAGGTATTTTTCAACAGTAATCAGCTTTAGAAGAAAGTCTTTCATACTTGAACCAGAATAGAAGAATACTTCAATGCACTGATCACACTACAAAGAGAAAAACACATTGTACCAACCAGTAGGTTTTTCTTCTCAAATGCTCTTGGGTACCTTACGAATACAGAAACCCATCAATATTACCATCAATTCTTTCACAATCACTCATTGTATTGTAAGTATGATTGAAACTCCTTCTGGTAAGATACCCTACTAATTTTCCAAGTGCATTTTGTGCACGCTCAGTCAGATACAGACTTCAAACTCCTCGCAGTCTTAAATACTGTATGAAATACTGTATCTGCTGGAGTGCAGGAAAGCTCTGCAGAGGGATCAGGACAGACTGGATCAATGAGCAAAGACCAATGGTGTGAAATTCAGCAAGGTCAAGTCCCAGGTCTTGCCCTTGGGCCACAACAACTCTGTAGCACTGAGGCATCCCCAGGTGGGGACAGTTTTTCCTCCGAGGTAACAAGCAGAAGGAGAATATGAAATGACCTTAAACTGTGAACAGGAAGACTGGACATTAGAAAAGAGTTGTCAAGCATTGGATTAGGCTGCCCAGAAAAGTGGTTATAATCACTAAAGCCACTTAACAGATGTGTAAGGGTGGCACTTAGGGACAAGGTTTAGTGGAGGACCTGGCAGTGCTAGGTTAATGGTTGGACTCAATGATCTCAAAGGCCTTTTCCAACCTAAAAAATTCTGTGATTCTGTGACATAGTAACTGCAAGAAGAATAAAGAATACTATTATAGTGGCAATGACACACACAATTAGGTATAACAAGTCTGAATTTTTCATGTACTTTTTCACTGCACTCACCTCATGCGTACAACCTTCAACAGTTTCCACAGACTGCACCTTTACCTGAGGCATCAGATCTGTCAGACTAAAAAGATATGAGTTAGGATTACCAAAAAGTACTAAAAAATACTGTTTTATATAAAAGTGAACATGTTGAATTTCACGTCTGCTTTAACTGCAACATAAAAAAACGGATGTACAGTCTTGGCATAGACAGGCTGCAGAGGTTACTACCAGGATTATTACCTCAAAGTTAAAATTTTGCTACCATATAAACCTACTTTAGCTATTGATTCAAAAAGTGCACCACAAAACAGCGTCTGAGTCACATCTACTTACATAAAATTTTATGATTAAATGAGGAGTTTTTTCAAGATAAAATGAAACAAAATTCAAGACCTGTACTCATGCTACTAGTCAACACAGAGTAAGGGCAGCTTAAAGCATCCCAAGCACCTGCCTGAGGACAAGGCCTCTCTTTCACTTACCAGTTCCTTCTCTGGTGGCCATGAGAAGGGATTGGAGTCCCTTTCCATGAAACTGTTTATTTCTGATGTACACATTCCACTGATACCACTAACACAGAAAATTATGTAAAATAGTGGCTCTGGCTCTGTTTTGCTTCTATTCACTTACTCTCTACAGTGTTTTGAGAAGTCTTCTCATGAACTTCTCACAGAAATCTGACAGTGAACTTTACAAAAGTTATATGAAAGACCAAACGATAATGCAGTTATCACCTTACATGCCTCAAAAGCCTTGTCAAATTGCCAATTTTTTTTCCTGTATTGCAAGCCAACTATGTCTTTCAAGCTCACGGTACACAGCAAGCCTGCCTCTTACCATGTGCTTCCAGCTCATCTCCTGCTCTGTGTGAAATCAACACAATGCCTTTGACCACGAACCACCGACTCAAATGAGTAACTACAAAGTCATGAACATTTTCTACTGCAAAGGCCTACAGGTGTGCAGTATAATTTTACATATACCCAGATTTCATCACTGCTGAGGCTGCACTAGCAGCATTTTCTCACTTAAACAGATAATGGAAAACCAAACCTGCACAAATTCATCTTTTTTACAGGAAAACACTGCAAAACTCCTTCATATCAGCTGTTCCCAACTGGCACACGGCTAGTCAAGGCAGCTTGCTAGGACTATCTCACACATTAAGCTGAGCACTTACTTAACATCATCTGATAAAACATCTTCCAATTTCGGCTTTTTCCCCAAAATGACATTTTCAGTACTATCAATCTCAGCCTCCCTTTTTGGTTTGACTATTGTGGCTGGTACTGAAGGTTTTTCTTCCAATCTTTTCCTGAAACAAAAACACAGAAAAAATTTAAAATTTGCCTCCTTCATTTACGTACTGTCAAGGAAAAAAAATTCTTAAGGGCAAGTGTGATCCCACTGCACCTGGGGAACAACCCAGGTAACCTGACCCACAACACCAGCTGTGGGATTTCAAACCAGTTCCCAGACAAGCTGGCCACCAGGTCCCCACACTTCCCAGTAGGCCACAGAGCCAGAGCTGGCTACAGCTTTAGAGCCAGGGATCCTGGGAAAACGGGTCACAGAATTACAGAACGGCTCAGGTTGGAAGCGACCATAGCGGCTCATGTGGTCCGACCTCCCTGCTCAAGCAGGTCGCTCCTAGAGCACATGGCACAGGAGCGGATCCAGATGGGACTTAAATAGGTCCAGTAAGAGAGATTCCACAAACTCTGAGCAATCTGTTCCAGTTCACAGTCACCCACACACTTATGAAGTTTTTCCTCACATTCAGGTAGAACTTCCTGCGCATCAGTTTCGGCCTGATACCTCTTGTCCGATTGCTCGGCACAACCATCAGGAGCACGGCTGCAACCCCCTAGCACCCTCCCTTCAGATACTGACACACGGTCCCGAAGTCCCCAGGGGTTCAGCAGCTCAAACACGCCGGAAGAAGCCGAGCCCAGCACTACAGCCCTCACCCCACCGCCACAGCGGCCCCTTACCCCGGCCTCCTGGCACCCTCGGCGGGGACCGTTTTGCTCTTCTTGGCGCCAGCAGCAGCGGCGGCCGCGTCCTCCTCGAACACGCTGAAGAGCTCATCCCCAAAGGCCTCCGCCATCTTAGCCGCCGCGCTTCCACAATGCCCCGCGCAGGGCGCACACTTCGCGCGAGAAGGGCGCTTCCGATCCCGCCCCCTGAGGAATGACGGGGGCTCCCGCCGGCCTTGGCACCAGTAGCCGCCCACACGGCCAGTGCTCGATGGCGATCTCGATTTCTGCCCGAGTCTGGGTCCCGGTCCCGATGCCGAACTCCTCCGCAGCTCCCCCTTGGCGCACACGTAGCCCTTCCCCCCCCGGAAGGCGATCTGCGAAAAGCCAACGCAGGCCGCGCGGCCCGCGCGCGTGCGCCGGGGACGCTGGCCAATGGCAGGCGGCGGCGGCGCGCCGAGCGCGGTGCCCGGATGTGCGCGCGCGCAGAGCTGGGGGGGCGCCATGGGCGGCCGCAACAAGAAGCAGCGCGCGGGCAGCGCGGCTCATGCGGCCGCCGCCGCCACCGCCCGCGCCCGCGCCGCGCAGGCCGGGGTGGCGGCGGCCGCGGAGCCCGGCAGCCGCACCGCCCAGCCGCGACCAGCGCCCGCCTCCAAGGAACCGCGTGTCAAGCAAGGTACCGCGGCCCGCGGAGCCCCGGGAGCGGCCGTGCCCCGCTGTGCCGTGCCGGAGGGGGACTGAGGGTACCGTGGCTGGAGGGGCAGTGCCTTCAGGGGGCCCTTGGGGGTGCGGCTGCCGCGACCGCGGCGTTACCAGGAGGGGCCGGCCTTTGGAGCTGGTGTTTCCCAGCGTCGGGAGAGGCAGCTGGAATTGCTCCGCTCTTCATGTGCTACAGCCTGCCTTTTCTGTCTAGCTGGTCAAAGGAGGGGACTCTTCCCCGTCTACTTGGCCCTTATGAGGCCACGTTTGGTGTCTGTGTCCAGTTGTGGGCTCCTCCCACAAGAAAGATGATGGTCAAATGCGAGGGGTCCAGTGAAAGATGACGCGGCTGCTCGTGAGGAGAGACTGAGGGAGGTGGCCCAGTGCAGAGAAGACTGAGAGGCCCACATAAATGTATATAAATATTTCAAAGATTCGTGCCAAAAGGATGATGCCACCACTCTCTTCAGTGGTGCCCGGAATGAACAGCAGTAGGCACAACTGTAACACGACAAGTTTCACCTCAACAGGAGGAAGAGCTCCTGTACACTGAGGGTGGCAGGGCACTGGAACAGACTGCCAGGGAGGTCACAGGGTCTTCCTCTCTGGAGATATGCAGAACTCACCTGGATTCATTCCTGTGTCCCCTGCTCTAGCTGATCCTGCCATATGGGGCTGGATGATCTCTAGAGGTCCATTCCAACTGCAGCGATTCTGTGGTTCTGCTGTCAGGGTGTCCCTGAGCAGATAAGTCTTGGTGGGACCGATGTGTTGAGTTTAATTACAGAAAGTCTTGTTATTAGATTATCAGCAGTTCCTGTGAAGCAATTGTTTGGACAGCACTTTCCCAGAGCTTCTGATGTATTTGTTTTGTATATTATCAAAATCAATATAATGTGGATTGGGGATTATTTTGGGTGATTTTTTCTGCCTTGAAAGACCTGTTACAGGGCTGGAGGCACTTCTGTGGTGGTAGATAAGATGAGGGATGGCTATTCTGAGTGCAGTTTGAAAAACTATTATTCTGAAGCACTGTGGGATGCCTGTTTTTAATAAGCCACATTTGCCAGAAGCTGCTCAGATACCATATAACATTTAGAGCAGCTTTTGCTGCAGACATGGGCAAATCATGCAATAGCCAGGGCATCTGAGTTTCCCACTAGTTAAGGAGTCTTGTAATCTGGTAATAAAAGCCTCCTGAACCTATTCATGCATTCTGTTTTTACAAATGTGGGCTCTGTGTATTTCTTGTGTCCTCCATTCCTCCAATAACCACGATGCTCAGTCCTCTTCAGAAAATAACCTGCTTCTCTCTCAGGTTGTGGTGAAAAATCAGTCAGCGTAAATAAAAGCTAATTTGGTAAATTTTAAAGAGCCCCCTGATAAATGCCAGTGAGTAGATCCTGCGTGCTGACAGCTGTTTGTGTCTCCTGATTAGAGGGGACCGTACTTTTTCTGAAGCGCAGTTACCAAAAGCTGGTGTGGTCTCAAAGCAGGCCCTTCCAGAGCTGTTCTGCAGGCAGGCCAGCACGGATGAGCTGCCAGCCCACCTGTGGGGAGGTAGCTGTGCCTCCTGGAGCAGCATGCAGCTGCACAGAGGGGTGGAAGCTATGGCCTTGCTCGGTTTCCTTCTGCCTGAGCAGCGCCAGACGCAGTACACGTGCTCTGAAAGTGATGGGATTCTACAGCAAGCTGTGTGTCGTCATTCTAATGACAAGAAATAGTTCTGTGAATTAGAGTTTGGTTTTTTAATACCTGTTAAATGAAAAGTATTTAGGAATGACCAGAGCAGACCAAAGGCTTCTGTAAGCCAGTGCTCTCTCCTAGGTAGGGAACAAAAGCAAATAGCTAGGTAAGAACAAATCAGACATGTAGGGCCTCCCTGAAGCATATGTAGTTCTTTTTTCAATGCTCTCCCATGTCAGTTGATTTCTTCACTGCAAACCTGTTCTCTCTGCCCTTGGACCTCGGTAAATATCTACAGTCCATGGCTCTAGTGGCAAAGGGTTCTGTTACATAGCTATGCACTTTGTAATAAAAAATCCTCAACAGCCTTGCTTGTTTTGAAACTACCATTTACTTTGTTTTGAAATTATCATTTTGCTTCCCTATTTGGCAATTCTTTTTCAGTGTTCAGAGAGTGAGCAGTCAATCCCATGTCCTCACATTATACCCTTTGAATTTTATATTTTGTCATAGCCCTCTTCACTATTCTTTGTCCAAGGCCTTTCTTGATTATTGTTGTTGTTAAGTACCTGCAAGTTTCTGGCAAGTTAGTGTGGTAGTTTGCACTAATTTGTGTTATGTTAGGTCTGCTTTAGCTATGTTAAACAATATTCTCTGTGGGTTTTGTGTAATTGATGGTTATTTGCAATTTGCAGGTCCAAAAACTTACAGTTTTGGTTCAACAACAGATTCCAGTGCTGCTGCAAATCTAGATAAATCTGTTCTTAAGGCAAGTATCTTCTTTACATAAAACGACTTTGATTTTCATAGTACTGCTTTATTTCTGAGTAAATATTTCTTCAGATCTTTTTCAGTATTAGTTTGTGCATGTAAACTGCATTAATATATGAGACAATTGACCATTGAGAGTTTGATTTTGTTTAGGGTTTTGAGTGTCCTTTAAGCAATAGGGGTAAATTACCACAGTAGGATAATGTCTTTTTTAAAAAAAATAACAAATAATAGTTTGCATGCAAGACTATTTTAGGAGTTAGGTCTGGGCTTCTGCTGTGCATATGGATCTTTCTTCCTGTCAGAGAAGGAATATAGATTTTATATAACAAACTTAGTAGCAACTAAAGATAGGTTCATGTTTTAGAAAAGTTTCAAACATAAGAATTATTATACTAAATTTATTTTTAAAGGTGTTTTGGAAGGAGGATGTCACAGATTGCATCTTGATGTTCAAATTATGTGAGCAGAAGAGAAAGGCCTTGTTTTTTTTTTTTTTTTTTTTTGTAAAATTTTATTTTGCTTACAATATTTCCCTTAACATACTAAATTTCCTTTAAAAGGTAAATTGGCTTTCTTGGTAATAAGGAATTAACTCTTCTATTTCAAGTGAAAGTGTATAACTTGCAGAAGAAAGTGTCCTTTTTGTAAGAGATGTTTAAGCCACTTACAGAAAGCTTGAAATATTGGAATTGGAACGGCAGAGGGATTTCTGCATTGTTACGTCCTTAGTCGTGAAGTGCATTGACATGTCCTAAAAACTTCCGAAGTTTAACTTTCATCAACTCATTTTTTCTTTGCAGGTAATGATAAATGGTAGTTTAGAGAAAAGGATTATCGATGTGATTAATAACCATAAAAACCAAAATGAGGACAAGGGAATGATTTCCAAAAGACTAACTGCAAAGAAACTACAGGTACAGTTCAAAATCTTGTCTTTTATTATTCATTTAGAATAGTTTGTCTTTTGTAATTTTTGTCGTCATATTCCCCTTGTGTGTATTACATAATTATATTGTGTGTGGCACAAGCCAATACAGCATGCTTTTCAGTAGTTATATTAATGATTAGTCACTGAAATCAAGGAGTATGCTTGTTAAGAAAGGCACATTTTTATGGATTCAGGAACTAAAATCAAGAGCTTTCAGACAAGATAAAGGGATAATACTTAATCTGAATGTTTTAGGTCTCCTACATTTTTTACTCTATGAACCTGGAAAATTGGAGGTGTGTCTTTATTTAGCTAGAAAACACATTGTGGAGAGAGAGGCAGGAATCTAGATTTATTGATACCTATGCTTGCATATTTAAAAAGAAAATATTACTTATGCAAAACAGAATTTTCTGTTACATTAACGCATGGTATTTGTTTCCCTTTAATGCTGGCTTTCTGATATGTGAGCAATAGAACTTTGGAAGCCTATATTAGATTGCTAGATTAAATCCTAATCTTTTTAGCTCTTTTATTTATAGGATGTGTACATGGCTTTACAAAGATTCTCTTTCAAGACTGAACATATTGAAGAAGCAATGAAAAATACACTTTTATATGGGGGTGATCTTCACTCTGCACTTGATTGGCTTTGTTTAAACCTTCCCAATGGTGAGTGTGGTTACAGAAAATAGTTTTTGACAGAAGAGATATAGGACCTGCTAAGCAGTAGCATTATTACTTCACAATAGTAATTAAATACAGTGTTCCTCTAGGACTAGTAGTTGCAACAGTGTTCCTCTCCCACATGCATGGCTGACTGATTCTGTATTCTAGTGCACGAAGTCTTGTGGTCTTCCCATTCCTACACTTGGAGTTCTGTGAATTTCCAACGAACAAACAAACTATTTTATATAAATGCTACAGCCTAACTTTTATTTCAGTTTGTGTTCTTCTAGTTGGTTCCTAACAGAGTTTAAAGTATTTTCCTGTAATCATTATTTTCTGTGACATGTTTTTTCTCTTTTTATTTTGAAGATGCCTTGCCTGAAGGTTTTAGCCAGCAATTTGAAGAACAGGAACAGAAACCTAGAGCAAAATTTTGTTCTGCTGTGTCAAAGTGTGGAATGCCACCTCACTTAGAAGATAACAAAAAGAAAGAAAATGGCCCTGGAACTAAGGTAATCTGAGAATCTAATCAGTAGTTACTTGGGTCATGAGGGAAGAGACAATAAAACTTTCTAAAATACAGGAGTTGCATTGATTTCCAGCGCTGATGTGGAAATCTTATGAAAATGTTGTGTGATTAATAATTGTAAACCTGCATTTTAATTTTAGTGGAATGGCAGTTTAAAGGTATTTTTCCTGTTGAGTCTAGAAGGTTCTTCATAGTTCATTTTTGTGGTAAAGCGCAGGGAATCTCATGAGATTATGATTAGTTATCAGGAAGAAATTCTTTTCTGTGAGAATGATGGGACACTGGAACAGGTTGTCCTGAGAAGCTGCTGATGCCCCATCCCTTGCAGTGTTTAAGGCCAGGTTGGATGGGGCTCTGAGCAACCTGGCTTAGTAAAAGGTGTCCCAGCCTATAGCAGGGGGGGTGGAACTTGATGACCTCTAAGGTCCCTCCCAACACAAGCCGTTCTATAATTCTAGAGCTTAATTTCTTAATTTTATCCTATAGTGGGTTTATTCTGTTTATGTATATGTGGCACTCCATACGATTTTGTGAGGGTTTAAGTTTGCCTGTGTGCTGTCAGTGTTTCAATTTTTGTGGGCATTTAATCTTAAACCAGATCAAATCTAAAACAAAAAAGTGCCCTGCAAAGGGTTTCATTCCTTATTGTAATTATAGTTATTCTAGTGTTAAGATCTATTTAGATGTATAGTGCGATATTCACCCTGGTTGGGAAAGCTTTCTTTCTTGTTATATATATATATGTATGTATGTATATTATGTATAAAACCTTTATAGTAGTTCCTAGGTACTGGCAGAAGAAAGCATTGCTTTCACATACATTATCATTACTTTTAACTTATATTGCTTTTAGGAAACAAATGTGAGGAAAGAGAAAGAATTGACTATGAAGGAATGGATTTTGCAATATGCCGAGCAACAGAGTGATGAAGAGAAGGATGAGTCTGTGAAAGAGACAGATGAAGAAAAATTTGACCCAGTAAGACGGAATAATACTTCATGGGAGTCTTTCTAAAAACTGATATGTCTGGTACATCTGCATATGGTGGATCTGTTTGTTACAAATTTGTGTGTTATAAATTGGGGATTGAAAACGTTTTATGTTACCAGTAATGTATCACGGTATTGAAGGAAAACCTGTTGAAGCTTCTCTTTTCTAAGTTGTTTTTCCTTTCCCTTATTATTTGTACTGCGTTGAAAATGTTGAATGTCGTGTTTGGGAAAGAAAAATTTTAAATACATTTCCATGAGATTGAGCAAGTTACTATCAAATTCTGGGAGATTTTGACTGTTAATTAAATAAAAACTAATTGCATAAGCTTGGTATAAAGGGTAAAAAAACTGCACTTTGTCATTAAGATCATTGAAAGTGACAAGCATACCATATTCATCTTGTAATTAATAATTCTGTTTGAAATAGAATGAGAGGTATATACATCTGTCTGCCAAGCTTTCAGAAGCAAAAGAACAAGCAAGCATCTCCAAGCAAGACAAAGACAAGCAAGGCCAGAAGGCAGCACAAGAAAAAATAAGAAGAATTCAGCAAGGTAGAGCTATGCAAGTTGCCTGTGTTTTCTGGTCTGCATGTTTGTTAGGCACTTAAGTCTTGGAGTCAGGTTGAATTGAAGATAATTTCGTTACCTTTTATTCCACTTTGTGAAATGAAGCCTTTTCTGAATTTTTTCTTTCTTGGTCACATTCTAAAAAGCCAGTAAAATTTCACTAGTTCTGGTTTTGGGTACTCAGTATGAATTATTGCAGTTGTTTCTTAAGCAGTTCATGGGTATAAGTTATATTCTCTCTGACAGAAATGGCAGCACTTGAGGAACATCCAGTATTTAATCCAGCTGTAAAGATTTCAAACCAACAGCAAAATGAAAAGAAAAAAACTCCCTCATCTCAACCTCAGGAGACCACTTTGAACTTGAGTTTGCTTGAAAAACCTGATGGTGCTGCAAAGGAAGACAAAGGTGCGTTGGAAGTAGTTCAGTACAAACTTGAATTATACCACAGATTTCCAGAATTAGTTCTTATTTTGCTCGGTTTGCAGTACTGAGTGAACAAGCTCTGATTGTGGGAAAGGATGGTGAACTATTACAGAACCAATTAGCTTGGAAAAGACCTCTGAGACTGAGTCCAGCCTGTGTCCAAAAACTACCACGTCCAGTAGACCATGGCACTGGCTGTAAAGTTCAGTTGTTCCTTAAATGCCTCCAGGGATGTGACTCCACCACCTCCTTGGGCAGCCCAGTCCAATGCTTGACAACCCTTTATGAATAAATCCCTCCTAACGTTCAGCCTGAACTTGTCCTGATGCAGATTGAGGCAATGGTTCCCTGGTTGCCTGGGAGAGGAGGCTGACCCCTACCTGGCCACAGCCTCCCTTCAGGCAGCTGTAGAGAGTGATAAGGTCCCCCCTGAGCCTCCTTTTCTCCAGGACAAACGGCCCCAGCTCCCTCAGCTGCTCCTCACAGCACTTGTGCCCCAGACCCTGCCCCAGCTCCACTGCCCTTCTCTGGACTCTCTCCAGCCCCTCAGGGCCTTTCCTGCAGTGAGGGCCCAGCCCTGGGCACAGCACTGGAGGTGCGGCCTCAGCAGGGCCCAGCACAGGGGGACAATCCCTGCCCTGGCCCTGCTGGCCACAGCATTGCTGATCCAGGCCAGGATGCCATTGGCCTTCTTGGCCCCCTGGGCACAGCCTGGCTCATGTTCAGCTGCTCTCACCAGCACCCCCAGCTCCTTTCCAGCCACTCTGCCCCAGCCTGTGGAGCTGCCTGGGGTTGGTGTGACCCAAGGGCAGGACCTGGCACTGGGCCTTGTGGAACCTCACACCACTGGCCTCAGCCATGATCCAGCCTGCCCAGATCCCTCTGCAGGGACTTCCTGCCCTCCAGCAGATCCACACTCCTACCCTACTGAGTGTCATCTGCATACAGTCTGTCTCACTGACCAAGCTGACTTTAAAGGATATGTACTTGTTTTAGCAGATTACATTGAAAGCTATTTTTGTCATGCTGTCATGTCTTAAAAATTAGATTTCTTTTTTATTTTTTCCAGTTGTAGGGCTAGTTGCTGTTTCAGTCACGCTCTCATATTTTTAAACTATTTTCATTGTAAATCTTCAAACTGTTAAAATATTTTCTAATAACCAGACTTTAATGAAACTTCTAATATTACTGGATGATCAAAGATAACAAAATACTGTAATTAATTTTCTGCCAGATACTTCTGTAGGAAAAGCAGAAGTTTCTGTGATGTAGCATCAATACCTGTATTTCTGCAAAATATTTCAGAAAATTGTGCTATCTAGTAAAATATATGTGAAAAAAATTACTTCAAAGGACTGTAAAATAGATTTTAGGAGGATTTAGAATGTCTTTTTCTGCTCTTACAGTGAAAAAGAGAGATCCACTAGATATAAGAAATTTTGATTATAGTGCTCGAAGCTGGACTGGTAAATCTCCAAAACAGTTTTTGATTGACTGGTGCAGAAAGAATTTTCCAAAGAGCCCAAATCCTTCTTTTGAAAAAATTCCTGTTGGAAAATATTGGAAATGTAGGTATGTATTTCCTGTAATCTTTACATTTGCATTTTGGTTCATTTGAAAATAAAATATCTCAGCAATTCTCTCTTGTTGATAGATATTTATATCAATACAGTGTTTAACCCAAACTCTTTGTTAGTCCATCAGGGAAGTATTTTACTCTGGATAGCTCTGCAGAAATTATGCTTAGCCTAGACAAAATCACAAAAAACCCTTATTCCCACTTTATGAGTTAATTCAGTAGAATCTTATTTTTATTTGTGTACTGCTGAATGAAAATTAGTCTGAAGCACCCTTGTGATATAGATTTGAACAATTTATCTTTGGTATTCTTATTCAAAGTAAAATATTAAATCAGAGATTCAAGTTTATGAGTACCAAAACCCTCCTGAAAATTATTTAAAATAAAGTGGAAGTTAAAAATTTCTGTCAAAGTTATCATAAATGTATGGGCAAAACAGTGCAGCATCTTACATTTATTTTAGAAATCAAGTCTAAAATACAAAGTTGTAGAGTAGAATATTACCATATATGAATAAAGCAGACACAAAGTTATAAATAAGCAGTGTTTCTTGAAGGACCCAAGTGAAAGAGCTTGATCTTGATCTATTCTAAATAGTTACAAGCAGACAAACATTGGGTCCTTCTTCCAAAGCACCTAACTTTAGTGGTAATCTGTATATATATAAATGCTTCTGACTTGAAGAAAATGGAGATGTTTATAAAATGAAAAAAAAATCCCACAAATTCACTCCTGGAATAATTGCTGAAAATGTAACATGGCAGGTATTTTTTGTTTATACTGGTTGCAGAAAATTGAGATAACTGCTTTTGAAATTATTCTTTAAGGGTCAGGATTATCAAGTCATCAGATGATGTAATGGCAATGTGTCCTACAATCGTAACAGAAGATAGTATGCAAGCACAACATCTAGCTGCTACTTTGGCACTCTACCATTTAACCAAAGGACAGGTAAGTTTCTTAGCAGCATTATTGTTCTTGGCCTCAAATCTGCTTCTGCTCTTTTTTGCTATAGTATCTTTAGTTGAGTTGTAAAAATAGTTTCATGTAGCATTTCCCATTAAATTCTTTGCTTCCATTGCATATTCTCATTCCGTACACATCTGCTGTTTTTTTCTAATTGTGTGTGTGCTTTGCAGCATACAGAAAAGATTTTTTTGTTAAAGCTATACTTTCAGACTTGTAAAAACTGAAAGCTAATAAATACATATTGTTGACATTTATTTTACTGCTTTCATAGTTTCTGTATTTAGAATGGTTTCCTATTGTTTTTTGTCAAATCTTTTAACATTTGAGTTTGTTTACACATAAAATACTAAAAATAGTGATGTTGCTAAGTAGTAGATAACATAACATAATCTTTTCTGCTTTTTACACTGGAAGTCAGTTCATCAGTTGCTGCCTCCTACCTACCGAGATGTCTGGCTAGAATGGAGGGATATCGAAAAGAAAAAGGAAGAGGAAAGCAAGATAGAAACCAACAAACCGCGTGATACCTTTATTGCTAAATTGTTAAACAAACTGAAACAACAGCAGCAGCTACAGTCTGAAAACCAGCCAAGACTGTCTGAGGGTCCTGAAGATTCCTGGGAAAACTTGGTTCCTGATGAGGACTTCAGCAGTCTCTCCCTTGAGACCTCAGATGCAGATAATTTGGAACCTTCAAGGAATTTGTTTAAGAAGTTGCAGAGTTCCTCTAGATACCAGAGGCTTCTGAAAGAGAGGCAGGAGTTACCTGTGTTTAAGCACAGATACTCAATTGTAGAAACTCTTAAAAAACATCGAGTAGTTGTTGTCGCTGGTGAAACAGGCAGTGGGAAGAGTACCCAGGTGCCCCATTTCTTATTGGAAGACTTGTTGCTAGATGAAGGGTCAAAAAAATGTAACATTGTTTGCACACAACCCCGAAGAATCTCAGCAGTGAGTCTGGCAACAAGGGTTTGTGAAGAGCTAGGCTGTGAATCAGGACCGGGAGGAAAAGTAAGAAGTGTCTTAATTCCTTTGTCTTGATCAAATACAGGGGACTGGATTGTTGGCAAAAAGTGAGAACATTATTTCTTATACAACCAAACAAATAGGTGTTATTTTCTCTTGAAAAGGACTTCTTGGTATGTCTGTTGTTTCTTTTTCTCTTGTCACCTGTGAACCTGTAGATATCCATATGATTCCTGAATTCTTCAGAGGCTGATATAAAGCAACAGTGTTTCATGTATGGAATGGTCAAAGATTTGAGCAGATTGCCCAGAGGCTGTTGTGTCACTCCCCCTAGGGATGAGGCAAAGTCCCCCAAATAAGGCTCTGAACAATCCAGTCTGGCCTTGAGTGGAGCCCTGCTTTGAGAGGGGCCCTTTCCACCATAAGTTATTACCGAAGGGCTGTATATGTTAGGGCAATTTGTACAGAAATATTTGTGAAACTGTCAGAGTCCTGAAAACAACCCTGATTTTATCAGCTCTTTGCCGCTCTGCATAAATTTCATTATTTTTTCCTTTCTCAACAAGGTAAAGTACTTGTGAGGAAGTGTGGCAGTCATTCACTATACTACTTAATTAGCAAATTTGGTCAATATCTGAATCTGAGAGCTACTAAATTTCACCTAATTTTGAATGTTGTTAGCTTGTATGTTATTTTAAGTTATTCTATATTTTTAATGTATTTTTTTAAGAACTCCCTGTGTGGATATCAGATTCGTATGGAATCAAGAACGGGAGAAGCCACCAGGCTGCTGTACTGTACAACAGGTGTCCTGCTTCGGAAACTTCAAGAAGATGGTCTCCTGTCAAGTATATCTCATATTATTGTTGATGAGGTTATCAGTTCTTTACTATTCTGCAGAAATTACAGTTATTCTGGGCCTTGATCTGTACTAAATTCTTGCTATAGATCTATTTTTCTAATTCTAGGTACATGAAAGAAGTGTCCAGTCTGATTTCTTGCTAGTTATTCTGAGAGAGATCTTGCATAAACGCTCCGACCTGCACCTGATTTTAATGAGTGCCACTGTAGACAGTGAGAAGTTTTCCAGCTATTTCTCACACTGTCCCATTTTAAGGATCTCAGGGAGAAGCTACCCAGTTGAGGTAGGTAGATGTTTATTTTGATTATGCAGGATACTTTGTTTATATGTATACAGTGTTTGCCTAGTTAGTATCTAAATAATATATCACCTTTTTTTTTTTTTGACCAGAAATATAGATCTTACAATAAGTATTTCAAGGACTTGTAGTCCATTTTCTTTTATGGAAATATAGAATAGCTTCAGGGCTTTGGAGTACATAGCTGTACTATTTTTTGTGATGGATTTATTGGTTACAGTCAGTCCCTCAGTTACACTTGGATTTTTGTCTGTTCAACTTGGGTAGAAAGGAAAGCATTAAAGAATTCTTCTCACAACCCCTGTAACTTTGTGACTGCCTTCTTGTGCATAAGTTTTGAGTTATAATACGCATTAATTTTTCTTATGTGTATTATGTAGGTTATGGTAAAGGTTATGTTGTGATCAGGTGGAGAAGCCCATTGACAAACTTTTAGCAGCTCCAAGATTAGGTTTTCAAAAATCATGACAGTTTTAGTTGAAATGTGCAAGATTTATTACAACATTAAGGCCCTGGTCAACTTTGTTACACAAGATTTAAAAAATGAAAAAAAGTTGCTGATTAGTTTTTTATGTGCCTCATGTTTTTTCTTTGAATTTTCACTAAAGATATTCCATGTTGAAGATGTAATTGAAGCAACTGGCTATGTTCTGGAGAAGGACTCAGAATATTGTCAGAAGTTCTTGGAGGAGGAGGAGGAAGTAACAATAAATTTTACGGGTAAAGGAGGAAGCACTGCAAAGCACCAGGTGAAACAGGCACTTTTAGTTTTGTCTTGGAACCTTTTGGGAGTTTTTTATAATTTAATCATTTTGGTTCCTTTGAATTTATTGTGGTTGGATTGTAAAATACCAAATGAATATTTGATACTCAGTTTATAAAAGACAGACACAATGGCACTCCTACTAATAATTATGAATGCTTCACCCTTTTGATTGTTGCTCTGACTCCTATATAGTTGTCTTGCTTTTGCTGACATTGTATTTGACATTGAGGTCTCTTGTAGATTACCAGCTCTGGGTGTATAAGCAGCAGCAGGGAAACCTTTTTTTTTCCTTGAAGAATTCTCCTACATAGTGACTTAACAACAGAAGAGAAAAGGCTTTATCCTTCCTTAGCTAAAAGACTCCCAAGATCCTCCAACTTGGCATGCCAAAGGAGATGATTTACCTGAGATTGTTGTATAGACCTCATTAGTTTAACAGATTATGGTTAATCTTTAGGTACTCTGCAGTGACAGCTGTATATGCTTTTGGATCAAAACTCTTGAAGGGAAAATTCTATCAGTGCCATCTGACTTTGGCAACTTAGGCTGTTAATCTAGACTATGTATTTTTTGGAGGATACCTGTCTGCTCCGACTTGCTTTGCAAAACTTCTGAAAATTCAGCTTGCTACAATCAAGCACTTACATGTATGTTGAAAAATAGTCTGGTGTGCTCTACTGATTGTTTTCCTTCAGTACAGAAGGATATGTGGTGTCAAGCTTCCTTAAGTGTATTGAGTAACAATGAAGTAGTTTACAGTAGTGCCACTTAATTTAGAAACTAGGTGTGTAAGATGTCTAGAAAAAAATCAAATTTATATCTCTCCTGCTAACTCTTTTCCTGTGCCAAAACATTGCAGGAGTTGCCCCCTAGTTCATTCTTAATTTTCCTTGCAAGCATTAGTTGAGAAGGGTGAAGTAAGGGAGAGGGAAATTCTTTTTCCTGCAAATTTCTTACACCCCAAAATAGGAGTTTTGAAAGAAGAGTATACATCTTGTTATCCCATTTTGAACTGATACCAGTTGAATGCCAGATATGGACCTGGGAACTGTTTACCTCTTGGAGAGACTTTAATATTTACCTTTTCTTAGAATCTGGAATGTCATTTAACAGTTGTAGATACTTCTACACTCTATGTAAGTCGTTGTGATTTAATCTAACTCACACAGCTTTTGGTGAGAAATTTGTTAAATTTCTGTTATCCCAGTCTCTGTTTCAAGTGAGTGGCAAATTCACCTTCTGCTCTTTATGTTCCTCTAAAATACTAAGTTTGTGATTTTTTTTTTCTGCTTATTCTTGTGTTTTAGGAGTGCATCCCAATCCAGTCCGGATCTGGTATCAATTTGACTACTTACTATGCGAAGTATAGCAATCGTACACAGCAGGCTATCTTATATATGAACCCTTACAAGATCAACCTTGAACTTATTTTGGAGTTGCTTGCATACTTAGGTACTTCTAGTCCACTTCTTAAGAAGTTTATGTACTTGGGGTTGTCCTTTGGATTTATTTTCCACTGCTTTCTACTACTTCTATAATGAAGTACTTGACTTCATTGTCATAGGAAAGATCCTAAGAAGCATTAACCATGGGGCCTAGCATTTGTTCCTGTTGTTCTGTGAAACTGCTTGCCATGCATGTTTGTTTTACCTATCTATATGCTTGCACTGTTATTTTGCAGATAGAAGTCCCCAGTTCAAGAATATTGAAGGTGCTGTGCTGATCTTTTTACCAGGCCTTGCTCATATCCAGCAGCTGTATGATCTCATTTCAACTGACAGAAGATTTAACTTGCACGACAGGTAATGCAGATATTTTTTATAAAGTTAATACTCTTATGTTACAACGCAACAAACATATACATTAATGTTTGCTATTCTTGTAAAAGGCAAGTGAAAGTTACGCCTCTGAGCTAATGGTGCTACAAATGTACTTTTACTACAGTGCAAATGTACTCTTACTGGTATAGTCTAAAAGTTATTCAAGCAACAATGACAGATACTTAGGAATGGTATGGTACATTTTCTTCCATTGCTTTCTATTTTATTCTTCAACAAATTTATGTAATCAAAAGCACTTGACTACTTCTTTTCCACTTCTTAGGGTATGGAAGCTGCCATACCTGGGTACAGATTTCTGTGGCTTACTGTTTACATGGAAGTGACTGCTTCCTGAGAAGAGCCCTAGAGCATCTGGATCTACCAAGAGAAATGGCCTAGGGTTGTAGTGACAGATAATTTCAAAATTTTATTGGGATAACTAAAAGTTAGCAGCACAACTGCATAAAAGGAACAACTGCATAAAAGGAACAACTGCAGTCAAATGCTAAATATTTGTGGATGGACTGAGGTGTAAAGGTCTGGAAGAGAAGGAAAGTACCAGTCTCTGTGGTGGTCTCAATGAGAGACCTCTATTACTCAAAGTTGCACGTATTTGTTACGGTCATTTTCTCGGAAGCACAATTTAAAGAACCTGGTTTTACAAACAGCTAGTTCCCTTTATTTCTAGACTGTTATTGTAAAGTAACAAGCAGTTCTGCATTACTATTTTTACTGAATGGGAGAACATCCCAATGAACTATTTAGGTTATTTTTTGTAACTATTGTAATAAAACAATGAAGCAGACTTTCATATGTAATCATACAAAGTTTTACTCATTTGATTGTGTATCCTTCTCCACATGTTGTCATTATACTGGTCTTATATTTTTACTCCATGTTATTTGATAAATATGTATTTATTATTACAATTTCTTGTTCTAGGCACAGATTGATAGCTTTGCATTCTGTTCTTTCAACACAAGATCAAGCAGCTGCATTTACAATACCTCCTCTTGGTATTAGAAAGGTAATATTTACAAAGTTCACAACTGAAAAGAGAAATTTTCTGTGGGTGCAACTCTGAATTGTTATCATACAGAATTAAACAACAGCTGGGTGTTCCTAGAATTTCCTCACTGCAAAAAACAATTCTGATTTAGTGGTCTGTAATGGATAGAAGATAATAATGCTGTGGAAATGTTGACAGTATTGGACAAATTCTTAAACCTAAAATTTTTCTGTAATCATCCTTAATTATTACTTACCTGTATGTTAACTATTGTTAGCCAGTAACTGTGGCTTTTATCTTGGAGAAATACTATTTTATTTACTGCCAAACTATGTAATTAAATATTGATCAATTTTGGCAGGTACTAAGCAGTAATTGTGGTGGATTATAAAGCAAAATGTGAATGTGAAATTTTTTCTTAACTTTTAATTTCTCTCCTTGGGGAGAACTAGACCATTTTCCAAGTCATGTAGGTTTTCATTATTTGTCAGATTATTTAAGGAAACATTTCTGGGTAAAAAATTTTACCCAGACTTACTCCATAATAGTGATGTAAAGATTGAAACCTGTTGCACATTCCAGTTCTTCTTTTAATGTTATGTTACTCTTTCCAGATTGTTTTGGCAACCAATATAGCAGAGACAGGTATCACAATACCAGATGTTGTCTTTGTAATTGATACTGGGAGAACAAAAGAAAATAGGTGAGAGTTTGATTTTCATCAGTCACACTGTGATTACTGTAAATATTTGGAGGATAGAGCTGCAAGGATTTTGTAGTATCTTTATTAACTTAGAGCAATCCTTTTTGTAATTATCTATTAAGTAGAGTTCTGGATGCGGAAATGTGCTGAGCTCATTTGAAAGCTTGCAGTTTTGGGTACAGGTTTGGGATGTATGTTTGAAGAGCAAGGGAAGTTCATAGATAATGGATATAATGTATGGATAATTATGATCAAGTACTGTTTTAAAAATGAAGAAAGTACTTTTTATGCTATCTCAGGTTTTGAAAGTTATTTTTCTTCACTTTAAATATGAAAATCCCTACACAATGTGTTAGAATGGTTCTGAATTGCCAGGGTGATGAAACAAAAAAGCTTTCATTTTCCAGTTCTTATGCTTTCACTAGTGACTTGTATTCAAGGTATTATAATATACAGTTCCTCCCAGATATGCTTGGTTTTCTAAACTAAATGTATTTTCAAAAATTGCTCATTAGAGATATTGTCAATGTGCTGGTGTTCAGGTAATATATACATAAAAATTTCATTTCTGAAATCTGTATCTGCTTTATAATGTTTAAGGTATCATGAAAGCAGTCAGATGAGTTCCCTGGAAGAGACCTTTGTTAGCAAAGCTAGTGCTCTGCAGCGACAAGGAAGAGCTGGCCGTGTTAGGGATGGGTTCTGCTTCCGAATGTACACGAGAGACAGGTATTGTGAGCTTAGCAAAATTCTGTAAATCACATCAATACCGTGGGGTTTTTTCTGTGCAAATCCAAGAATTCTTGTTGAAAATCACTTTACTTACTGCAAATGAGAAAGATAAAACTGGAAAAAACTCAACCAAAATAAGAATTTGAATATCACATGTGTAAATTGTTAGAGTAGCCTTTCACACTTTTTGAAAAAGTTAATTTTATTCTTAATATTTCTGTAGTGTGTTTTTTAAAAAAACTTCATAATTAAAGGAAAAGTGCAACACAGGAAATTGTAGAACATCTATTTTTTACAACACCTGATTGGCTTACATCAAATGTGTGCAAACCTTACCTCCTAAACTTTGAATTTTTTATCAGACAAATCTGTAAGCTTCTGAGGAGGTAATCTCTATGGATGAGATGGGGGCACTGCAGAATTAGTTTCTGTTACTGCAGTGGAATAATCTTTTTCCTCCTTCTGTGAAAACCTAAAGTGACTTTCAGCTGAGAAAGAATTAACATTAAAGTCTTCTGATCTAACCAATGAAGTGTGTGCCTTTTAGCCTCCGAAAAGGCTTTTCAGTTTGAAAGCATTTTACAGACTTGTTTTGAAAATTAGGGTTTCCTGCCTTTCTCTCTCTGACTAAAACTTGTTTTCAAAGCTACAACACATACTTTAATTCAAAGTATGAATGGCTTGGCCATGCTACTCCCTTCCCTGCCCCTCAAGAGAAAAACCGCAAAGAATGACTAGGTAAAAACCAGATTTACAAGTTTAATTCAAAGATTTAGTTGAATATATATTTTGTGATGTTGCAGGTTTGAAAGCTTCATGGAATATTCTGTTCCAGAAATACTGCGTGTGCCTTTGGAAGAATTATGCCTTCATATTATGGTACAATTTCTGATTTTAGAATTGCTAACCTTGTGTGGTGGTTTGTTGACCATGACTGGATGCTGGGTGGCCCCAAAGGTCCTCTATTACCCTCCACCTCAGGTGGATGGGAGAGAAAATATAACAAAAGGCTCATAGCTAGAGATAAGGACACAAAGAGATGACTCACCAGTTACTGTCCCAGAAAAACAGACTTGATTTGTGGAAATCAATTGAATTTATAACCAATTAAGTTAGAGTAGGTTAAGTAAATAAAAAGTTCCCCTCCCTCTTTCCTGGCCCTAACTTTATTTCCCTATTCCCTATCTCCTATCCTCCATCAGCAGGGAGATAGGGAATGACAGTTTTGGTCAGTTTATCACAGATTTCTGCTGCTGATTCCTCCTCAGAGAAAGGGAGGACTCCTTCCTCTGCTCAATCTTGGGGTCACTTCCACTGGAGACAGTCCTTTACAGTGTGAGTCCTTCCCACAGGTTGTAGTTTTACATTAACTGCTCCAGCATGCAATCTCCCTCAGGGACATAAGTTGTGTCAGCAAACCTGCTGGTGGGCTCCTCTCATCATGGTGCCACAGATCCTGCCAGGAACCTGCTCTATTGTGAGCTCTCTACAGGGTCACAGCCTCCTTCAGGCATCCACCTGCTTGAGTGTGGGGCTCCATGAACTGACCAAAGACCTCCATGAGCTACAGGGGAGCCGCCTTCCTCACCATGGACTGTAGCAGCTGGAGAACCTCCTCCCCTACTTTATTCACTGTTTTTAGTGTCTTCAGACTTGTTCTCACCTCCTCGTCTCTGGCTGCAGTTTGTTTCTGTGCAGTAGCTTCTCCTGGAGGCATGATCACCATCACTGATTGGCTCAGCCGTGGGCAGTGGGTGTGCCCTGGAGCTACCTGGCATTTTCTAGATGTAGGGAGAGCTGCTCTCTCAGCTTCCCACCAAACTCACCCGTGCAGCCCCTACTACCTGAACCTGGCAGCACAAGCCCAGTACATCTTGTTAGCTAAAAATACTATGCATGCCTCTGGACAAATTACGCCTTCATACTATTGTCTGTTTTGGAATTATTGACCCTAGTAGCTGAAAAGGTTTTTTACTACAAACCAACTCCAATGCAGTTACTTAGTGGGGCTTCTCATACATGTACATACTCAGCACTTGATTGCTGTAAAAAACAAGCATGCTGTTCACAGAATAGTGATTATGAATATGATTCCAGTTTGCCTCAGAGTGACAATTTTAAATTGTGTTAATTGATTTCTGTTTAATTTTAAAATCTTCTAATTGATTTCTGTTTAAGGGAGAAATTCCATTACCTGTCTCCATGTCTTAAGTGATTAGGATGTGCATAGGAAAACTAGCAACCTGGCAAATTAGTGCTGGGTTGAACAGCAGCCCATCAGGATTGAGAGTCCTCTGCTCATCAGTGATCACTGGTAACACACTTCTCTGAGCAGTGGTCATGCCATAAGAAGTTTTTTCCAAACAGTGAAGTTTTGTTAACCTAATGTGGGGCATGTCAGCCTTCCAGGAAGCAAGATACTTGTTTGATCAGGAGGGAATGTGAACTTGTGATGCATGATGTGTTCCAGTTTTCTGTGTAGCTAACTTTTTTATAATAATTTTTATATTGAAATATATGTCCCTTTACTTCACAGAAATGCAGTCTTGGCTCTCCTGAAGATTTTCTTTCTAGAGCATTAGATCCCCCACAGCAGCAAGTAATTGGTAATGCAATGAATCTCTTGAGGAAGATTGGCGCTTGTCAGTTAAACGAGCCCAGGTTGACTCCGTTGGGCCAGCACCTTGCAGCCCTTCCTGTTAATGTAAAGATTGGCAAAATGCTTATATTTGGTGCTATATTTGGCTGCTTGGATCCTGTGGTGAGTAAAAAAAAAAGATATTTTAAAAATAATATAATAGAAATTATTAATAATTGAAATTATAAATTCTTTGCAATTAATCTAATTTCTTGTAATGTGGTATTTTGAAAAGATGACGCAAGTTAAAATGTTTACTTTAGGGTGAGGGCACCCAGACATCATGGAGGGGAATAATATGTGTGTTCTGTATGGTTGGACTCAATGATTTTTAAGGTCTTTTCCAACTCAAAGTGGTTCTGTGATTCTAAATTCCTAGGTACTCTCCACAGTGGATAATCGGGCTTGCTCTCCAGGTTTTTTGTTTCAGTCATCAATGGCAACTACTTTATGGCAGTCAGGTGAAGTCCCAAGTGACTGGGAAAGGGGAAACATAATACCCATCTTCTTTTAAAAAAAGTAGAAAAATGGGGCCTTGAGAGCTTCTGAACTGTCAGCTTCAATTCTCTACCTGGGAAGATTGTGGAAGAGATCCTCCTAGAAATATAGTGTTGCACTTGGAGGAAAGGTGATTCAAGACACCAGCATGAGCTTAACCAAGGGCAGGTCCGCTTGACCAACCCAATAGTCTTCCATGGTGGAGAGTCCACATCAGTGGACAAGGGAAAGGCTACATACTCATTTATCTGGATTTCTGCAAAGCCTTTACCATGGTCCCCCATCTAAACTGGGGAGAGATGGATTCAGCGGGTGAACTATTAGGTGGAAAAGAAAGTGGCCCATCCAGAGGCTCGTGGTCAAGGGCTCAGTGTCCTGATGGCCATGAGTGACAAGTGGTGCCCTCAGGGGTCTGTACTGGGACCAGAGTAATTTAATATCTTCATCAGTGACATAAGACAAAGGGATAAACTGCACCCTCAGCAGATTGGCAGATGACCCCCAACTGAGTAGTGCTGTTGACACACCTGAAGGATGGGAGGTCGTCCAAAGGGACCTTCAGAAGTGGGCAGATGTGGAGTTCACAAGGCCAAGTGCTGGGGCTGCACCAGAGCAGGACAACCCCAGATATCAGCACATGCTGGGGATGAACAGACCCAGAGCAGCCCTGGGGAGATAAAATTGGGGCTGCTGGTGGGTGAGAGGCTGGACCTGCCCCAGCCATGGGCACTCCCAGCCCAGAGAGCCAAACGTGTCCAGAATCCCATGCCTCCCCTGCTGCCCACACCGCTCTGGATGCAGCCCACTGGCAGCAGGGCAGGGAGGGATTCTTCCCCTCTGCTGTGCTTTCATGAGACCCCACCTGCAGTGCTGGATCCAGCTCTGGTGGCCCCAACACAAAAAGGATGTGGATCTGATGAAGTGAGTCCAGAGTTTATCACAAAGATGATCAGAGAGGATTGGAGTACCTCTTCTTTGAGGCAGCTGAGAAAATTTGGGTTGTACAGCATGGAGAAAAGGCTTCAGCATGACCTAGTTGCAGCTTTTCAGTATCTGAAGGACATTGAGGAGGAACTTCTTAAAGGGGCGTATGGTAACAGGACAAGAGGGAATAGGTTTGAACTAAAGGAGCATTTTGTTTGATTCAATATTAGGAAGAAATTCTTTACTGGCACAGGTTGCCGTGGAAGTTGTGGATGTCCCATTGCTACAGGTGTTCAAGGCTGCATTGAATGGGGCTTTGAGCAACCTGATTTAGGGAAAGGTGTCCCTGCCTAAAGTAAGGGCTTGAAACTAGATGATCTTTAAGGTCCCTTGCAACCCAAGCCCATAATTCTAAGATAATGATAAAAGGAGAATTTTGTTATAAGCTGACAGATCTATAACACAAAAATTGCCTGAAATTTTCTAAGTGATGTGTCCTGAAAAATTACAGGCGACTTTGGCTGCTGTTATGACAGAAAAATCCCCATTTACTACACCTATCGGTCGAAAAGATGAAGCAGATCTTGCAAAATCATCTCTCGCTATGGCGGTTTCAGACCATATAACAATCTACAATGCTTATCTGGGGTAAGTGATTATTCTCCTATGCTCATAACTAGTAGCAGATAACAGATAATACAGTTACATAAAGAATCCTTAATATTTTTGAAATGCTTTCATTTCAAGTTTTTTCTGTTCAGAGTAACAGTAGATTGCCAAGTACTGTAACCCAAAGGGACAGTTTGCTTAGTGTTTTGTTTTCAATACCTTTTAACTGTGCCTGCTTACATACAGAAGTTTACTGTGTCAGTTTATCCTAGTGTTTTGTTTGCTGTTTGTGGTATTTTGACCAGAATATTTTCTATTTGATAAAGCACAAATGTATAAAATTATATACAAATGTATAAAATAACTTACAGGTTTTTTCCTCTTTAGGGTATTACCACTAAGTCTGAATTTTGTTTTGACTGTCCAGAGAGACAGAAATGTGTGGGGGTTGAGAGTAAATCACCTTGTATCTGTCAAATCTACATTACAGTTGTGTTCTTTAGAGTGTCCTTAGACTAGCAGAATTCATTTTGAAGCATATTTTTCTTTTTTAACTTAGTGCCTCTTCTGTTGCAGTCTTGATGGGTTTCTTGCTATAATAAGACATTCACTATTTTTTCCTTAGGTGGAAAAGGGCCCGACAAGAAGGGGGATATCGTGCTGAAATTACTTATTGCAGAAGGAATTTCCTTAATAGGACTTCACTGTTAACTCTGGAGGTAAAACTTAACTTTATGAGTACAGAGCATAATATTTGTTAAAATTTCCCTCTGAAAATGTCATTCCCTTTTAAAGACATGATATATGGCAGTTACTATTTGGACAACATAAAAGCGAATGGAATTTAGGTACTGATGAAATGCACACTAAATCAAGGTAGCTGCGTCTGTATTTGAGTTTTGGATATGCACACTTTGGTAAACAGCTTTGTAGTCACTGCCATTGGAGAAGCTAGGACTTACTTTCATCAGAGAATCAAAACTTCATGAATTAAAATATTTATATTATTCTTGATATCAAATAACAACAGTAAGATGAGCCACAAACGCACATGAATGGCCTCTTATTTTTGGCAAGAAATTGTTTTTATTGATCTTTCCTATTAAGTTTGGTTTACTGAGTACTTCTAAGCAGAACTGGATCGTTGATGCAAATGTATCTTTTCATTTTAACTGCAGGTAGAGATTTTATCATAGAAATAGCTAGGATTCCAGTGTGGCTGCAGAAAATACAAGTGATTATTCTAGTAAGGCATTTCCCCTGGAGAGCATGAATCATTCAGATGAAGTGTCATTTCCTGCTGTTGAGGTGGAGTATGTAACTTTTTTAATTCAAAACTTGACTAATACTATCCTAATTTCAGGATGTGAAGCAAGAACTCATAAGGGTGGTCAGAGCAGCAGGGTTTACAGCACCTTCTACACAATGTGGAGGGGATGGAAATGGAGCCACACAGTCCCTGTCTCTCAGTGAAATAGCTCTTCTTAAAGCTGTGTTGACTGCAGGGCTGTATGACAACATAGGAAAAATACTGTATGCAAAGTCTGTGGATATTACAGAGAAGCTGGCTTGCACGGTAGAAACTGCTCAGGGTAAAGCTCAAGTTCATCCCTCTTCTGTAAATCGAGACTTGCAGACTTATGGATGGCTGCTTTACCAGGAGAAGGTAAGTTGAAGATAGTGAATGTAGCTCGTAGTTTGTGTAAAGGTGGAGTTGTGCCTCTAGTATACTCAAACTAGTGTATGTTATTTAATACCTAATTGTTTTATGTTAAAGAGTCTTATTATCTAATGATCCTAAAGTCCATAAAAGTGGATCAACTGAGTGCTCGAAGAAAAAGAAGGTGAAGCTGAAGGTCATGGACAAATTTGTTCATGGTGAAGCTGGTAGCTATAAATGGAAGGCATTTTCTGTGTATTATTTAACTTAATAGTATTATTGATTTTTTTAAATACAGTCTTACTGATTTTATTAGCACTTTACACAGTAATATATAATAGTAACTTTTCAAAGTCTGCTTTGTTACTGTTCTGAGGTTTTGAAACTTAGTACTGACATACACCAGTAATAAAATAAAAGAGCCAATTCTGTAATGGACAGCTAAACTCCCTAAGTGAGTTGCATTTTTTTTAACTTCTTTCCTCTTCAATTGAAAATCTTGTCAGCTATTTGCTAAACTGAAGTGTTTGTATTGTATTTAGTTATACTTCCGGTACAACAAAAGTTTGACAGTTGTTTAATGGTCAGATTTACTGTGGAGAAGCAGAAAGTATTAGACTTTTTAATGCATATAAAGTGATAGTATTTTTTGAGAATTGAAAATATTTCCTGATGCCCAAGAACATCATAGTGGGATGACAAGACAGCAGTTAAGGTTGGTAAATTATTCCATGAAGATTGGGGAAAACTAAGCCTGCACTTTTCTATGAAGATGCACTCTTCTTATGTCCATTCTTCTCACTACAACTCATTTCACCCCACTCTGTCTTTATTTGGGATGTTCCAAAGCCAGAATCAGCATATGCTGAACCCCATACTTCATGCAGTGTGTGTGTCTGTGTGTACCACGTTTATGCATGTGCATATGTTGATATAGATAAAGTGATAAAACAGTTCCCAAGAAGAACGTATAATGAAAGAGCTTTGCCTGCCTTTTGCTTCAGTAGAGTGACTACTTCCAGTGTTGCTGTTAGGTTAATGTTATGGTTAATGTTATGTCTCTATTTGAGCTTTAAGAAGATTACTGTGGCTTTAGCTAGCTTCTGGCATATAAACCTGTCACTTATTTAGAATGAGTTTTTTAATGTGGTGTAAGGCAGACAGATAGCTATCGATTGCAATAACTTGTTTTGGTTGCATCTTGAAAAAGGAAAAAAGTGTATTTCTTGCTTGTAGAAGTAGCAATCAAATTTAGTGTTGTAGAATGTTATGTGATTTGGATTTTTTGTTGATGTTTTTAATTGTTTGTGTTTGTTTATATGCAGGTGAGGTATGCCAAGGTGTATTTGAGAGAAACTACTTTAATATCCCCCTTTCCCATTTTGCTTTTTGGTGGGGATATAGAAGTCCAGCATCGCGAACGTCTCCTGACAGTTGATGGTTGGATCCATTTTCAGGTGCACTGGAGTTATAACTAATCACCTTTTGTGATTCCATGAGCTTTTATACTACACAGTTAATACATTAGTTTGATTCAGATCACTGTACATATGGTGACAATGGAGATGGAGACAAGAGGGAAGAAAGGGGAGAGTATTTAAGATAATTATGGGAAATTTTATATACGCTTAATGAAATCTTAATAAATCACACTCAAAAGAATAGACTTGTCATACGTGGTGTGCAACAAATCAGTTCCCTCTCTCTTCGAGAAGAAAGTGTTTTTTCAGAAAAGGTATTAAAAATAGGTGCAGACTAAACCTTTTTTTATAAAGCTTGTACTAAAAGCAGAGGAGTGTACTGTTTTTATATAACCCTTTCTTATAATTTTTAAATCTTGTAACTACGTATTTATCTTTAGCACGCTACTGTATAAACTGTTCTATAGTGCAGACAGAATTGTTTGAAAAAAAAATCCAAATTGTAAAATAGCTGCTTACTTGGGTTTGGGGTGTTCCGCTTTATTGGTTTGATTTTTTCCTTTTTGCATGTATAAGTTTTACTTGGAAACTGGAAAACTAAGAGCACTTTCCTAGCTTATTTTTGCAGACAAAATTGTCATAAAAAGATCCTCTGTAAATTTTGATAAATGGCAAGTTATGCTATCCAGGCAGCTACATGGTTACAATTTTCTGTGCTCCTTCTGTGCTGTGGTCCTTGTGCTACTCTCAAAGACAACTGTAATAAAAACAATTTTTTGCAGTCTGTTGATCCAAGTAAGCAATCATGTAATTTAATTCACTGATTTACATGAGCAAGGAATTTTAGCAGGCAGGTCCCTTGTGGATTTGTTAGAGATTCTTTTTCTGGTCCCTGGGTGGCTATAGTTGTGCAGTTGCTTGGCTAATCACATCTTACAGTGTTTCAGGATTTCTACTTTTCTACTGAGATGCTAAGCAAAATACCTTGCATTTTGCACTTCTGATGTAGCAACTACTTGTTGTACCAAAGGCAGAATATAAATGAAATAAAGATTGAAATAGGGAGGAAAGGATAAAATTAAATATTTTTGGGAGCAGGTTCATGTTTAGGTATCCAAATTTATAGTGAGATATAGAAAAGGCTTGTGATTGCCTTGGCAGACCTCCCAAGAGGCAAATGCATAGCTGTTTTATTTCAGATATAGGTGTAATTTGAACTTTGTTACCCTGGGGAGTAAAAAGGCAAATAATTGGGCAGCTTATTGGTGAAGTAATAATTTCCTCTTATGCTGGTTGTGTGGGAACACATTCTAAGTTACCCTTTTCAGCTGCTGTTCTTCAGGCTTTCATACTATGAACAACTGGTGCCTAAAGCTATGGCATAATGTAAGGGCAGTCATTTATAGAGTACACTATATATCATGATTATCATTACCATTAAAAATCACATATGTGCATCATGTTTGCAAGAATCTTGTTATAAACTCTTGTTTATATGTAGGGTAAAATTTTGATCTATATTTTAGTGTGAAATGTCTGATGATGAAATGTTTGTCTTTTCTTTATAGGCTCCTGTTAAGATAGCAGTAATTTTCAAACAGCTGAGAGTTCTCATTGAGTCTGTTTTGAAAAAGAAGCTTGAAAATCCCAAAATGTCACTTGAAGGTAACTTATTGCTGGCAGTACTCTTTGTTAAATGGACCTTGTAGCAAAACTGAGAAATAGTTAGTACGCTGTGTCCTCACACAGTAGCATGTGTGACATGAAGGTTCCATTAAGAGGCTTCCAGAAAGTCATTACTAACCCCGCATGTATTGTGTGGCTCACCTCAGATGTACAAAGATCTGCACAACTGCCATTTTAAAGATATCCCTGGTAACAGCATTCAAGGTAGTGGTAGTAATGGTGAGGTAAGCATCTCAAAATAAAATTGAGATTATGTGTGAAGAATCCTAGGCAGAGATGATTTATAAGTGTTGTGCAAGTTATCTCAAAATCAATATTAAGCAATGGCATGTTGATTCCCAAAAGTAAGGGATAGCAGAGCATTTGGACACTGGATGTTCAGGAGCATATTGTAGGTGGGGAAGAAAGGGAGTTCTGTATGCTGATGTATCTGGAGTTAACCCACGACTTTCCCAATCTCTTGCGGAATACTGAAATGGTCATCAGCAATTTATCAGATCATTTTATGGTGATGTACTGTGTACGTACTGTTTGTCCTTTTGCTTGCCAAATGGTAATCACTTGTTTTGCTTTAGATACTGGCATAGCCTAAAACATTAGAATTTTAAGTTGCTGAGAGCTGGACTTCTCTTACAATTTTTGGCATTTTCAGAATCAAGTTGCACTTTTTCACACTGTGTTTTTTTTTTCTTTTCTAGATGACAAGGTCTTATACATCATCAAGGAGCTGATAAAAACAGAAAACAGTAACTGAAATCAGAAATCAGTAACAAATCAGAGCTTCAGTAATTGCAGGGGAAATACGCATTCCAACACTAATTGGAAGTATTTAAATTCTTAGTGTGGTTGATCTCAGCCACGATGGGGATAGACTGCATGATTTTGCATCGGATCAGCCTTTCTTTTTATCAATTTTACGATGAATATTGAATATGTTTAGCCTTTACACTACATTTGGTGCCATTTGTCTTGACTGTATGAATGATAGCTGCAAGCAGTTTTATCGAACTATGAACTGTTCACAACCATTTCTCTTTTTTAACTTAAAGTGCTAATCATACCATCAGTACAGTCTGTACTGGTGATTGAAGATTCGATCCTGAATCTCAGTTGAGTAGAATTCCATTTACGCAAACAAAAGACAGATGTTTCTCATATGGGTTACCTAAGTGATGAATTTTTTTTTTTAACTAAATTTACAGTATTAAACCAAGACATCTTAGAGAACTCTTAATTTTTCTGTATGATTTGTGTTGAGAAGATGCTCTATAAGCATCTATAAGATGATAGTATGGACTGCTGTGAATGAGTGCTCAGTGAGATGTGTACTGACCAGCAGCTCCTCCCAAGGAGGGGGATGTGCCTCTTCACACAGTTATTCCTCCCTGTTTACCCTGATCCTTGCAACTCCTGCAACTTTTGTTATATTTTTGTGTGTTAAGTTTTGCATAGTTCTCCAGGCCCCCTTCAAGAGATGATCATGTGGTTTTTCTCCATTTATTGATCAAAATTCACATTGACCCTCTTCAAGGAAATACCAGAGAAGTTCCTAGTGGAAACTTCAAGTGGCAGTTTTCTCCTACCCTGCTTGCTCACAATGACTGGATGTCTGTGTGATCCTTTGTTTCTTGTTTCTTTAATACTGAATAATTCTTAACTGAATAGCTTAATGAATCAGATGGTCTCACCTTGCACCTATCCACACTATTTCTAATTATGAAGCACAGTTTTAAATTGCCAACTTAGCTTTCAAGAATAAGGGATATATTGGTGGGGAGGATCTGCCATTAAACAGTTGCAGTCAAATGGGAACTGTCTTCACAGACAGAAGCACAGTGTAGATGACAACTTTTGTTTAATCTGAAAAATAAGGATTTTATACAGCAGAAGTTAATCATGTATAGGAAGGGCATTCAGGAAATTGAATGCAAAATTGAATTGAATCAAAATGCAAAATACATGGAGCCTATCCATTTAGATTATGACAGCAGAACTGGTATTGCTGTCCAGCTTGTGCACATTAGCTTGCACCAATTCTGGAAGAGGAAAGCTTTTTGCTAACAGCTGTGAAGGAACAGGGATCATATCTGTTATTCTGTTATGCATTATGATAATGTAGTGGCAGTCCTGATTTCATAGGAGACAGGAAGTAACTTTTGGGGTTTTTTTTTACAACACCATTTAGGTGAGGAAGCATTTGAATAGGAAGTTTTGATCTTAGATCTTAAGATCTCAACTTTGTCTTCAGTATTCCCACACTGAAATCAAAACCTGCAAATTTTATTCATTGAAGATATAAACTAAATCTGTACTCTAAACAAATTTCCTATGTTTTATTTTGGTTGAGATGGCTTTTTTGATGTTTTGGTTGAGATGTTTTATTTGTATCCTTTGGAAACAGGAAATAGGAAAATATCTCAGTAATTCAGTTGTTAGCAAGCTGCTCTTTCTTTTGGGTTTGAATTTTGCAAATGAGTTGTTGATCTTAAATGTTAAATCCTAGGGAAGGTGTGAATTGTATTTGAGTTCTTCTCCCTTATCCAACTGTGATAAATTAGAGGTTTTTTCCATTTATAGGTGGTAATGTTGAAATTCAGAGTTATTATTTGTGTTTCTCTAGCATGCTGTGCTTTGTAATCTTCTAAATAAAGGACTGAAATAAATTAAGGGGATATATTGTAATAACTGGGAAATTGGATGATCTTCTGTGTGAGCAACGGTTTTCTGTAAAATAAATGAGGGAGGTCACACTGTTTTGTACAGTTAAGCACAGTTAACTTTTAAAAGAAAAAACTAAAAAAGAAAAACCCAGGAAACAAAAAAAATAGATGCTACACTGGCTTTCTGCTTCTGCAGTATACATGAGCAACTTTTGTGCCTGTATTCTTTTTGGTGGATGAACTTTCTCTTTTGCTCTATTTATTTAATAAAGACTTCTGTTAACACTTCTGTGTTACTTTTCTCAAAGCATTTGTCAGACACAAGACCATTCAGTATCTCTGGATCTTTGTCACCATAATCTCAGCTGTGGTCTGCAATGTGTTCTTTCTGTTTTTTAGAGGCAGCATGTTCTCCTGGTCTCTGTCCTCACTTTGGAGAGGAGTTCCTCCTCCTGCTATTCATGCTGTAGACTTCCCACCTCCTCCCGTTTTTCTTCTGTGTCGTTGGCTTCTTGAAGCTCTTGTTTCCTACTGCCATCTTTCCCAGTGCTTAACCCAGAAGAGGTTTTCTTTCTCCTGGTCTTTCCACATCTATAGCACACTATAAATGGGTGGAGTGCAGAACTGTTTTAATTTCCCTGCATTCAGCTGTTTAAAATAGTGCCTCGTCACATAAATAGTCCATGGATGAAAGCATAACTGAGACCCAGATTGCATCACGAGCTCCAGCATTCTTGGCTTTCTCCCCTGCTGTCCTCCTGTGCTGTTTCTGGTGACCTGTACTGGCAGTGTTATGTACAGGCAGTGATGGGTAGTTGTTAAAGCTCACGAGGTTCTGAGCTGGACTGCTAGAAGCTGGAGAGACGCCTGAGTTGGTAATGGCAAAATCGAGGCGGCAGCTTCAGCTGGCCGCATTTGTGGGTTTACGGCAAAGCTGTCTGGTTTGCTGTCTGTGCCGCGGGAGAGCGAGGAGGCTGTGGTCGGGAGGGCACATGGCGACTCCACAGCCTTTTTGCCCGAGGGCAAGCGGCAGAGAAGAGACAGACATTTCAGTGGCTCGGATTTTGTTTTGGAGACGGTGATCCCCTAAGTGCCCAGACGACGGGACGGGCGGGGCGGGGTGCCGGGGAGGCGGGCTGTGACACCTTTGGCGGCCCCCGCTCCACTCAAATAGCCAGTGTCGCGACCGGAGCGGACCCGGCGCGGCCGCCCACCCCATGGTGACGGCGGCGAGCGGGCGGTGCGGCGGCACTCCGGAGCGCCGGGGGCCCGGCGGCTCCCCTGCGGGCTGCCCGCGGCGCCCGGTGCGGCGGCGGCGCCCTGGGACGGGAGCGGCGGCAGCGGCGGGGGAGAACGCGCAGGAGCTGCAGGCTTTCCGCGACTACGGAGAGAGCTGGTACCGCTCCCGCAAGGGGCTGGAGAGCCGCTTCCAGCCGCGGGAGCCGCTCGCCCGGCAGCCGCAGGTGGGGGCAGCGGGGCCGGCGGCGGGGAATGGGCGGGGGAGCCCGGGGTCGGCCCCGCCTGATCCCCGCTGCCGGTGCCGTAGGTGACTGCAGAGGCGCGCTGCAAGCTGGTCAGCTGGCTCATCCCCGTGCACCGGCATTTCGGGCTCTCCTTGGAGGCTCTCTGCCTGGCCGTCAACATCCTCGACCGCTTTCTCGCCACTACCCCGGTGGCCGCCGACTGCTTCCAGCTCCTGGGGGTAACAGCGCTGCTCATCGCCTGCAAACAGGTAGGGGCGATCCCGGCTGCCCCGCACCGGGGGTGGCGGCCCGCGGAGGCCGGCCTGAGGGCGCCTTGGTCAGGCCGGGCTCCGCGCCAGCTCCCGGCGGCAGCGTCCTCACTCCTGTCCCCGCCCGCAGGTGGAGGTGCACCCTCCTAGCGTGAAAGAGCTCCTCGCCCTCTGCTGCGACGCCTTCACCCGCCAGCAGCTCCGCAACCTGGAGTGCATCGTCCTGCATCGCCTGGACTTCGACCTGGCGGCGCCCACCGTCAGCTTCTTCCTGGAGCACTTCAGCCGGGTGCGGCTGGAGGCGCGGGGGGCCGACGCGGCGGAGGCGGCCGATGCCCGGAGCCTGGCGGCGGGCGTGGCGGAGCTCAGCCTGGCTGACTATGCCTTCACCAAGTACGCGCCCTCTCTGCTGGCCGCCAGCAGCCTGGGGCTTGCGGACCGGCTCCTGCGCCACCGCAGCCCCCTGGACCTGCGAATCAGCGGCTACCCAGAAGGGCTCCTGCGGGACTGCATGGACCAGCTTCAGCTCCTGGTGTCTCTGAACGGACGGTCCCTGTCTCTCCTCCTGCCCTCGGAGGTGGCCCAGAAGTGCCCCTGGCTTGGAGATGACCGCTGACGGCGGGTGGTGGTGGAGACGGCTCTGGCTCGCCGTTTGTGCTCCACAAAGTCGGTGCAGTGTAATCCACTAAGCCTTAGTGTCATTGGAGCTTAAAAATTAGATGGCGTTTTGCAGACGGTTGTATGTGTCATGTTATCTGCACAGTCCCTTTGCTGTATTCTTTTAAGTCAAGCATGTAAATATTGTACTGAATCTCAACGTACTGTGTTATTTAAATGGAGGGTGGTCCATAAAGATAACATAAGGACCAACTGAATATTGAATAAACTCTTTTCTGTTTGTTACATCTATACCTTTATTAGCTGGCAGCAGGCAGACGCATCTGGGAGAGGAAACACATTGGCACATAACGAATTCACCCTGTCAGTTAACACAATCCCTCACAAAATAAACACGCCCAACAGTGTCATTCCCTGTGATGCCTATGTAGCTTGAGTCAAAGTTACAAGATGCTTGTACATCTTGAGTTATAAGATACCAATATAACCCGAATCATAACTTTCTAGACAATGTAGGAGCCAGTATATAGTTAACTAGTTGCTTAATGCTTAAATAAACAGAAACTCGCCAGGTGAATAGTTTGAAAAATAGACAGGTATAGCTATATTGGGAAGCAGCAGGATGTACTAATTAGTAATTAGCAAATGTAAAGCAAATTAGCCACAAAATTAAGAATTTTGACTAGTTAGATCCAGAAAGACCGAGGAACACCATAACTGTGCATGCTCTGAAGACAAAGTTGAAAAGTTCAGTTGTGAGGAACACCTTAAGCCTTCATTGAAGACCTCCAAGACCACCTAAATTGGGGAAGCACAACCACAGTACAGAACTATTTATATCCATGAGATAACATTATGTAAATAAGTTTTGGTGCATATATGTTGTTATAACCACATAGCAATATTAAGCAATACTTAGTGTATAAATAAACCACAGCACTTGACAAATGTGGGTGGGTTAGGTGAAGAAATCCCCCTCACCTCCAGTGCTGCGATAAAAAAATACCTGCTCTATAGCCAGTCTATGGGGTCTTATTTCACCCGTTTCAGACTGCCACCGCTGGCTTGGTCATGGCTCAGGAAAAAAAAAAAATAGACACAACTGACATAAGTGTAGGAAAACAGAGTGTGCAATAATAACAGCTGGGTTTGTTTGTTTGTTTGTTTGTTTGTTTAGTTTTCCAGCAGGTCTATAACGCTGCTCCTGAGCAGGCTGGCACAATCAAAGACAGAAAACAATCATAGTGATGTAAAATATTTCATTTTCTTCATGTGTATCTGTGTACAAAAGCAGTGTTAAAAGACCTGGAGCTGCCCTCGGGAGTGCTCACCTTTCAGCGCAGGGGGGACCCGGACGCCGGGCGGCGCTCCAAGTCCTGCCTGCCCTCAGGTCTGGAGGCAGAACGAGGCAACCTTGTCCACGCTGCTGTTATAAAAAATACCTACAGGACCACCACGGGGGAATAAAGGGCAGCTCAACCTCCGTCAGCCCCGTCGGTGATTTCAGCTGGACATGCCGTAGCAGCGGGTGCGACCCTCTGCCGGTGCGAGGGCACCCTCTCCCGGTGCGCGGATCGCTACATTCAAGATGCCATTGACGGGCTTTTTTCTCCTACATAACACACCCGCCCCCCCGCCGTCCCCCGCGGCTTTCAACGCAGACGGACCCTGTTCCTTAGAGAGGTTTAACAAACACCATTATAAACACCAGCCCAGCCCCCAGGCTGCCGCCCGCGCTGCCCGGCAGAGAGCCGCGGGGCTGAGCGCGGCACCGAGCTGCTGGGGGCCGGGCGGCCGCGCTGGCGGGGCGGGCAGCGCTGTGCTCGCCTTTGCGCCGGGGCAGCCCCTCGGCCCGCCCAGGCTCCGCAGGCGCGGGGAAGGTTCCGCGGGCGCGGGAGCGGCTGGGCGGCGGCGGGAGGTTTCGGCGCCCCGGCGGAGCGAGGGCGGGCGGGCAGCCCCGCCATGGCCGCTGTGCCTGCTCGCGGGGCGGCGCCGAGCGGGACGCGGGGCGGAGGGCGCCCGCCGGCACCGGAGCTGGAGCCGAGGCCGGCGCCGGGGCCGCGGCGCCAGCATGGAGCAAGGCGCCCGCCGCCGCGCCTTCGGCAGTATCTGCCCCAACACAGTCCAGGGCCCGCCCGCCCGCCCGGCCAAGAAGCCGGCCCGGCCCGGCGGGGACACGGCGTGGACGCCCCCGGCCGCCCCGAGCCCCCGGGCTCCCCCGCCCCGTGCTCGCCGCAGCGGCGCCTCGCCGGCCCCCGCCGCGCCCGCCCTGGGTGAGTCAGCCTGCGGCCGACAGCGTTAACCCCCAGGCGCGTACCCTTCCCCGTTCCTCCTTCTGCGCCCCTCTGGTGTTGCCCACCGTGCTCCCCAGCCGTGATACCCCCACCTTACCCTCCTCTGTGTTCCGCCGGCCATGACCCCTCTCCGTGAACCCCGCTGTATCCTCCCTGGTGCCTTTGCACCCCGTTTCCCAGCCTTGCACTACCTGGCCACGCACATCGAAGATGTTCCCCAGCCGTACTTCTCATTTTGGCGTGCCCCATTTGCTATGTCTACCCCTGCCCTTGCTACTCACCTTTGTCTCTGCCTGTCCCCAGTGCTCAGCACCATCAACTGGCAGGATTTGGCAGCCTCTGCCCCCACTTTTCCCACCACCCCAGCTGGCCCTGTGACCCTGCAGCAGGTAAACCTACTGTTCAGAACAGCCTAGGCTGTGCTTGGCACCTGAAGGGGTAGCTCTCTCAAGCAGATGGGTGCTGGCAGCTTCCCTAGCCTCAGGTTTCCCACCTGTGAAATGGGCACAGCAGAGGACAGCATCTTGTGCTGTGTGTCAGAAGGGTTGCAAGTGGCAAGGGGATGGCGCCTGGGGATGCTGGAACTGTGATAAGGTGCTGAGCACAGGCAGCAGACCCTGTTGAAACAGTATGGGCAGTGGTGTGGGCAGGTCTGAGCCCTGGGCCCCGCTCACTGGATCATTTCTTTCACCCCTGCCAGGGTCCCTGCTTCCAGGATGGGCCAGAGTTTGTTTTCCAGGAATTCAGGGATACTCTTGGTGATTTTATACCTGGTAAGTAGATATTTTTCCTTACCTGAGCCAAATGTACCTGCGTGTGCACATCTGCAGTCATGCTACATTTGGTCTCCTCTTTTTTTTTTGCTTTGCTTTTGGAATTTTGGATGCCTACTCACTGCATGTTTGTCCCACCATGGGACAGTCCGTGAGAAGCGCATTCTCGCTCACCCCCTTAGAGACCTGAGCTGTCACTGAGCTTTCTCCCACAGGAGACAGATTCAGGATGCACAGCTGTCACAGTAGAGTAAAAGCATTTCAGAGGGACATGTCCAGAGGGAACCTCCAGAGGGATGTTTAGAACCAGAATGGTGTGCTGGGTTTGGGGGGAGCAGACGTGAATACCTCCACTTAACACTTGTGGCTATTCCTTCCAGATGTATCCACCTTAGTGCCACCACCACTGGACTGTACTGACTATGATTTCTCACTTGGTGAGGAGGTGGCTTTTGGCCCCTGCACCCCACAGCTGCAGAGCAGTGTGCTGGTGCAGGTTCCCCCACAGAACCTGTCTTCCCCTGAGCCATGCTGGAGAGACCTGGCAGACCAGCAGCAGAAAGCCCTGGGAGATGCCCTGGAGGCAAACAGCCAGGTAGGGACCCCAAAGCCCTCCCTAGGCTGTGCTGTGTTCTGTCACATCCTGTTGAGGTGATTGGAGGGCCCTGGCATGCAGCATCCCCTGGCTCCTGGACAGTGTGGCTGTCTCGACCACCCCTTTCCCCATTTGTCCTTCGTAGCTGCAGGAGACCCTCACACAGAGGCAGGAAGAGCTGGTGTCGGTGCGGGAGAGCAACGTGCAGCTGAAGGAGCTGGCAAGTCAGGCCAGGCAGCTGGCTGCTGTCCTTGACGTGAGTGCTGCTCACCATTCCAGCCTGGCTGCCCTGCGGCCCAGGTTGTCCCTGGGGGACAGTGTGATGTCGGGTGCAGGGGGGAATAGGGTGCAGGGTGAGGCAGCACGGGGTGGGACAGGGCCTGGATGGGGGGAGGTGTGGAATGGGATGGTGCAGTGTGGGGCTGTGGGAGTTGTGTGGTGCAGGCCGATGTGGGGTGGACAGCGTGGGGCAGGGCGGCGTGGATTGGTACAGTGCGAGGTGAAGCAGTGCGGGTGGAGCAGGGGTCAGCGTGCTACGGTTCGGGGCCGGGCGGTGTGGATGGAGCAGGGGAGCACAGCGTGGTGCGAAACAGGACGGGGCTGTGCGGTGCAGATCGCGGAACTCGCGCTCCCTCTCGCCGGCAGACGCTGATGCTCCCGCAAGGCGCCGACGGGACAGTCCTTCCTCCTCTTCATCCTTTGCCTCCTCCGCCCGCCGCCGCCGCTGCCCCGGCCGGGACGGGCCCGGAGGATGCGGAGGGCGTGGATGCCATGCTGCGGGCCGTGTCCGAGAAGTGTCGCGCCGCCCTGCGAAGCCTGGGGGGCGGCGCTGGGGACAGCGCGGGGGGCAGCCCCGGGGGCAGCCCGGGACACAGCCCGGGGGGCAGCCCCGCAGCCAAGCGCCCGCGGCCGGACCCGCGCCTACACGGCGCCTTCCGCGGGCTGCGCACCGGCCACGCCGCGCCGCGCCCCGCCGCGGGGCAGCTGGAGGGGGGCGGCAGCCTGCGGGCCGCGCTCGGCGAGGCGGGCGCCATCCGCACCCTGGCCTTCCCGCAGGGAAACGCCTTCACTCTGCGCACGGCCGCCGGCGGGCTCCGCTTCCGATGGGTGCCGCGCTGAGCCCGCGGCGCCGGCAGCTGGGTCCGGGCAGGCGGAGCGCGGCCGCTGCGGCGCCCCCCAGCTCTCGCACGCTCCCCGTTTTCTCTGGGAAAAGGGGAATTCGCGCTTCCCCCCGGCTGCCGGAGAAGCGACGGGAGAGCACGGCGGAGACACCGTGCCCCAGTGAGGGTCCTGCGCCGCAGGCTTCGTGCGCCGCGCCGCCGTACGGACTCCGGCAGCTTGCCATCAGTAGCTCGCTAATGGAAGTAGAAATTAAGCGAAGATCTGCCCAGTTTTATCCAGAGGTTTTTAGTCAGCTGAGCAGACAAGCGTAGCTGACAGGACAGTGGCTGGAGTTGGCCAGTGTGAAAGCAGAGGGATCGTCCCAGGTGGTGAAACACGATGCTGCATCGTGGAATTTTACAGCCAATGTTTACAAAGTAAACTTGTATCGTTCATGTGTGCAACTGTATGTGTATATTTGTACTTGTTATGATGATTAAATGGTGCTTAAAATTGCCAGTTTGTTTGTGGAGATTTACTGTAGATTTAATTTTGCAGCAGGTATGCATATTTACTTTAATTAGAGCAGAGGTAGCAGAAAGCATCTCTGACAGAATAGTGATGTAAAGTTTTGGAATAATACATGCTACTTTTAACATTAGTCAGCGGTACTAACTTATATAAAGAGAAATGTTAAAGAGTAACAGATTAAAGGAGATGTATATAGTGTACTGCTAGAAATATGTTTATAGCCTAACACCATGACCATGATGCATACCAAACACTTTTCATCAGTGCGTATCTGTGTGTCTGCTGATGCTCCTGTGAGTCTCACTGAGAAACATTTCCTTTCACCCACCAGTCTGAAAGCTAAGCCACTAATAACACTCATGTAACAGTACCTGATAGTTTTATATTTCTGTGGCACACAAGTGACACTCTGCTGCACCCAGGGCAGGGATTTTCTCCCTGTGAAGTTATAATTTTTCAGCATTCAGCTTTTCCAGTGTCCTTGCATGGGTCCATGAACATTAACAGCAGTCCAGCTGTGACAGGCCTTTGTTATGGTTAAGCTGACATCACATCATCACCTCAGTGGATTTCCTAGGGGAGTTGAAACCCTGCACAAGCTGTTGTGCTTGTGGCAAGCAGTGATGTATTTGGAAGACGCGTGGTTGTTGTTGCCAGCACAATATGTAGTGGTATGGCTGCTAGGAGACTGCAAAAGCGGTCATTGAGTATCTGAGGTCCTTCGTGTCTGCAGCACTGACATTTTTCTAGCAAGAATGATGCTGAAGCCCTTTCTGGGATGCTGTGGCCTGAAGCCTGGTATGACTTCAGAGACATGTACATTTTTGCAGAAGACCTTTCCCACTTTGGCCAAAATCCTGTATGAAAGCTCTGGTTTGACAGCAGACAGAAGAGACAAAATCTTTCTGTCTGCACTGAATTCAGCAGGGAATAGATTAATAACAAAAGATAGCATATAAATACATACATATATATATGTATATGTATATGTATATACATATATATTGTACATATATATATATGTACAATAATATATATGTGCAATTATATATATGTACAATTATATATATATACACCCACACACACACACACACACATATATATATATATATGTACAATTATGTAATGCTCATAAGAATATTAATTCCTCAGAAATTAAGTGACACAGTAAAAGTGTGGATGCAAAAATGAAATAACCACCCTGTTGGATTGTGACTACTGTTGATCTTGCTGCTACTTCAAGTTTTTCAGAATTACAAATATGTTTTCACCCACTTTTTCAGTGAACCTGCTATGGCATTTCCACTGATTACTTTTACTCGTAGTGTTCTATGGTAAGAAGATCCTTGATTAATTTCGACATGTAATCTAAAAGTAGTAGAAAACTATCATAAATGTACTTTTAAGTCTATTTAATTTGAAGATCCATTAATCAGAGGGCTGAAAATTGGCTGATGAGAGCAAGATGTTATAGCTAGAATTTGTGAAAGCCTTTTTTAATCAGCAATTTTGCTCATCCCTTGATCAAAAGACAATATCCAATACTGAGTGTCAGCATGGCATTTTCCTGCAGGCTTGTTAGGGCTGTTCAATGGATCATAAAGATCATAAATATTTTCAAAAGAAAATATTGCCCATTCACAAGTCTGAGCTACTCTCCACATGCCAGTAGTATAAATGTTCTTGCTTTGATGTTCATTATCAAATTGTATGTAAACACAGGCAAACATTTGGTGTCATTTAATTGCTCTGGTCGCTGTTTTTGAAGCACACAGGTTCAGGCAACTGCCGCCTATATTCCATCACAAAGATGCAACTGATGTTCCTGCCAGTTTGCCACAGATCCTGTGTGGTGGCAGGCAGGCATTGAGGTGGCTCGGGCACTCATATATGGTGATCATGTAGAGACCAGACATGGCTATCAGCGACAGCAGCAGTACTAAACCACTCCTGTTGGCTCTTCAGCAACTGCAGAGAGGTTGAATTTCGCTGACGTTCATTTCCTTGTTTTCCTGAATATTTTTCTAAATAAAAATACCCCTGTGTCTAACTTCAAGGAAAAGGCAAGCATTTTTCAGTCCTCTTCATATGACAGCAGCAGCACTCTTCATCTTTTCTAAACATTGACTTCTGGTCAGCAGCCATTATTTGCATTTTGCATTGCACAGCCTCAACAAACAACTAAAGCTAATGAGGTCAAAAGAGGATGTAGTTTGCTTTGGCACAACTATTTCATAGCTACAGTAAAATCAGTCTTAAAGTCTGACTTCCACCTAGCACCTGTTCAAACTCTGATAGCAAGTGACTATTTATATCCAATATTTACTTTATATCTTAAATAAAATACTATGAAGAATAAATCAGTAGGAGCCTTCAAGGTTTTTCATGTGTTGGTAAAACACATGAAAACATTCATTTTTGGTAAGATCTCCAGATTTCTTATGTGGATAATGCAGCTAAAATTAGAACTCACTTGATAAAACAAGTCAACTTGGATTTTGAGTCTATTCTCTTTTTCACCCAGTAAATTGTTGTTGTGATTGCCCGTGAGAGTTATGATTGAAATCCAGCTGGAAGTTAAACTTCATGCAACTGATCCCTGTCCTCCAGTCCCTCACCCACACACTGGTGAGAGAGAGGAAGAGAAAGAGAGAGAGAGAAGGCAGAATTAGAGGTTGAGATAACAATTTACTGGAGACAACAATGAAATAAGAGAATGAAAAGTAACAGCAACAATACATACTAACAACAATGTATAAAAGAGGGTGATTGCACAAAAAATGCTCATGGTGTCTGACTGAGCAGACCCAGTGTCATACAGCTTTCTCAGACGGAGACCAATACAGCACCCACAGCCCTTTCCTTCTTGGACGTGAGAATCCCTTGCTTCCCCTTACCTGGCAGATAAAAACTTAGGCACACCCACATGGCTCTGACAGAGACATCCACATGGCTCTGGCATATATGCATGTATATGTATATGTATATATATACACACATATGTCTATCTATATAGATACAGAGATAAAAATGTACATGCAAAGGTATTATTTCTGTAGTCAGTGGCCATACTTACAAGATGCCTGTTGAGTTTGTGTAGCTCATGATTGTGTGCTTTACCCTCCCTAGACATCTTCCAGAGCAGGAGGGCTTGTGTGCTGTTGGCTGGTTTAGTGCTGCATCAGCTCACAATTGGTGAACCTGGAGCATCCTTGTAGCCCATGGTAGTTATGGCATACAGTGGCAGTGTCATTCTGCCAGCAATGTTACACAATTCAATATTATAGACTGTTCTCCCCCCAAAATTAAACCTCCTTGAGGTAACAATCATATTTCCATCCTTCTGCATTACCCACCAGCTGCATCCACGTCCTTAAGCAAAAACAATTCCATGGATGTATTTGCCTTTGCTTGAGGCAGGACTAATCCAAAATGTCTTCCCTAAGGGGTATCCACTGGTTGTTTCCACTCTAAACACATAAAGCTTGCCTTGGTGGGTTTGTGGTAGTGTGATGCAACCAATCTGCCACAGTCTGGGGTAATCAGGGAGTGTCCATGGTTAAGTGCACCCATCAATCACAGATGTTGCATCTCTTCCCTGGAGATCTGGGGCATCGTGGGTACATTGAGGCAGAAATAATTCACCCTTTTGTTGCCAGTCCAGATCCACCTGAGGCACTTCAACTTTGGCACCTCGATCCACCTCTCCATTGTTTTGAAGACAATGGAGTAGCCCAGCTCTTGTACGTATTGTGCACCTACATGATCTACTTTACAGCCAGCTCCTCCAGCTGGGCAGAGGTGCCACACTTCTGCAGCCCAGACGGGTTTCCCTTTGCACTGCCTGTCTTTTTCCACTGATCCATTTTCCACCATCAGCAAGTCAGTGTAGAGGCAGAGCACTGGCCATTTCTCTCACTCAGTGACATCTAAAGCCAGCTGGACAGCTTCCAGCTTTGTGAACTGACTGGATCCACCTTGTCCCTCAACAGTGTAGGGCTTCATAGAGCACCTTTCCACTTACAAATTGTCCCTACAATACATCAGGAACCATCAGTGAAGAGAGTGTGTTGATTTTCATTTTCTGGCAGCTGATTGTAGTGTAGGACCTCCTCAGCATGTTCAACGTTTTCCTCCTCTGGTGATGATAATCCAGAAGTCTCACCTTCAGGCCAGTTTGTGATGACTTTCAAGATCCCTGGGTGATTTGGTTTCCTATTTGAGCTCACTGGGTGATCAGAGCAATCCATTCATTCCACATAGCACCAGTGCCATGATGTGTGGAAGGCACTTTCCCTTTGAACGTCCAGTCCAGCACTGGCAGTGCCAGAAGAAGCTGTGCTTTGCTACCAATCACCTCTGAGGCAGCTCAAATCCCATAACAAGCTGCAAGGATCTCTTTTTCAGCTGGAGTGTAGACAGCTTCAGATCCTTTGCATCCCTGACTCCAGAACTCCAGGGCTCATCCCCGAGTCTCCTGGATACATTTCACCAGGACTCCAGGAAGGACCATTTTGCTGCCTGCAGTGTAGAGCACATTTTCCACATCTGATCCTGTCCTGAACTGGCCCGGGGACTACTCCATGAACAATCTCCTGTTTAATGTGTTCAAAAGCTTGTTGTAGTTCAGGACTCCATCTGAAATCATTCTTCTTTAATGTGACATGATCGAAGGGTTTGTGATCTAATGGGCTTTCTCTGTCTGTCACTAAAGCTTTGTATGTTTGTAATTCCCTAACTCAGGTGGATCCCAGGCTGAAAAAGGTGCAGGAACTTTCCTAACATATTTCAGTTTGACTTTCAACAGCTTTTGGCCTTGGGAAATTTTGCACTATTTTTCAAGGTGAGTGGTAAAGAGTGCTAAACAATCACTAGTGAACCCTAGACGTGACACTGCTGAGCTTTCTAATAGCCCTAAATGAGGTCTTTTTTCTCTTAGGAAATTCCTTGGTATTATCTTCTTTGCAATTGGTTGGTGCCCTAGGGGTGGTTGCATTAGGTGATAAGAGGTAGGCACCCAGCACTTCCATACACCATTCTTTAGAATTCTAATTAGAGCTATCAAATACGCCTTCACATGACTGAAGCAATGATTGGAGCAATGGACAACGCATACTTCAGGATATTCTGGGGTGTGCAGTGCAGACCAAGTAGTGGTTTGCCAACAAAACAAACAGGAAAGGAAGAGATGAGGGTAAAATCAGTAGCTGAATGTCTCACAATGGCTTCTTTGTGTAAAAGGTATTATTAATAAAACAGATACAGAGATATTTATGAAAAAAAAGTTATACCATTTTATTCTTCTTTGGTCTGATTGTCTCTAGTGTAGTTCAATTTTTCGATGTTTGTAGTGTGCTCCTCTCTTTCTAATTTTGTGTCAAAATTGTATCTCCAGGTGAAATTCACAGTCTGCTTTGTCTCAGGGGGCCTCTGAGTGGGACCAGGAATCCAGCAGTTCCAAGGCCCTTGCAGGACTAGAGACTCACAATGTCTCTGAGAGGAGCTGGAATGGACTTGTATCTCTTGTGAGGGGAAGGGATTATACAAATTGTGGGTTGACAGAGATTATTTGACCTATACCTACACCCTGAATATCAAGGAAGTGTTTTAGAGCCTAAAAAAGTGGAAGACTTGAAATAGATGAGCATCTCCTACAGAGTGAGGTACAAATTGGGTTTCTTCAACATTAAGTTTGTAAGTGCTGAGAATATGACTTAACCTGTCTCAACTAAAAACTGCACACCTGGTTTGCTGAAGTCCTTATCTCAATAGAGAGATGAGGGATATTATCTTTGTAAATTTGTAGATTGTAAAGATCTATTTTGATCTTATGATTGTAAATTAATCAGTTTTGAAAGAGTGAAACTGAAAAACGAACCTAAAAAACCATTTTAACTGAAAACTTAGATTGTGCATTCAACTATATTGAAAATACAGTTGGACATGAATCCCTAAATATTAGTCTTTGGAAGTGAAACCAGGGACTTATTTCCATGGCAAGTCATATGAAGTTCCTGAAATCACAACAGCATTTCAGGAACTCATAGGTGTTGAAGCTGAACCTGTCAGCAATTACTTGCATTGAGAGATGACAGTGCTTTTTAACTGTACGGTGAATTACACTTATCCAGGAAAGAGTGTTAGATACATTGCCCTGAGTCCAAGACAACATGAGAGGAATCACCTGCAGCAGGTGCCTGAAGCCTTGGATATAGTTGCAATTCATTATTATTTGGAGCTGTAATTACTTTTTGCAATACTTAACTGTACAATAACATACAGTTTGGTACTAGTAATGTAGAAATAAGTATTGTGCTATCAATGGAAGCTGCTAGGGAAGCTTTGGAAAGAACCACTCATAGTCTGAGTATTGTTTTGGCAGTTTATTAATCCAGACTCTCGGGATTCCGGGATGAAATATTGTTTAGCCACACAGTTGGCTGCTGGCAATGAACCCAGAGGTTCTTTTGTTCAGTTGGAGTTTATCCAAGGCTAAACAAAATGTAGCTTTACCTTGTATGCGCTCTAATGCCAGTGCAGGATCCCAGCATATTGTAAGCCTTGACTTAAACTGTAGCAGTGGTGTGTTGAAATGGATAAGAAGTGTGCACAAAAAAAGGGAGAACACGTTGAAGAGTGAAACTCAGCAGAAAGGCCTGGGATGAATGACTTAGCAGGACAGCTTTTGATCTGTCCATGGAAAAGCAAAACAAGGAAATTACTGTAGGGTGCTGATGTAGAAATAGACTATTGTTTTATGAAAGCTGAAGGTCACATCAAAACTGAAAATCCTGGGAGTCAACTGTGTGTTACATGAAAATTAATATAATTTATCAAAATGCACTTCTCCCTTGGTGCCCTCGTTTGCTTGGTGTTTTTTGTTTCCACCTCTCTCTTTTTAAACCAATAAAGCCAGAAATTAACAGGTGACACAAATTCCTCCCTGAGCTAAATAGAGCTTTGATCTACTCTCATATACTTGTCAACCAGGATTATTTTTACTAAATTTAGTGTTGGAAATAAAAGAAGTTTAGATACAGGAAAAAGTGTGGCACAAATGGACAAGGATCAGAAATATTTGTACATAGCCAGTAATCAATACAACAGTCTATGCACATAATGCATTCTTATTATGACAGAATGCAGCACACAACTAACAGTTACATGTTTTTTTTTTCTTTATTTTCTCACCTGTTTGCATAGGAGATGTAATTTTCCTTAATGTTTGAGTGTTGGGGTTCATCTGAAGAGTAATAGTGGATAGTTATTTCTAGAGATCACTCCCTCATGTTCACAGTCAGTTTTACTGTGCAGGCAAAGATAAATGTAATGGGAGATTTCTAATGAGCAGAGTACTGGACTGAGATGTTAATTGTTGGTTTTAATGAAAGCCCCAGCAAAGACGCAGGAACTATTTCCTCCTCTTGTCCTCTTAATTACCTCTCCTTTGTACAAGTAAAATGAAGCTTTGAGTTCCTTGTACAGCTGAAAGGAAGCCTTGAGCTCATTGCCAGAATATTCCAGTTACCTGGTCAACAATATTTCATTCTGGAGTCTAAACAACAGCTGCTCACTGCAGTGTGAAATGATGTGATGAGAACAGCCACATGAATTGAGTCCTCATTTCTTTCCTGATTCCTGCCTTCCCCTTGCTTGCTTTGCTTTCTGTTGCAGGTAGAAATACTTGAGGGTCAAAGCCCCCTTTAATAAATGAGAACCACCATCTAGTACAACTGTCAGCCACTTAGAAAGGCCCAGGGCTTTGTCCGTACTGCTGTGAGAAATGTTCCTCTAACCCACTCAGAGGAGCTTAAGCACAGAGCAGGCAACAAGATTGGGATCTTTCTGTATACTGGCTGAAAATCTAGAGAGAACGGTGAAGAAATACAGGAAGAAAAATTAAGATGTTCTCATCTTAATTAAGATGGTAAATTAAAATAAAAATTCTCATAACAATTAAGATGGTCTCAGGATCTCTGCTCAGTGAGCACTTAACAAAGCTGGGACATAATTTTTTGCTTTGGCAGAAGTTGAAGGCTTTGGTTCCCAGAAATCTCTCCTGATTGCAACAGCAAAATGGAAAAAAAAATTTCACCTCTGTATGTTCAACATTTTTTCCCACCTATTTCAAAACTCAAACTGGTGATAAATCTTAATTGGACTCTTCACATTGTAAACGGTGATATTTTTCTTAACACAATTTGTTACACCTTTCTTGGTTTATCCTGGGTATCACAGGCAGTGACTACATCATCTCTGATAAGTATCCAATATGCCCTTGATAGTTAAGTCCCTTAGCTAGCCAGGTTTCTCAAAGTAGGCCTTTATTTAAGCAAAAGTTTCTTAAAAACTTACTCAAAAGATCATTTTTGTTCACTTCTCTCTTTCTCTGTCGTGGAGACCATCTGCCATCTACTGCTTTTAAGGCAGTGTTCTGTGATCTGCCCTTTATATCTCCCTGCTTGCCCGGATCAGGTGTAAGATGCCACCATGACTTGTCAGCAGTCATTTGGCAAGGAGCACCCTCACTTTCATGCCGAGAAATTCTTGGGTCGTAAAAGTGTTAGTGGTCCTTGTCCAGCAGCCTGGATGTGATGAATTCAACTTTTCCTGAAAAGTGTTGTTTCAGTCAGCGCTTAATTGTTATGAGTATTGCTGCTGATGTCCAAACTTCACCTTCAAACTACAAACTTGTATTTTATATCGATAAATTCTGACATATGATGATGGCAGCAATTTTATAGTAGAAGACCTTAGGAATAATGGATGAGAGAAATCAATGTTACGACGGTATTGATAACCTGAATAACAGCTTTCAAAGGAGTACCGGGCACAACATATCAGCACCATCTGCTGCCAGTGAGGACAAACTACATGACTTCTTACATACCAGTTTGGGAATGTTTTGCCGTGAGCTACAAAGTTTTAGCCATGTTTTTAGTACTTAAATGAAATAACTGAGCAGTTGGCTGTATAGGTTCCATAACGAGGAGCCTAAAATTAATCCATGGTGAGAAAGAAATGAAGACACTTAACCCAAGTGACTTAATTTCACTTTGTAGACATATCAGTAAGGTGCTGGAAGCATTATAGAAATGATACACTTAGTTGTGTACAACTTTTTAAAACAAATCTCTGTTTAAGTTGCAATCTCAAAGTGACAAAAAATCTCTTATGTAGCACATAATTTCCAGAATATCATGTACTTCAAGTGAAGAAGAATGTATTAAGGATATCCCTGGTATTATAATACCTTCCTGACAATTCAACACATACTTCTCAAAAAACACAGACAAGTTCAGAGTTCCCCATTGCACTCCTGCTTATTTTTATTTACCACTGACTTCACCCAGGGAGCTACTTACCTTAAGGCTGCTACCAAAGGTAATATCTTGGCATATATCCCATTGTTAATCAGTGTTCAGTAGAAATTTTATAGAAAAACCCCCAGATCTTTTATTATAATCCATTCATTGCGCATGTGTGCATGCGTGAGCTGAAGGTTCCCAGGTAGGAAACATTGCTTGTAACACCACTAGCAGTGGGTCATATTATTTCCTCTTTAATGATTTGCTCAGCATTTATTAATCCCAATTCTAGTTCACTCAAACAAAACCTTGTTGACTTGAAAGACTTTTGACTTTTATTCCAGTTTACAGCCATAAAGTTCTCAACTGCAACCTCTTTCCTCCCACTGTCAAACAAACTGCACGGTTACAGGTTTTCTCACCTGAAAGAAACTTTTCAGTGTGAGAAAGAGGTTTGTCAAGAGCCTCAAACGCTGGTCTGATAGGTAACAGTTCAATACACTTCACTTGAGTGTTGCTGATTTATTGAGTGTTCAAGAGAGCTGGCTTTGCTGCGCATGCCGGAGTCTGCTGTTAGGCAGGGTGGCGATATTTGGCTGCTCTCGTTAAACGTTGAGTCTTATAGGAAAAAAAATTCGCATTCAGTTAAACGAGTAACTGAAGCATTGCAAGCAGCCCTTTGTGAAGCTATGCTAGCAGCGCCCTGTGTGCTGTTTGTTTTACGGAAAGCGTTAAGGAGGTGCTGAGTGACCCAGCCACTTTGTATGCTGGGTGTGCTTTGTTGTGTCCTTACCAGCACAAAGGGAGCTAATAAGGTGGCAGGTTTTTGAAATAGTTTTACTTTGTTTTGGCCAAACAACTCCATCAACTGATATTTAATTATTGCTTATTACAAATGCATCGGTATAGTCCTCCAGCATCTTGTTTACACGGTGCTTTCTCTGCTGATGTGAAGCATGCAGCTCCAAAATAGAATTATGTAGGAAATAAGAAATTATTTGAGAAACTTTTTTGCAGAATAATTTTTTTATTGGTTCAAATAATTATTTTTCACAGTAAAATTTAGAAAAATCTCTCCTGGTTTCCAGAAACAGTAAGAAAGTGAAGAATACATTCAGCATATTTTAAAAAGTGGTACTCTATTTCTTAGTCTTAGAAAAGAAAACTTTTAATGCTGTTTCTAACATCCAAAAGCTAGAAATAAGAAAATGTACTCTTTTACATGCTCTGTGTCCACCTGCATCTCTCTCTTGAAAACCTAGATGGTGACACCCCGAATTTTGACATTATGACAAGGACTGAAAAAGAATGGTTATGAACTTACTTTGGAAAAACCCATATTACATGTTCCAGTAACTCTTCTCTTTTTACCTCTTTCGTTTAACTAAACTCTATCGTTAAAAGCAAAACAAAACAAAACAAACGACTGTTTTACCTTTCTCCTATCAAATTTGTGCTCAGGTTTTCTCAGACGAACTGAGTGCCTAAGAATGTGTACTGCCCCTCCGGCATGCGAACTCCATAAAGCACATACAGGAACAACTCACCTGATGGCATTAAGCGATGTTTCACACTTTCCCCTACAACTTCTCCCTTTGCCTGTCACGTAAAAGCAAATGATAGCAGGTTATTTTTGGAATCTGGTAGTGTAAGATGGTGGTGAAGCAGAGCGGCTTTGGCTCGCTTTTGGGTTTTGGGACCTGCTTTGGAGGAGGCTGTGTACAGGGCTGCGATGCCGTTTGCTCAGCCTCGTCTGACGAAGGGGCACTGCATTCAGCCCTCCGCTTCAGACAGCCCGGCTTGGGGGGCTCAGGACGGCTCAGGACGGCGCTGCCCCGCACACCTGGCTCCCCGTGCGTGCTGCCCGGCTCCTCGGAGCAGGCGGAGAGGCAGTGGGAAGCAGCTGATGTGAGACGTGAGGGGTTTGTGCAGCATGTGCTGAGGAGCAGGGCAGAGAATGACAGCAAAGCTGATGAAGCTGGAGCGCAAGTGCTGTGAGGAGCAGCTGAGGGAGCTGGGGGTGTTTGTCCTGGCGAAAAGGAGGCTCAGGGAGGACCTTATCACTCTCTATAGATGCCTGAAAGGAGGCTGTGCCCAGGTGGGGCTCGGTCTCTTCTTCCAGGCAGCCAGTGTGAGGCCAAGAGGAAATAGCCTCAAGCCATTAGGTTTAGGTTGGACATTAGAAGGAATTTCTTCACAGAAAGTGCAATTAAACATTGGAATGGACTGCCCAGGAAGGTGGTGGAGTCACCATTCCTGGCGGTGTTTAAAAATGGATTGGATGCTATGGACTTAGTGCCCTGGTATGGTTGACATGGTGGTGTTAGTTTGTAGGCTGGACTTGATGATCTCAGAAGTCTTTTCCAACCTAGTTAATCTGCGATGCTGTGAAGCTGTGATTCTGTCAAGTTGTTGCCCTAGCCCCATTGCCGAGGCAGAAGGAGCCGAGTGATGATGGCAGCCCCAGACGGCGGCACGGCCGAGTGATGGCAGCCGCAGGGGGCACGGCTGGGGCGGTGGCACAGCGGCCTCGGCGAGGTGTCGGCGGCCTGGGCCGTCGGTCTGGCGGGCTGCCCGTGCCCGATGCCGAGCCAGGGCTCTTTGGCACGGCCGCCGCCCTGCCCTGCCCTCGGAGCGCGGCCCCGCCGCGCAGCCCGGGCGCTTTGCCGCCAGCCGGCACCGCCGCCGCGCAGCCCGGGCCCGCCGGCGGGACGGACAGCGCTTCCCGCCGCGGCGGGCGCGCCTGCGGGATGCTTAAAGGACGGCGTGCGGCGCCACGGAACGGTGCGGTGGGCGGCCGGGCAGCTGGCACCGCCTCCCCGCGGGGACCGGCGCCCCGAGGGCCGGCCGGGCTATAAGTTTCCCTCCGCACGGGTTGCCGTGAGAGGCGCTGCTTGCCACGCACCTGCCCGGAGCCCACCCCCCCGGAGGGATCCTGCCCCAGGTCAGGAAACCTTCCCTGAGGTGGCGGCAGCGGCTTCAGCCAGCCCCGGCAGAGACGGAGCGGAAATTAGAAAAACCCGCCGGAGGACGAGCAGGAGGGACGAGGACTTGCTTTGGTAAACAGCATCCCGTGGGGTGCAGGGGCTGCCCGTGCCCTCGGGAGGACCGGTCCCCCTCGGCGCCTCTGAACTGGCCCTGGAGCCGTGGCTCCCAGGGAAGCCTCGCCAGCAGCGAGGCTGGAGGGAAGGTGATTTAGGGTGAATAAACTGAGCTGCGCGGTTGCTAAGTATTGTCTGTCTGTGGTTTTTTTCAAGCATGACGCGAAGAGAACGATTGGAAAGGACTTGAAGTGGAGCAGAAAGCAAAGCCCACGGAGAGCAGCTAAGGTAAGGACAGGCACAGAGGTTTGCACTCCTTTGTACACACTGAACTGAGAGTTCCACTGCGCCTTTCTGGGGGACAGAGGGAGGAAGGAGGGAAGGAAACTATGGAAAGTAGGTGATTTTGAACAAACCCCTGCAACATGTAATTTCTATTGTTTTCTATTAGTCCTTATGACACTTTCTCGAGCGTAGTATCTGCAAAGTCAAAAAACCACAAGTTACAGTCAATAGACATCCTTTCAGGGGATGAAACAAAAACACCTTTGGGCTTCTTTTCTGGTGCACTAGAGGGACTGCTTACTCTTCAAAAGCAAAAGTTACTTGCCCTGTTTGAAGGGGTTGTATAGATCTGCAGAACTTCTTTCCATTGGCACTGCAAACTCCGTTACCTACATTTAGGTGTTATATGATAAGGGACACAGCAAAGAGCTCTCAAGTACGGTAGGAACCTAGGTAGGAAACTTTTGAATCACAAAAATAACTGCTGCACTGTAATCAATAGGTAAAATACAGGCATCTTGTGCCTTAAGGAATTGACTTGAATCACAAAACCAGGTAAGACTGTAGGATGCAAACTGATGGAGTGGGAAGTGAAGGTGTCTCTGGGATTGACCATACTGAAAAACACTGAAGCAGAAGATAACTCATTCTGCCATTAGATATGATAGCATAGAAATGTAATCTCTAGCATGCTGAGGATATTGCTTCAACATATATATTTTATGTAAGTGATCCCTCAGGGAAAAGCTGCATTGCCGAAGTGAGCAATGACTGATCTCTAGGAGACAAAACTTTGGGTTTTTAATGGCCAAAACTGAAGAGAGTGTAACAGTGTGGCAGTGCACGTTAGCTGGCTGTTGTCCCTGATGTGTCCACAGCTGCTAGCTGCACTCCATATTGTTTCATTCAAAAGCATCACGGAAAACTCAGAGGTAGCCGCCTTTTGCTGTGGAACAAGAAGAACTCAATTAGCCCGTACTTTCTGCGGCTGCTAACAGCAGCAGCACTCAAGGAAGTAAATGTTTCATGTTTTGTTTTGTATCGAGTTAAGATTTATTTTGAGTGATTTAAGACCAATTCTGAAGAAACAAAGTGAAGGCTTCAAATACAATATTAATTGGCTTTTATACGGTGTCTAACTCAGTACCTCCTTTCCAGAGAGACTTCAAAGGACTTTCAGTCAAAATGGATGTTGGAGGTAAAATCTTACCTCCATCTAGACTAAATTCGTAAGCTTCAGTGCTGAAACCTTTGTTTGTTTTCCATTAGGTGGCTGTAGAGAGAGGTATGCTGTGGCTTGTAACCTGCAGGTAAGCTGGACTATGGAGTAACCAACGATAATTCTAATTTAAAATAAAATTGACTACTCAGTGTTTGAATCTGGGCTCATCTAGGCTAAGGGCAGGGCTGCAACAGTGGCCATAAGCAAATGTCCCACAGAGAAAAAGACTGGAGTAAGTCTACATGATACAAATTATGTAGAGGTAATACGTCTATATTCCTACAACTATGACAAGAAACTGTTTGCAACACTATGCAGTTCCTTTTGGACAGCCTGGGAATGCCACAGGAGGTTTATACTATTGCTCTTACTCTGGTCTTCCTGAGTCAGACACCTACCTGTGACATTTACCTCTTGACACTATATACTGTTTGAACTTGTGCATATATACATATGAAATATGAACCTTGAAACAGGTAAATACTGCTCAATTTAGGTCAAAAATAAGGAATGTTTCCAGGCATATTATTTCAGGAGGCATCTCCCTCGTAAGGGCTCTGTGTCTGGTAGGCAGTGTATTGCTAGTTGACTGCTGTCGGTAATGCAGCAGTCACTGCTACACTGTCACCAGCTGCAGGGCTGGCTCGCCGCTGTTCCAAGGCAATTCCCTTGGAAGGTGCAGGGATTCATGCAGGAACTCGTGCAGGGGGTGCAGCTGTGTGTGATAGGACGGCAGTGTATGTTGGCTGCTTGAAGTTCTGACAGCAGCTAACATGCAGCTGCTCTCTTTTCCCACATACCTTGGTCATCAAAATGGACAGCTACTACTTTTGTATAAGAAATCTTTTTGTTTCTCCTGATTATTGCTTTCTTTGACTGTCAGGTAAATAAAAGTGGTATCTTGCATCTTTCCATTATTCTAACAACAGTGAGAATTTTTTTCTTTATTTAGACTCTAGTGTTCATCTACTTTTAGATACCAAGGTAATAGGAAGTTTTTAAATACCTGGACCAAGTATAATTCAAATATTTTTAAAAAATTAAATTCAATCTTGGGAGCTTATTTAAAGCAAAAGCAGCACACTTAAAAACTTTGTGTATGCTTTATGTTTGATTTTAATTTTTTTGATAGTATTATTTGACAAATGCAGCTTGATAGTTTTTGAGAGGTGTTTTTTGTTAGTTTGTTTTTAATCGAGTAACTAGAGTCCTCAATGGCTTAAAGTCACTTTCACTAACTTTCTAAATACTGTATCTGAAAAATAATTACTTTTCCATTGTAAATGATTTTAAAAGTCAGTCTTAGAGTTTTTCCTCTCTCATTGCTTCTCCAGATAACTTAATTTGTTAACATTAATGCATTAAAACAACTGCACATAGCCTCACCAACCAAACAGTGTGTGAACAGGACATAGCACTACATGTGGAAGGATTAAGGCTGGAAGCACATTGACCTTTTTCATTCATGTTACACTGTGAGCTTCTCCAAATTTGCTGGCACAGCCATCAGTGTTAATTTCATCCTCATCTTGGCCCTTTAGGCACCTACAGAGTGCCAAAGACACTCTTTGCTGTTTCTTGTTTTATCTAGGAGCTGCTGTTCGTGCCATGGATCGCGAAGAGAAAAAGCAGCAAGTTGGTGAAGGTGTGCAGAGTGACTGCCGTCCCACTGCTGTGTGTGGTGATTAGGCAGTGTATTGTTAGTTAGCTGTTCCTCACACACCAGCAACTGACTACACTGTCAGATTAGCACATCACAGTCCAGACAAGAATATAAACACTGCTGTTTAAACATCTCAGTGGTCCCTAGCTGGTCCAGTGCCTGCCTGGCTCCCCTGACCTAAGGGAGGTGTGCTAGGTTATGCAGACTGAGTGAATGCAGGGTTTAAAATGAGGTGTAACTGAGAGTATAGAAGTAAATGTAGTTGTATTTCACGCAGTTATACAGCAACCCCAACTGGTTTATAATTATGGAAATATTAAGTTACAGTTTCAGGTTTGAACCGTATATGAGTATGTTTCTCTTACATCACTAAATATTGAAGAAACATTGACATGTTGGCTCAGCAAACAAGTATTTCACTTGAGTTTACAGGAACATATACTACTGGTGACTGAAATGGATTTGGAATATTTTCACTGTCAGACAACTTTAGGAAAGAGAAGCTCACATTTCAATGGTATTTGTTTTAGAAAATAGGGATACATCAGACAGAGTGAAGGAAGCTTGAGATGGGTATGAAGGATTAGGAAGAAAGAGGCAATAAATTATGCTCAAATGGAAATAAAATAACATTAATACTCATGGACTGACATTTGTTAAGCATCATAGGAGAGAAGTTTACTCTTAAAGTGGGGAGTTTATTCAAGAATCTAAGAAATAGGTTTCAATCTCTTTAAAATGTTGGAGTTTATATTTTTATATGCTGTATTTTAAATTAACTCTAAGTGGGTATTTATATAGACATACATTCACACTACTTCCTTGGCTTTTGACTATAGATAAATGCTTGTTTGAATAACATATTCTGACTTTCGTTTTATTTGTTTGCTTTTCCAAGTTTGTGTAGATTTGGCCATTAGATGCTTCATTTTTACTAGATGACTTGTAACATACTTTTAAGAAAGGGGTGATTAGTTTATTAATGGTCTGCCCTAAATATTATATTGCAAGAGCTGGCATGTCTCATGATGTATAAGTAATACAAACATACAGAGATTTGTTAAGGAGGAATGTTAATTTGTTGAGGAATGTTAATTAACAGTAAATTTTGAAAAACTTAAACTGTGTAGAATCATGACTGAACGGTACCTATACTGAAATTTCTTCAGAAGATGGTTGTGTCACTGCATTGCGACTAAATAGTGGAATGAGAAGATCCATGACTGTTTCCTCAGACAAAATCTTCTTTCTTTAGGACTCGAGTGAATATGATTCAGGAAGCCGTGAGTTAAGTAATTCTGTCCACTTGTTTGCTAATATCACATGCTATTTCTGAATACCAGGAAAGACACTTGATCTTAATGCTGGCATTGAGACATTCAAGATTACACTGTGTCCTCTGGAAAACAATATGAGCTTTAGTGAGTGAGTCACAAACAAGGTGCAGACATTTGCTTCCCTCCTGCTCCCTTCCAAACAAGAAAATCATGCCTCACTGTTTATCTTGAGTGTTTAAGGACCCAGGTGAAATTTCCCAGAAGACAAATTACTCCCAGGCAGTACCAGGACTAAAACAGGCATTGTTTTGGGTCTTCCACTAACATCACCTAACATTTCCTTATACCTACCCTTTTTTATTCAGTGATACAAAATCCAGGGAGCTTTTGTAGTTCACATGAACAGATGTGGATGTTTTAGACTTGTACATTTTCAAATTAAGATATCCACCATTTATGGGCAAAACACTGTGTCCTGACACTTAGTTCCATGGACCATCGACTGCCCCCAGTGAGGGGAGGGAGTCCATATCTCAGTTCCCTTCCTGCTCCATCAAAGCAGCCGAGATGTGTGACAAAAATCACCCAACATGTCCCACTCTGCATTCTCACACTCTACATGCAGGAGGAGATAGGAGTAAAATGCAGGACCTCAGCATAAAAATAGGCACTGTCTTCACAGATTTGATGTGGGATCTTGCAGGACAATGGCAAACAGTGCAGAGGCTAGTCTAAAACACCAGCAGATGGCTTGTTTGGTCTAATGAGACTTTTACATAGTCTTTAACTGGCTTCTGAAATTTTGGATGGATAAAATTGTCATGCATTAGGTTTCATTTCCTTTCCAAAAAGGTGTCTGCCACTATTGAGAGTGACTTTGTTTAATCTTCCACATCAGTATCATTACTCAATCTTCATAGATTTTTTGTGATATTATCAATTAATTCAATAAATGAATGAAAAAACCCTCTCTTTTAGAAAAAAATGTTCTTGAATTTCTCACCTTTTCTATACAGTTGAGTGGCTGTCTTTACTGGAAAACGTTTTTAAGCACTTCAGGTATTTTCAATCAGTGTTAGTCTGAGAAAAGAACAACACTAATTCTAGCCATCCTTTTCATACAGAAAATTTCACTATTCTACTGAGACACAGGCTCCTGTCTTTCCTATTATCTCAGCCCTTCTTCAAGGCATGGACACCTGGAGTGAGGTTTCTTACTCAAGTTTTCTATCTCCTTTCATTCAGATAAATCAAAACTCTTGGCAGTTTGTGATGGAAGAGTGGAACAGAACTGGAAATGGGTTAGCAGTTACATGCAGGACTGGGCAGTTTGCAAGGTGGGAAGAGTGGGGCTTGAGCCTGGAGCCTGCTTCCTCTTCTTCTACCTCTCCTTGAAGATTGCCATTTTATTCTAGAGATGAGAGGTGGATGGGTGGCTGGGGAGCATTGTTTTCAATAGCCTCAGAAAGATGTCTGTTAGAGTGCCAGGCTCTTGATTTTTGTTGCCCCTTGAATCCTTCTGTAAGCAACCATGAATATTTACACAGGCCCTGCCTTCATCCAGGTCAGAAGAGAAATAACCCAGCAGGAGAGGAGCTCACATCTGAGGCACTGTACTGCCGCACAAATCTATGGAGAAGATTGAACACTTTAAAGGTGTAGGAAAACTGAAATGAAATATGCAAAATATGAAGCAGCAAGCAAACTTTATTTCTTTTATTTTCTTCTTTTAATAGTTTTATTTTCTATGCACATTTTTTTTGCAACCGGCAGCTTCACAATTCAGTAGTCTTCCTTGAGAAGATATTACAAAACTGGTATCTTCAGTTACATATGTGAAACCCTGCTATGGATGTCTCTGGATCCCATGTCTTTCATGGCAGGGCAATTATGTGTTAATGGAGTATAAGATCTTTGTGTTACTGGTATAATGGGGGAAAAAACTTGTGTAAATATGCAACATTTATTAATAAACCTTCTTTCTAACTATTTACCTGCTGGTGACAATTTTAATTAGCTATTGTCAGCAATTCAGAAAAAGAAATCATAAACCCTCTATGCAAATTGCTGGTCCCTCCCTGCAGTGTACTGAGTGCCTCGCTGTGTCAGTAACTCCGCTGTTCTCGAGGCCACTGCAGGAGCCACTCCAGAACGAGCAGACAAATGGCAAACACCAAAGTTAAAAGAGTAGCAAAATCACCTGATGGTTTAGCTTCTAGCAACATTTCTCAGCAATAGAAAGGCTGTACACTTCTGGTGTTGAATGGCTTTTTCAGAGGTCTTCTCTTTTCTTCATGATGATCTGCCTGATTAATGATGTTACCTCTGGTTTGATACTTTCTATTGGCTCTTCAGGTCTCCAGAATTTCACAACTTTACCCTCAGGGCTAACAAGGTACTTCCAGAAATTCCATCGAGGCTCTTTCTTTGAAGAATCTGTAAGAATGAAATCAGGTAATTTTAGTGACTTACATCTTGAATTGTCTTCAGGCCCCACACTGATTCTTTGACTATTTATGTTGAAGTAATCCCACCAATACTCTTTGCTAGTAGCCTGGGCATGGATTTACTGATTGCTGCTAATGATCTGAAAAGCTGGAAGTCAGCGATGCTCCCCTATTCCTGCGAACTGTTAAAGAGTTCCTACTTTGACTGTTCTATACTTCCTAGGGAAGAAGATACGAGGGCTGCATATTTATATAGGGAACCCCTACTTTGGTGTCAGTTTTGGAAAGTGAGATGGGAGCAGGAAGTTGTACTGGTGATGGCTTAATTAGGCTTCTTTCGAAAAAGGCTCCAGTAGACTTTGAATGGAGGACAAGTGTTTGGTTGGGAACGGTGCTGAACACTAAACAGATTTTTTTAAGCAATGGATTGAATTTTGGCACCACATTTGTGCTTCAGGTGGGCTAATTTTGCACTAGATTTTTGCACAATGCCGTTGTCACCCTCTTGCTAGTGGTCACAGGCACAAAAGGGTGGTATAGCATGATGTTCAGCCTTCTGATTGTCAGAACAGCAACATGAATAAAACAGGTAATTTAATTGAAAATGCACAGGAATTTAATGTGAAACTCAAGAATGCAGGAAGAGAAAAACTTTATTTTAGAATATTGAAGTACCAAAAGATCTTCTTGTAGGTAAACCACACGTCAAATAAAAAAATTGAGTAGAACTATTTTCTTTTAGGTACCAATGTTTAACACTGATGGCACTGATATTTAGAACCTGGATTCATCACACAGAGCGGGTGCCTTTTTGTTTGAGTCTTTTCTATAAAGAACTGAGAGAAAACTCAGTAATTCCACTGGACATCCGGCAACTCAGGGCAACAAAGTTACATGAGGCTTTTACTAGCATGCCTAAGAGGAGGTAGGAACTAACACAGTTACAATGACAATGGTTGACCCTAAATGATTCCTCAATAAAAACAATTTTCAAGTACATAGGAACTGTCTTGGGGCAAATAGCACATAAGAGTTATGGGAAAGATTTCATTTAGGTATTGAAATAGTTCTTTAACAAGAAGCACTGTGAGAGAGTGAAATGGACTCGGAAGGCAAGGAGATGGAACACAGGTTTGGAATCTTTGCTGCTTTATTTTCTGGGCAAAGTGGAGTGTCAGAAAGGGGTTATGTTTAAGCTTTCTTTTTATTTCATATATCAATATGGTTCAAAACCTGATCAAAGTTCAGGAAAATTCAGAGAGGCTTTTCAAGGTGGCTTTGAGTCTGTGAAACTTTGGTCAACTGAAGGGAGAGAGAATTTTATTTTGCTCAATAGAATATGAGGTTCTAAGTCTGTAAATGCTCCCTGTATTCATGCAGGATTTGCAGGCTAGGTCCTGAAGTTTACATGACAAATTAATACAAATCAGTAGTTATATATAACTAGTATATGTAAACCTGCTTTACAACACAGTTTACATATAGGTCGATGTAGCACCCAGCTAAAAATCTCATCTGCATGTGTTTTTATATAAAATCTTCTGGTAATTTTATGACCCCCATATCTACATTTTTGTCCATAAGAAAAGTCTTTTTTATAATAAAAATCATGTACTTTGAAATAGGATTTTGTAAGGGGAAGTTTCTAGCTCTAGCATTTCTAGCAAAATGGATGTTTCTAGCTGGGCTGGTCAGAGCAGACTGTTTTTATAAGCAGTGAGGAGAAACTGATGTTTTCAGGACACAATTCTTTAGCCCATATTTTTGATATCCAAATTAAAATGACAGCAATTGTATGCTAAATGCCTGTTTGTCTCCATAGTTTGTGAAGACTTCAATGTTTCCTGAAAAAAACATGCAGCCTGGATTCAATGAGATTACCAAGGTTACAGACAGCTTGGTACATAAAAGAAAACAGTTACCTATTAGAAATTTAAAGGCTGGATCTGCTTCTGATCCTAGGATCTTGATTTTGTGGAAAACAGGGAATGTTACTCCATAGTTTCCTCTGGCAAAGGATTCTATTTCCTGGCTTGAGCTAGGCTCTGATTCTCCGAACTGGTTGCAGGGAAACGCCAGCACAGTGAAGTGGGAGGGACCAAACTCTCTGTGCAGCTCTTGCAGTGCGATGTAATTTTTGTCTGTGTACTGGCAGTAACTGGCCACGTTTACAACCAAAGTTGCCTTCAGAAAAATAAAGTTAGAATAACTTCAGTTATTAGTGATGAGCTATTTAGTTATTAGCTATTATTTAGTCTAGTAAGGAAAAAGCCTATAGATTTTGTAAAGATCACTATTAAACCTTAAAATGACATTTCTCATTATCATGATGGTTCCTGTCAGAAGGCTAAACATAATGTGCCTGATCATCATTTCATTAAACAGACAAAGATGAAAGCAGCTGAAGAGATTTGCTTTCAGACAATCTGTAAGTAAACCCATAAACTTAATCTTACAGCTTTGTTTATATATAAGCATTTAAAAAAGCAGATATTTAGGACATGCACTAAAATCGTATTTACTAGATAAACTTCCAAAATCCACAACCAACATTCTTAATTAAGATTAAAATCCACCAATTTGCCAGTTAAGCTGCATTGCCCTGTGCTAAATAATACAATTTCTTTTCTTGATTTGCTAGATCTAATACTTGATTCCTGGAACAGGCCTAGATAAAATAAGTTTTCTCCAGCTTTCTTTATGAAGAACAGGAATTTAGCAAAAATCTCTGCCAGAACCTCCCATAACCAAGCCTTTTATTTATCTAGAAACATGCACATTTTTTGTCAGTATGGATTCAAGACAGAAAAAGTGAAAGAATAACTTACTTTCCCTCTGTACTTCTCCAAGGAAATAATCCTTCCTCGTGAATCCTTGACTTCAAAAGAATAAAAATCTTTGATTTTAGGCTTAAAAAACCTGAGTTGCAGCAGGCAGAGAATGGTGGTGCACAAAACCATTGACAGGAAGACAACAAAGATCCTAGCTTTGTGCACTGAGTATTTCAGAGGATAACTAGTTGTGAGAGGCTCCATTTTTGAAATCTTTGGAGAGCAGCCTGGGCAGGCCTGGAATGTGAAGGAGGAGCTGAAACTTGAGACTCTCGGCTCAGACCGGAAAGAACAAGCTGCTTATTTTTGTCCCCGTTACAAAAGAGCTGTTGCATATCACAGAGCCTGCTGGGCCTCTGAGCACTTATGTAAAGTATTCGGGATCTTTTGGGGGGGAAGAGGGCTGGAAGGGGGGAGAAGAAATGAGTGTGGGATATTCCAGCGTGTGTCTGCACTGTCACGAGAGGTGCTGGGCACAAGACTGAGTTTGTAGCGCAGCTCCAGCACATCCCCTGGGCCCGCAGATGTATCTGGGGAGTTGCTCTGCAGGAGGCAGCTGTGTTATCAGGCAGACTTGGAGAAGCATTTTGGGGGACAGCTGTTCCGGCAGAAAAAAGGCAGGGTGGCTGAAACCACCCTGTTTACAAACTCAGCACGGCGTCTCATCAGCTGCTGTGGGATCACAGACAGCTGTGCAAAACTCTTTTCAGCACATGGAGCAGAGAAAAACTCCTTGGTAATAGGCTGTCCTAATAAAGGAAGATAATATAATGTGGATTTTTTTTTTTTTTTTTTTTTTTTTTTTTTTTTTTTTTTTGCATTGAGAGTGGGGATGATAATGGAAAATGGGTTGCTTTCTTAATTGCTACTGGCTACCTGGCAACGAGCTGTACTGAGATGGTAAGGTTGAAGGTCTGCATGAGAGAAGAATTAGCTGAAAGTCTCAGATCTAGCCAATCCCCAGTGGTGTTTTGCTGCTTGTGAGTCTCTGCTTACTCACTCTCTCTCCCAGTGCAAAACAACCTTGGAAGAGTCATTCTGCTTCAGCTGGTTTTCTTCATCACCCTGATCTTTTGCTGTACTTAGGTGATGCATTTTAAGGGATGGAAATAGAAAGGGCTTTTCTGAACGTAAAACCTGGAGTCTGTTTGTTTCTTTCCTTTTGCTGTCTTCAGTACTACTACCAGTATCACTCATTTGTACAATATCATAGTGGTGGGTTCAACTCTTTCTGTAATCTCTAAATAGCTAAAATCCACATTGATTTTGTTTAACAAGTTTATAGGGACAGCTTCACACTTTTCTACAAAATAGAGATATGCTTGGGAAACACTGTGAAAATTCAGTATTTGTATATGAGGACATGTTGGGCTTTGTCTCTGCCTGGCAGTGAGGCCTGTGAGCAGGGTGTTTTGATGGTGGGGAAGAAAACACACATAATTGTGTGCTGAAATGAACAAAGCTGTACTCAACAAGCAAGCACAGGTGACTAATGCTGACCTTAAAGGCAAGAACAAAAGTGTTTGGTTACAGAAAATCCATGTAACATCCTGATGTCTAAGCCACATCTCAAGTGTTTGCAATTTGCATCTATTTATTTCAGAACAAAATAAAGCAAACAAAACCCCCCTTAATATATTATAATACTGGTGTACCTAATAATTACCCAGAAGCACATTATATTAACTATGTCTCCTTTTGTTAACTAAACCTCAACTAAAACCTTGCTCAAAATCTCTTTGAAACCCAAAATATGTTGTTTAATATTGTCTGGGCTCTTACATTTTAATAATTTTTCAGATTTTATTATTTTCTGACTCAAATTGCTCTATAAATGAATTTGAACAAATGCAAATAAAAAAACCAATTTAATCTTTACTTAGTATCCCTTAATATATAAAAAATACAAGATAACATTAAAAATAATGGCATGAATAAGCTGCAGCGGTGGTGAGAAGGTTCAGGAATCAGAAGAGATCTAAGTCCTCTTTCACAGGTGGAGGTCAGAGAACCTGCCTGGTTCCAGGCAGACAACCAGTCCCTCTCTCAGGAGCCACCAACCCCTAAACCTATGTTGCTATGTGGCTGAAGGTGCCTTGGATCGTCAAAAGCCCGGTGGGGGCACTGTCCCTGGAAGTGTTTAAAGAAACACTAGGCATGGTACTTAGTGCCATGGTCTATTGACATGGTGGTGTTATGTTATAGGCTGGACTTGATGATCTCAGAGGTCTTTTCCAACCTAATTGATTCTGTGATTTTCTCACAGGAGCATGCTGCTGTTGTGAAAGGAGAGCTGTACCCACAATTCCCATTTCCAGCATGCAGACAGCATAGGGCAGCAGGCCGTACAGACAGCCAACACTGAGCGGGGTGAAAGGATGGAAGGAAAGACGAAAAAACGGGTCTTATCCCTAGCCAAGAAGTGTCCTTGGCACACCAGCCTTTTTTTGCCGTGATGTGCGACACACAGGAATGGCTTTAAGTTCCATTGGACTGCAAGAGGCCACAGGGTCTTTACCAGCACCTTTACATCTGGAAAAGCTATCAAAAACTGGCAGAAGGTTCCTTCTGCCTCTCCTTTACGGTGTGTGCGGCTCCTGCAGGCCCAGCCACAGCTGCAGGCCAGTCTGGAGGGAGGCCTGGCTTTGGCCTGGCGCGAACCCACGGCAGGAGGAGCAGGCCCCTTTCCTCTCAAAAGCCTGAGGCTCCCTGAATTGACAAAGGGACACTGGCCAGGGCTCACCCGCACTCTACTCACCCTGGAAGGGATCTACTGGAGCGCATATCAAACTTGCAGTACTCTGAGTCGGTCTGGAGGGCAGGCGATTGCAAGGGAGGCTGTTTCTCTCCGTCAGCAACAGAGGGAGCTGACGGAACATCGAATGAGCCCCGAGAGTGCTGGCTGCAGCTTCCAGCAGCACCAGGGGAAAGTGGGGAAGGGTTTGCCTGCTGCATGTCCGCAAAGGGATTCCTGGAAGACGTAGGGAACTTTACATGGTTGACTCCTTGATTGTTCTATCGAAATATTTAGAAAACTAATAAAAGATGCTCCTACATGCTCTGGATATGTTCCTAAGAGTATGGTCAGAAAGTGTAATTCCATCTTCTACTAAGGAGAATACCAGAGCTTTTCAGTAATGCATGCTGAGGTCTAGGAAACTCTGACTCTAAAACACTCGGAAGTCTTTCTGTCCTCTAGAGCAGAAAGTTCTTCATGCTGCCTCTACAAGCAGTGCTGAAAGCCTGTGTGGTCCTGGGAAATCAGATGCTAATTTTCTAACAAGCAGGATTTTCTGTAACTAGTCAATAAACCTAAGGCCAGACACGAGCTGCAGTAGTAAGCAGGTATTCTTTATAAAGGGAGTGATCAATCTGATCTTGTTTAATAATCTCTTTTAGGATAAGATGAATAGTGCTGTAGAAATATCTCTTTTTCTCATTGACAGAAGGAAAGCAGGGTGACTGCTCCAAATGTCAGTATTGGTGCTGTCCCACTTAGTGTGCAGATCTGCTTTCTGAGTACTCTCTTACACAGTCAGTACTATTCTAAAAAGTGCTTTACATATATTCCCATGCACATTTTTAAAAGGATTTTTTTCCATTAAAACTGTTTTTACAGTATCACCACAGATGCCTAAGAAATTCTCTGTGACGAAAACTACTCTACCTAGCAGTCATGCTGCAACAGGTTTGGAAGGAAGGAATACCAGGAGAGCTGAAACACAAAAGGTGAGTTATGCCATATTCAAATGCACAGACAGGATATTTGCTTTCTCTTTGGCCTGGAATTAGTTACGAGGGTATTGCCTTATTGACATGGATAACAATAACATGAGAAGGTCCATTTAGGAAATGTCTACTGGAGAAAAGTTAGGAGTAACTTTTTTGTTGTTTATTTGATTCAGCTTTTCTTCTTTTTCTCTAGGCTATTATCCTGTAAACTAAAATCAAAACTAAACTAATGAAGCCCCCAATATGGGTTTGTTACCTCTGAGAGAAAGCATATATTGAAATAAATATCAATGAAGAACATGAATGACTCAGTTTTCCACTTGCTTTAATAAGGACTGTGTGTGTAGGAGATAATTGTTTCAGTTCTTCAGGATGTAGCTGTTGATTTTGTCACGCAGATAGAATGAGGTGCTATGAAAAAAATACCAAAAAGTTACCAAAAAGTACCTTTCTGAGAATATTGTTGTGGAAATAGGTTGCCAGATTTTGATCAAGGTTGAAAGAGCACAAGGAATCTGCTTAACATGTGAAACAAAGACTTCAGAACACTTCCTGTTTAGGTGTTATTTTCTATTGCTGTATATTTTATCAGTTTATTCTTTGTAGTGAACACTGGCACACAATTTTTTTCTTTTTTAAGGCAGTATCCATGCCTTTTTGGACCATAAATCTATGCTTCAGCTACCTGCCTTCATTAGTGAAAAAGTTTCTCTTCAGTACAAAATTGACTTCTTGTGTGAAGCATTGGTACTCACATTAGAAAATCTATTACCATAATATGACACTCAAAATCTCTACTGCTATCTCCTTGTGACTGTTCCAATATTAAGATGAAAACTTTTAGTCAGTGATTACAATTTCTCCTGTTCTTTTCTTCCATGGATTGCACCAGTTCCAAAGTTATATGAAGAGGTTAGTAGCTGCTTTCCCATAATTATTCTTTTGACCATAACTATTGAGTGAACTTGCTTCAGAAATGCATACCTAGTCTTTTTTATAGCATTTTATAATTCTTAATTCATATAATTGAGAAGTTGCTGTGAGGATATTAAGCTGAACTTCTAACAAAAGGAGGTGATGTCAGCATTGATGGACTAATTAGGGTTGTTTCATGCTTTGTAATAGTGGCACTCTTGAACATCTCTGGATGTTGGAAAGAGACCATGCTTTTATACCATTCTGGGAAATCTGATTCTTGGGACAATCACTTAATTTTCTTAATAAACAAACTAGTCTTGAAATTCTCCCTTTCAAGAGGAAACAGTCCTTTCTTTGCTCTCGCTCCCCTCCATCAACTGATTGGAGAATCAGTAAATTTTTTAACTCTTAAGATAAACAACCCAGTTGTTTTAGTAGTCTTAGGTCAATCTAGCCAACAGAGAAATTGAATGTAACTGCTCTTTTTTGATGAGATAATAAACTCTTTCCATGAAGTTATGTACAGAAAATATTTTTTTCTTATAATGGAACATCTTTTAGAAGATGAGTACATGTTGTTCTGTTTAAATGGAGTAATAGAATTATTTGGGTTGAATGGGACATTGAAATATAATCTAGTCCAAACTAGCTGCAGTGATGGGGGACATTTTCAACTTGATCAAGATGCTGAGAGCCCTGTCCAACTGGGCCTTGAATGTTTTCTGGGATGATGCATCCACCACCTCTTCAGGCAACATATTGCACTACTTCACCACCCTCATTGTAAAAAATCTCTTCCTTATACCTCATGTCAATCTCCCCCCCTTTAATTTAAAACCATTACCTCTTGTCCCATCACAACATGCCCTGCTAAAAGGCCCGTACTTCTCTTTCTTATCGGCCCCCAGTAAGTATTGAAAGGCTACAGTAAGGACTCCCCAGGGCCCCTCCTTCAGGCTGAACAGCCACATCTCTCTCAGCCTGTGCTCACAGAAGAGGGCTCCAGCCCTCTGATCACTTTTGTGCGTCTGCTCTGGACCCACAAAAGGTCTTTCTTGTGTTGAAGGCCTCAGAGTTGGACACAGCACTTGAGATGGGATCTCACCAGAGCGGAACAGAGAAGCTGAATCACCTCCCTTAATTTGCTGGCCACACGGTTTTTTTGTGGCCCAGGATACAATTGGTTTTCTTGGCTATCACTGCCCATTTCCAGCTCATGTCCAGCTTTTATCCATCCATGCCCCCAAATCCTTCTGGGCAGGGCTGCTCTCAATCTGTTCATCCCCCAGCCTTTGTTGATACTGAGCTATGGGCAGCAGTTTGAACTTGGATTTACTGAACCTCATGAGGTTCATGTGGATTCTGTGTAAACCTAGATTTATACTGTGACTTATATGTAGAAACTGATTTAGAGCAAATATGTTCAGAGTTCTAGATCCAGGACTACAACCTTTTACTAAATTGTGATATGGGCATCTTTGCAATACGTTGTGGTATGAACACAATGTAAGTTCTTCCTAAACCCATTTGAAAGTCTGTCTTGGCTAAATCCATATGAAAATCTACTTATCTTCTCAAATACAGTAATAAATGACTATTTACTTTGTGCAGCCTGTTACTATAAAGGAATGGGATCTGTTGAGAATAGTCTGCTGAAAACAGAATCTTCTCACATACCAGTGAGTGTGTGTGGTCTCTCTGTGGGACAGAATATTACTTCCTTGCATACACAATCAATTTTCCACAGAAATGTCTGCACTAATTTTAGAGGGACACATGTCCAAGCAATGTGATTAGCTTTCTGCCAACTTGTCTGTATAAATCATACAGAAAATGCCTCTCAAAGCTGAAAGCCTGCTGTAGAACAGCTGGAATATATAAAGGAGAAACACTTCTATTTTCCAGTTATGTTTTTCAAGACCTTTCTTGTCATGATTGCAGCAGGGTGTTGAAGAAGAGTGACACAGACTGTGTGTGGAAGGGCAGATTTCACAGACATTGGAGAGAAATAATTCACTAATCTTGAATGGCTGGTAAAAATATCTACTGCATTTCCACATTACTATGTATAAATAATTACAGAACAAGCAGAAAGTTGACATCAGAGGATTCATCTCAGTGACCATTGTGAAGAAATGCATATTATTAGGAATTGATGAAGATATTCCTGCCTGTGTGAGCTGATCTGAGTCTTTGAATCTTGGTTAAAGACGTAATGATTCAGATCTCTTTCCTTATTTTTGCTGCATCATCTCTTTCTTTCATACGCAAGGAAATGTTAATGTAATTTTTAAGGTCATATTCCTCAGACATACCTTGTAGCTGTTTTCCACTTTATATTGTAGCACTGATTTAGGGAATGGGATCATGGAGTGGAGTGTCCATGGGCCTGGTTTGAGGGAGGACTCTGACATCCAGGGGGTGTGATGCTGTAATCAATGGCCCTGCAGTGTGTGCGCCACAGAACTGCTCTTCCCTCACAGACACATTTATTGACTGCGTCCGGGAAATGTCCCTGCAAGCTCATAACAGTTGCCCAAATGCCAGTTCAGAAGAGGACAAGAGGTCACTAAGGTTTGACAGGTGACCCAGGCAGTAATTCAGGTTTGGACCTTCTTCCACTGCTAAGGTGGCCTTGTTCAAAGAGCTTTGTTAAAGTGTGTGTGATCATTAGCAGTGAAACCATGTATTATGGAAGGAAAAATGTCTTGAGTCTCTCAGGTTACAGCAATATGATTTGAACATGATTTGATATTCTGTATTTGTTATTCATTTTCCATCCCAGAGACAGGCTGTTTTGAGGCTTTTGTGTAATGACTATTGAGTACTCTGATGGGATTGGTGTTGTCCACAATATTTAAATATGTTTTTCAACTGCCTTCTTAATTCAGTCAAATTTTCAGTTCAGCTTAGCTTCCAATGGTCCCAGAGGTTGGATATAGCATTGCAGAAAGTGGTGATGTGAAGGTCTGGGAAAATACTAGTTGCGTCTGGAAAGATACCTTCCAATTTTCAGGCATACTGAACAATAAGACAGTACAGTCTGCATCTACACTGGAAAAGCAAGTGCATCTACCTCTTCCAGTAAGTGTTGCCCAGTAATACAAAGTGGCTGAGAGCTACCTGCCCACAGCTATTTCTAGAGTTCTCACAACCTCTGAACACAGTATTCCAGCTTTTTCAGTGTGGTTAACTCCTAGCATCTTACCTAGCTCTCCTTTGGCCCCCATCTGATACACTGGTGGTCCTAAAACATTAATTTCCTTTAGCTTTTCTGTTTCAGGACACTACAAGCAGTATAGGGTTGTGCTGTGGCAGGGGCAGGGGATATATGTTATATGGACTGTGGAGTACCTGAGATCAGGGCATGCAGAGGTACTGGAGTTTTGTTGCTCTTGCCTGCAGGGAAAGGCCAAACTTTCCCTAGCACTGCTGCTGGTTTCATCTGTGGGGGAGTTGCTGATTTACTACATAAAATGACCTATGATTGACTGGGCATTAGGTGGTGTGAATGATCAAGTGATTTGAAAACAGGGGGAATCTGAAAAGAAATTGTACAGGTATTCCCATACTTATTTGAGTGTGATACCATTCATTAAAAATCAGAATAATATTTTGGTGTCTTCTGCCTTGGAAAGATGCTTTGTTTTGGTGCTCCGGCTATTTCTCTTTATCAATCTGAGTTTCAGAAATGTTACTATTCATTGAATATTACAATTAAGTGCCCTATATTTTATGAATTATTTTACTTGTTGGGATTCAGAAAGCCTTTGAAAATTTTTCAAAAGTAATAAAAAACCCTAGATATTAGAAATACAGTTTTTTCTGTACTGCAGAGTTTCATTTCAGCAATGTTAGACCTTTTTAGGGTTAGAATGCAGTGTTACAAATCCCATTGTGCAGACCTGAGGTCATTCCTGCAAAACTTAATTAACTCCACAGAATTTTAGACACAGAAGAAAATTGCTGTAATCTACTTGCTCATCTTTAGAAAGAGGGAATACTACAACTAAGAGGAGAAACATTTGCTACCTGTCCAATTGAATTTTGGAATAGGGGATAAGGTTAAGGACAGAGTATGGAAGGGGTTTATGATGTAAGTTTTCCATAACTGCCACTGAAACTTTATGTAGGATGTGTATGTGTATATTTACAGAGTACAAACATTTTATCAGTGTTGAATTCTTTTTTGAACCAGAGAGGTTAGTTGTAGAGATAAGTATCATATTCTGCTCTTGAAACTTTTAAGACTCATTGTAATTACTACTCTCTGGGGAATAATTTGAAGAAGGAAAGTAAACCACAGAGAAAATTGCAAAAAATGTGGGTCTTCAGCATTTTGCTCTATATGCTATAGCAATATAATTTCTTACACATAAAAATCTAGCATTAAATTGTTAAAAACACTAATGGTCTGGCATTTTTTCATAGTGCTGAGGAACCTTTGCAGCCTAATGTAGACAGTGACCACAAAAGATGACTCTTCTTTCTCACACCTGTATTGGCTTTTGTTTCTCGTTACTGTGCTGTCATGAGCTCACTGTGGTGTGACCAAAGGGCGTTTGCTTTAAAAACCTTTTCCTGTGGTTAGGTGTCGGTGGGGCAGACATTTGTGGGGAAATAATGCCCAGAGAGTAAAAGAATAAATTACTGTATAAGGGGGTTTTGGAGCAGGACAGCACACAGGAACAGTTCTGCTGCTAGCAAATTCTGCAAAAGGCAAAAAAAGAGAAAAACCACCATATTTTATATTAATTATTAAACAAAATACAGTGGAGCCTATTCTTAGCTCTACCTGGCTAAATGCATGGGGGTTTCAAAAAGCTGTTGAAATGTGGCTTCTCCCTAGTCTAGTGTGTCCAGTGTTTTGAGCCTACCCAGGATGAATTAGGCCCTTCAAGCCTCCTCTGAGGTGTGTAGAGGCAAATATAATGAGAATGTGAAAGGCTTAGGCCTTAGAAAAGATGGTGGTGCTTTTTTGTGTTACTGATTTATGTGTGGTGAATCTTCAAATGCAGGATGTCAAGAGGGGACCCAAAATGAGCTGAGGAGTGTTACCACCATGAAGCCATCCACACCTTTGGAGCAAGAAGTGAGGCTTCATACTACTGACTGGTGCAATGATTAAGTTAATTCCTCCAATGTGTTGGTTTTTTTAACAGACTGTGAATTCTTCTGTGTATTTCAAGAAAGATGGTGATGTGTCCCCTTCACATAAAATGGAAAAGCAGCAGGACATAACTCTCATACACCTTCCTTCAGCTATAGATCTCAATACAGCTTTTAAATCAAATAGATCTACCTCCACTTAAAATTAAGTTAAATGTTTCAGCAATGAGCCTTGGCTCTCTACCAGCCAGTAGCCACAGCAGCAGTTTCACTGAGTGGACTTTGAAATATCTTTTTTTGGAAGATAGCGATGACAACATTTGTGGTTTGGGTGACACCTTGTAAATTCTCACTCGTGTCTTTTTGGAGAGGATGCAAAAATTAAACACTCAAAAGTTACACACGTAAATCTTAGGTCTGAAGATTTTGAGTACTTCATAAGATCTAACGAACTATTTATGTATATGCGTTTATAATTGTCTCTGGGAAGACTTTTTCAGCATAGCTTTGCAAGTGTCCATGTATACCCATGAACAGGATAAAGGTTCATGTTCATGTATGATATACACTGATAATGCACAAGGTATGTGCTGAGACTGACAACATTAGCAACAGTGGTCTACAGAAATGATTTCTGCTGCAACAGTCAGGTCTATAATTAAACAGGCTGATGGATTCAGCTGCTCTCCAGAGAAATTTCAGTCACCAAAAAAAGATGCCAGACCTTGGATTATGGTAGCACATTCTTTGCTTCGGGGTCATGCGAAATGAGAATGTCCTGGTTTGGTATTAAATGTTGTACACCATCTGCTGCTGACCTACATGACATAACAGGGTGTTCTGAAGCTAATTATTACAGAGATTTGTGTTGCAAGTGCAGTGTGCCCTATGTCAGGGACAATGGAGGCAGTACTCCTGCTCCATTTACTGAGCAAGCCCTGAAGATGAGGAGCAGAGTTTCCTTAATAACTTTTTGCATTTTCCCCTACCATTTGCAGGGTAAATGTTATCATTAACTCAAAGATGGTGGACAAACTGTACCATATAGACTCTGTCCTATGTGTCAGTCACAAGAATCACCTTGAAACAAGGGTGTTTTTGGGTTTGAATCTGTTGGAGAAGGAGCCTCATTTCTGGTGGAAGAAGTTAGGGTGAGTGATGTGGCAGAGAGATTAAAAAATTTTAGTGGGTAAAGTATAACTCAAATGCTGCTGTGTAAACATACCCATTTGAGGAGATTAGACTTACAAAGACCTGGGCTTGTCAGAGATGTTCTCCTTCATGTAAGTGGAATACTTGTCAGTAAAGGTTTCCTAGAAGAATTGTCTGGATGTTTTTCCATAGTCTCTCTCCCCCAAACCATAGTGCCCCTTACCCCAGCTTATTATCTACTGTTTTTGTGCAGTAATTTTTAGTAGCTTTCTTCTAGAGCTAAACATGCTGGGCTGGAGCCTTGAGAATCTCATTCCTATCCCTGTAGGACCTGCTGCACATATCTGGAATGGACAAACTCTTGATTTGAAAGCTGTTGAAGGCATTGATTTGAATTCCAGTTCCAAACACATTTAATGTCTGGCTTGGATGAAAAAGGAATATCCCTTGCATTTTGGATGAGTGATTGAGAAGTGCAAGTACTAGATAACTTTGTTTTGATCTTTCTCCATTTTTAGCTAAAGTGGCTACCAAACTATTTGATACTGTTTTTTTTTTTAATGGAAACAAATGGAGAAGGTTGACTAGACTATGGAAGAACTCTGCTGAAAACATATGTAGCACTTCCCAGTGTCATAACCTACCTTAGTGAACATCCACACCTAGTGACATCCAGAATTAGCTGCGTGCAATGAAGCTCCTAAAACAAAAAAAGCTGATGGCTGAATTAATGGTGCAGTTTTCCAGTGACAGTCAGATTATTTTTCCATCAGTTAGTGGAACTCCCATTAAATTATTTTGTTTAGCACAGGCTATGTTTTTCTTGTATGTCTTTTGCCAAGATCACTCTAGCTGCCAACGTCTTTACAGTTCAATCCAAAACACTCCTTATAGGTTCACATTTGAGAATTTGACTTCAATCTGATTATACACATTTATCTGTGCCTACTGTTATGCGACACTACTACTAACAAGAGGATTTTGTGTGACTGTAGCTGAGATACTAAGATAAGTCCTGGCCCTACCTGCTGCAGTCATGAGTCAGAAATCTGAAGGCACTGAAGTACAGTGCTTCGATGTATGAACTCACAAAGACTGACATGTAAATAAATAGCTTTAAACTCACAGGTATGTACTTCTTTAATTTAGTCTGACTTAGTCTGACTTCTGCATCACTGATAAAGGTATTGAAATTTGGAAGTACTCATGGTCTTACTTGTGAAATAAATGAGCTTGAAGTTTTCCTTATGTCACTTCAGAACTGGGGAGTGGCCAAATTGCAAACAAATGAAAGGAACAAATTTTTCTTTCTTCCTGCTGTCAAATTTTTTATTTCTTGTTTGTTTTGGATTGGCAGTTGTGGAACATTGAAACCAGAAAGAGGCTGAGAAATATGTTTGGCCGCCTGTCTGTAATTGAGGCTGGAATCATTGTATTCTGAGCAGGTGAGCAGTAAAGTCTATTCCCAGAAAGAGCCCTGCTGCTTTTACTCAGGCAAATGACTCATTCATTTTAGCTGATTTTCTTGGCTTTGTTCAAATGTGATTTACCTCTCCCCCATCTCTCCCCCCATCTCAGAAATCAGTAGTAGATTTATTGTATGACAGGAAAGCGGCCAAAGAGGATTTAACCTGTTTCTGCAGTCTCTGTTTCTTACTCTCCTCCCAAAAATCTGTCACCACTTGCAGAATTTCACTATGCCTTGGAACTGTGACTGGCTTTGTGCAAAGCCTGAGCTTGAAATCGTTTTGTTTCCAGTGGATCTGAACTTCAAATACCATAGCCTGCCCTGTGCTGGGGAAACAGTGTGTAACTTAGATGGCCCCACCATTGATATCAAGACTCCATCTGTCTTCCCAAATGCACAGGAGAGCAGGGCTGTTAGGAGCTGCACATCTCTAGCTCTCTAGTTGCACACACTCTCTAGCTCTCTGCAAGGAAAGGCCAGCTCATTGTTATCTGCAACGCAAGAAGGGATGGAGTGGTTGACCTTTGCATTGTCAAGGGTGTATTTTTAGTAGCAGGTGAATATTTTGCATTTAGGTATCATTTCAGTATGTGGGCTCAGATGACAAAGATCAGATGTATTCTTGTGGTTTTTTTCCATCCCACTTTCTGTTTCAGATCTTTGACTCTCACATGAAGGGGCTGAGGAGACTTGTGCATGATGAATGCCTCTGTGATTTTAAAATCATATGTTAGTGTTCTGTTTTACTTAAATAAAAAGATAATAGCGAGGGTAGGCTGACTTTATTGTTAACTCACAATGAAACTAGTATCTCTTGATAAGAGCAGCAGTGGTAGATTTATGTTTGGTTTCACAAGATGTTCTGGTTGTGATCGTATGAGGTCTGCAAGGTGGAGGTGCAAGGAGGTACAGGCATACCAGCTGAACAAACAGTTAATAAGCTGCAGTTGCAATTGTGCTGTGTGGGTTAGGTTACAAGGATGCGGGTGCAACATCCTGCCAGTGCCAAGTGGCATAACCTCACTGCAGTAAGAAATAGTTTGGGTTCACATTTCTTCCTGGCCAAAGCAGTGAAAACAACAGGAACTTTGGAGCAGAAATTGATGACAATCAGTGTGAACCTGTGAACTACAGTTATGGTTGATGCCTTAAGTTTTCTTTTACTAGGTTTGAAATTAACCAGATAATTCTAATATTAGTGCAGAGTTAAAATAACTGCACAAGGAGAAAAAAAAAAGTACATGGAGTTAATATTAATTGTTACTAAAATTAGAGCAACATTCTTACACTGAACTTCACTGTGAAGTTTCCAAAGTATCAATTGACTTTGGGATTACATTGTAATTGTTGTGGTTAAAAATAGTCCAACAGCACATCATCGTGAATCTGTAAATAAATTTCAGTACCATAAAATCCATTACACAAGCACAACACAAGGACATATCTTGCAGTAAGTCAGGCTTGTGTGTGCATTTTCAGTGCTTCTAAGTAATTCAATATGTATCTGAAAAACCTTTAACAGTCATTGTGGGAAAGTTTCCGGTTACTAACCCTTATTAATATAATTAAAATCCTTAAATAAATCTGTTGCAATAATGTCATATACCTGTTTCTCAGATACCTAAAAGGATTGTATTGAACTTGCTGGTTTTATTTCAGTGTCGTACTAGTTTTAAGTGTGAATTTCAGCAGGAATCTCTTCTGATTTGTCATAGGATTAATGTAAGTAATATTCATAAAAAATGGCAAAATGTATTGCAAGGTATTTTCAGTATTTTCAGTTCAACTCCCATATTAATGTGCAAAAGCCATATCTAGGAGCTAAACTTTGTCAGTAGCAGTGCTTCCAGGCAGGGTATTCCTTCCTGGCTTTGGTAGACTGACACTGGAACAGAGTATCAGACTTATGATATTGTAGAACTGTGAATCCATTTCCTAGCAAGCAGCTGGTGCAGCAGTGTCAGGCTGTGCAGATTTTTCTAAAGCCTTGGAGTGGGAGGGAGAAACAAGGCAAGGGAAGGGACAGAACCAAAGAATACAGGTAACTTGCCAGAAAGCCCTTTAGCAGAACAATGCAGTTTTACACTGCCTCTCAGTTGGGCGTGCAGTCACACCTGGCTTTGGCAAAAATCACCTAGTGAAAGGGTTTTTAATGGAGAACAGGCGATAGTTTACATCAAATGGCTCAGCAGTTGAACAGAGTGTAGATTAGTGGCACAGAGTGTGCTCATGGAAAAGAAACGTGAGAGTCAGCAGGTGTTCCACCCAGCTGGAATGGGGCAGGTGCTTGGCTGCTTCCTGCTGTCAGGCACCTCCGCAGCCAGGGTGTGCTTTGGTAGCTCTTCTGGGCTTCCTCTTAGTGAAACACTGCTGTTCTGCTGCTTCACTCTGATGTGGTTTGCTTCTGAAGAAACCCTGGTGTGATGGAGCTGCTTTTCATGTTCCATTACCATTAAATCTGTGCTGTCTGTTCTCGTCTGCAGTGGTTCACTACTAGGATTTGCCCTTCACTCTGAAGTTCGGAGTGCTCAGCACCATGTTGGGATTCTTTGTCAAAACAAACAAATCATTTGCAGCCTGAAATTTTCCCTAGCCAACATGTTGCTGGTAATTTGGTCTAGAGGCGGTACATTGAATATCTGGCCTAGCAACCCTGGGGTGAAATTGCAGTTGCAGGCACTGAAAACCATACGTCCTTTCTTAGCAGTTAAAGCATATGAAGAAGGCATGTTGCTCAGGCAATTTTCAAATTATCTGACTGATGTCTATTAGTATCTTCTGTCCGTAATGCAATTAATTTTAAAACCAGTTCTCTTAGTAGGTAAGCTTGCTAGGGCTTTGATACTGGATTAGTAAGCCTTTGTAAATATATTGCCAAACAGAAATAATGTTTATCACAATTTCTTGTATCTCTGTATCTTCACAGAAAAGTTTGGTGTTGTAATGCTTGCAAGTTTGCAAACAAGATATTTTGATTTTTGGGGTTTTGGAAAACTACCTCTGCTGCAATTAATTTGATATATGAAGTTGCTTTTGCCCTGCTGACCATGTTTTCATGCCATTGTTGGTGACAAATAATCTAAAGAAGGAAATTTTAAATAAAATTATTTAAGATTCTTTATGTAGTGTCTGTCTGTGTGGGAGATAGGTCAGGTAATGCTAATAAGAGGCAGAAGAGTAGAGTATTTACAAGCTGTTTGTTCTTCCAAAAAAATCTGAGGTTGGACTGTAGTGCTGGGGTTAAATAGTCAGGGAAATTTATTGAAACATGTGGAACTGAGCTCTGAGAAGTTTTCTTCAGGTAGATTTTGGGCCTTAGACATATCCTGGAAGTACCCTGGGAGAAACCAGTGCTCTTGTAAGCCCTGTAGGCCACTTTCCTTAAACTTCTGTGACGGCTTGGCTTAGGCAAGACTCTATCCTACTCGGTTCTTCTGTGCTGATGTGTGAGTCTGTGGCCTCTGAAGGGCAAGCAGAGGAATTGTAGTTTCATGAGGGTGTGTGGAACAGTATAGGCTATGAAACAAGGGCAAGGGAAGCAGCATTGGGAGTTCTGGGATCCTGCTCTGCCCTGAGTGTAGATGCTGAGTGCTTGTAGTAGTTCATTTTAACAGCTAGACTCCAAGCTAAAATGCCTCTGTTCTTCCATCTGACCTCCTAATCTATTCTGGCATCTGTTTTCTTTTTATTGTTTAGGTTATGACCTGGTGTCCTTGGCAGTCGAAAGTCCTTGCTACATGAGGTGGAATGAAAGATGGGATTTTGCATGTCTGGCACATGAATTGTGAGAAAATCATCCAAAGTGCAATTACAGATTCACAGGTGAAATGATGAAATGTCTGCATACTTCGGCTGTGTTCTTTTTGTATAGCTGTGCTGATTTGGCATACTGCCACTGACTTTGAGGGTGGTTCAGCAGTGAGAGGAGCAGCAGGATTTTCTCTGGATGTGCAATTGTGCTGTTCTCAGCTCCACCATGTGTGATTGACTCAGAAGCAGTTTGTTGTTTCTCATTCACCACTTCTGTCTCCCTGCAGAAGTGATGGAAGAGGAGACAGTCTTGAAGCCAGACACTTTTCATCGTCTTTCCTTGCTGGCAATGACAATCTTGGCCAAAACTCTAAATGCAGAGAGAATGATGAAGGGGAAGAAAAGTTCCCAGAGCACTGGAGTGAGGAGAGGTGTAAGAGTCAGAGAGAAAACATCTGCTTTCTGGAGTTTGAATATTAGGAGACAAAGGAACAGGTTCTCAGCTGTAGTGGAGCAGCATAATTTGGTTTGCTGGAGCTATTACAGTGTAGCTAAGGATGTGTTTTGAGGGTTTTTTTATACTAATAGGTTCTTACCATGTTTAGATAGGACAATAAAGCAACTGTACGTTGAAGAGTTGAAAACAAGTAAATGGGCCTTCTAAATAAATAGGCAGGTGATTTTGCATCTCATGATGTAAGGATACTGAACCAGCTTTCAAATGATGTCTAAACCAAATCTCCATGTATTATTTAAACATGTCTGTGCTTTGATGAAGGATTTTGCTGTGAATAAATGTGTCGCAGAGTGTTTCCCTTGCACCCTGACAGAGAAACTGGAGTTCCTTATAGCTCTGTATTGTTCCATGGTGCTGCAGGGCGACACCATATGCAGAGGTTGTTTCTTGCTAAGCCTCCTTGTCTCTGGTGTTATTCATGAACAGAAAAGACCAGATCATTGCTACACAGACATATTCCTGCTTATGAAGACCCCTAATAACTTACTATAAGAAATTAAATATAGGGAAAAATTGTGGAAGTATCAAGATACAATCAGAATAAATGCTGTGGTGGATGATTGCGACTTAGATGGTTCTAAGTCAACCTCAGACACTTTTAACCACATAAGTTTTACACCCACAGAAATAATCTGACAAACTGTAACTGAATTTCATTTTATAAACCTCTTGCAAATGCTGAAAACCCCAGCTAAGAATGAGGACCTATCAGTACCAGTTGAGCACTTTAGTAATTAAGAGTGACTGTCACTTAGTATATTCAGAACAGAATGACAACTGAAAGATAATAACCTTTTTATAGCACTGGATCAGTTTTTGAGATGCTTCTGATAGAACTATCAGAGTAATTTACTAGAAAAGAAAAAAGAAAAAGAATAATTTTGGATGTCCATTCCTTAGAAAAGTTGTTGTAGCTGTTGCCTGCCTGTAGGCAGGCAAAATATGTAATTGCTTTGAAAATTACCTGACCTGAACATGGTATTGAAACAATGAAATAAATCCAGAAAACTCCACTCAAAACCCATGCAAATGAATAATTTCAACTTGTCTGATTTCTCCCTATTGCCCTCCACTGCTTTTTGACTTAAACTGACTTAAATTAAATTTCAATCAGTGTTACGGACAGTTTTGGGTGTCTCCAAAGATTATAACTCAACATCCTCCCTCAGAGTCATTACAGACACTGAACAGACACAGCATAAGGAATTCACCGAGTTGTAAAATCTCAATCCTAAATATTGACAAAGATTCTGTATATTTCAATAACTTAAGAAGGAGCAAATCTAGAAAATTGATCTCTGCTAAAATAATTTAGTGGTGTTGAAATTAAAATAAAAAAAGTTTAGCAGGAACTCATGTAGCTCAGCACCAGGACAGCAGGTATTTGCATTTAGCCATAGTGTTTCCAGTGAGCCACTCTACCAGCTTCACAATTTAAGGGCAGACTTTGCATTGGCAACAGTGACCTTCATTAGGTGTCAGGGCTGCACAGTTCCTCACATGTTTGTCCTTGTAGTATCTTGAACTAGAAGAGTGCCATTCTCTTGTGGCCACGGGGAACTCGGGTACGAGTGATGGGGGGACACAGGTCGCTCGCATTCATTTTAGCATGTCACACATGACTTCTTACTTTCATGCTTCCTTTTAGGATGTGGTTTATATGTTCTGCTTTAGAAACTACTACTCAGAAGATTTTTTTTCTCTTGGGGGTTTAGCCTACCAGTGTGACTGCCAGTAACTGACCCAGCCAGAAAAGACAAAGTCCAGTAACTTCAGGGAACAAAGCTTCAAACTTCTATTGCTGCCATGTGCCTAAAAACCTCACTCGTTTTCCTGGCATTGGCATAGCCCTAAAAGGTACAAGAAGTCTGTGAGGTAAACGCAGTTCTTGAGAGTCCCAACTGAGTTGCAGATTCCTCCTACCTTCAGTTCAAGTTCAGTGTCTGCTTGTGGGTGAGATTTTTCAACAACCACATTAATGAGTTTGGTACATTCTTTGTGCTGCTAGACTGGGTAGCTTTCTGCTTTCCATGTGTAGTTCCCAAGATTTACTACAACTGCATGCAAACTGCAAACACAGTTCCACTAAATGGCTTAGTGGAGTCACTGTTATAAGATCTCTTTAGCAGTGATAACTGAGCAGCTGGAGACAGTATCTCATTATTGGATCAGCTGCTGCGAGCTCTCTGCAAGGCCTGTGCAGCCAGATGGGAAGGCTCAGCAGTGAGAGACATTACCAAGCACAGATGAGACTGACATTGTGAATGCATGGACAATAGTAGTTCAGGTTCAATGTGTTCCTTTGGCAGAAATGTCTCCTCAAAGTGGTGCAGACAGGTAAAGCCTACTCCCTATTAAGAATATATTTCCTTTAGCTCCATATTAATATGAAAACAGTGAATAGAGGATGATAGCTTCCCACATCCTATGCAACATGTTTCTCTGCTGCAGTAAAATGGAACAAGCCATAGTGTGGGTGGTGAAAATGACTGGCATAATCAGTGTAGAATTCTGATGTATCTTTCCTTTCTTTTGTACATGTTTTATTTTATAGGTAACAAAGGGAAAGTCTTGCATATAACCCTGAGCTCAGATCAGAGTAAGTTCATTTTTGTTGCAGTGGATGGGATGTCTTGTCTGTGGAAAAAACATGGGTCTGGGGAGAGCATGCACAGCAACAAAGCTTTTTAATAACAGTTATTTGAGCTCATTCTTGTGACTTTTTTTCTTGAAAGCCAGTGATTAATGTAGTCAGCCCATTCAATAATTCAAAATATGTGTCTTCCTTCCAATAAAAACATGACAAAGGACAGTACAATTTATTTAAAAGAACAAAATTTTCTTATCAGTCTATTATGTGAAATGTTAATAGCTTGTCTTAAACTAAAGGAAAAATATCCTAACTCTGAAGAATAATGTAATGTATATTTCAATTATATTAGCAAACATGGAAGGAATCCAACTGTGTAAAGCACTAGCATAAAGTGTTAGGTCCTGCTTTTATCTTTGATTCTTGAAATAAATTTTACATTACCTTAGCATCCCCACTGATAATTCATACACTAATTCATTATATAATTCACTAATTCACTAATTCACACACTAATTCATATATATTACCTTGAATTATTCAAAGACTATGATGAGCAGAGATCAGTTCAGGGGTCTGCCTTGTTCTTTGTATCACATAAATTGTCTTATGGAATCTGTCTAAATACTTCTTGAGTTCTACCTTAAATATGTAATTAAATAGAAATTATTTACAGGGAATTGTTTATTGTTTTCATAATGGTTATGATAATTAACATAATTTGGAAAATGTCTTAACTAGATTTTTAATTGCTTCCTTTCCTTAAACAGACCAACTATATTTGACAGTGATTAAAAATACAAAAAATTGCATAATAATTCTATTATTATGCATAGTTATGTAATAAGTTAATTAAGAATTCAGATGGGCATAGGAGCATGCTATTTGAGCTGAACACAACTGTTAGTTCATTTCATAAGGGTGCCAATTCAATTCTGGTTGCCAGCAAATAGTGCAGCTGTCATCATATTGTGAATTTTATTTAGTGCTCACAAGGAATAAAACCCTTGGACTTTAACATGTATTTGCCTTGCAAGATAGGGCCTCAGAAGGTATTCAGATACAGATCAGTAGTGCTATTCATTGTGTTCTGCCTACAAACACCTTTGGAGCTTTGCTTTCGTTGTTAGGAATGATCAGAGGCAAGGGATAAGGATTCATTCTTGCATTTTTAAATTAAAAGCCCTCTGAAACTTGTATTGTTTGGAGTCCTTTCTTTTATTTTTCTTTTTTTTCACAACTGAAAATTTAAAAAATTTAAAAACTGGGAAAGATTAGGATATTAGGGGACTAGAGAAGTGCTAGTCTGTGAAAAATAACACTGTGGTCAAATGCATGAAAAGAAACAGACAGGGGCACAAGTTGTCTGTAAATGAATGTGAAACTATCATGTCTTTAGTTCTCATGATTTTTAAGACCTCATCTTCTGCTGCTAGCAAGTTATGTGGTCTCTAACTTTAGCTCTGGAAGATTGGGACCCCTCAGGTGTTTTAGCCAGTAAGAGATTGCAATAAACCTGCTACTCAGATACTGTGTTCTCATGTCATCTCATGTGGTCTTCAAAGAAGATCAGAAAATGGTAATACTGGTTGTCAATTGAGAAATTGCTGCCAAGAAGCTGATGCCCAAATGTGGGAAATAGCTTATACTGTGCTTATCTTCTAATATGAGCAAGCTTGTTTATAGAGATTTTATCAGACAATTAGAATCTGATTTAAATACTCAAAATAGTATTTTAAATAATTTAAAAGGTTTTAGGAATAGTAAAAAACATTTCCCCCCACTTTGAATGTTAAATAAATGAGTAGAATTAGTCTCTTTGCTCATGCATTTTTTGATTTGCCCAGAAATTCTTTCTTTCCTTTGGCAGCACCTAAATTATATTTATATCATTTATATCCAGTATAGGAGGAGGTGCATGACACAAGATGGGAGGCTGTAGCATGGAAGGACCTGACCAATACCAACCATGCACATTTTGTTGGATGCTGAATTGTCAAAATAAGAAAGGCTGTTTCTTAGCCTAAGAACTTCTCATATCTTAGTTACTTTACTGCTCAGTGTTGACTAGTCAAGCTGTATTGCCCCAGATGTATTTAAGCACAATATCTAAAAGTGGGAAAAGCCACTGATTTCAAAAGCCCGTAACTACGAGAGGACCTTGTTTGTGTGACCTGTAGATCCATTATGTGACCATGTCTGAGAAGACATCCAAGTGCGCATTCCAGACTGTAAGTAATTTGAAGTGAAATTAAATGCATACTCTAGTGCTTTTTTCTGAATGTGCAGAGTGTGAAGCTGCTGAAAGCTGGCCACGTTCTTGCGTATGTTCCTCATTCTGCCAGTGCAGAGGTCTTAACATATGAAGTCTTGGTCAAAATGTGAAATCCTGACTTCCTCCCTCTAGAATATGGCATTCTTTTAGCTCACTGTCAGTTACACGCCTGATATGTTGCTCAGGCCCAGGATGGACAGAAATCAGAACCCGTTTCTAAGAACTCAACTTGTTCTTCGTCTGTGGTCTGTATCCACTGAAAGCTGAGTCTCCAGGGGTGGCACAGAGGTTTGAGAAAATTTGAGTTGACTAAGATCAGATCTTCATCCCTAAAGTTCTGTCCAAGGTGGGGCACTGTACAACATATAGAACCCAAAACTTAAGGTCAAAAATAATTTTTGCCTGAAGAATAACTTCATTGCTCATACAGTACAAGTGTCTTTCTTCTCAGGTATATCAATATGACAAAACAATCATCTGGAGTATAAGGACTGAGGAACCCATTTGTTCCCACACTTAAAAGCACTGAGCAGATGGGGAGATGTGCCCAGTTCTGCCCCTACATGACCTGACTTGATGCTACCTACATACACGTTAGGTGAGTTTCTGTGATGTGGTTTATACCTGTTGCTTCCTTCCAATTATCTCATATAGCCAGACTGAGGAGAAAACAGGGACATCAAATTATCATAGCATTTTTCTTAGCTAGTGTGGGCTCCATTCCACAGTGGTGAAACTCTGTGGTGAATGGGCTCATATCATGCCTCTTGAGCAGAGACCTCCCCATCTAGAGGAAAATGCAGTTCTCTCTTGCTTTTCTACAGGTTTATGCTACTGGCAGTAGTGACAGAAGGTAAAATTTTGTTTTTACCCTGTAAGTCCAACTCTACAGGCTTATTTTGTGCAATTCACTAAAAACATCCATGTGAAAAAAACACCATTTTTAAAGTATTTTGGGGTAGGTCCTAAATTTCAGGCTACAAGAGGAAAGCTGCACATTTTTCACATTTTTCTGCAACACATTTCTTCATGCATTAAAAACTTTTCCTTGGTCAGAACCTATCCTTCCTGATCTCTAAGGTTATCCAACACTTGGCTCAGAACCACCATCTGGAAAATTAGGAAATACTTGAATTACAGGATTTGAGAGGGATTTTCCACTGACAAAGGTGCTGTTTGTGACTTTTGGGGAGAAAGAAAAATCCTTCCGAAGAGGAAGCAGAATGATGAGATAATGCAACAGCATGAGGAAAGAAAGGCAGTGAAAATCTGAACAAAGAAATGAAGCAAGACTAATATATGGGAAGGGTGAAACAGGCCTAGGTGAGCTGCAAGTTGATAAGGACAGTTTTGTTTCCTGAAGGTTTTCAGAATTAGTTTTTGCCTAAGCAGGAGTTTGGTAGTTTGCAAGAATAAAATATTCTGAAATTTCTTATTTCCTGTGTGTTTAAACACAGAATCAAGTCACTGCTTTGGGTGTTGGTAGCAGTCAGTAGGTCAAATTCTCCTCTCAGTTTCACTGATGCAATCTTATTTGTCTGAGGTCTTTTTCTCTGCTTCTGCTTTGCTTTTGTGTTTGTGTGTCCCTTTGTTTGTACATATTTTATGTTTAGACCAAGAGTGAATAAAACAATTTATGAATAAGAATAGGAATATGGAAAGTTCTGACTGTGTAATGTTTGTAACACAGGGAAAAAAGATGTTTTTCATAATCCAAACTTCCAGTAGAGGTCCCTGTAGTTCAGGCCTTCTTTATCTTTACCCTTTCTTCTCTAGTGAGAAAACTACTGTCTCTTCTTAATGACATTAGGTAAATGCAGTTGTGTAAAAAAGTTTTAGTTTGTGCTTTCTCTTTGTGTTTGTAAGTAGTGCTTAATTACTAAGGATGGATGGAGCAATAATTTAAAAATTAAAATCAAAGCAAAATATCTCCACCACTGAATGTTCCCTGCGTTCTCTTAGCTAATGTCTACCTCCAAATAAAAACCTCTTGAAGCCACACAAAATAAATCCAAGCCCTTTTTGAGGTACTCATGGCATTGAAAATGCTTGTCTGTTAATACAGAAGCAGACATTTTTCACAAGAGGTCTATTTGCTGCTTGACAAATACTTGTTTAAGCCCTTAAAAATTTCACTGCATGTCTGAAGCAGCACTACTGGCATCATAAAATTAAGAGTGCTTTATATTATCAACAGTGATGTATCATATTGATACAGTCATGTCATTTCTCTGAAGCATGGGCTTTCAGAAATTTTTTTAAATACAGTGCTGCTTATTTTGGTATGTTTTGCAAACATTTAACATGTATGGAACATTACACAGATAGTTAACCGATCCTATAGGTAGTACATGGATCATCTATGCTGCAAGAGACAGCACTTTCCACATAAATTGACAGCTGAAAGCAGCAGATCTTTATTGCCATTGCTTTATTAAATGCAAAGTACATAAAGGGATAAAATCTAGAGGTTTCAAATACAAGACAGTTAGAAAATTAATACCTATGCCCCACAATTGCTGCAATTAAATTTTCTGAAGCTTTGCAATCCACTACATCTATAAAACCAAGAGCTTTGCTGCAGAGAAACAAAGTTTTTAGGTGTCTGTACTTGTACATAGCACACCACTGATTTTCAGAAGTCCAGGTACAAAAGAGTGCTATATATACTTAATAAGGAGTGAGGACCCAAACAAGGATTAGATTCTTGATTTGAAGTACCAGTCCGTGTAGAGCTCAGTGTGAAAGAACATGCACTACAGGGATGTTGGAATCCTCAGCCCCAAATACCCCCAATGACTCCATGGTTGACAGTGTAAGCTATAAATGCCATTGTAGCAGAACTACATCAAGCTGCTGAAACTCAGTGTGAGAATACCTCTTTTACCAGACTACTGAAGCTGTTTTTAAAAGCCCATTTCATTTACACAAACCATGCGGCCAAACCCAATCTGCTAGGCCCCCCCTATGGTTTTCCTTATCCACTTAAGGTGTTGCTTTGTGAGTCGAGTGTAGACACCAGGGCCATCAGCATTGCCACATTCCTTCTTCCCAAATGAAGTGATGCCTCTCATAATATTATTACATCTTAAAGGTCCACCAGAGTCCCCCTAGAAAAAGGGAAAATACAGTCATTCAAATCAACAAAAGCTAAAAAATGTTTCCTTTGAATAAAATTTTCACTAGTTAGATGGAGAAAATAAAAATGTAGCCAGGGTTATTAAGGATCATTTTTTCCTCCTTGGAAATTAGGATTTCGGACAGCAAAACAAATGAAAAAAAAAGGCTTAATATAATTCAATCTAATCATTCAAGTGTGTGTAATGGGGAATGAATCTAGCTAGGGAAGAATCAGTCTCTTTGAAAATGAAGAAAAAAAGCTGAAAACTTTCCTCATGGAAAGTGTAAGCCTCCAGAAATTAAAATCCTTTTAAATGCAATATTTAAATCTTTTAAAATGTGGTAATTCTTACACAATCATACACTTGACTTGGGACACAGTTAAAATGCTTTTTATCAGCAAAACCTATTTCAAAGTCTTCTGACATCAAGTAAGTTGTTCCACTGAGATTATCGACTTGCAAATGGGCTCATAAGCTGTTTTGTGGACATTTTAGTATTAAACTCATTTTATTGAAGATGAAGATGGCTATCTGCCATGCCTGGACACAACTGCAATATTGAAATGCTGTGAAGGTGAATTTACACATCTTAAGTTTTGATTTTAAGGATTGGAAGAACAAGCTTTAGTAAATTCACTGACATTTGATAAAATTCTTCACTGATTTTAAGAGAGAGGTTGGAAATGTGTAATGCTGGTACATTATATTTTATTTTTATTATACAATTTATGCAGTCATAGTAGATATACTTACACGACATGAATCCTTATTCTTAGCTCCTGCACATATCATGTTCTTTGTTATGACAGGTTTGCCATTATAATGCTTTTCATCGTTGCATATTTCCCTCCTGATGACAGTGACATTGACTTCCATCAGGGCAGAAGGGAGCTCGCCTGGACGATTTCTCAAAGGACTTGTAGTCATACCCCATCCTGCTACTGTGCAAACTGTTCCTGGTTTAGGATCATAATCTGAAGATGGCAGGGGGATTGTTTGCACAGCTTTATTAAGTTTTGCTCTTCCCTGAAGCTGTAGAAGATACGGAAAACAGATATTATGGCACAGAGTCTAACAGAGGCCCTTGCATATTAACCATTGGATCTCTCCCATTATGGTAATTAATGAAATCCCTTTCTAAGATTCCTCAATTCTTTGTGACAGTAGTTATGTCATCAATGTAAGAGTGGGAAAATGAGTATTCTTTGTCTCATGAGAACCCACTTTGATGATCTATTAGCTCTAAAAACTGTCTTATTTTACTTCTCTGGCTCTCAGACCATTTAGAAGACAAAATAACAGTAATTACTGATGCTGGCAAAATTGAAGATCAGAAAACCCAGACATTTTAATTAGAACTCCTTTTCAGACAGAAAAGTGCTTTTAACCAAATGTTTTATCTGCATGTGGTTTTATTCCTTTATGGAAAAGCCAGAAACTGAAATGTTTATCAAGCTCCAGAACGTGTATAGTAGCCGTGGCAACAATTACAGGAATTGTTGATTGCCTTAGTTACCAGTGCATCCCCAATTCCCCAAGTTGTTGGATTATCAGAACAGACTATATCACTCCAGAAAAAAAGGCCCCAGAAACTCCCTTGGCTCATCTCCCTAGATGAGAAGAAGGAAGAAAATAGTTCAGTGTAGTGTTATATTCCGTAAGTGATATATAAATCTGTACCTGAAGCAGCATAATGTCATTTTCCTTGGTACTTGGGTCGTAGCATGGATGAGGAATATGTTTTGCAATCTGAAAAGCTTGCTGTTCTTTTTCTCTTTTTTTTGATGAATGGGCTCCAAGAATAACTTTGCTTTTTTTCCTGAGGAAAGGACTACATAGTTATTTGGATTCACTTTGATGTAACCCTAAATTTTTTTGCAGGTAATAATGTGGTGCTATAATGACCAGCTGCTACAGTCTCTTTTCCTGTGCTGAAAAGAGCAGTAATTGGAAATGTCTAAAAGATGACCCTGTTCATACAACAGCTAAAAGAAAAATATGACTCAGTGAATCAAACTTCATGCTATCTTATTTTCATCATCCCAGGAGCACAGAAAAGTTTCACGTACTTGACGCTGTATCCATTCCTAGTGTTTCTTTTTGGGAACTGAATGAGTGGTGAATCTGGTGGATGCACCAGATTTGCTGGGGGCACTTTTCTCACCAACAGTGTCCTCTGTAATTTGTTCTGAAAATTTAGGAAAATAGGCCACAGCAGTGTTAGTTCAGATATCCTGACTGTATTGAAATGTACCATTGCTTTACTCTAACACATTTCAACACCATTTTCTGAATCTGTGTGAGACACAGCTCATTCCTCTTCTCTAGGTTTTTCTTTAACTTCCTACTTCCAAGATCCTCAAGTGGTGTCAGAGTTGTGCCTGCTGTGGCTCTCTGACAGAGACCAGCAGCCTGGCACTCCTTGGCCAAGCAGGTCAAGCAGACATTACTGCCTGACCACAGGTACAGCTGATTTTGGGCAGACAACACATCCCACAGCTCAATGAGAGAATATTCTAGGAGATGTGTATATTGGCACTCATTCATGTCTTACTGTGGAAAATGCAACCCTGGAAAGCGGTCGCTCCTTTCTTTCATCTGCTGAGAGCTGTCTGTTGACTGAGCCATCATTAGGTTCATAATTAATTTTTTTTTCTCTTAAACAGAATCTCGTTTGGAATCATTCTTTACTTTCTGTTAACACACAGCTTTTGGGCCCAGTGCTCTCTTTACAGTAGGTCCCACAGATCTCCCTGTCTGGACAAGGACAGGACAGATGGATACATTTCTCTGGTGTCTGCAGAGTCCAGTGGCTCACTGGTCCTGGTGACAGAGCCTGTGTGAGGTCTGGCTCAGTAGCAGCTTCAGTCCTCCTCACAAAAGCAAGTAGGGGTGGGATGTAATTCAAAACTCACTTCTTGCCTCGCTAAAGGACTCAGTAGAGCTAAATATCCATTTGCATCTTGATTTGGGCAGGAGAAGAAAGAGGGCTGGCAAGCCAACATACCAAGCAAGGCAGAGATCTTTCAGTGTCTCCTGTCATCTGTTTGGAGGATTTTTGCTCCTGTGTTAACCACATGCTGTCTTTTCTGCAGTCAACTGTGTATCTCTTATAGAATAAAATCACAAGAATTAATTTTTTTTTCTCAGAGCAGCAGTTTAAACTGGACACTCATCTAGTGTACAGGTTCTAGGACTGAGAAAACAGGGATAAAACTTTTCCCCAAATTCACTGCTTCAGTATTGCTATTCTAAGCTAATGTGCAGCTTGAAGTTTTTAGATATCTCTTCAGAAACAGATGTGATCAGTATAGTTTGTTGTATTTTTTTACTCACTATAACAAATTTGATGATGGAACCTATAATGCACAGTAATTAGAACTTGATCATGGTCATGATAAATGGATAAAATTACCAGATAAACTAACTCTCCTGCTTGAACAGAGATATCAGACACCCACTAAGGACAATTTCTGAATCAGAGTAAGAACTTACGTTTTACAGTGTGCAGCTGTTAACACCCAGTTTTCCTTAATTAAAGCTCCTCCACAAATAATTCCTCTTCGTCCCTTGATTTGGGCCATGAATGGTCTCGAGTGTGGCGCTACTTCACTTCCTCCAATGATATCCACACACAAACCTAAAAAAGTAAGCCGCAAGACACACAGCTGAGCTGACAAATACTGTAAGACACTCCAAGTCTCTTAGAAAACATGCTGGTATAATTAGAAAGGATACAGACACACAAATATGCACATATATCATCACAATGATGGTCTTCAGGGTAGAATTTTAAAACTGCTCAGCAGAATTATTTCATTGCATTTCAATAACACTGAAACAAGATCAGTGGGGTGAGCTTGGGCAAAAACCCCACACCAAAGTTTTGTTGCTTTTGCACAGATTTCTTTTTTTTGACATTACTGATATGGTTAATTTATTAGCTTTCATCGTGAGTAACAATCCCCCATATTTCCCATATCTTAAATATTGTGCAGGGAAACTGGACTATGTAGTATAAGACACATTAGGTGAATCTGTTTTCCAGAAAAAGAGAAAATCAAGCAGTTAAGGTATGTGTATGGCTCTGAAAAAAAAGATGAGATAATCATTATGTTTTCTACTCAGAGCTCCTCCAAACAGCTCGGACTTTGCAGCTTTACTTAAGACCCATTCAGAAATTATTTTGTTTGTGTGAAAGACCAAACACATGCTGACAGTTGAATTATAAGAATTCAAATAACAATTGTGATTACTTCCTTTACATTAATACATGTTAGCTTAATTAGAATTCTGTACGTCAGGACTTACCTCCAAAGGTATTAAACTGTGTACTTACCTCCATGAATAGCCAGGAGAATGACAGCAGTGAAGGTGTACCAAGGGAGGAAAGCACCCATGATTTCTGTCTGATGTTCCCTCTTGTTTGCTCTTTAATATACCTCTGTCTAGCAATCTATCAAAATATATGCATAAATGAAGAGGATGTGGGTTCTGTTTTTCCTTTTAAGGGGGTAACCACGACAAGGAAAGCTTCCCCAGCGATGTACCTTACAGCAGAAGTGTTACTGAGAATCTGCGTCATCTGCTGTGGTGTGAAAGCAGGCTCCACCCCACTTTGTGCTCTGTCTGCAGCATTTGCAGAGAACTGATGTACAAGTATAGGGGTGAAACACAGTGGGACTCAGCTCACATAAATTTAGGCTGATTCAGTTGTCCACATGAAGTTGTATACTTTCATTCCAGACACCTCAAGTGGCTTCCAGGTCAGACATGGATTCCAGTCCATTCTCCTTTAATGAAATATCTGTTCTGCTCAGTAGACCCTCAAGGCCAAGGAATCTGATATTTCCTCATTTCAGGATCTGATCCTACCTCACTAGGTTTGTTTGGCTTGGACTGGCTGAGCTTTCACAAAGCACTGAGTGTGGTTTCTTAGCCTATAGCTGAGGGTATGATGATATTTAAAGTGTCTTAAACTGTTTTAGATCTGGTGCAGAAGGCCGTCAGTCTTCTGAAGATGCTGTGTCAGATTTGCCAGCTCTGTGTCTGTGTCTGGAAAGCCCTCAGTATCTCAAATGTGACTAAACGCTGAGTTTCAGGCAACTGAATTGAATCCTGAAAACTCAGGATGGCTGGGCACTGGAACAGGCTGGTCACAGCACCAGCAGAACTCAAGAAGGGTTTGGACAATGCTCTTAAGCACATGGTGTGATTCTTGAGGTGTCCTGTGCAGAGGCAGGGGTTGGACTTCAATGGTCCTAGTGGGGCTTCTTTCAACTCAGGGTATTCTGTGATTCTGTGAATAAGTCTTATCTAGGGCCTTGTAAAGGCACAATTTCTCTCTTGCAAATATATACCCCAAAAAAAACCCCCAAAAAACTTGCATCAATATTAAATCATTTGGAGTATCAACTATTCTATAACCTATATATTCTATGACCAGTGAAATGTAACTGTCATGCAGAATGGAAGGTTTCTTGAAGTCTTGAGCCCCACAAAAGGCAACCTGCAGAAAGGAGCCCACAATAAAGAGCTTGCAGAAATCTTCTTGCAGAGTTCTTGCTGTATCATATCTTAAGCTCCTTGTCCCAACACCTTGTGAGTTTCACCTGTAGAAGGCCTTGGATAGACTTTGCTCAAATTTGCTGTTGCTCTCCCTTCTGGGACAGAGGATAACTTGGCAGGTGTAGATGTAATTTTAGAGACTGTGGAGCTGTTTGTCACTGATGTGTCTTTGTTGAGACACAGTCACCTATGTGCAAGATGACAGCTCCACTCACTGCTAAAGCTCAGATTTACCAAGATTTAATTTTCTTAAATTTTTCTTTTCATTACTAGCACATTCCCTGTAATTATAATCACTTTGTAGCACTGATATTCTTTTTTACACTGTTCTCCTGGACACCAGGTATCATAGGTACAATTCTTTCTTTTATCAGACACAATTATTTGACAAAGTCTGATTTTATGATGTTTTAATTAGCACTCTTACAATATTGAAGCTGTTTCCTGTCTGGACTATGCAGAGACATGATCAGGATGAACACTTGTGAGCAAAAATCCTGTGTGCTCAGACATGATTAAACTTGTAGTGCTACAATGATTCATTCTTGGATGGTCCTATGTGAGGAGCAATGGCCAGTAAAAAGAGGTTTGGTATGTCTCATCTGGTGTTTGCCTGATCTGTTTTGAAAGACATGGAATAAAACATTAGCAAATGTTCCTAGATGGTTTCCAAGTAAATAGATACAGGTAAATCTATGTCTGCTATCTAAAACCTAATTTCTATGGCCTGTATATACTATTTTTCAGTTTCTAGTTGTACTTCTATTTACTTCTAAATCATACTTCTAAAGATGTTTCTTCTGAAAATCCATAGATACTAGCATATCCATGCTTCTTCAAAAATCCTTTCCAATTCTGAGAGATCTATTGACATTGACAATAAGAATTAGAAATATGGAGTCTAAACTGTTGTTCAGTATCAATTGATGACTTTCTGTGGAAGCTCCTGAATGACCTCTCTGATAATCTGCAAAATCCCCAATGGCACAGGTATTAAAAATCAGATAGATATGCATATAACCAGCACCAATTTTGTACCCAAATGTTTTGTCAGAGAGTTATCCTCCTCTTGTAATTTACATCATTAAGGCTGAAAATTTGACATAAAATTTTAGGGCGTGCAATTAGTTGGCTGTGCTCCTTTGGTTACGGCAATAACTTAATTTATGGTGAAGTTTAGATTCTATTGGCCTTTTGCATTTAAAGGGAAACCCCAAAGCAAAGCTTCCTTCTCAAGTAAAATTCTTTTATTAGCTCCTCTCTTGCTTACTTAATTGGTCTCCAAGAGGAGAGAGGTATTGTAAGTAAAACACTCTGTCCTTTCTCCTTTCTCTGTTTCTCTTTCTCACAAAGCAGAGCCACTCGCCCTGCAGAAGCCACTGCCTGAGTAAAGGACAAGGTGTGTGTGCAGTTCTGTGACCAGCCTCTGCCTCTGGGAAGGGTTCCTAAGGGCTGCAGGCCCATGGCTCAGTGGATCACTTCCAGATCTGTGCATTACTGTGCTGAGGTCTTCTATCCCTTGTCTTATACTCTGTCATTTTGACCCTTTTCCTTCCACAGTGACTCTGTTCCTTTTTCCTTCATGCTTTCTTTGGTGCTTGAGGTGAGTACCAGATGTGATTTTAGGACACCAGTTCAGGAGACCAATTTAAACTGTGCCTCTAAACCTTCCAGGTTTGCTGAACTGAGTTCAGGCAGTCTCAGCTCAGCTGGAGGGCCGTTTTCTTGAGCTGGGAAGGGAGGGCAGGACAGAGGTGCGGAGCTGGCAGCTGCCAGGAGCACAGCAAGGCAGAGCTGCTGTGCTTTCCCTGTCTTCTCCTTGGGCTATCACATCCCCAATCCCATCCCAGTGAGTCTGAACACATCCCTTAGTGGCTGGGAGGCAAACTCGCAGGGACTTGCTGGGGAAAGGGCAGAGTGCATGCTGGGCCATACCTAATTTATTTCCTTATCCAGTACCACTGCCTCATGGTACTTACCTGGTTGTCTTTTGTGCCTCAGCTATCCACTCAGTGTCCTTGTTTCCATTTATTTGCTATGTGATACCAGTGGGAAATGTAGTAGCACAAAAATCATAGTAGATGTAGTAAACCCGGGGAGTCCTCAAGGCCTTGCAGCAAATCAGCACTCCTATGATGTTGCTAGAACTTGGCAGAAAGAATCCAGCATTAGATACTCTTCTCTGGGAGCACAAGCCTTCTATTGTTTGGCCAGAGCATGAATCTGTTTCCTATTTTGTCTCTTATGCTGCCTTCCAATCCAATCCAATCCAATAAGGTCTCTTATGCCCTTCCAATTTATTGGGAGGGCAAAGCCATAAAGGACAAACATAATTATGCCTTTAGGACTCTCTTTGCAGAAATTACCTGTGGAGAGTCTCCAGTGGGTGAATAATTCTGGGATTAGATGGACAATGGAGAATGACTTTGGGGAACTGGAGCTGGCTGTTTTAAGAGCTCATGAATTCTAATAGTAATTTGTTTTCTTTTAAAAGAGCTTTGGAAGAGTCCTCTGAAACATGAATTGTGTTGCACCATGTGCACATTTTCAAACTGGGTTCTAACTAATAAGATTCTGTGATGCAGAAATAAACATTTCTATGCTACAATGTCATTCAACAATGAGATTGAGAGCTGCCATTCTGTAATTCTTGACTAAAAAAGAGAGCTAGTTATATTGGGCAGGTTGTATTTCAGGTTATTTCTAAACATAATGAATATGGTAGCAAGTGTTGTATCTTCTTCACACAAGAGCAGACAGGGTTTTTTGTAGTGGTTTACCAGCAAGATATGCAAGACATGCATGCAGACACGGAGGTCTACAATACAGAAATATCTTTCTCACCAATTTATCTATTTTTGTGACCACAGATTAGATTTTGTGGCAGTTTCAGGCTCTAGGGTTTTCTGTATCTGAAAGCTGCTCCTCACAAAGTTATTTTTAATAAAATACAAATTGCTTTATCTTACATGTGTGTGGCTGGTCTTGGCATGTCTTTTATATCTTATATTCCATTACTCATAAAATAACAGATGTTTGACAGTTCTCAGTAGCTTTTGTTAATTTATATATGAAAATTTTCAGTCTTTCAACTGAAGATGTTACCTGGGCAGTGGAATTCTGTGGAGCAATTGTTGGCTGCTGATGTACCTTGGTCCACAGGAGTGACTTTTGTACTTTATGTGCCCCAAGTTTTCTCAGCCTGGGTCCACAGTTTAGGAGCAACTTTTGAACTCCACATGCCCGAGTATTCCTTCACACTGGTGTTCTCTGAAGCCTTTTCAGGTTGCCCTTACATTCCTTCTCCCATTTTTTTCCACCAGTTAAAGATGACCAGTTTAATTCTCACTTTTTTCTTTTTCTTTTTCTTTTTCTTTTTCTTTTTCTTTTTCCTTTTCCTTTTCCTTTTCTTTTTCTTTTTCTTTTTCTTTTTCTTTTTCTTTTTCTTTTTCTTTTTCTTTTTCTTTTTCTTTCTATTTGAAGCCAACAAGTACATTAAACATCCTGAGACATCTAGGTGTTATTCAGGGATTAGGCGTTATTTGGTTTTATTAGGAGTTTCAAGAATCAGGCAAGTTTTAAAGAAACTGGAAGAGAGAATCTTGAGAAATCAATCTGCAGTAAAACAATTCAATATTAACAATGTAAGGGGAAATTTCAAGCGAGGGAGCTATTAGTAAAAACTTTCAAACCCATTTCCTGCAGGGGACATTTGAATACAAATGAGTGCATAGCAATTTACAGTGCCCCTGACAGCAAATAGCAGCAGCTATGACACCTGGTAGCTTTTCTGCTCTCCTGCTCTCTTTAATTGTTGTTACCCTGCTAACAAGATGTAAATACTCACCTAAGAGTAAAAATCAAATCCTCAGTTCCTCTGGATAACACATAATGTAACTGCACTTCTGTTGCACTTCAGGTGGCTGCATGGACATTGTTGGAGGACATGAAGTGCATCCTCATTCCTGGCCTTATATGGCTGCTTTCCAGGACAAGAATTTAGGTGTTTTTTGTGGAGGAACTCTTGTGGAAAAACAATGGGTTTTGACAACAGCACCTTGTGAGTAAGTATCTTTAGTTTGTCATTGAAGTGAGGCATGGTATGCAAGCCTCCAAGTGAAGAAAGGTGCGTATGGATTTTTTTAATATGTTGTTAAATGCTGCAATTCTCTCCCTGGAATGATCCTAGAACTTGCGATTCTTTTTAGTTGCCATGAACTACTGGTCTGCATTGCAGAGTTATCTTTGTTAGTGAGATCCTGCCAAATTTACAGCATAAATAATGCGCTGTTAAAAGACCAAATTAATTCTTTATGCATGTGAAAAAGCAATGTCTTAGAGAAGGGAAAATGTCCCAAAGATTTTAAACAAATCTTAGGTGTATGACTGGAGTTAAGCCTCAAAATACGCTGAGAGATGAATTCGAATTAGGTGTGGACACTATTGCTCTCATTTTGAGTGGCCTAGGCTCACAAACCCAGAATGTCACTCATTGACAAGTTGAATGCGAGCGGAAGCTCCTCTTCCCCAGGTGGGAGGCTTTGCTGTTGTGCAGCAGACTCAAGGTAAGGGGGACATCTACTGTTCACATTAGGAAGTAAAATGCCCCGTTTTTCTTCAAATGCTCCCGGAATTGCATTTTAGTTCTGCAATTTCTCCTTCTTATTTTGACTATCTAAAAGGAAAACAGTTACAATAAACCAGAGCAAACCTGACCTCCTTAAACACAGCGAGGGCAGGTTGGCCAGCCTTCTTCTGTGAGTTAGTCTGAAATAGAGGACACAGTTTCTTCAGAGTGAATTTGACTTTCACTATTTTTCAGCTGAATCAGGTTTGATTGTAAGGGTAGAAATATTCATTCCTAGCATTCTCTGTTTAGCAAATTTACAAAACATAACCAAGTCTTCCTTTTTGGAATTTAGGGACTTTTTAATGGGATCTGGAGTCTCTTACTCTTCAGTCAATATGTCAGGTATAGCCAGTCAGGTACATCTATAAAAATTCAGATTTCTTAGCTGTTCAGTGGAAAGGGCATTGTTTGTCTCTGATCCTATGGAGAATGTGCTCTGGTAACTGGTTTGTGTTTCTTACAACACGCTGTTTTGGTCTGACTTTAAGTCTTTGTTGTTGGGGCAAGCTGAACCAGCCTGGTTTCCTTCTCCTGAGCTGTAAGACAGTGCTCAGACAAAACCCACCAACACCTGTTCTATGCCTGGTGCAATTGCAGTGCACGTAAAACTTCTTGATTAATGGATCTCATGTGTTAATAATGTCTGAAATAATTTTTTTCTTGGGCAAAGTAGCATGAATTCAGCAACATGAATCTCTGTGTGGCCCGTGAACCACCTGTTGGGGTCACAGAGATGGAGTTTTGAGAGACAAATCATTCTCTCTGAGGACATGTGCTTTGTAGATAAAAAGAGAAATTTTTGGACTGCAACATTGCCTTTGCAGATATTCTCACAAACAGACTTTCATTTATAAATGAATGAATGATGTCTTTCAGTGGCACATGCATCTTGAATGAAGAAAATTGTTCTTTTATAGTTTGTATTGATGAAGTCTTTGTTCTGGCTGGAATAAATTTTCCTACTTATAGTGAGATTATGTTCTGAATAAAGCACAGGAAACTGGCAGTCTGTGTTCTGCCATATCAAATAATTGGGCTGGGCAAAATTAAGAAAGACAAATATTAATAAATACATTTCTGACGGTATTTACAGAGCTTGAAACATAGTGGAATTTATTGGTTGCTTAACTCTTAATGTTTATTAGCAGGAAGTGAATGTATAACTCTTTGAATTTTAATATTCTTCCTTTTTTTTTAGTATTCACTTCTGGGATACCTTGGGTTAGGCAACACACATCCTTATTCCTTAATGTGCTGAATCCTTACAAGGACAAAAAGCTTACTAATATTAAAGATACTCACTTTATCAGAGCATTTACCCTTATGCATAATGCTCAGGATAAGCACCGAGTGTTGATGTGTTTTCTGACATGCTAGTGATGCCAACAAATTTCAGTCCTTTGTAGGATTAGGTCATAAATCCAAAGGAGACCTTTCAGAGATTAATGAAAGGCATCAGTAGCAGCTCCCCTTATAAAAATGGGAGGGTCTTTCACAAAATTAATTCCAAACTCTGAAAATCTCTGGAGGTCAGTTATCACACGATTATTTCACTAAATATATTTGCAGTAAAGAAACATTATTTTATAGAGGCAAAAAGAAGCTCATGTCAAAACATTGAAATGAATGATATTGCTGCTCTGTTTTAATCATGTTGTTGTGAAGCAACATGATCAAATGTCTTTTGATTGTCCTCAGAAATGTTGTTCAATTCCTGTAGTAACTTTCTTTTCCTGTATTTTCTGTAAGTTCCAGAACAGATTAATTGGAAGACAGCTGTTCTTGGAGCTCATTGGACATCCCTCCCTGAAGAAGAACAGCAGATATTTGGGATTATGGAAACCTTTCCTTATTGTCAGTTTGACCACCCTCCCTTTGATAATGACATAAAGCTCCTCAAGGTATTGTTTTAATTACTGCTGTATTTTTATGAAAGGAATTTTGCTGATGATCATTTTGGCTACTCTTTGGTACTGAAGAGTACATTGTTTAGATAACAGTATCACAGAACAGTCTATTTTTGGTTGTATTAATCTAGATGAAGTTAGGCTCTGTGAGCAGAGGTGATATTTCAAGCCCATTTTGTGCTCTAAAAAACCCTCTTTTTAATCAATTCACTGCCACAACCCCTCCAAACCACAGAGCACATTCTCCAGTAATTTTTCAAAGGCAATGCTGAAGGGACATATGCGATGCAGTCTGGCTCACATCTCTATTCCAGCATTAGGTCTTGTGCTAGACTAAGTAAGTAAAAATGGAGATGAAACTTACTGTTAATTTTCTGGTGTATGCAGGTAAAGTGAAAGTGTGGATAATACAGGACATACAGACTCAGCTCTAGGAGCACAAACTGGTCACAAAGGGCAGTAAGCTCAGGACACTGCAGAATGAAGCATGGAAAATGTCCTTGCCATCATTATCTTTTGATGCCAAAGTGTGGCAGAGCTGTAAGAATTTGAAATTACAGGGAAGTTGGGACTAGATGCACTTTAAGGTCCCTTCCAACTGTAACACTCTATTATGCTATTATTCTGTGACCAGAATCTGGTATTTAGTGTTTAGCTGGCATCACATTTGACATAGCAATGACATGGGGAGGAAGGTAACCGTGTCCCTCTGTGTGCTAGCAGGAACACCCACAGGGATCTGTGGCTGATCAAGCACCTGATCATGGTTCATCTCTGAGGAGCTCCTTCCCCCAGCTGTTGGTGAGCATTCCATTCCTTCTTCCTTGTCAGCGTAGACCAGGCTTATCTCACTGGCGTCTCCTGTGGCCACTTGTCAGGAGCACCGGGGCATCTGTGAACACAAAACTAAAATGGAACACTAGGAAGTAATATTTCTGGAGCTAAAAATCACAACTCTGTTCCAGAATGATACAGGTATCTCAAAATCCTTTGACTTTGATACAGAAGCAAGGATAATACTAGTACAAAAGCTTACCTCCCATCTCTACACTTCTGCAGTAATGGAGTATTCAATGGCTTGGAATAAGCTTTCCATCTTTGGAACTTTCCAGCAGCACTGGCAACAATAACTACAAAGTTTTTTTTTTTTTTTAAATAATTTTTTGATTTGTTGGAATGCATTTTTTGAAACATATAAAGCTAGAATTTTTTAGTTGAGAACCATGCAGCACACTGTGAAATGAATCATGGTGCAGTGATCATAAGACTGAAAATGTCTGTTCAGTACCTGTGAGCCCTTACCAAGCACACTGAGGATATATGTCAGGGTTTGGATGTGTTTTCATTTACTGACCTCTGCTGAAGGATGGATTTGTCAGGCAAAGGCCAACAAAACACAGACAATCTGAATCATTTAACCCCTTTAGAATGTCTCAGAGCAAAAATTGGCAGTCTGAATAGATTGAGACCTGATTTTTCCTCCATTATGTTGCTGCTTTTTTGTCTAACTGCTTATAGTTTTGTTTTCATCTTTGTTCATGAGCACATTGCACTGTGGTTTGAGACTTTTGTGTTAGTCAAGCACCAGAATCTGATTTCAACACCAAAGTTTAGTGGCAAGTTAGGTTTACGAACAGGACATAGATCCAATGTTTGTGAACAGGACATAGATCCAACAACCTAACTCCCATATAGATTTTACATTTCCCACTGTATCCGATAGAAATCTGGGCTTGCACTCACTGCTGCTACCATAGATGGGAAATTGCTGTACTGCTACTATGGAAAGTTTTGTAAATTTTCAAAGGGACAACTAAGCTTAGGATCAGTTCCTAAGTAGTGAAAAGTGATTTTTAAGGGAGGTGTTGGTAAAATGAGACTAAATGATAATTGAAACTATGTGATGCTTCCCTTCCTTTCTGCATAAGAAATCTAGTTTTTCTTTGTTTTTTCCTTCTTTTTTCCTTTTCCTTTTTAGCTGAATGATACTGCCAAGCTGAATAAATATGTGCAACTTTTCCTCTGCCTGACTTTTTTGAAGATGTTGAACATAGCACACTCTCCCAGGTGGCTGGCTGGGGAGACAAATCACCAGGAAAGCCATTGAAATATCTCTGGAAGAAAGTCTTAAAATTGCCAATAGAAAAATCTCTGACAAACATTATGCTGGTGACCCAAAAATAACCAACAACATGTAGTGTGCGCTACAGGGAAAAGTAAATGATATCTGAGTGATACTTGTGGGGTAAGAAGCAAAGTTACTAAGGGGGGACATATATTTAACAATGGTTCCCTTTTCACTGGGGAGAAAGCAGTGTCAGACATCTTAGGAGGATGATCATGTTTTAAGTGATTTTAGCGACATTTGTGAAAGACTTTATTGCTGTGAAAAGGACTTGTTAAAGCTTTGTTTAGTTTAGGTCAGTGTACCAATCAAGATCAAGAGTATGGCAATTTGAGCTGGGATTATCTATTAATTTCAGGTATATTTCACTAGCTACAGTGCACTCCTTAGGCACCACCTGTAGTTATGGCAGAAAAAGCAGAGCTATCAGGGTCTCAATTATCTGATCCTTCCCAAAAGTCAACCTCTGAGTAGTACAGCATTAACTGCATACTCAAAAGAGCTGTTTGGATCTTGCTTTTGGTGCTCTCTGTGCTGAATCCAGAAGAGACAACTGATAAAGGGGTGAAATTACAGGGAGGCTGGGACTAGATAAAGGGGTGAGAATCAATTTATTCTAACAATAAAAAATATATTTTGAAATAGAATTATGATAGCACCCTGCTGCTCCACAGCATTTGCATCAAAGGCTCCCTCAGGTTTGAAAAGCAACCTCTCTTTATTCCTCACCCAATTCCCACGAATGATGTAAGCCAACTGCTCCGTTTCATAGGCTGGAAAAGGTTGGAGACAACATTTCCAGGCATGCTTGTGCATTGCAGGTGGCACTGCATGCTGCTCTGGTGAGAAATGGACACACTGACAGCTGCTTCTGATTTGTCCTCTAGGGAGATTCAGGTGGGCCATTAATCTGTGCTGGTCAGTACCGGGGGATTGTTTCTTTTGGAGAAGCATGTGAAAAATACTAGCACACTTGGAGTTGATAAGTGGCTGACTGAAGAATATATTGACTGGGTAAAAAGAATGAATTCCAGTTACACAGATTCATGAAACAAGAGCATTTTAATAAATATTGTGCTGTGCATTAGAGCTGGATGCTGCTGCTTTAGTCCACCGCCTTTGAAATGTACCTCCCAGCTTTACAGCTTTGCTGACACCACCACAGCTTTTTGTGAGCAGTTCAAAGCATCCATATTTGTACAGATACTGCTTTTACTAAGCTTTAGCAGGAAACTGCCACATAGAAAACATAATTTGTATTGGATTTCACTCTACATCTTACTAGGATGGGAAAGTAATCATTGCACCTGGGATAAAGCAACTTTTGTTAGCGTGTATTTACACAAAAATTCACTTTCAGAATGACAGTGAACAAGAAGTCTGCAGAATGAGAAAAAGTAGAACAAAAGCTTAAAAATGTTCAAATATTTATCTGTGATGTTACTAAACCACAAATACTTCATTTTACCATTATTCAATATTTGTCTCATTTTACCATTATTCAATATTTATCTAAATTCAATTTCAAAGAGTTAAAATATTTAACAGAGAGAAACAGTTTTCCAATTAGTCTTTATTATAAAGATACAAATATAGAGATAAAAATAATGTCTGTGTTTTTTCTCTAGATTCTTTTTCCTTCCTTTAGTTTTTTTTTTAATTTTGTGCATGAGTTTTTCTTTTTTTTGGGGGGTGGGTGTTGGGTCTGTTGTTTTTTTTTGTTTGTTTGTGTTTTGTTTGCTTGATCAAATCCACTAAATCTTCTCCCAGCTTGGTTCATAATCTCATTCTTTTGGTTAATAGTTCACTCAAAAAGTATAAATACTGACTGTAATAGAAGTAATTATAGTTCTTTAACACAGCTCCTAACATCTGTCAAAACAAACAGGACTCTGGCTATGGATTTCAACAGACTTCTAATAACAGAAGGACCTGGTGTGTTTCTGAAGAAATCTGTGGTTAGCTTGCTGTACTCCATCACCCTCCAAATATTTTCTCGGTATTTTTTAACTAACAGTTTTGAAGTGACTATCTGCAGAGTTTCTCTGCTTCTGTGCTTATTGCACTAACACACACCAAGTACTGTAAAATTTGAGATGTTGCAGAGGCATGAATAAATAGCTCCAGAAAAACAACCTACTCTCCTTGATTATTGATCAGGAGCCATGCCACAGTGTTGAGCAGAGCAGAACAAGCTCATAGAGAATATATATGCAGAAAAGAAGGAACAAAACACCACAAAACTGGGCCAGTCATTGATCATAGTGCAATAAAACCTGTCACTGTGGTGTGGGGGGGCTTAGACCCAGTTCTTGTCCAAGGTTGCGGCTCAGTACTGGAATACAGAGAAAACTGAAAAACTGAGGGGAAAAGGCAAAAGATATATAAAAGTGGAAAGAATAATGTACCATTGTTTTCACTTTACAGATGGGGGGTCTCAGAGGATGCTGCAACACAAATTAGTCCCTTTTAACTTTGTGAGGTAAATGACGGGAGACTTTTCACACCGTGCAGCCCAATGGCCACAAATTGGTGTTCAGCTTGGCGAAGGCAAGACTTTCACTCCCTCACTCATGTGAACAGTGGCTGATCTGTCACTGACTGAAAAAAGTGAGTGATAAAATCTGGAAACCGTAACCCAGCAGGTTCACTACAGTTCAGATGCTGGGCTTCCCATGTGTGATCTCCTTCAATTGCTTCATTCACATCATCTTTTTTATGTTTATGGGTGATGAAGCGCGTGGAAGGGTGTTACTGCTAGGTCTGACTGCTCCTGCCCAGCCCCTGTGGCTCCCCCCAACCTTTACCAGAGCCCATCTCAGCCCCCAGGGCCAGCAGTCCCTCTCCCAGCATCAAGCAGCAGCCTTGACTCAATTTCTGTCCACCTGAGGCGTTGCTTCCTCCCTGTGTAAAAGGAGGGAAGCCTTTGCTAGCTTTGAAACACCAGTGTCTTGACGGAGTGCCTGCCCTGTGTGTGAGGAGGGGCACTTTGGGCCAGGGAGAGTGGCAGGAGTCCTGCAAAGTGTCCCACAGTTCTGGACTTTGTTAGCACCTCTGCAAACACACGGTGGGTGGATAACTGTTTCTGCAGCCAGAGATGGGCAGAAGAAAGGCCCAGGAAAAGTTCCACTGGTGTCATTTACTGCTAAAAGCATTGCTGGGCTGATTCTCAGAATTGAAATCAAAGCGGGAAAGCCACAGAGAGTAGCTCCATGTATGTTACAGTTTTGCAATGACAGACACCAACAAAGCCTGAAAAAACTAAGCTGGAAACACATTCTTTACCAGATTCAGAAGAGCTAATTTTCAGCAGCTTGTGGCAGATCTTACTAAACATAATAACACAGCATTTGCAATTCCACTTTTACTCAGTGACAGAAATTTAGTCTTGTCTCTTTGAACCCAACATGCCTTAGCACTAATCTCCAGGTGCCTGTGAGGAGCCCCCTTGGGCAGTACCTCCTAGCTCCTAAACATTGGCTTCTTCTATCAGACCAGCTCTCCTGCACCATTTTTGTCCCCACTGGAAATTTATGAGTGGATTAAGGGATCCTACCTCAGGAATCCTTCTGCTCTCGGCCAGGCATATGCTCCTGTCTATGCTCACACTTTTCAGCTTTGTCTCTGCAGAGCTGAGTTCTCTGTCACACTTTGGCCTCTCTATCTGTTTATACTGAGATCTTCCAGGTAAGCAATATTTCTTAAGGATTATTTTCTGAGGTCTGACTTGCTTGTTGCCTGTGACACAGTCATGCCTGGGCACAGGGAGCAGCCCCTAAGGCTGGCCAGGCTGTGATAAGAGCTGACAAGTGGACTGACAGGTGATGTGTGACACTGAGCAGAGCACACAGGGCTAACACACAGCCCTTACCTCTATCTGTAGAGGGCACTGACAGCTCATACACATCACACTGGGCTGCAGAGGCCAGTCAGGTTTGGTCCCTAGGTTCACACTGCTCATGTGCTGGGCATTAGGGCCTGGTGTTTACAGCTTTACTTTTGGCTGTACATGTAATTTTTTGTTACTTATTTTTTTAAACAAGGTTCTACTTCTCAGTACAGAGGCTGTCATTATCTATTGTCAACAACTGTTGTTTCCTGAAAATGTGGTAGTGTGTTTGGAGCATGGACTGCCTCCACAGCTTCTAGTCAAAGCCTTTGTTTTATCTTCTGACCACAGAACTGCCTGCTATCTAGCAAGCTGTAAAAGTAACCTTCCTTTTGGGCAATGCAATCTGGCACCAGGAAGAAACATTTAGAAAATAGAACTAAAACAAAACAAGCCATCAGATTTTCAAGATAATTTTTTTGGAATACTTGCCAGAAGAATCAGTTCATCATAGTCAGACAAATCACAGCAAGTAATTTTCATATGTCTGCTATATCTTCTAATTACAGATTGCAAATTTAAAGAATGTACCATAATCTTATTAGTGACCTGGCAACTGGTTCAGATACATCTACCCTGGTATGCTTATAGCTCCACAATCATCTGAAAGAGCTTCTTTTGGATTGACTTATGCATTTCATAATTATGTCTAACAGATTACAAGTAGGTTTAATTTAATCACAATTCAATACAAGATGGCACAGGTTGTTTTCAAAGCAAGGAACCACAGAAAGATAAGCAAAAAAGCCTTTATTAAAAAAGCCCTTATATAATAATACAATAGGAACTTATATACTCAGCTACTTACAAAGGTATATATTAAATATATAAACAATAGGGTTTCAGAGACTTAATTCTTCTGAATTATTAATACATTTTTTTGGTAAAAAGTAAGAAAAGTTGCCCTATTAACGCATTCTTACAGTGCCTTTATTTCAGCAAAAAAACCCCAAGCCTCTCTGCAGCCACACAGAAAATCAAGATAGGAATAATTAGAGCAGAAACAATATCAATAAACAAAAAAATTAAATATTACTTTACTTACTCTTAATAATTCCTGTACTAAAAAGTATATAGGTATGAGTATTTTGTTAACTATTAATTAACAAGTCCAGAAAAGAGTCATGAAGATGATTAGAGGGAAGGAGCACTTCCCCTGTACTCCAAGAAATACTGAGAGAATTGGGATTGCTCATCCTGGAGAAGATAAGGCTTTGGGGGGTCACCTTATTGCTGCCTTCCAGTACCTGAAGGAGGCCTACAAGAAAGATGGGGAGGGGCTTGCTACACGAGCCTGTAGTGACAGGACAAGGGAGAATGGCCTCAAACTGAGAGAGTGTAGGTTTGCATGAGATCTTGGGAAGAAATTCTTTACTCAGAGGATAGTGACTGGATCTGGAACCAGTTGCCCAGAAGTTGTGGTTGCCCTGTCCCTGGAATTACTCAAGGTCAGCTTGGGTGTGGATTTGAGCAATGTGATCCAGTGGAAGGTGTCCCTGTCCATTGCAGGCGGGTGGGAACTGATGATAGTTAAGGCCCTTTCCAATCCATATGATTATATGATTCTATGATTTCCATTTAAATGGAAAAATGGTACATGGCTGTTGGTTGAGGTTATCTTGAAGCAATGTAGAGGATCAGTCTGTCTCAAGCAGTTAGGACCGAAACTAAAGCAGATATATTTTTGAGCTGCGAAAGAATACAAAAAACCTGATACCAGAAAAAAGTAGAAATGCTTTGAAAGTAGGTGCATGAAAATAGGATGTACTTTGGACTAGAATGTGTGCAAAACCTGTGATATATTCAAAGGCAATGGACCACATTGACAGTGACATGGCTTTCACAGGTTAAAATATTGGGCATGCACATCCCTTGCCAAAAGCCACAGTCCTGTCTGGGTATGGCTCTTAACAGAGTTTAAGTAACAAATATTTGCACTGAGCTCACAATTATTCTCAGAACTTTGAGCGTGCTGATGGAGGACTGTGGAAAAACTTGCACTTCTCCCTTTCACTGGCGGCTGTGAGAGGTCCTGTCTTTCAAAGTGGTCCAGCCAGAACTTGTCAACAAATTCCTCCTACATACAATCCACACCATAATGAAAAGAATAATGTGGAGGCAGCAATTATGCCTGCATCACTGAAGATATTGCACAGACAGAGACAGAGAAGGAACTTGCCGATACTAACGTGTTGCTCATTTTCTTCCTGCAATATTAGGTGGGTTCTAAGCTAGTTTTCTTGGTGTGGGTCTATAATCAAATATAGGAGGGTGAGAATAGGGTGCTGAAAAGGGTGATACAGAGTGCTGTGGTGTGAACAGATGCAGGGTGCTGTGGTGCTCGTGATTCTAGGTACATCAACTTCAGAAGCTACCACATTCACAGTGGAGCAGAAATGGATGGCTGAAGTTAATTTGCCCTGTGGAATGAGACTCTAATGCAGAAACAATCAGTCAGGGAGTGCCACAGTGAGATTTGACAGGGACTGCATGTCAGAGCCCTGAATTATTAAAAAACACCTTACTTTATAACAGACTATTCTGTCTTATGAACAATGATGTTATCGAGCGGTCTTTGCTTCATTGAGCAGAAAGATTGAGAGTACCTGAACAAGGTGAGAGGACTGCTGGTGGTAAGAAAACACAAAAGCTAGATTGAATTCTAAAGCAATATGTAAATTGTTTTTCTTCCAGACCTCTTTCCTTTCCCTAGTTTTTCCTGCACCCAGTTACTGAAGGCAGGGTCACAGTAATTGTTACCCCTTTTGCTATTCATATTTGTGTGGCAATTTCCAGAAGAGTTTGTTATTCCACCAGCTGTGCTGGGTTGGGTTTTTCCCTCCTCATGGCGCTTGGTTGCAAGCGCCATGAGGAGGGAAAGTGTCTGCCCAGCGCCATCCTGGGAAAGTGTCTGCCCAGACAATTGCCTCCAGTGACTTGGAAAGGGTTTCCATCTGCACAGCCAGTGGTTTCCAAGTCCTGTTTCAGGCACTTATCTTAAGCAACAGGCAAACAAAAAACCTCCTTCCCTTTATGCTGATTGTTGAAAATGGACTTTTTATTTTTACATCCAATGCTTCATAAATGAAAAAACCAAACATTTCTAGTTTTATAAAACAGAAGAAGCCACCATAGCCAGCACTGAAGGTACTCTGCCCAGTTCTGGCCCAAGTGGCCTCCTGGGATCCAGGAGGGAACATGCTGTACACCACAGCCTGTGGTGTTGGGGCTGTTTCCTACTGTCAGCAAATATCTGCAGCTGACCTTCCTCTTTGTTCACTTTGCTGCTCCTTTACAGTCTGGGTGAGATACCAGCACCCAGCCAGTGTTCGTAGTCCAGAACATTATAGCGCAGGAAGAGGATCCATAATACAGTGCAGGGCACAGTTAAAACATGGGATTGAGTAGCAGCTATCTGGTTTTAAATAAATCATCTAAGAAAGTGCATCTGATTGTGAACTATTTCAGAAATATTTCTGGCTTAAAAAGCATATTCTATCATGGTCAAGGAAACATCTAAAATAGCTCATGCTCAGTCCATGACAATTCAGAAGACAAAGCAAAAAAAGAAGAATAATGTGCCATTATGGAAATATCACATATTCAGTCTGTCAGATTCACAACTTGGAAAGATAGCTCCAGCTCTGTATATTTCACTCATGTTTTTTTCCCCAGGTAGTTTTCTTAAAAAATAAATCTTGTGGGCATTTGGTTAAATGACTGAAAATTACCATCAAGATTTGATCAAATAACTAACATTGATCAATGAATAAAATTTAAAAAAAGACTACTTATGTATTATATTTTGTTCTCTCATATAAGCTGAATGTATATGGGGCATATAAATTACCACATTTCTGAGTAAAAATGCAAGGTTGTGTTCTGCACTTGTAGTTTGCTAGCTATTACACCTCTTTAATCAATACATTAAGAAAGCTGAAAATAATTAAATACAAGCCAAAATGGATTTGGAAGTGCTCTTCAT